>NC_143522.1:35725512-36426855 GCF_031878675.1 Megascapheus bottae
CGAAGATGGCAATTACTTGTTCCCCCAAGGAATTTTACATAGTGCTAAAAAAAACCTCATTAAAATAGTTGATTATATATCTTCTACAGCCAATTAGATCACATGTAATTAAATACGGTTCTATAATCCAATATTCAAAACTTACTATGCTGTGATTTTAACCCACATTTCTGGAGATAATCCCTGGGCTCCCTCACATGCACACTCCCCAGGTAGAAGTAGAAAGCGACATTCCCTGAGTCTTCTTTTATTTTAATTCTGTCTACATGATTTTCTTTGTTTCTGAAGGAATGTTAAAGTCTTTGGAGTATAAAATACAGGAATGTGGTTGTGAGATCTGGGTCATATTTCTACAAGCATATGCCATACAAAATGTGCATACTTTTACCATCTACACATTTTGTGTAATATGATGCATTTTAGTCTACATCAGGCTTTGTTTTTCCCAGTCCTGGGCCTTGACTCAGGGCCTGAGCACTGTTCTTGGGCTTTCTCTAGGCTAGAACTCCACCACTTGAGCCACAGCACAAATATCTGTTTTTGTTGTTTTTTTTAATGTATGTGGTACCAGGGAATAGAACCTGGGTCTTCATCCATTCTAGACCAGTACTCTACCACTAGGCCAAACTCCTAGCCTTACATCAGTTTTTAAAAAGCAATATTCAGACTTGGAAGGTCACCTTTTCATTGACATTTAAGATACCTCACATTTGTACATGCTGTTAAGCATCTATTAAGAATGTATATGTAAATACATTTATTTGTTTCAAATACTAAAATCAAGTCTGATGCTTCTCTAGTTTGAAGTGGATAAAACAGAAAGTACAAGAAATGACTATGAATCACATCCTGTTTAGATTGTAGCAGTGAGAGATTTCTGTCAAATTGAACTTTGAAATTGACGGTAATTTCAAGAGATTTATTCCAAGTTTTCCCAAAGTGCACTGTACTTGTGGTCTCATGGGTTATAATAAAATATTAATTTTAACCCGTTTTTCTCTGAAGATGAAAGCAATGTATGCTTGAAAAAATTTGCCATGTCAATTTGTGTAATGCTTTATAGCTTTCTCATTGACTACATGCAAATTTAATTTAAATTGAATTTTAAGTTAATTTCAAATTGGGTTTAAGATTTTTCTGATTCTGATTAAGATACTCCATTCAGTAAACACATCCATAATCAAAGAAGATATCACTTTGGTTTGGCATCATCTATCTGTGAAATAATTTTAACCTTGGTGAAACATTATTGGTTTCTATTATATGAGTAATCTAGTTGTAAAGAGATAAGGAAAACTATCATTTTATTTCTACCAATGATTTTATTAATCTACTTATGTTTGCTCCCACTTATGACAAGTAAACCTGGTACTTGAATAAATTCATTTAATGAATCATTATTAGAACTTGACTCTGGGCCTCCATCAGATTTCCTGCTAATGGTATGGTTCATCTTCAAGGTCAAAAGATAGGAGGAGCCAGGGGAATCTACAGATGAAGTATTCAACTCAGTTCTCCCATGACTGAAAGGAAGTTCGAAGGTAGCCAGTTTCCAAGTATAGATCGTAAGCTTCTGCCACCCCAAATTTTCTACACTGACTATTCTTTCAGAAAGACACGAGACCCAATTCTGGGGTCTCTACACCTCCCAAATTGCATGCCTCAGTCACTTTACAAATATAGTAAGCTATTTAATTAGAAAGATAATGGGGTTTAAAGGATGCCTGGCTGTGACTTGGGCATCTAGAGGCTCCAAGAATCATTGAGGGTCTAAAAGGCTTATCTAATAGTCCACCTGGAGGTGGGGAAAGGTCACAGAGCAAGGCCTCAGACAGAACATCATGATGCAGTTGTACACCAGAAGGGATATCAGCTCACTTCAAGGTCACTACAAAGGAAAGGATGCTATCCCAGTAGCCGGGCGTACAGACACTTCCAAGAGTATGTGCTTAAACTCTCTGTGGTTAACTTCTAGGTAGCTGAGGCTCAGAGACATACAAGAATGGATTTTCAACCCTGTTTCACTATAAGAAGATGAAAGGCTGCTTCCTCCACACATAGATGCATAGTAAGGGAGATTCTGTGGGAATCACTTCAAGCTCTATCATTCTTACCAGCAAATGTTGTCTTGTATACAATGTGTATTGCATGGGATCTTTCAACATCAAAAATCTGCTCTTTGTATACCATTTATGAAAACACACTGGCCATTTAGATGACCCTTGTATTTCGAATCTTGCTGAAAACTATTTATGTTGACTGTTTTTGCATATTCACAGGTGTTGCAGGAAATAAATTTTGGGTCACTAGCATTGTTCTGCAAACTTGTATGACAGATAAACCTTTGACTTTTGTCATTTACTGAACGTTTCTGATTTTACTTAAAATGGTACCTGCAAGACTGTTCTGTGAATTATTAAATTGTTTTTCAAATTTCCAACACAGACTTTTTGATCCTTTTTCTCTGCAGTTCTGTTCTCTTCCTAAGGCCTTTACAAATCATGAAAAATTACTTCAGCAGATACTTCTTTGTTAAATCTTTTGGTTTCTTTTAAAGATATTTGCTCTTATGGGTTTGCTTTGTATTTTCCTTGCAAGCCTTCATAATTCTTGTCTGTTGATGTTATACAGCAAACAAAGCAATGATGTGAAGTGTTCAGATCTATGATGTTGACAAATTAGATTTAAGAATGGATTCCAGATAAAAACGTATCCTTGTAAAAGGCTTACGTACTTTCATTTGGCTAGAAAGGTTGGTATTGACAGTGATTCCTGTCTGTCACTTCTCTGATATGAAGTCAAACCAAAGCAGCCAGGGTGAGTCATGCCATGGCAGTAGCACAGTTTTTATTTGGTGATGAGATTCAAGTAAAGGCGGAGTATTCAGAGACAAATGGCTTGGAGAAAATTGTTCAGAGACTGGAAGGGGCACACTGTCAGAATTCATGTTGAGTGTCCCCCAGGGAGTACTGAAAAGAATGAAACAGGAGGATCAAGGATGAGAATCTGTTATGCTAGCCTTTCCAAAGGTAAATGCTGCAAAGGTTATAAATAAATGGCTCTGGTGCTCTGGCACCAATGACCAACTATCTGCAGGAGGAAACAGTCAAATCTCTTTTACAGGCTGAAAGAATGTCACTGTTCTGAAAGAATGCAAAGCTCTTAAGGAGCAGTGATGTCAGCGAAAAAAGATAGACAGGCATGAGTGAGACGGTGCTCTCTGGCTGCAAGATTCCATCCAAAGACCCTGGAAACCCATACCTGGACTGAATCAACTGATGGATGGCCCTCTGTCCTTATGGGGTCCACTTTTGGACTGAGAGTGAAACAGGAAAACACAAAGAACAAATGCAGAGGTTTTTCGATAGCTTCCTATGCTCAGGTGCTGCTAGGCAGTCACCAGACCATTTGGGGAGAGGTCAGAGAGGAGGGTGTCAGATTTGAGCCACTTTGTAACTCCCACATTATTGAATAACATTTCAAGCCCTGAAAAATTCCTCACACCCTCTCCTTCCAGAAGCTGTCCCCCTGACCTCTTTACGGTGAATCTTTGTTTTGTAATACATTTTCTAAAAAGTATACATTAAAAAATGAAGAAAAAGAATCATCCAGTTGCCACAGAACAAATGATAAGAAAGCAATAAGTCCCTATTACATTCTATTAAATGAATTTAAAAGTTTTTGTTCTGGATAGAAGATAATAACTATTGAATCAAAAGAACTGGGGATATGATTTAGTGCTAGAGCACTTGCTGAGCATGTGCAATTTGCAAGGCTCTGAGTTTTATCCTAGCACTATATCAACACACACACACACACACACACACACACACACACACACACGGAAAAGACTAGAAGACAAGACAGAGAGACCATTTGACCATGTATGTCTTTAGCTATGGGCACAAGAAACAGTACAAAAATAAAGGAGTCATGGAGCTCATGATAAAGGAATCAAAATTCATCAGCTTACTGTCAGTCATTTTTGCCACAAGATAATTATGTGATATGCTAATCTCAATATTTATTGTTATTAGTTAAACCTTAACACAAAAGAATCTTTAGCACGTGTTGTTTGCTAATTATTCCAGCTCAGCACCTGTCTAGGTGTAATTAATACAGCACATCATAGTTTAAATCTAATTAAATTCTTGACACTAAAGTATACAATCCATTCTCTCTCAAGAACATTTCTGTTTTGAAATTCATTCCATTCTTTTGCTTAGAGATATTATTGTATTATGGCTGGTATGCCATCCTCCTGAAACACTCGGGTTTTCAAGTTCACTTGCAATTTGATGACAAGGCCATTAGGGGGTCACTGGAATTAGAGATGGCTATGAGGGGAGGGCTTCCAGACAGACTGACTGACTGACCTTTCAAGAAGAGAGTCGTACTTACCTAAGGCTGCTCTCTGATTTGAACTTTATGTGTGATATTAGCTTTATCTATCATTTCATTAATTAATCAAGTTTGTATGTTTCTGTAGATCAAACCTATGGCCTTACAGAAGCTACACAAAAACTTCACCATTGAGTTACACCCACACAATTGCCTAGACAATCCTGAGTAAGCTAGTGGAATATTAAGTAGAAATAAAAAGATAACACAGGCACACATTTAAATACAATTTAAGTCAACTTGAAAGGTAATTTAATTATTAAATCCAAAGGTAAGAACTTGGCAATCCTTTTTCTGCCTATCCTGAGTGATGTGAGAAGCCATGTATAACCAGATCCATTACTTTTATGTAAAAAAAAACCTTCATGAAATAACATTTGAGACCAGGAGCAAAGAGAATAACCATCCATTATGTAACTTGCATGCTTCTGTTAATATATTTATAAGCATGGCATAGATCGACACAAGTGAAAATAAAAACCAAAGTGTTTATTATTTGGTGTACATATATACATATTCTCATGAATTTCGAAATAGAAATTTCTCTGGCTCATATGGAATACATATTTTTAATTTATTTATGTATTCATTCAGAACCAGTCTTCATAATCTTCTTAGTTAATAAGTTTTCTGCTTTTTACTCTTCTATTTGAATTTCTTTTCTTTTTTCACAAATTAAATGTTTTATCATACTACTCACTATCTTCTAAATTAAAAATATGTGTAAATGAGTAATATGGAGCATTTTGTTTATGTGTGGGGTGTACACATATTCTACTCAATGTACTTTCTCTCTGCTATTTTTTTATCAACTTGTATCATGAAAAACATAGGGAATATTTAGAAATATTGGAGTGATATGACTCTTAAAGTCTCTCAATTTCCTTTAAAGCTTTAAAGAATTTACAAGAGAGGTCACCCTAGATCCTATTCATTTTTCTACATTAAGACCTTCTGGGGAAGTGATTTGTTGATCATACCTTCAAAACATGAGATTTGCAACTCAATCTTTAAATAAGAATTTTACTTTGTGATGTGTTTCAGTTATTAAATTTTAGCAAACGTGATAAAAAAGTAGGATCTTGAACATGATAGTCTATCATGCATTAGCTTTTCTTGCTGTTTTTGCAACTTAAACTCAAAAGAGAAGATGAAGTTAGCTTCTAAGATACTGCTTTTGTGATCTGGTTTCCTCTGTAGTTCTAATTACATCCTATAGGAAAGTAATACTTGACTCTGAATACTGTATCTTGAAGTTTAAGTGACAGTGTCTAAATGGAGGATGCATATATCAAGTTATTGCTTAATTCATTGAATCCTCTTATTCCGCTTAATGAATATTTTAAATAACCTCTATCACATTACTATATCCTGAAAATATATCCAAGTAGAAAATTGGTCTTTGGGTGTTGAAAACAATAGACAATCAAGGATGACTAAATTAACTGACAAGTATTATATACCATACATATATGTCCATATACAGTTTAACATTGTTAACTGTAACATTGTTCCACTTTCATTAATTTTTAATTTTAATTTATATTAATAAGTGCCCATTTAGTTATTTATTGTTGTTTAGCAATAAAAATAATTGAAACTTCATTTTTCTCTAAGAATAGCATTGGGGAAATACTGTAAGCTTTGGTATACTTTGTTCTCATATCCTTAAAATGTGTATTTAAAATTTGATTTACACTTTTAATTTGGAGGAATATTACTCTAGTTTCTTGTTTAATAACAAATTTTTAAAAATTAGGTATTTTTCCCTGCAAGTGCAGCATTGGAAAAATTATACAACATTTGAGAACGGTTCTCATTGTAGTTTATCTTTAGAATTTTGGCATCTAAAATTTGTGTTTACTTATTGGTTGCGATATTAGAGAGATATTTCCATAAATAATCTTTTTCTTTTATTCATTTATACTGTTATTCGCTTATTTTGCCTAAATCACTTGTTTTTTAATAGACAATTTTAAATATTCTGTGTTCATAGACATAGTTATCTTTTCCAAAGTTTAAAATATTTTTATTTAATAATGATATGAATCCCTACTTATATAACATCTTTAACATTTTTGCATCTTAATATATAGAATGTTAAAAATATATTATTTTCTTAATGTTACTATATAACTCTAATATTCCCTGTCCTTATTTGTTATCTATCTACTTGTATTTTTGTAGCACATAACATATACCCTGATTTGCTTGTACATGTACTTCAACCACTCTATTTTTTTTTCCATGGGTTGACTGACTGACCTCTTGAAGGCTTTCTGGCTCTCAGCATTTATTACTTCTTTGGAGGTTCATTTTTTCATGGGACTTTTTCTTTCAAGTTTAGGCATCAGTAGTGAAATGATAATTCTTCTTTTGTATAATGTGCCATGGAATATAATAGGTGTTTTCAGACTTTGCACATTGTAAAAAAAATTTCATTGTGTGTCCACAGATGCACACATGTATTTGCATGCATGAGGTCGATCATTGGAATCTGACTCAAAACTCTGTCTTTGCTTAGGCAGGCACTTTACCATGCAAACTACAGTTATTTTTTCAGAATGGATTTGTGCTTTATTATAATTTTTTGCATGGAAGGAGCCTTGGGCTACAATCCTGTGCCTCATACATAGTTGGTTTGAAAAGCATGTGCCACCATATCAAGCTTGTTTGTTGAGGTGTAGTCCTGCTAGAATACTGACCAAACTGTCTTTAAACTGCAGCTCTCCAAGTCCCCCACCTAGCTGGGATTGCATACAAGGCTGTGTTACATGTGTGGCATAGATATGTCTATGTGAAGGTTTTAAAAGTTTTCTTTCTTTCTTTCTTTCTTTCTTTTTCTTTCTTTCTTTCTTTTTCTTTCTTGCTAATATAACCTGCAGCAGTTGCTGTTTTATTTAACTGAATATATGAATATTTTTAAAGGTTAATATTCATTTTGGCATTTATTTCTCATAATTGACACTATTAGCCATTTTTACTGTTCCTAGCAAAAATATTGAGTATGGATTACCTTCTACCAAATGCCAAAGAAAATAACTTTGAGTAGAGTAAAAGTAAACAGAAAAAATTATATCAGGGTACATAGGTATGAGGGTTAAAGTAATTATCCATTTATTCATGCACTCAGTGATTCATTCAATAGTTAAAAGATCTGTGGGTAATGCCATCAGCTGGTTCAGGAAGCGATATTTACTCTGAAATCAAAGAATGAAGTTTGAGATCCTGAAGCTCCTCATCTGAATTATTAACGATTTAGGGAAACGTTTGTCAAGGAAACATATCATTAGTAAGCAATAAAAAAACAGTAAAGATAATTTCAGTTTAAAGGACTTGTCAAACTTATAAACATACATAAACTTATTCCCGAATTTGAAGACTAGAAATATCTATATGACTAGCACCTAGGACAGGCACAAGATATTAGGCCTTCATGAGGTTAAGTCATCTTTCCAGAAGAAAGCTTTTCAAGAATAAATTCGTGTCTAGAAAAAGATAAACTAACAAACAAAAATAAACACAGTGGAATTTCCACCTGTTGCCAAAAGGGAAAGGAATTCCCTTTCCTTAAAATGTTTTCTTTAAGAAACATCTAATTGTGAATTCTTTCTCTTTCCCTTTTATATGTGTATAAGTCATCTAAAAAGTAAAATAAGACTTATCCCATTATTTTAACTCAGAAATAACTTTTTTCAAAGGATCGGAGAGCTATCTTTTAAAAATATGTGTATCAAGGAAGACAGTATCCCCATCTTCTTACCTTCACAGGAATTTCATTTAGGACTTGGGCTTCAAACAGCAACCAGTTATGTTCATAAAGATAGGAGAGAAATTGATCATTCCAGTTCACCAAAGCAAAACAATCCCATTTCCAAGTGAGTGTGAGGTTAACTGATTAGATTCACACGTGTGTCTGAAGAACGTCCGTGCTATGGTGTGTATCGCTTGATTCACAGGGTGAGGATTCTCTGTTCAGCAAGCTGTGATGATGAGGACAACACTGCTTTACTACTTAGTCAACACTACAGCTTTTTGTTTTGTTTTTCTTTTGGTTATTGAGAAGATATTTTGTTTATTGAAAAGAATTTGAACTGCAATTCCACGTTAATTCCCAAATGTTTTTCATCTTGTAGGGAAAGATATGACTCACAATTACAACCCAATTAAGTTAGTACCTGAAAAATGATCTGTAACAACAGATTTGCTTTCAGGGGGTGACTGAGGAATGGCAAAAATACTTAATCCTTTGTATGCAGACTCTGTATGTAGAAAATAATTTGATTTATCCGAGTACAAGATAGTCTATTACTTGCTTAAGAGACAGTGGCAAAGAGAGATGGCATCCTTACACTTCCTAGGTAGAGACATAATTCTGTTGTTAGAGGAAAACAAGCCTTAAGAATCTGTGCTGGCATCTTGTGTCAGATATTCTGGTTTAAAATTCCTCATGGGGAAAGAATTGCCCTGGGGCCAGCAAAATTCTAATGTGTCAATGTACAAAATCTCTAATAATTGTTTTAAACTTTGCTACTGAAAGAGCAACAGATGAGGACCAGTGGGCTAAGAATGAAAGCTATGCTGGGTGCCAGTAGCTCCTGCCTGTAATCATAGCAACTCAGGAGCTGAGGATCACGGTTCAAAGCCAGCCCAGGCACAAAAGTCCTGAGGCTTTTATCTCCAATTAGCCACTAGAAAACCAGAAGTGGCCCCAGGGCTCAATGTGGCTCAATGTGATAGAATGCTAGTGTTGAGCTGAAGTGCTCAGGGACAGCTCCCAGACCCTGAGGTCAAGCTCCATGACTGACCAAAAAAGAATGGAAGGTATATTTTTATAAAATACTCTATATCAACTACTTACTATGTTCTAGGAGCCACACCAGTCTTTATTCTTACTTAACCAAAAGTTGAGAGCACTTGTCACCAGAAAAAGGAAAAGAATGAAAAAGGGACAAGAAAACATTCCCCCATAAGTAAGAAGGGAAGAAATTCCCAACTGACTTCTCAATTTCCAGGTAGATAACAACTTGGAATCCACAATGAAACTTTTTAAGGGGTTTCATGAAAAGGAAACACATAGTAGAAGTTTAAAACAGATTTACTTAGTAAATCAGTGGAAAGCAGGGAGAAATAAGAAGCAAAAAGAATTGCTTGCTCAACAGAGCTTGTATCAGGCAGCCTCAAGATGACGGCCCTTGTGCTGTCAATATTTGTGCATTCTGAGCTAGGAGTGATGATCAAAGCTTCAGTAAATACATAGATAGGTGTTTGGGTCCAATCATTTTGCTAAATTACAAATCTTGGAAGCAATTGGTTCACTGCATGTACATCTCTTCTCCAAATTACAGAAGCCGATGATAATCTGAAACAAAACGTGGAGTCAGAGGGTAATGCTTAGGTCATGCGTTTACTCATTCAAAGAGATCGCTATTTACTTAATATCTAATGGAAGGGTTCTTAGTGATTTCCAGCTTTACTTGCTATTGTCTTAATGCTTGATTCAGAATTAAATTTTAATAAAAAATTAAATTGCTCAGTCACTTTATCTGTCTGGCTGCATCATGATGAGTCTTTACAGAGAAGCAGTTAAGTGAGAAAACTTACTCGATATAAGAATGACAGGGATCTCCAGGTCCCAACCAAAGGCTGCACAGGGAAGACGATGAAGTGTTAATTGCAGGTACTTAATGACATTCCTGTAGGGAGCCCATCCTTAGGAGAAGATCCAATGAAGAGGATAGACCGAAGCATGAGATGCGAGAGCTCAGCCTTTTTCCTTTGATTTCTAAAGGTTCCAAGTGAAATAAAGATACTGAGTCTAACCAGCTCCATCTTGGCAAAGTGGTGGATGACAGGGAGGTGGCATCTTGTCTTCTTGGTGGATGAGTCAAGTTTCATCCCCAGGAGATGGGCATGCTTGTATTCCCAGAGGAGGGGGAAAGACTTGGACGATAGGTTATTGTCCCGTGTCTTGAGGTCTTGAGACAATTGAGCTCTCTGTGACAGTGCTCCCCGGCCCTGTTCCTATTCAGATCCTGACCAGCAAAGGCCCATGGTTCCTTATGTTTCCTGACTCTCTTCGGGTCACCTTGGCATCCCACTTCAGCTCCTCATTGAAGTTGATCTGGTTTGCTAGGATTGCTTTTCTGCTCTTTCTTTGCTTTCCTAACTTCATGGCTCAGACTTCTAACAGTGTTAAGTGTATTCCAGGATGCAAGGTTTCTGGGGACATGTGTCCATATGTAGCTGTTAGCTTTCTAAATAAGGATTCCTGATCGAAGCTCTCAAAATGTTATTTCTCTGTCTCATGATTGAATTACTGTATAACCCAAGGACCCGAGAGAGGTCCTTTCTCTAACAGATAGCGCTGCTCTAAAATTTCAGTTTTAAAATGCAGTGTACCCAAATTATTTGTTCTGAGCAAACAGAAAGAGCCTATAGTGTAGTATACTGCCCAATGAGATGATTATCAAAGAGGAAAATCACTAGTGGATTTCAAATGTCTGTGTTTGAGCATTTCAGATCCATTGTTTGATTCTTAAGTTGTAGTCAGCTGTCACCTATCAAAATCTCTTCATAAATATCTTAAACTTCTTTTTTATATATTTTATTGTAACTAATAGAAGGGTTACATTATATTCACCAGATAGTGGGTGCATTACTTCACATACATTGATAACCATTCTCATGTCTTGGTCCCCATTTCCCTGCCACCACCCCCACCCCTCATCTTGTTTTCCCCCTTCCCTATATAGAATATATTAGATAACAAGGTGAACTACTGTAACAATATGAGATAGCCAAGGGACAGCAAAATCGATGAGAGATAATATAGCACATTCCGGACAACAATCACTCATTATATGGCTTTTGTGTCTATATCCTGAAGGGCCTTTCACTTAGTGTCAAACTATATGGCCTTATGTATCTAGGTTTTGTTCTATTGTGAATCTCTGCTAGGAGAGCCCAAGGTTTCTACTATGGCAAATGAGGGAAACCATTGCGCCTATGTTCCTTTCAGTCTGGCTTACTTCACTTATTATGATTTTTCTATGTCTTTCCATTTCCTTACAAATGACTCAGTGTCGTTCTTTCTGGTGAAGTTGTGAGCGGCTTTGTTTACCAGGATTGCAGCCCTGCCCAGGGGGAGGAACTTCCGCTAGCACCCGGGGCCATGTCCGGCTGAGCTGCCTCTGGGAAAACCTTTGCCCTGTTGAATGATGGCGCTGCCAGCCCCACCTCTCAGGCTCCAGTTGGTTTGGCAGGGTCTTTGCCAGCAGTCAAGATGGCGCTGCTCTCGGCTGGTGGGGGAAGGGATTCCTTCCTAATGCTATTCTGCATGCAGAAGTGGAAACCTCCACAGAGGTACTCACAAATTGCTAGATTTTCTGGTCCCGTGAAGCTGGCAGGTGTGCGCCATGGCCGGGTGATGGCTCTGTGGTTGCGCAGGCTCTGTGTGGCTCTGTCTGGAGCCAGCGGGTCTGCGCTGCTGAGAACCGCTGTCTGCTCAGGTTCAGGCGGAGGCTTGTCTCCGAGGCGGCTCCGAGCGGCTGGCACCGCTCCACGCTGTCTTCTTGCGCTGGTTTCCTGCCTTTCTCCTCTCTGAGATCTCTGTGGTGCTAAAGCTTACTTAGGATGGATTTTGGGTATGAACTTTCCCCTACGATGCTAGATCTGGTGTCTTGGCGAGAGCTCAGAAAGACTCACACTGAACCACTGCCATCTTCTATCCATCTCCTATCTTAGACTTTTTTACCAGACAATATAACAGCAGTGCTCTGATACAAAAAACTCAAGAGCTGAATAGGAAAACAGAACAAAACAAATAACAACAACAACAACAACAGAACTAGCAACAGTGGCTGGGAACTTTCTTGTCTCTTTATCTTGAGCGTGCTAGCAGGCCAGCAGCCATTATCCATTGAGGGACCATTTATCTCTTATCTACATCTGAAAATGTACCAGTGATCCTGAACAGAAATTAAGGTCAATCTTTCAGTGACCCCATTGAATTGCAAAGTACATCATTTTTATCGTAGTACAATAAGCCTTCCCCCCAATACTTCAAAATATGTTTAGAATTCTACTCTTGATATAAACAGCAGGGATTAGAACTGAACGTAGGTATATATTTTCAGATAGACAAGATGAAAGTGAGGAATCCATTCTCTCAGGGGTCATTCTAGGCAACCTTCCAGTTTCTAATCAGTGTAAAGGACCTAGATCATAAAACCAGCTTTAAATTTATTACATTAGCGAGAGAAAGAACAAGAAGAAGAAAAACTAGGAAAGCAGTACTTGTCCAGCAAGAAGCAGAGAGAAGTGATGTAAACACACCATATAGATATATTGCAAAAGTTTCAGCAATATTGACTATATTTATATGTATATATACATACTATACATATATAAAATGTACAAATGTGCAAATGAGTAACAAGGAAATAAGCACTAGGTAAAGCAACGGTGAAGCTTTGCCTGATGTGGTATCTCTGTGATTACACTGGGAAGGTGGGGTCTATAGTATAGGGAAGCCTTGCATCAAAATACCAAAACCCAAACCCCAAATCCAAAAACAAATAGAAAGCAAAACCAGAAAAGAAACATGGATAAGTGTTAGCAAGCATAGGCTTATGAGGCAAATTGGTTCAACTATTTGTTTATATTAATAAAAATTACTTAGAACTGTACTAAAATCATTCTTTCAGTCTATGAATGGCCTCTTTTTTTCCATTCTATTACAGATTTTATTATATGCTACAAAGATCTTACATAGGGTCAGATGCCTGTTGTTCACATTTGCAATTCTATCTACTCAAGGAGAAGAGATCTGAAGATCTTGGCTAGAAGCCAGTCCAGGAAGACAAATACCTGAGAGACTGTTGAGAAACTATCATTTCCAGCTAACCAGCAAAAATGAGAAGAGGATTGCTCTCCCTCTATGAAAAAGCTAAGGGATAATGTATTCTTGAAGCTCTAATAATGGTATATGCCCCCCCACACACACCTACCCCCACACACATACATCCTTCAGATTCAGATATGCACTCCCTAATGCAACAATTTTTAATTCCTGTTTTTATTTTAGAATTTTTGCCAGTCCTGAGGATTAAACTCAGGGTCTGAGCACTATCCTTGAGCACTTTTGCTCAAGGCTAGCTCTCTGCCACTTGAGCCACAGAACCACTTCTGGCTTTTCCTGTGTATGTGGGACCAAAGAATGGAATCAGAGGAATTAGGCCACATCCCCAGCCTAATTCCTATTTTTATTTACTTGGCCACACAGTGTTAAAAATGTCAGGTATACGTTATCTCTATGTAATTTCTATTATTTCTTTTTGAAGATGTTTCTGTGATCGACTTCTTCCTCTCCTATTCTCACTATTTCCTCTCCTATTGAATATCAGTTATATTCATTTTGCATAATTTAACTCTTTATACAATTTTTTAAAAACTTACCTAGCTTGAATTGATTAGAGAGTACTTTGATATTTGCTAGAACTATACTTAGCATGTATTTGGCTTTTAGGGTAGTGATAAAATTGAGATTCAATAAAGAGTATGTGATATAATTGTACATTTTTCACTGAAGGGCAATCTTCCAGAATCAAGAGTCAACTTTCAGCATCGATTCTAATTCATCTGTTTGTTTTCAGCTATGCTTCTCAATTTTTATTTATTCTGTTTCCACTAAAAATGTCTTCTGAGCAATTTAAAACTCATAGAATCTAAATATGTTCTTACTTTTTCTATAAACCTTTGTGGAGACTGATCAGGCGAAGTATTGTTATTTCAATATAATCTCTTCTGATATTAATTTGCATGTTCCTCTTTTGCAGAACATTTTCTTCTTTGCATCAGAAATGTCTAGTTTTGTCCTAAACCAGGTGTGATAATACATGCTTGTTAGCACAACACTGGGCAGGGTGGCTGAGGAAGAATTACAAATGTGCTGAGCTATATGGAGGCATTTCATCCCCACTCCCCACTCTTCACACTATTTTTTAACTTTTCTCAGTGACTGGAGTTGAAATGTCACAGCATTTTGTGTGAATATGCATTGCTTGTTCATTTATTCTGCTTGGTCTATGAAAGCACTTTCAATCTTTTATGTTTCCAGAAAATTTTTTGCTCACATCTTCCCCTCAGTTTCCTGGGTAGATGTTGTATTCAGTTACTCAGTGTTGAATTCTATTAACCCATTGCATTTCTGTTCCATTACAAATTAATATCTTTATGTTCCACGTTTTGTTAGGAATGAATTACATTCACTTTTTGTCATGTTCTGTTCAGTGATGGCTATTTTTCTAAGCATATGTCCTTATTTGGTAGATAGGTGGGTACATAATCCTCTTAAATACCAGGAAGATGAGTAGCTCAGTACTTAGAAACTCATTTATATTTCTTAACTTTGAGAGTTCTGGGATTTTTTTTCATATTGCTTCTCTTCTTCTTTTAAAAATAACCCAATAACTACAGGGATACATACAGCCACCTCCCCCCCCCCATTTTTTTGCCAGTCCCAGCTTGAACTCATGGCCTGAGAACTGTGCTTAGGCTTTCTCAAGGCTAGAGCTCTACCACTTGAGTCACAGCACCACTTCCGGCTTTTTCTATGTATGTGGTACTGAGGAATCAAACTCAGGTCTTAGTTCATGGTAGGCAAGCACTCTACCATGAAGCCAAATGCCCAGCCAGGTTGTTGGTTTTTGAGTGTGTTTTGCTTTTCTGGATAGGATGGAGAGGAGGCACCACCCATCTTGCTTCCACTGATGCCACCTTAAAAATACTTCTAATTTTTGCAGCAGCAATTATTAGCTATAATTTTCTCACGTGTTCTATTCTTTTTTTTTGTTCATTCTACTCATTTCTTCCTTTGGCTCAGATGAAATTCTCCAATATTTGAATTCTCGTGTTCTCTTGAAAACAATTTTCTGAGGCTTGGAATGGGATTGTTGAGTGTTAATGCAACATTTTCGTGTCTTTGCATTTTCATGTTGGGCTCCTCAGTGTCTTAGGTTCTTCTTTGATGAGAACCAGCTACTTTAAAACACACTAACTCAGGACTTGCTCCAGGTGTTTTATATCAGATCATGTTTATTTTTGCTATTCATTTGTGAATCGAATTGTAATTATATTTACAGCCTTCAAGAGTGATCTCTGTTCAGCCTCCCATGGTGGCTCATGCCTGGAATCCTGGCTATTCAGGAGGCTGAGATCTGAGGATGGCGGTTCAAAACCAGCCAGGAAATAAATAAATTAAAAACAAAAACAAAACAGCCCAGGCAGATCGAGAGACTCCTATCTTCAATTAATCACCAGAAAACCAGAAGTGGTGCTGTGGCTCCAGGGGTAGGGTGGTAAGCTTGAGCTGAAGAGCTCAGGGGGAATACCCAGGCCCAAGGGTAGGGCAGTAGTCCTGAGCTAAAGAGTACAGGAACAGTGCACAGGCCCAGAGTCCACGCCCCAGGAATAACAACAACAATAAAAATGTGCTTTGTTTTCTCAGAAACATTACTCCAGTTTTATTTTATTTTATTTTTTATTGTCCAGGTAATTTATAGAGGGGTTACAATTACATTCCCCAGGTAGTAAGAGCATTACTTCTCACACATTGATACCCCTTCTCATGGTTTGTCCCCATTTCCCTTCTCCCATGCCCTCCCAATCATCTTGTTTTTCCCCCTTCCCTTTCCTATTTCCAATGAATAAACAAATGTGTATACAATATACCAGGTAACAAAATTAGATACAGTAACAATATGAGATTAACCAAAGGGCAACAAAGGAGAAGAGAAATAACATATTAAGAACAGCAATCACTCAAGATAAAACACTTGTTTCCATATTCTAGAGATCCTTTCATTTAGTCTCATCCTATATGACCTTATATACCTAGGTTTTGAGCTATTGTATTCCTCTGCTAAAAGAATGATGTGTACTAATCGAGTTTTTGTTCCTTATGGAGTCCACAATCTCACAAGTTTTACACTGATTATGTCCCTACTCATTCAAGAAATATCTGAGCTAGTCTTCAATATAGGAACTCCTTAATGTACTAGTGTTCTGAGAATCTACAGAAACACAATGAACTATTAAGAACATATTGCAACACACACACATCCACACAGCCATCAAGGGATTACATTGACTCTATACTAAAAAGTTTGTAAATGTGTGTCACTAAATTATTAAAGGTTTAGTTAATAGTTGGTATCTAACAAGTATTAAAACACCAATAGGTTTATTAGCTATGAACAATTCAAAATATTTCTCAAGATTATTTATAATGATACCATTTTAAAGAAATTTCTGAGGATATGATATTAGAGGTATGTTCAAATGATCACTGTTGATTAGCAGAGATGTTGGCCACATTTCTTGCTCAGTCTGGACCTGCTTAGTCTTCATTTACTATTCAGAAATGGAGAACAAGGAAAAACGAGAACCACAAGCATGTTACAAAAGAATTATTTGATTTTATGGATTTTCCCAGGAAAAGCTAACTGTAGCTAATTTTTATGTTTTTGTAACTTATACTAGGTCTATGGAACAAGATGAATTAAGTAGGAACATGGGGATGGATATTTTAAATCAGTTTACTAGAGTGGTGTTAGTTTCTTCTTCTGGTGTTCTTCTTCTCTTTCTCCTCTTCCTTCTCCTCTTCCTTCTTTTTACTTTCTTCTCTTTTCTTCTTTCTCCTCCTCTTCTTCCTTTCTTCTTCTTTCTCCTCCTTCATTCTCTTCTTTTTATTATTATTATTTTTTGTTGTTGTTGTTGTTGTCAGTCCTGGAACTTGAAGTCTGGGCCTGGGCACTGTCCCTGAGCATTTGTGTTCAAGACTAGTAGTGCTCTACCACATGAGCCACAGCTCTACTTCCAGCTTTTTGATAGTTAATCATAAATAATAGTCTTATGGATCTTTCTATCCATGCTGGCTTTGAACTGTGATCCTCAGATCTCAGCTTACTGAGTCCCCAGGATAAAATGCATAAGCTCCTGGCATCCAGCTAGGGCTTCTTTTTAACTCCATGTTTGGAGAGCTGTTGTAGCAAATAGTTAATAATAAGAACACAAAACATTTGGATTTATTCACTGTTTATGAGAATTTAGTCCACCACTCACATTCCTAATATTTACTTCATCACTTTTCAGGTAATTAGCTTCAGTTCTGTCACAGTGATTGACATGAACTATTAATTTACACCATTGTTCAGATGTTTGAAAAACAAAATAAATTATATATGTGTGGTTACAGTTCACTGTAACAATCATAAATTTGTTTTGACATGTAATTACCAGCTAGAATTTTGTTTAAATGCAATATCTACCTATCATTTATAGTGGCATGAGTTGATTTAGAAAACCGTAACACAATTGTAAGTATTGCTAGAATAACATCTTGGAGAGGCAAACGATTCCTGGTAGTTGAATTACCAAAAAGCAAAGAACATATTTGTAGTATTTAGGGTATTATTTTTTACTTATATCATGAGACAAATTAAAAGTTTTGCATAACCACAGGTATAGTGCCTATTTCTAGGCAGTGATATTGGACAATTAATACAAAGTTTAAATTACAACATGATGACTATAACTGTGATGTGTTTTATTAAAAAAAGTAAGAAATCAGCTTTTAAGTGCTCTCATTATGAAATGTTTACATCTACAAGGCCACATATGTGTTAGTAAGCTCAATTTAGACATTCCATATTGTATGAATATTTTAAAACAAGTTACAAAAGATAAACATATCCAATTGTTATTTGTCAAGTAAAAAAAATAAGACTTCTAAAATATACAAGTAAAAATAATGTGGATTGTATGATAACAAGTCTAAAGATAGTCTGAGCTACCTGAGTTGATCCTGGCTCATTGAAAAAAGAAATAAAAAGAAAATAAAGAGAAGAAAGGAGCAAAGCATTATATTCAATCAAGGAAATGGTTATTTGGATATGTCCACAAATTTTTGGCAAAAAATATAGAGAACTAAAACTGAATCAAGCTAATAAACCTTCTCCATACTAAAGAACATGGTACAGAGATAACGCGTAGGAAATATTTGAAAAATAAACCTTTTTTCTTTTTATTATTTTTTGTAATGACTTATGCTACTTTCAAGCTGTCCTTCCTGTATTGGTATCTTTTTTTTTAATTTGACATACTGACTGCATTTTATAACTTTTGTTTGAATACTTTTTGTCTTGTTTTAAATCTAGGTTCATGACACAATTGAGTGTCAGTCAGATGTGTTATTACAAAATAAAAAACATACCTCTTGATAAAAGTTTGCTATTCAAATTGTACAATGACCTACAAAAATTTGTAAAGAAGTAAACAATAAAATTATAGACTAATAAACATTCTCAAGAGGAAATATGAAAATAGCCCAGAGTGTGCTCATCATCACTAATCATTAGAGAAATACAAACTAAACCACAATCACTGCCAACCAGTCAGAATAGCTATTTTCTAAAAGAACAAAAGATAACAGAGGCTAGCCAGGAAGGAGGGAGGAGGGGAGGCCAGGAAGGAAGGAGGAGGGGGAAAGGAAAATTTATACAATGTCAGTAAGGACGCAAATTAGTGCAAATGATTATAGAAAATATAAAGTATAAAGTATATAAATATAAAAGTATAAAGGTTATTTCAAAATTTTAAAATAGAAGTACCATTTTGCTACTAATTCTAAATCAAAATGAAATTCCTTAAATCTGTCAGTATGGCAAAGAGATGTTCTCACTCCTACATTGATTTCAGTATTATTCACAAGAGTCAACGTGTATAATCAATCTTTCCTGGTCTTAAGTGGCGATCCATACATTAAGGAATGTTCCTTTCTCTGTAATTACCATAGGAAGGAATACAATCTGGCCTTAAAAATGAAAGTATCGGGGCAGGGAGTTTTGCTTAGTGGTAGAGTGCTTGCCTAGCATGCACGAAGACCCAGGTTCGACTCCTTGGTACCACATACACAGTAAAAAGCAGAAAGTGGTGCTGAGGCTCAAGTGGTAGAACTCTAGCCTTGAGAAAGTCCAAGGACAGTGCTCAGGCCCTGAGATTAAGCCCAAGACTGGCAAAAAAAAATGAAAGTATCACAATGGCTCAATAGCTATGCACATATGACTATATAAACTGATGCTTATCAAATGAACTCTAAAAAATGGAAGCTAGAGCTTTTCTCTTTCTTTCTTTTTTGTCAGTTGTGGTACTTGAACTCTGGAACAGCCTAGGTCCTGTCCATGAGCTCTTCTGCTCAAGGATACCATGGTGAGTTGTAACTCTGAGTTGTAGGCATCTGACTACATGAAGGAGTTCTACAGTTATTCTATCCCTACACAGTTCTGAGGCAGAAAGAGACTCTGTATAGGCACTCAAGCAGGCAGGTCTGGGTTATACTTACAGGAAGCTAGTTGATGATGGCCCCAAATACATAGGTTTAGTTGCTGCGGTCATTGTTGTAATAAGAATTGAGTAGAAAAAGTGTGGAATATTTGATAAGAAATGCCTATTTCATTGTAATGATACTCTTTTTTTCTTCCTTTTAAAAATGTTATTGTAAAGGTAACATATAGAGATGTTACAATTACATAAGTATGATAATGAGTACATTTCTTTTGGAACAATATTACCCTTCTTTCATATTCTCCACTTCTCCCTCCCGACCACTCTTATCCTCCCTCTCCAAGTTGTATAGTACATTTCCAGTATAGTCCCTAGGTAATATGGCTTGTTGCATTGGTTCACCTTCTGTCCCACCATTTCTGTGATTCTCTTTATCCTCACCAAATCAGATAAACATACACAAGTATACAGAAATTAAGAACAGTGATCCTGTTTTTTCAAGGAACAAAATTAGTCCTTAAACACCTGATTGTTATCATCTGATCATTTGAGCCTTTCAGGTGATTTCTTCTCTGTTCTGTTCATCCTAATCTTACCTGTCTTTCAATTTTCAACTCAAATTACACCTGTTTTAATTGTACTCATTAATAATTTTTTCCTTCCCCTTTAACTTATTTCCAAAACCAAGATCTCTAGTGATTTTAATGAAAGTAATTCCTGGCAAAGATAATTACATTTCTCTTCTCTTTGTAGTGTTTGATACATCTGTGACCAGTTATGAATCCATAAAATGAGACAAGTTGTGTCACCTGTTTAGTCTATATTATCTTGATTAATAACATCTATTTTTGCTGAGTTGTCTCAAAGTTTTAGTAGTAAACCATAAGCAGCATGTTTGCATAGAGAAAATAACCTTTGAAAGTTCTCTTCTCACCTGCAAAGGCCCACTACAGTCTAGGGAAATTGGTTTGCTACATCTAAGCAATGTTTTGATTTCCGAAGGGGATTGCAGTCATTCCCAGTTTATTGAATACTCTGATGGCCACAGTAACTAAGGGAGGAGAGGAGAGATGAAGAATAGAGCTAATATTAAGGTCAGTCATTGCAGTCTTACCACTGTGCCTCTGGAACTATTCTTCCTCAGAACCTAATTTGGTGGAATAATATATTTTCTCATTTGGGAGGATGGCTAGAGTTTGGTTTCCTGGTTCTTAATATTTGGAGGATTTCAAATTGCATGCACTCTACTTTCCCTTACCAACACTCTTTTCACTTACATCGCTCTCTGCTTCTGTGCAGTTTGTAAGATCAGGACTCAGCAAAATAAATAACAGCCTGTGAGAAACATGAGTCACTAGGCATGGTTGGGCCAGCTAAGACCTTTCCCGTATTGTGCACTCTTGTTCTCTTCCACGACTTCCCAAAGTACAGGAAGTTTCACATTCCTGGAAGCAACTGCCCATATGTTCACCTTTATTACCAGCCAGCAGTTTCCAAGCATCTGCTAAATTACAATTTTGAGTTCTCAATGGTGCTTTCATTTGTGTAAAAAAGAGTCTTTGCCCCTCATTAAGTTAGAATGGCATTGCACCACAGCATGGAGCCTGTGTGTAGGTATGCTGAGGAATCTGGGATAGCTGAGAGAATTAGCTGCGTCTGTGACCAGAGGAATTAAGAGGTGAAAAAAATCAGGTTGTGCTTAGGTGGGCTAGTATATGAACAGGCATGCAGATGTATGATATATGAACCTTGTGCTCAGGCATGTTGACTGCTCTCCTTCACAACAGTAACCAGATTCTTTCCTTTGAGAGCATGAATATTTTATTCACGCATAGTGAGCTGTGCTCTTGCTTCCAGAATCCTGGGGTTTTTCTAACTTCAGGGATGATATTTTGGAGAATCTGAGGATACTGGCCACAGTATACTACCACAGACGTTCAGCATCTCATACACTCAGATGATTCTTGGAGGAATATTTCTATAAAGTTTCCAGGTTGTTGAGTCATTGCACTTGGTTGGACAGCAGTGCCTAAAATATTCCTGGTTATTTTGTGTTTCTCTCTAGTTAACTTGTCAATGTAGTTGAGTTATCAAAATGGCATAAGTGTTATGTCGATATCATTTTAAATATAAAGTGCTAGCCATGAAAAGTCTAAGGCAAATTGTTTTCCAACTAAATGCTGGTGGCCTGCTCTTATAGATTAAGACCAAGACTCTCCATAAAGCACTGGAGCAGCAAATTTAAAAGGAGGCAAATAGAACATAGACTATTTGGCAACAGAGATAAAACAGTTCATTACCTCTTTAATGTTTGCATTTTTCTGGTTTAGAGCAAGCATAAAATTACAGATAACAAAGTGACATCAAATAGACACTGCACAGTTCAAGAGAAATATAGATTTTAAGAACATTCCATTCTTAGAAAACCAAAGGAGATGAAGTGGAGAGGAGAATTTGGTCAGGTACAAATTATACAGGCAAAAATTATGAAAGAAAGAAAGAAAGAAAAAAAGAAAGAAAGAAAGAAAGAAAGAAAGAAAGAGTTCTAATCCCAATTCTATAATATTTTAATTGCTGAAATCTGGCCAAATCACTTTCCTCTGTGCAAGGACTTAATTTGCAAATTTACCATGCAGAAATTAAAGCAAATGTCTTTGCTGCACAAGGTTGTGGCAATGTGAAATGCAACTTTACTTGATGGTGTATTACACTGAGTTTGCAATCTAAACTGGCAATCTAAAGACATGGCAGCCCAGGTTGGTTCTAAATGATGGTGATTAGGCAAGGTTAGCTAAGATGTTATCTACTGTCTGTCCTGGGCACATTCCACAGTAGAGAGTTTAACATGTATTTATGACCATCATTATTCTCTGGAGTGAACCACATTGTTTATTGCATTGAGTATAAATTCTTCTAAGAATAGGGTTAACACTTGTGCTTTGCTGCTTATCATCTTTCTCATACTGGTCAAGAAGATCTCAGATTCAATCACCTAATTTATAAAAATATGATAAGAATGCAACACACATGATGAAGATATATTATGATCACCAAAGCCCTTTACAAAGCCTGTGAGTAATCTGAAGTGAGAATTCATCTTCTCTCTGAAGTTACATCATCATAGATATTGGATGAATATCCAATCAAAATGTTAAAGATGCTATGTATTATCTTTAAAGTACCACTCAAAAGTACTATTTTCAATTATTCTTTCAGTCTAGGGAAAAATTAAGTATTATGTACAAATTCTGAGGTCCCAATAATGTCACTTAATTAAACATCATTGAGCATTTTTATTTAAACATAAAATGGCACACTCTTTGAAGTCCTAAGACCACTCATCTGCTTGCTGCCTCTTCCAACATTCTCTTTAGGCAATGAACTTCTGTTGTTTCTTATTAAGTGGCTCAATTAATGTAAAAGACATTAAAAAGTAAAACGAGTATCATTTGCTTATGTTTGGGTCATTAACTTCTTCAGGTTTCATTCAGTTACTTCACTGGTACAAATTATGACCCTAACAGCAAACCTTTGTTAAGTATTAAATGAGAAAAATCCATACAAAATATTGAGTATATTGTCACAGGCATAGTAAGCTTTCATTGATTTCCAGGTATAATTTTAATGCCGTAGGTAAGATATTTTAGATCTTCACGTAGAAATAGTTTGAACAAATACAGCAGTGATGCTCACTGGACTAGGTTGAAAATGAACTATATACCTTGTCAAGGAGGAAGGTCCAGAGGGAAAAACAGAGACAATGAGGAAGAGTTGACACTGTAGAAGAAGAAATGTAATGGTAACCCCTCTGTACATCACTTTTACAATAACAACTTTTAAAAAATGGGGAAAATAACTGCATTTGAACTACATTTGAAAGTGACTTTGGATGTGTCTTAAATGATAGAGCACTTGCCTAGCAATTTCAAATTCAATCATTCCTCTACCACAAATGAATATTTATATCCTTTTACTAGCCAAACTAAAATTCAACCTCTAGAAATAGAAAGAAAAAATAAAGATAAGATTACCACTTCATATCCAATAGAATGATAACTACAGAACAATAACATACACAAAAATGAAGAGTGCAATGTTCATCAAAAAATCGAAAATAAAATGACCATATTCTCTAGAAATCACCCCCACCCCCAAAAAGAAGTAGTTTGAGAGATACAAGGCTTGGATTTCAGACCTGTACTTAATAATTATCAATATTATTTGCCAGCATTAGATAATATTTCAATTCAGAATTTTTAATAGGATAAGGAAAGACACCATATTCACATCCCAGTGTTGTGAGAGGTGAGAAGGCCAGTGCAGAAAGATTGATATGATTAACACGTATTAGCTACTGTTGTCTCTATAATAGTTTGGGAACTGTTGTATATAATGATTTTTTTTCTATAGAAGGTATTGAGATAGAAAAGGTTCATTTTAAATTTTGCCTGCAACTAAAAGTCTGTGAAGAGTCATGTCAAGAACTGTAGAGGAAAAACTGTGCAGGAATTTGAAGAACAATTCCACTAAATATTACCGAACTTGTAGGTATTTCCTTAATTCTGTGGGGATAAAATCAGGGAATTTTCTCTAGCAGAGAAGTAAAATCCCTACCTGGAAAGACTGATCTATTGAACATACGTGTTAGTGGTTAGCATGTCATCCTATCACTCATCCTTTGGCATTGGATTGGTTGGCAGAAAAAAACCCAGAATGGTGACGTTCGCAGATAATTTATGATATCATTTTTCTTAAGGACTCAAGCTTTTACTTGGTACTGGCATCTAACCTTCCTTTCATGACTCAATCCAAGCAAGTGACGTAAAGCTCATACTTGGTTTACTCTCTTGGATTGTGTAGCTGAAGTGGACACTCACTGTCAGCGACACACGTCAAAATGTAGGGGTGACTCGCAAAAATGAATACTCTCATAGTCAAAGCACTAGTCCTTCAATCAGAGGTATCAACTGAACTTTGATACTGTTTTATCTATTTCACTTGGCACAATTTCCTCAAAGGGTGATAAAAGTGTGATTAGAAACATTCAGCACTCGGTGGCTTTTCCTCAAAGCAGAAAGAAAGCAATAGGTTCATGATTGCTTACTTCGGTAAGTTTTTGTGGGAGAACTGTAGAAATAAGTGAGAGAAGCATGGAAAGTTTATAAGATTCAGACATCCAGATTGCAGCACAATGACACAAAATACCCCATTATCTACAATCCTGGCTTTGCTACCAAGGAAATAGGGGTCTCTCCTCTACGTGGGTAAAGGTGAGAGAGTCTCAGCAGACACTAGTACTCTGGGGGTTTGCTGGAGATAATTTAAATTTTTCTGGCTTACAAACTTGTATGTAAACAAGTTAGGTAATATTAAATGTTTACAAATGGGTTAAGTGAAACACAGTAAATCCAATTAATTCAATGAACAAATTCAATTTCAAATAGTGAAATTCCTTGGAAAGCTAACATCAAAGTTCAGCAAAATGTAACGCCAAGAAGCTGGTATTTGCAAGTGATAGAATGGGGTCAGAGGAGAAGAAGGGGAAAATGCAGACAAGAAAGGACCAGTGTATACCCTATACAATTAAGAAATGTGATGGAAAGGGTGGGTAGAGGCGAAATGGCTGAGAATGCTGAAAGGGGTTAACATTGATCAACATATTCTGTATCTATAAACTGCGTTGTTCAGTGGTATCTCTTTCTCACAACTACTTAAAGATAATAAAAATGAGTTTTTTTCTAAAGCCAGACTGTGGTGCAGATTTTAGGAGTCAGATTTATGAGCTCATGCAGGTTGTGGTTCTTTCCATCAGTGACGATTTCCAGAATATATACTGACAGCATTTCATTGGGAACCCCACTGTGACACTGCTAACATGAGATTTCTTCTCCAGTTACAACAGAACAATTAAACTTGGGTGATCCAGTTGGGGCTGCTGTCCAAGGTCCTAAATCTTTTGAAGTTCCAGTCTCTCTGGATTTTCAGACTGGCACCTCAAAATATAGCTGTACAACTATAGTTGGGCTCAGTGGATAAAGAAGTGCGTGCTGGCCATCTACTTTGTCATCTTGAATCTTTCAAAACATATTCTTCTCTAGGTCAAAACAGAAGGGATTCCTAACTTCTGCTTCCAGTGACAATTTGTGGGGTTCACAAGGTCTTACCTGTCTTCACTGCTTCAATATGCAGATCATGTGTCCTGGATACAAAGAAAGACTCTATCACTAATTCAGCACTATTTTAATGAATCCATTTATGTCTCTTCCCAGAGACGTGCTGGTTCAAGTTTTCTTCTCCCTCTGGTTTTGGCCTCTGTTCACCTTTTTATTTTTTACAGGTGTGTCTATCACTTCCTTTTTATAAATATCTAACGAGGTTTGATCTTGGAGTGAAATTAAGCTTACTTCTGCTCATTTCAGAGTTTCCTTATCAGTATTCACTCATTAAATGCACAGTACTGAGCAGGGCATGTGAAATCATGGAAGGGCTTAGGGAGTAATTGGTGTCTCCTATCTAGAATGTACAGTATGTGAAAGTTCTATTTAGTCCTCAACATGGTGGAAGATGTCTAATCATAACACCTGAGATTCATGACTCTTCATCCAATTCTAATATCTGAGTTTCTTCTTAGATTCTTAGGCCATGAACAAAGCATAGCCAAATGTTTCTGGAAAAACTTTTTATACCATACACTGTGAATAATTTTTTATTTTTCCAGTGAATCCTTTGGCCATTGTCAGTCTGTTAGTACATGACAGAAATAAATATCAGCACGTTAGTTCCATAGGTGAATAAAGACTACTAAAAAGGAAGATTATAGAAGTCCCTGAAGCTCATCCCTTATTAAAGTAATAAAGGTAATAAATGAAAAGGTAATACTGCATTCCTGAGAGGATGGTTGAGATTAAAGTAACTGTCAAGCTTGAAAAATTCACAAGTGATTGCTTGTATCACATTACCATTTCTCCAGTCTAATTACAGAAGATAAATGAGATGTGGAGAATGATGATGGATTATTTTAAGCCTAATCTGAAAGTGACTTTAATTGCAAACCATGTGCTAAGTGTTGTAATTTTGTGGAATAAATCAATACCCTCTTTGACATCAGAAATGGACTTATTGATCTCAAGATTTTTTCTCTCCGTATCAGTAAGATTTGAACTTTGAGAGTAATTTGTTTCCCCCAGCAGGAGCAACAGTGCACCCTGGCTCTCATGTCTTAGGGAAGACCATAACTACCACTTTCCACTGTGCCACCATTAGTCTATAGTGACATCAACAATATCACTCTCACAGGTATTATGTTGATATATAATTCTAAAAATGTACCAGCACACAGAGAAAGTTTACAATGATCAATTTAATGAATTATAACCCATCAGTGATTTCACACTAAAGTAGGTGATAGATTTTTTTTCTAAGATACAGAAAACACTATGTGGATTTCTTTGATTTTTGACATATCATGGACCGCATACCCTCTTTGAACATTTTCTTTCATTTATTCACCTGGCGCTTTAACATGCTGTTTATCTAGATCTTTAGTGGATCTAAGATATAGTAGTATATAGATTTATACATTGTGAGTCACTGAATCTTATGTTAGTTGTGAGTTCTCAGGAGGACAGAGTGTTTCATTGAATCTGTAACAGATGTAATCAGAAACACTCAGAAGAAATCCCCAGTGTTGTAAAATAATGTCAGTCTTTATTGGATACATAAGCATTTTCCTTCTCAGAACTGTATCTTGGATGGGTACCTCACATACATGGAGTTAAATATTTAACATTGGAAACACTGTGACTCATATTATATCCTCGAGTCATACATTTGATCGCAAGCATCCCTGCTGTCAGGCTACAGTAAAAGTAGCAGATTCCATGGCAGGATCCATGGGACAGCTCTTTCACTGCACTGCTTGGGGTTCCTCAGTGGATATCTGCAGTTACATGGAACCTTTCTACGACAGATTGAAGTGGCAAAACAAAGGGAGTCAGGCCAGAATGATGACTCTTGGTGGCATTTGACAGCATCCATGGAGGCTCTAAAATCTGGAATGGAAAAGATACATAGAGAGCAGAACTTGAAATATTATACCTACTCTCTTAGCTAGCTTTAATAGAAATATTTTTAGGGTTACATTATCACATCACATAAACTTAAGAGAGTTATCCACGATTCAACTTGGAAGTAATGAACATTGTTGGTTTTGGTTGTAGAAATACATACAATAGAAATGATCCCTGAAGGTATAGTCTTTCAGTAGTAGGGATACAAAGATGCAATATATTACAGTATTCAAAGGTCTTTGCCTTTTGAAAAAAAAATCCATGGATTGCATCATCCTTTAAAAAGTTTTTGAGAGTGAGAAATTTTAAAAATTCAATTGCTTAATTGATAACAAAGTGGTGGCTACTTGAGCTTGTGATTAGATAATAACACTTTGACTATTGTGGCTGAAGAAGATATAGTTATTTTGAGATTGGCTCATTGAGAACAGTTCTTATGCACGTCTATAGCACCAAGTCTCACACCTAGCTCGAGATGATGGTAAATAACTGCAATAAACAGGGATAAGGCATATGTTCTCCCTGGGAGGGGAGATTCATTTACACAGGAAGTGTTAGAAAACAATCCAAGATTTTTTTAATATTGCAAGATGATCTTAAGTTCCTTGAAAATGATTTCTAAAATATATTCTACTTGCAAACAGAAGAAACAATTTTTTTGCCAAATCTTTTTGTTTGATGGGGGTTGCTACAACTAGGGTGTGAGCTCAGGGTTTCATCCTTTGGCTGACACCCTACCACCTGAGTTGTAACTCCAGTCTGGCTTATTTGCTGGAAATAGAGTCTTGAGAACATTTGTGTCCAGGCTGGCTTTGATCCTCAATCTTCTGGATTTCATCCTCTTGCATATTTAGTACTACAGACATTAGCCACCAGCAACTGGCTTTTTCTGAATGAATTTAATAGCCTAAAGTACTACTTTTTAACTTTAATAAATGAAGCAGCAATTTATTTACATCTAAGCAGTGTGTGTGTGTGTGTGTGTGTGTGTGTGTGTCCTGAGGCTGAAAGTCAGGGAATGTTTTCTGAGCTTTTCATGCTCAAGATTAACACTCTTATCATTTGAGCCACTTTGGAAAATTTTGGAGGTTAATTATAGATAAGAATCTTGCAAATGAGTCGGAAGATGGCGCCGAGACAATAGGGACAGGACGCAGCCTAGCTCTCTCCCACAAAAAGAGAGAGCCAGGGAATCCCATGAGCCAACTACCTTAAGAAATCCATAAGTACAAACTCAAGAAGCAACGGAGAAGGACTCAAACTGGAAAAGAAATCCAGATAAAGCTCACATCCAACTTTCTCAAAGAAATAGAAACGCGAGGATCCCTCCCCCACCCCTCGCTGCCAGCTCTGAGCCGGGAAAAGCCGGTGGAGGAGGGGCGCCAGGCCAGGCAGAACCACCCGCAGAAACCAGCATAGACCGGGCCAGCAAGCGGCAGAAGCCAGACGCAGGAACCAGCGCAGACCAGAAGAGCAAGCAGCGGAACCCAGAGGCAGAGCACAAGCGGCGGCTGAGATCCGAGGGGAGTGAACGATTCTCCAACACCGTGGAGCACCCACAGCCAAATGCAGAGGAGTGAGTAGCCCAGCTGGTAGCCCAGCGGGTAGCCCAGCATGACCCCAAACCCATTGGGAAAGCAGAGTTGGTGGTGAGCTATAGAATTTAACTCAGATCCCTCCACCCACCTGAGAAAAACTGGCAAGGGCAGGGGGCAAGGAATTTAGAACCCTGTCCCTTCCCTCAACAGCCCCCTCCCCCAGACCATTGACTGGAGACTGACAGGTGGGCAGACGCTAAGACCCAGCACCCCACCAAGGGGCGTAGAGGTGTCCAAGCCCCCACTCTCCTAACAGCCTCCTCCCCCAGGCCTCTGACTGGAGACTGACAGGCAAGCGGGCACTAAGACCCAGCACACCACCAAAGGGGGCAGAGTTGTCCCTGCTACCACGCGCCCAACAGGTTCCTCTCCCAGGCCACTGGATCTGGAGAGTGGGGGGAGCTGAGACCCTGCCTTTCCAAAAGCAGGTGGGGTGTGCGGGAGTGTAGGAGCCAGCATCTGTCCCACCCAAATCTTGAGCCGGGCACCCTCCTGCTGGGAATCCCAAGCAAGACAGCACCAAGGGGCCCCCCACAGTCACAGACTCTCAGCAGAAACACAGCAGGGAACTGTAGTGCAGACCAGTAGCTGAGCTTGCCTTCTGAGAGTTAGAAAGGCGTGGCTCCACCAGAGCCCAAGTCCTCGCTGGGCTCCGCCCCTGGGAACAGAGCAGACACCAGCTGGTCTTGCTGAGAGCTCCCAGAAACTCCCAAACCCCAGACCCTTTGCTGGGGCCGCCCCTGGAATCAGGGTAGAAAAATCAACCATCCACCCAGCGCACTGAGACTGAAGCATGCAGACCCATCCCACGGCCCACTATGAGGCCACTGGTTGGGCTGAGAGCTAGTCTTGCAGCAGCACACAGCCTCTGGGAACAGGCCGAACACCTGCAAAAACTGCAAACTCTAACCTAGTCAACAGCAGAATAAATTTGGCCGAGAACCACAGGTATGCACAGATTCCCAGAACCACCATTCCCAATCCAAGTAAAGACCACCACCTACCAACAACAGTGCAAACCTACAACAACAGCCCTCAATGCCTAGGAGAGCACAAAACTGAATTACGACATACATAAATAATCAAAGTCCCACACAAAGCCCAAAAGGAAACAAGAGCGAAGGGGCGAGAGAGATGTCACCATCCCAAGAAATGACACGAAATATGACTCAAATCAAGGAGATGATTTTGGAAATGACCAATGAAATTAAGGCTGAATTCCAAATACAAAAGCAATAAATTTCCAAGGAACTCTTCAAATTCAAAAGAGAAGTGGAAGAAAAGTTCAATACCCTCTCAGCAGACATGATCAGCTCAGTATCCACACTTCAAGCAAAAATGGAGGCATTAAGCAGCAGATTGACTGAGATGGAGAATAGAACATCAGGAATGGAAGATAAAACACAAGAGCTGGAACAGAGAATCACCACCTTGGAAAGATTAGTCAGAATCTACCAGAGAACTCCAGGACCAAGTAGATGCAGCCAAGAAATCTAATCTTTGTATAATAGGGATTGATGAGGGTGCGAATTTCAGGACAAAGGAATGCAACACTCATTCACCAAAATCATATCAGAGAACTCCCCCAACCTCAAAAAGGAAAATACATTATTGAAGGTTTCAGGACTCCAAACAGGCAAGATCCTAGAAGGAACTCATCTAGACATATCATAGTAAAGACACTAGACCTGAATACCAAGGATTGATCTTAAATGCTGCAAAAACAAAGAGCTATACTACAATGGGAAAAAAATTCAAATTACAGCAGATCTCTCCTCCAAACCCTAAATGCAAGAAAAGCTTGGAAAAACATCATTGATGTCCTGAAGACCAACTACCAACCCAGACTGATATATCCAACAAAAGTAGCATTTACATTTGAGGGAGAAACAAGAATATTTCACTCCAAAGAAGCTTTATGAATATGTGCACACTAAACCAGCATTACAAAAAATATTAATTAATCGAGAACAAATTGTAGAACATCAAGAACCCCTATCAAGAAGCAAATATCTATAATTCACTAAACACAAAAGAGGGGAAAAAAGAGAAAGAAAGAAACTCAGAAGTAAAAATAAATAATGACAATGGATACTGACCACTTCTCCATAATTTCCCTAAATGTGAACAGGCTGAACAATCCAATCGAAAGACACAGAGCAGCAGACTGGATTAAGAAACATCACCCATCCAAATGTTGCCTCCAAGAGACCCACCTCACTGCCAAAGACAGAAACAAATTCCATGTGAAAGGATGGAAACAAAATTTCCATTCCAATTCACCATGCAAAAAAGCAGGAGTAGCAATCTTAATCTCCAACAAAATTAACTTCTCAGTAAAATCAGTACATAAAGATAGAGATGGCCATTACATATTAATAAAGGGTACAATTTAGGCCCATAATATTACAGTTATAAACATTTACTCCCCCAACACGGGAGCACCCAAATTCATCAAACAAACTCTCTTAGAATTACAGAACAAGGTAGACTGAAACACAATCATAGTGGGAGACCTCAATATACCACTCTCAACAAACGACAGGTCAACGCAACAAAAGTTAAGCAAAGACACCATCAACTTGAATGACACCATAGCCCAGCTGGGTGTATCTATACACAGAGTCTTCCACCCAATGACGAAACTTTTTACATTTTTCTCAGCAGCACATGGAACACACTCCAAAATAGATCATATAATAGTTCATACAGAAAACTTAAGCAGATACAAGAGGACAGATATAATCCCATGCATTCTATCAGACCACAGTGGAGTCAGACTAGTTCTGAACAATGCAGTCAAAGTCAAAAAACATTCAATCACTTGGAAGCTGAACAACACACTTCTGAATAACTCCTGGGTAACAGATCAGATCTGAAAAGAAATTAAAAACTTCCTTGAATGTAATGTCAAAGGAACATATGGGACACAGCAAAGGCAGTTCTAAGAAGCAAATTTATCACACTAGGAGCGCATATTATAAAGACAGAACCTAAAAAAACCCCTGAAACACCTAGAGGAGCAAGAAAAAGTTAATTCTAAAACAACTAGAAGGACATAAATAACAAAAATAAAATCAGAAATATCAGAGATTGAAATAAGTTCTATTATACACAAAATTGATAAATCAAAAAGTTGGTTCTTTAAAGAGTCAACAAAATAGACCCCTGGCAAGATTAATCAAAAAAAGGAGAGGGGAGACTCAAATAAACAAGATTAGAGACCCCACGGGAACAATCACAACTGATATCTAAGAAATTTAGTCCATAATGAATAAGTTCTATCAGGGCCTATATTCAAAGAAACAAGAAAATCTAGTAGAAATGGATGATTTCTTAAATAAATATAGGCTACCCACACTGAACAATGATGAGGTAAACAAACTGAACAAACCAATCTCTTACAATGAAATTGTGGAAGCAATCAGGGAAATGCCAACCAAAAAGAGCCCAGGTCCCGATGGTTTCACTGTGGAATTCTACAAGATGTTTAAAGATGAAATAACACCTATACTCTTGAAACTCTCCCGAGAAATAGAAACAGAAGGAGCAATACCAAACTCATTTTATGAAGCTAATAATACTCTCATCTCCAAACCAGGGAAAGACCCAACAAAAAAAGAAAACTACAGACCTCTCTAATGAACACAGACACAAAACTCCTCAATAAAATATTAGCCAACAGAATCCAGAAACAAATTAAAACAATCATACACTACAATCAAGTAGGCTTCATCCCACAGATGCAAGGCTGGTTTAAAATTTGCAAATCAATCAATGTAATACATCACATCAATAGAGCTAAGAATAAGAATCATATGATAATTTCTCTGGATGCAGAGAAGGCATTTGACAAAATAAAACATCCATTCATGTTGAAAGCACTAGAAAAAATAGGAACAAGAGGTACATTCCTCAAAATAGTGAAAGCCATATATGAAAAACCTACAGCCAGTATTATACTAAATGGTGAAAGACTTAAAATCAGGAATTAGACAGGGATTCCCACTCTCTTCACTTCTTTTCAATATAGTGCTGGAACCCTTAGCCAGAACAATAAGGCAAGAAAAGGACATCAAAGAGACTCACATAGGGAAAGAAGAAATTAAACAATCCCTATTCGCAGATGACATGATCCTCTACTTGAGTGACCCAAGAAACTTCATTCCCAAACTCCTAGAATTAATAAACTACTTTAGCAAAGTGGCAGGATAGAAAATTAAACTTCAGAAGTAAGTAGCCTTCTTGTACACCAACAATGCACAAACAGAAGGCCAAATGAAGAAAATGATCCCATTCACTATAGCCCCCAAATGAGTACAATATTTAGGAATAAACTTAGCCAAAGATGTAAAAGAATTATTCAATGAAAACTATAAAAGCCTAACGAAAGAAATTAAAGAGGACACTAGGAAATGGAAAGACATTCCATGCCCATGGCTAGGAAGAACCAACATAGTGAAAATGGCTATACTGCCAAAATTTATATACAAATTCAATGCAATCCCCATCAAAATCCCAAAGACATTCTTTACTGAAATAGAAGATATACTCCAAAGATTCATATGGAACAAGAAAAGACCTAGAATAGCCAAAACAATACTAGGCAAAAAGAGTAATGCTGGTGGTATTACAATACCAGACTTCAAACTCTACTATAGAGCCATAGTAACAAAAACTGCTTGGTACTGGCACAAAAACAGACCAGAAGATCAGTGGAACAGAATAGAAGATCCAGAAATAGAACCACATACTTATAGGCAACTTGTATTTGACAAAGGAGCCAAAGATATACAGTGCAACAAACACAGTCTATTCAATTATTGGTGCTGGCAAAACTGGGCAGCCACATGCAGAAAACTAAAAATTGACCCTAGCCTTTTGCCATGCACAAGCATTAACTCAAAGTGGATCAAAGATCTCAACGTCAGACCAGAAACCATGAAACTGCTACATGATAGAGTAAGAGAGACACTGGAAATCATAGGCACAGGCAAAAGGTTCCTGAACAAAATCGTAGGGTCACAACAGATTGGAGAGAGACTCGATAAATGGGACTACCTAAAAATAAAAAGTTTCTGTACAGATAAAAACATAGTTGTAAAAGTAGAGAGACAGCCAACCAACTGGGAAAAGATATTCACCAATAATACAGCAGACAAATACTTAATATCCAGTATCTACAGGGAACACAAGAAACTAATCCCCCAAAACCCAACAAACCATTCACTAAATGGGTAAGGGAAATAGAGACTTATCAGAAGAAGAGATAAAGATGGCAGAAAAGCATATGAGAAAATGTTCATCATCTATGGTCATAAAGGAAATGCAAATAAAAACAACCTTAAGATACCACCTTACCCCAACAAGAATGGCCAAGATTTTGAACTCAGACAATGACAGTTGCTGGCGGGGTTGTGGAGATAAAGGAACCCTACTACACTGCTGGTGGGAATGCAGACTAGTTCAGCCACTCTGGAAAGCAGTGTGGAGGTTTCTTAAAGAACTGAAAATAGACCTTCCCTAAGATCCTGCCATACCACTTCTGGGCCCCTACCCTGAATATCACAACCCAAGATATGATAAGGACACCTGCTCAGCTATGTTCATCTCTGCACTATTCACAATAGCCAGGTGATGAAAACAATCCAGATGCTCCACTGCATATGAATGGATATAGAAAATGTGGTATATATATGTACACAATGGAATTCTACATAGCTAAGAGACAAGATAAAATGGCATTTGCAGGGAAGTGGATGAATCTAGAGCGAATCATGTTGAATGAGATAAGTCAAGACCTAAGGAACAAAAGGCACATGGTATCCTTAATATGTGGCTATTAAATCCAAAGAGTACAAGAGCGAGAACTCAATATTTGCATATCCAATGCTATGGACATAGTAATGGAAATATAAACATAACTATATAGACATAAAAACCTATGACTCTATAGACATAATGTTTTATTTCATAAATTATAATATGTTTCTATGACATATAAACCCTTAGCCTAATTTTGATTAAGTTCTAAAAACTAAGTCCCAGTGATTGTATATAGAGATTCCCTTATTGAACACTTGTTTGTTAAACTTGTCATTTGAAATATGATGTAAAAATCAATGTTAATAAATTCTTTAATAAAAATAGAACCTTGCAAACTTTGCTGTTCCAGCTGCTTTTGAGTGCAATAGTCAGTTCTCAGCCTCGTGAGTAGATATAATTATAGGTATGATCCATTGGTATCTGCTAGCAAATTTCTTTTTTGCTATTTGAAATTAAAACTAACATGGAGGAAATATCTCCACACCTAATTGTTTATGTCTGTTAACTTACAGGCTTGGAAAAGGATAAGATTAAAACATTAATAAAGTTGGATCCTTCTTTGTCACCCTGCACCAGGATTAACTCCAAATGGATCAAAGACCTCAAAATAAAAGCAGATACACTGAAAACTTTAGAAGAAGGAATAGGAAATACACTAGGTCTCCTTGGTACCGGTCAAAACTTTCTTAATAAGGACAAAGAAACACAGCAAATCAGAGAAAGTGTGCATAAGTGGGACTGCATTAGACTGCAGAGCTTTTGTATGGCAAAGGACATAGCTAGCAAATTAACTAGAAAGCCTACAGAGTGGAAGAAGATCTTCACTAACAATACAGTGGACAAAGGCCTCATATCTAAAATATATCAACAACTCAAAAAATTGAATCACTCAAAACTAATCTCCAAAGAATCAATCCTCCCATTAAAAGATGGGCCAAAGACTTAAAGAGAGTCTTCTCTGAAGAAGAAATAACAATGGCCTATAGAAATGTGAAGAAATGCTCGACATCTCTGGCCATAAAAAATGCAAATCAAAACAACTCTAGGATTCCACCTCACTCCAGTTAGAATGGCCAGGATCAAGAAATCTAATAATAACAGATGCTGGAGGGGATGTGGCCAGGAGGGATCACTACTACACTGTTGGTGGGAGTGCAAACTCGTTCAACCACTATGGAAAGCAGTATGGCAGTGCCTCAAAAGACTAAACATAGAGCTCCCCTATGACCCAGCAGTTCCACTACTTGGCATTTACCCAACCATCCAGAAACAAGGATATACTAAATCCACTAGCACAATAATGTTCATTGCAGCACTATTTACCATAGCAAAGATATGGAACCAATGGAATTCTATGCTGCTGTCAGAAAGAATGACATCGCCCCATTTGTTAGGAAATGGAAAGACTTAGAAAAGATCATATTAAGTGAAGTAAGCCAGACTCAAAGGAACTTAGGCTCAATGGTTTCCCTTATTTGTTATGATCAGTAGAAACCTTGGGCTCTCCTAGCAGAGATTTACAATAGAACAAAACCTAGATACATAAGTCCGTATAGAGTGACGCTAAAAGAAAGGACCTCCACGATATAGAAACAGAAACCATGTAATGAGTGATTGTTGTCCTTAGTATACTATGTTATCTCTCATCTCTTTGCTGTCCCTTGGTTACCTTATATGCTTACAGTATTTCACCTTGTTATCTGATATATTGTATATATGCTTATTTGGTTATTTGAAATACGATAGAGAAGGGGGGAAAAAAAGATGAGGGGTGAGGGCGGGGGGGAAGGTAATGGGGACCAAGATGTGAGAAAGAGTATCAATGTTTGTGAAGTAATGCACCTTCTATCTGGTGAATATAATGTAACCCTTCTATTAATTACAATAAAAATATATTGGAAAAAAGTTAGGATCCAAATTGTGAGAATACTTTTATTTCATATAAATGCATCTAAATTCACCAATTTGGTTAGAAATTTTAATGATCTAATGTGTTGTCAAATTGCAGTTTATAGGCTAAATCTGGCTCAGTGTATTTTTTCTTTTTTTATTGTAATTAATGGAAGGGTTATAGTTATATTCGCCAGACAGAAGGAGCATTACTTCACAAACATTGATACCAATTTTCATGTTTTTGTCCCCATTTCCCTCCTCCCACCCCCTCCCCTCTTCTTGTTTTCCCTCTTCCCTTTCCTATTTCAAATAAACATATAATCAGGGGGATCTGCCTGGGACCTCTGTCACCCCATTGATCGCCAGGGTTGGCTCACTGTATTTTATGGCTGAAAAACATCAATAGGAGATTGGTCTATGCTATGTAAAACTCCAGTGAATATCAAATACAATTTAACATAGGAAGTATTATTGATACACAGTCACACCCATTTATGTACTGTGCTTGCATATCATGAAAGCAATTTTTACAGATGTTGTGGCCTGAAAATCTAAAGTGTTTACTGTTCGACCTGTTTTTACATCGAGACTAACTTTGGACGTCGAGAACAGAATGGTATTTTTTCTGCTTTCATTGGATACTGTCTTAGGTATTTTATCTTCAAATAAGAGATAAATTGAATCAATTTTAGGGTTCATTAAGAAGACTAAATGAATAGATAAATAAAGTTTACTACTATTCAAAAATTTTGCAGATGAATTCTTTTCTTCCCTGAATTTGGACAAATGATGTATCCTTTAACATTGAATTTTATTTTTCTCTTCTTTAATAGAAATTTAGGTAGTATCTGTCACATAATCTCCTTTGCATGTGTGTGAAGCATTACATAGGAGTGAATTTTAGTTGTTGGCAATGTTTCTACACCAAAATATACCTATAATGATAGATAAAAAAGGCATAAAGATTTGGCTAGGTTGGTGAGAAAAGGAAGATATGAGATAAACATCTAATTGCCTTTAATTTGCACCTTGAAAAGAGAATGAAATGCCGACACTTTCATTTTTCCAGGTATATTTTCTTGCTGACTGAGGCTGACAATAGATACTGTGCAAATAACTTCTTTTTTCATTGTTATTGTAAAAGTGATGTGCAAATAGTTTACAATTACAAAAGTCAGATAAAGCATACTTTCTTTGTTGAAAAAATAAGGCACCTTTTTCCACACTCTCTCCCCAATTTTACGCCCATTTCCACCTACAAGTCGTATGGTCAAAAAAAGGAAGACAGGAGCTAAACATTTAATTTCCTTTGGGCATATTTACATATTTCCTCTTGCTGATCAAAGCTCACAAGTCTTAAAAATATAACCCCCTTTCTTGCTCTCTCCCAGTTTTTCCCTTATCTTCACTCACAAGTTGAATAGTTCATTTTCAACACACTGACCAGTGTGTATCACTATTGTGGTTATTTACCCTTTCTCCCAATATTTCTGTGCACCCCCTCTGCCTCCTAAAGACAGATAAGCAAACAAAAAAGGCAAAAAGAAAAGAATAAAACAATAGCAATAAAGGAAAAATCTTGTTTCCATTTCCTCCTGAAGTTCATTTCAATCAACATTATTTTATATGATCAGATGCGCCTATGTGTTCCTCTCCTTAGAATATCATGTCCCAGTGTATATATGCATGCATATATTTTATCATCCAGAACACAAACAAGGCCACACTAAAGCTATCAGCACAACAATTTGACCGCAAGTGTGCTGTTAAAAAATCAGCCCATATACCTTTTAGTGGATGAATGGATCAAGAAAATATGGGAAATATACACAATAGAATTCTACTCATCCACCAGGAAGAATGCTTTCTTCTCGTTTGGCATATATAAACAAATATCTATTCTTTTTGTTCTTTATATATAAAATCATTGAGATTAAGATTTTTTGAAAATCATAAAGGAAATTAGCAAGAATTTCTAAAATGTTTTTGAGACTTAAAATTAACACAGCCAAAAAATTGTAATGTACACATGGACTTTCACAACATAAGATATGTAATCCAGGTCACTTTCAAAAGCTAGAAATCCTAGTTTGATTGCAAGTCTTTTAGAAATTCTGCAAAACCAAATCAATTACTTTTAAGAGTTCTCTTAACTCTCTTCCAGTCATGGATACTTCACGCTACTTGTCTGCGCTTATTCTATTTATAATTGCCTGTAATTCCTGTAAAGAAGACTTCAGCTATATGTAAAGCTATTTTCAATTATTGTTATATGATATTGTAGAATATTGATGACCTTCAGCATAAAGACGTAATCTAATCTTCTTCATATATGAAGGAAGTGCTCCTTATGCTAGTCATCTCAAAAGCCACCTCTGATAGGAAAGAGGGAAGATGGAGAGCAATAAAGTTGAGCTTAATAAAAAAAATGAGATGCATTATATTTGCCAAATATAGTACAGTGATAGATGATGTGAAAAATTGGAATAAAACTATTTTATTCTTTTCTATTCAAACCAGATTTTGGTTAACTAAAGTTCTGTCTGGAATTATTAAAAGCAGGAGTGTTGTAAAAATATATTAGTATCCATAGCCAACTAAACCGATTTTAACCTCTTAACTAGATAGCAAATGTTAGATCAGTCTTTAAAATTTTCCGCTGAGAACTAAGTTTACTTAAGAATTGGTTAAAAATATTAAATTAATCATTTTTTGCCAGTCCTGGGCCTTGAGCTCAGGACCTGAGCACTGTCCTTGGGCTTTCTCAAGGCTAGAACTTCACCACTTAAGCCACAGCACCACTTCTGGCTTTTTCTATGTATGTGGTACTGACTAATCGAATCGGGGCTTTCGTGCATGCTAGGCAAGCGCTCTACCACTAGGCCAAACTCCTGTCCCAAATTAATCATTTTTATAGAAAATAAAGGCCAGATGTCAGTAGCAGTGATGAATTCCCTAAGGTGAAAAAAAACTGAAATTAATTAAAGCCAGAGAGACAGTCGTGGGATTTAAATTCCAAAGAATAGAATACTCAGATTATAAGAAAAATCAAATAGGTAATTGAATAATTTTCCTCTACTAATTTAGGAAATTAGAACTCTTTACTATATAATGAGTGATTGTTGTCCTTAATGTACTATGTTATCTCTCATCTCTTTTGCTGTCCCGTGGCTATCTCATATTGTTACAGTATTTCACCTTGTTATCTGATATGTTGTATATATTTGTATTTGGTTATTTGAAGTAGGACAGGGAAGGGGTGAAAACAAGATGAGGGGCAGAGTTGAGGGGAGTGAAATGGGGACCACTACATGAGAAAGGGTATCAATGTTTGTGAAGTAATGGACCTTCTATCTGGTGAATATAATGTAACCCTTCTATTAATTATAATAAAAATATGGAAAAATTTCAAAAAAAGAGAAAAAAGAAATCTTTACTATAAAAATGCTTTACATTTCTGATAATTAACTTCCAGATAACTACTTTTGACTGTTGCTTTGAAAATTATATGTATTAATTTATTTAAATAAGATAGATGGTTTGGGGAAAATTCCTATTCAATATCCCATCATAGTATAACTCTTGATAAGTAAAGAAATTACAAGGATGTATAAAAGAATTCATGGAAATGAGGTTATAATAAGAGAAATGCTTCAGAAATTAGCTTTTTAGGTTCATTTTGCAGTGGGTAGTATTTGAGTTGAATTCAAGGCATCACATCTTGTAGTTTAAGTCCAATCTCTAATCTTAATCTATAGTTTCCTCAAGTTTTTCAGTTCATAGAAGAATGAAAAATGCTAAAACAAATGAAAAACTAATCATGTCATGGAGAAAGTTACTGTGGATATTCCTGGAAATCTGTGACTCCATCAGTTTCTAAGCATACTTTGTAGATTGATGCAGCATGATAATCTAGAAATATATGTATTGTTGTTTAATATCGGGTTATGTATTGTTTATTATTCTCATGCAATGCTAATACTAATATACATTGTTGTTTATTATACTCATGTGTAATGTTACACACATAATACTAAAACAATTTCTGAGTTTTCCAGCTGATGGATAAATAGGAAATTCAGGAGACTGTGTGTTGATATTTGTCATTCTTCATAGCATTCACAATATAATTATCTTACATGAAGTTCAACAGATTTTACACCCAAGAATTATTTCTAGCAGTTTGGAAAAGGGGAAGTTTTGAGTAACAGCATGTATGACTCTTACTGGCTGGTGTGTGTGTTGGTGTGTGTGTTGGGTGTATATGTGCGTGTTTGTTTGAAGAACATATCTTAAAACTTCTCAGGCTCTTTGGAAGATTTAGTAGTGAACTAAAAACTGTCAGATCAAATGTCTATGAAACCCTAGGCTTTTATTTTCCTTAATAGTTCTAAATAATGCTGATTAGAGAGGATTTTATCCTTGGGAGTTTTAGTTCATTAGGAATGTGCACATGGCCAAGGAAAAGAATAGAAAAAAACAAACAGAAATAAACCTATCTTTGGGCATTGTTGATATATATATGTTGTAATATTGCAGTTATTACTAATGAAATAAAAGCAAACATATGGCCATTAATAATAAAAAAGCATTTAAATGACTTTAGAATTTATAGAATACATTTAGGTTGTTCTTACAAATAGTAATTTAAAATAGATGGAAAATTGTCTAACATAGGCACTAATAGTTAAGACAATGTGATAGATTCGTTTTTGACCTTTGAATAATAGAAATTCACTGTTATATAAGTTGAATAGATTTAAAAAATCAATTATTTTGCAAAATGATAGAAAAGCAGCATATCAAATTATTTCGTGATGAAAATGGGACCAATGTTTAAAAAAATGAAAGCTTAAGAATTTAAATATGTTAGGTGGGATGGCATTGCACATATAATCTGTTTGATTTGGGAAGACAGGATGATTATGAGTTTGAGACAATATTGCACAGTATAATATTCTATCTGAAAAAACATTGTTACAGTATTTCACCTTATTATCTGATATATTTTATATGTGCTTAATTGGTTATTTGAAATTGGGTAGGGAAGGAGGGAAATCAAATGAGTGGGGGGAGGGTGGGAGGGAAACGGGGACCATGTCATGAGAAAGGGTATCAATGTTTGTGAAGTTATGCACCTTCTATCTGGTGAATAGAATGTAACCCTTCTATTAATCACAGTAAAAAAAAATCTTAAAAAAACACTTTAAACGTTACCATAGTAAGAACAGAAGTATACTAAAACAACACATCTCCAATCCATGTAACATGTACTTCAGTATCATAAAAGTATATAAAAATGTTTCTATGTTTGTCTAAATTTTTATTGCACAGATTACAAAATTATAGGTAATAGAAAAGAGGATTACAGACAAATCCTCTGCAAATGCAGCAGAGTATGTGCATGTATATACAGAAAAATTTGTACACACTTCTCTTTACCACCAACCTTCAGCAATATAATTTGAGTTGACATAATCTATAAGAATACAATATGAAAATATGGAAATGCTTATGTACCTTAGGTTAGAGGAATCAGCATTGGAAGAATCGTCTGTAGTGGGCATAGTGTCTTTGCATTCAATTCTATTTCTCCAACTAGCATCATGTAAATATTTATTCATCCCTTATTTCAGTTCCTAGTCTCATATGGAAAATTATTTCTCTCTGTCTCTCTGTCTGTCTCTGTCTCTGTCTCTGTCTCTCTGTCTCTCTCTCTCCTTATCTGTACATGTACAGATAAGTTGAATGAATTAGAATTATTTCTAATTATATGAACATTGCTATATTTGATTTTTAAAATTTGAGGTAACTCTATGATCCAGCCTTTTTCCATTTCTTTTATTTGTTATACAAAGTATACCATATCAAGAAAATAAAAAATATACACTATTATAAGTAGCATAACATATCTCAAAAAAGAAAAATAATAATTAAAAAAAGAAAAATAATTGACAATAATTCTTGGATCCATCTGTAAGCCAGCCTAGTGAAAATATTGTCAAACTTGTTAAAACAAGAAAATATTACTTTTAACATTCTATCTGGCTCAAGATAATGAGTTATATTTTAAAAGTTAGTTTCTATAACATAATACATGGGTCTTATATTGTCAGTAAAAATAAGCTTATAAAAATAAATGTGGGTCAAAGATTATAGAATTATTAGAAATAAATTTATCTGAAAAAATAAAATTGTTAAAATAGTCATGCCAATTTAATATACGCATCTTCCGTAATTTTAAGGTTTTTTCCAATCTGAAGGCATATGATTCATATAAACTTAGATCTTATATTTCAATATATGTCTTTATCTGTAACAATCTGTGTTTGTAGGAGAGCCTTTTTATCAAGAATTAAATGATTATCACTTCTTAAAAATCACGAAGGAAGGTTTGCTAGTGGAAACTTTCTAGTGTACACCCAGTGTGGCATTTCACTGATGAAGTCGATGAAGCCATAAAGGAATAAGAGAATGGCTTTCTGGGTATGAAAAATACAACCTTCTGCAATAGCATGCTATTTTCATGGAAAAGTATACTTGAGTCTCATGGAATCCTTATTCACATCCTGGACTTTTTACCTCCTCTGTGTTGTAAATCCTTACCTATAATAAGGATGTCCATTTTTTCCACGTGTAGGAGCCACTTTGTTGTGATTTCTATTGTCTCCTCTGTCACTGATGACTAATTTCATTTCTTCTACCAAAACCAGCAACATTATTCAAGCTTCACACACAGCTCTTGGGGACACATTTTATTGAATTCTTGTAGGTCTTCCTCAGTAGTTCTCTATCATTTATCTAATGTAGTTTCCATCATTAGTCACTGCACTATGTGTACCATTCATCACAAATGCTGGCTTCTAATGCTGGGCTTCAGTGGTGTGACAGCTTACTTGATGGTGATAATAAATGAAACTCTTGCTTTTAGTGTAGCAAGATATGAATGAATGATAACCTGGTCATATTAAGTCCATTGTCCATTATTCTATAGTGTCAATGCAAAACTGTCTTCTTGAACCTCTTAGCGGATAATCAGTGAATTGTTAGATTGGGATTTGTTTTGAAGTTAATACTATCTGTAGTTTTCATGTAGTGAGACAATTGTGAAAAATAGGGCAGGGGAATGTGAGAAGAGTCAAAAAGATGTCATGTATGTAGCAATGGGTTACTGACCTGGAGGAAGTACAGGGATAGAGACAATAGGTATATGATAAATGGTGTTTGGTGTCACTCAAAACTCTCAAGTCATATAGACTAGAGATAGGAAAGGAGCCCTGGTAGGGGGAGCTGACTCTCTACGTATGTGTACACACTATGAACATCCAGGTCACTTAGGAGCAAGTGAGTCTCCCTTGCCTATTCTGAGAGATGCTTGTAACTGGAGAAGCTCAGGTAAATGCTTTAGGGCAGTTATGAGAATATAGCACCCAGTAAAGAGGTACATGAAAGGAGGGAGGAAGTTTGGTTAAATATGAGTGCCTTTGTTTTGAGAAGTCATTAATTTAGACAGATAATAAAATCACATACTATCAGCTAATAGCATATTTAGCTTAGTTTTTATGGGATCACTTACTAAATTCCTATGTAAGCAATCCTGCAGTGATTATGCTGAAATGCACTTCCTAATTTAGTAGGTCTGTATGTGGAGCCTAACATTCTATTTCTAATAAGCATCCAGAGTTTTAAGATACAGTAAGCTGGCTAGAGTTCCAGATTACTGTGTTCAAGATCTATCCCCCTTAGAAGAAACACAATCATGTAAAAGGAATTTAGGTACTGGAAGATTTCCCAAGACTGTATCCAAAGTATTACCTATCTTCTCTTGTCTCTATTTCTCTATTTTGAAAATGTCACCATAGAGTATTGAGATGACAAGAATTTGATGTCTGGGAGGCAGGGTTCTTTGGGGAATCATTAAAATAGCAGCTCACTAGAGTTGTTTAGAGAAATGTAGATGTTAGGAACTGGATGAGTTTGCACTTCAGTACTTTCCCATATAACACGGACTTTATCAACTTCTCGGTGGTTATAAAATGAAATTGATAAGAGACTCAGAAAATAACAAGAGGAAAAAGGAACGAAAAAGAATGCAATGGAGATGGAAAAACAGTTTATAACCCCACCATTCCACTCCTGGGCATCTATCCTGAACATCATAACCCAGGATATGATAAGGACACCTACTCAGCTATGTTCATCTCGGCACTATTCACAATGGCCAGGCAATGGAAACAATCCAGATGCCCTACTGCTGATGAATGGATACAAAAAATGTGATATATACATATACAATGGAATTCTACATAGTCAACAGACATTTTCAGGGGAGGGGGTGGATGAATCTAGAGTGAATCATGTTGAGTGAGACAAGTCAAGACCAAAGGAATAAAAGGCGCATGGTATCCTTAATATGTGGCTATGAGATCCAAACAGTACAAGAGCGATGACTCAATATTTACAGACCCAATGCTATGGACATGGTATTGGATATATAAATACAACTATATAGACATAAAAATCTATGACTCTATAGACATAATATTTTATTACATAGATTAATATGTATCTATGACATACAAACCCTTAGCCTAATTTTAATTATGTTCTAAAATCTAAGTGCCAGTGATTGTATATAGAGTCTCCCTTCTTGAATACTTGTTTGTTAAATACGTCATTTCAAATATGATGTAAAAATCAATGTTAATAAATTCTTTAATAAAAAATGCTTGTATATATGCATATACACAAAACAATGACTGTCTTTGTTCAATTCCATTTATAAACCAAAGATATTTCATCTATTATAATACTGCAATGTGGATTCACTATAATTAGTTAGGTCAGAAACTCTTTGATAGTATCTTCTTGATTTTAATTATCAAAGAGCTCATGTAGCTCTAAATTTCTTGCAGCAATTTCTTTTATGTAATCTTTTGGCCCACTGTAGTTTACTAGAATTAAAATTTAAATACAGCTGAGATGTATTTTCTTGAATATTTCTTACCCCAAAAGATTCTAAGAGCTAAATAAAATTTCAAAGATACAATATGTGCTGGAAGAGTAGTAATATTAAACAACATTCCTTTTGTAAAGAAATAACATTGCAAAATTGAAGTCAGTTTCAAGTGGTGTTGGGAGAATTAAAATTCTATTCAGTAAAATCTGTGCAAAGACAGAATTTATGCAGTGGACTTTCTTTCTTTCTCTAATGCACTTAGACTCTCAGATATATATAGTACTGAAAAAAGAGTTATAAAGAAACGTTTATCCAAATGGAGTTTTAGTTTTGGTGTTGATGTATACACAGGAAAGGCACAGCTCAGATTTTTAAGCAGTTTCATTGGGAATATTGAAAATGCAATTTTACTTAGAATAGAAATCCATTTTAGATTTTAATGACTAACACATTTTCTTCATTTAAAAATATTCCCCTCAACAATATTCCCCTCAACTTGTCCATAACAAGTAAATATGTTTATGTTTTTATGCTGAGGGGAATGTCTTTCCAACTCTACTTATTGTTTCAATGAATATTAGTTTGGAATAATTTGTTATTCTTGTTGCGCACAGTATTTTATCAGATAGCCCAATTGAAAGATTTTATCTTGACGTTAGCATATAAATTTTGATTTTTTCCCCTGCCTTTCTTTCTCTAGAACAAGAAAATTCTCATCTAGGTGGCTGTGTGATCCCTCCTGTTAGCTAGGCTACCAGGAAATCATCCTACTTCTCCTCTGTTGTCCACAGATGCCAATTACATACTACAGGTCCACTACAAACATATGCTCTTGTGGTTCTTTCGTGAACAGTATTGTGCATCTCTCCTATGAGATGTGTTTATTTAAAAGCACTTTAAATTGATCTTGTCAGAGGCCATACTGTTGAGTCTGCCACTTAATAATGCTATGACAGCAGGCCCTACCTATACTCCATATCAGATGATATCAGCAGGAGGCAGAACAACATAATTTTAAAAAATAGATTCTAATGATTTGGGGTTTTTTCTGTCAGCAAGAGGAGGGCTCCCTACAGATACCCAGAGCTGTGTCTGCAAAGGCACAGGTGATTTGTCACAGAATGTTTATAAACCTTTGGGAATACAGACAAAGATGTGAGGGATTTAAATAATCTATAGGGCTAGAGAAAAGGCATTGCAGGTGAACAAAAATAAACATGCACAAAAGGAGAAAGCAATAGAATGTTTAAAAGCATGTAGAGACTTGCTCCTACAAATAATGTGTGCAATTTTAGTATCCTATGGATATATTTCTTTTTGTTTTGATGTTTGGTTATTGCGTTATTTTCATGTGAGTTTTCAACGTATATTGATTATAAACACAATCAAATTAGTTGAAATTGAAAATGAAAACTACCAATCATCCTCTCTTAGTAAAGTAACACTAAAGAATGACATATTCTAACTAACGTTTTCCATCCAATCCTTACACGATGGACAACAATCTAAGGAACACTCTACATGCATCACTACATCTAAATTAAAAATATATGCTATGCTGGTGGTTTTCCAGAATCACCTCCTATTCTTCATGTAAGTTAAAAGACATGGGAGGGGAGAGTGCACTTTAGGCGATATGGCCTGATTCCCCTGAGGTTTGATGGGAAAGCTCTTTTTCAGGAAAGATCTGCACCTGTGCGCTCACTGCATGACAGTAACCTCAGAGGTTTTGCCAACTGGATTTCATGGTGACAAAATCTCTGTCTCAACTTATCTATGGCTTACAAGTGAGTGATTCAAATTAAAGTTTCAAAAGGGGAACAGGAATCACAGGCAAGCTTAGCAAGAGAGGGCTTCATGAAGACATGATGGTTTCAAAGAATACCTCCTTGTAGGATTAGAGCTGACTAACATAAAACCATTTGTTTTTATGAGTGTCGGGTTTGTGATTCCTGTCCAAGTGATTCCGGAAGCATTTTCCAATTCTTTTATTATTTGGTTGGACATATTGCTTTAGGAACACCAAAAAAACAACATCCATCTTTTAAAAGTAATCATACTCAACTCAGAGAATTTACATTTCTTTCCTTTTACTATGGTATCTTGCTTCGGGTACTTGAAAAATTCATAGCTACTTGCATCTTCAGCTCTGTTTCATTCTCTGTACAATATGCATATTTGTGTCCTATGTTATTCTTTATTTCTCTTACTTTATAGCATGTCATTCTTAAATATGTTAAAGGATGATCCTATTGCTTTCATCTGTGCTTACACTGTAGTCTTATTACTGAGATCATGAATAAATGACCATGTCATAAAATGAATCTACAATTTTAGGTACATTTGTTAGCATATGTTATTACCTTTGTAAGAGGAATGGTAGGTATTGTCCAAAATTTAGATAACTATCTAGTTACATTTTATTTATATATATTTAATAATATTATGGAAAGCAATAAATAATAGTGAGGGGAGGTAAATAAATTTGGTTGTATTTTAGAGTAATTTAAGCAAATAGATTACCCATCTTATACTGTATAAATCTCATGTTCTCTCAATAACTTGGGTGTTTAATAGTGGAAATAAAACTATATATGTTTTTAATCTCTATATAGGCCTTGGTCCTTCCAATATTGCCTTTTTCTTTTTTTTTGCCCCAGGGACTCCAGGCCCTCCTACTGCACCAGTGTTTCCCACAATTTGGTGTTTTCTCAGACTGAAACGCCATTTTCCTTTCTTAGAACATTTTATACTTATGCTGAAAATTGAGCATGGGCACTATATCTACTTCTATTAAAACAAGGGAAAACTATAGAAGAGCAAACTAAATGAAAATCAGAGTCCATGCTATCAAGAGTTAATAGAATATGATTAGTAGCTTTCAATTCCATGTCTTTAGCCTTATCTCTTATCTCTGTTCCATTTAACTTCAAGAAAGTATTTCTAGTAATCTGCATTTTGATGTGCTTCTTCTCCAGCATCATCGGTTCTATTATTTTACATCCTATTACATAAATAAAAATACAACAAAAAGCAATCATAAAGAGAAAAAAGACAGCATTTTAACAAAAAAATCGTATGAGTAATTTTGTCTCCATTTAGAATAAGATTAATGGTATTTAGATGCACCTGTCATGATTTAAATTCTTAGTGTCTCTTTATATAATAAGAAAAATGTTAAAATATAAAATAGCAATGCACCTGCACCACCATATCCAGACAAGTGTTTTTCTGAAAAGATGCTTTTTTTCTCCCAAAAGGTGGCTCGTTCAACATAATTATATTAAAATTACTTTCCCCTATAGTGTTAGCAGCAGTCATAACACACAATTTGCAAAGAACTCTGTGACATCTGCAAAAATAAATTACATAGAAAAAAGAAAAGTCTTAAAAAAAACAACTAAAGACTTCTCTTGAAGTGATAAGACTATCATTCTAAGAAGAAAATCAAATAGATGGAAAAGACATACCCAATTTCAAAGTGTAATAAATAGTTGCACATCTACTTTATTGTACCCAGGTATTTGCCAAATACTAATCTGAGTGCTTCTGTGTAGGTATCTTGTAGGTGTAGTTAACATCTACAATGAATTGACTTTAGGTTAAACAGAATTCACTCATAGGTGGGCTTTGCCCAGTCATCCAAAAGACCTTAAGACAAAATGAAGATTTCCTTGGGGAAAAGGGAATTAACTCAATAAACTTGTGTATTCACTCCTGCATAAGAGTTCCAGATACCAGCATTCCTCATAGATATCTAAAGTCAATCTGTGAGTAGAATTTCTAGAAATAAAAGGAAGGAAACACAAATTTACATTGGAAAAATTTGTCAAACTCGATGTCAGGTGTCAGCAGTGATAAATCATGTTGATACAATGAAGCACTGAGATGACATGATGAAATCAGACCTGACTTCTATCATGTTTCTCTCTTCAAAATATTACTCAGTGTAATCAGAAGAAAAGCAGTGAGCTAAACCCTCTCTAGGGACCTTTTATATGTACTTGGAGAATACTCTTCAAAATTGTCAAGGTCTCTAGAAGGTAAAGTAGTCTGAAAAACTAAGTTAATCAAGTGCAATCCATGACAGCTAGGCATTACATAGTATATTAGGTGGTCCCATTAACAGAAAGCATATATAGACAAAGTAAAAATTGAAGAAATCTAAATCATTATAGATTTTGCACAATACTAAAGTATTATTATTATTATTTCTTTAGTCTTGACAAATATACAGCCACATGTAAACAGGAGGTAAAATGGGCATTATAGCATATGGAAACTCTTTTCCTTTCATTCTTTGTAGGTAGTTGTATCAAGGAATTTCAACAGATCAGTTTATAAGTATAATGTAACTTGGTTCATATCACCTCTCCCATCAACTTTTTCTTATAGGAATTCTTTAAAGGATCCTTTCAACTTTTCAGTAAGTCAAAAAACTATTCTGAGATAAAATATTTATTTCCTTCTTCCAAATAAAGGAAACAATTGAATTATATATTTTTGGTGAAATTTTTCCTCAGAATCAAATCTTTCAAATATTAGTTAACTATGTATGGCTCAGGTACCTTTGCAGTCCATGAGTGTTACAGACCTGGAAAGGAGTGTACAATGTAAGCCATAGTATTAGTGAGATTACATTTGTACATTTGTTCATGACAGTCAATATATTTTGGATTATTTAAATTCATCCATTTCCATAGCTTTTAGATAAACATTACTTATGTGTACTGATCTTTCAATAACAAGTTCCAGAATAATATTTAGCATAGAACTGGCTAGATGAATCACAGCCATTCAGTTAAATGGAAATTGAAAAAAAATCAAAGAACAAAATTATTGTATTTTAATATGATGCATTTTAAGTCTAATTTATTTAGCAAGTTTCACAGAATTATTTGAAAATTTTGAACTTATCAGAATGAAATTAAGAACATTTATCACATTGCTGCATTAAATTTCTAATTCCTGCACTTGTGGTAAGTATTTTGCAGAACCAGAATGGCTATTCACATCTGAAGTTACTTCATTAGAATTGGAAATGCTTGCTATTTAGCAAATATATGAAAGCTATACATGGAATAGACTTGCTAAGTTTTAGATTACAAATAATGGCATTAAAATGAGAGTTGAGGGTATAATTTTCTATACTAATCATATTTTTATATAGACTCTTCTGTACTAAACTGAAGTTCAATAAGTTCATGAGCTCCAGTACATATGGCACGGAGTCCAATTTATGATATTGTATTAGTTTTGTAGCCTATTATACTAATTCTAAGAGGAGAAAAATAATACAGTTCCAGAATACAATTTCTGGTATTCCTGTATTTTAGAGGATACTTAGGTGAAAACAGTATGTCCTCTACTCTTTAACTTTCTAATCAAGTTAAGTTTTGTCTATACAGTCACTGCACACAAAAATCTTGGAATGACAATGACAGGTTTAGGTCACTAAATGTTCATATAAACTTTTCATGTCATACTTGAAATTGTACACATGGGCAAATACATTCTAGTCAAGGACTCTACCACTTAAACCATAATACTCAGCCCTCATAAAAGCATTAAGTGCTTTAAATTGTTATACTATTGGTCATTATTACGAAGTAAGTGTTTATGAACAAATGCCTACTCTGAGCATAAATTTGTCCCTCACAATGTACTTGTGTTCAACAAAACAGTTTCAGCTTCTCTCCAACACATTTTCTCTAGGTTTATTTAGCCTTATTGTGGGTTTATTATGAAAACATCTGTGCAAACACCTGTGAGCTGGTGGCTTGTGCCTATAACCTTGGTACTCAGAAAGCTGAGAAAAGCCAGCCTAGGAGGAAAAGTCCATGAGATTCTTACTTCAATAAACTACAAAAATGCAGGAAGCAGACCTGTGTCACTTAGCAAAAAATTTCAAGGACAATGACCAAGCCCTGAGTTAAGGACTGGCATGGAAATAAAAAGTATCTGTGATAAAATTGTGGCTAATCTTAGAAAATAAAGTACAAATGTTATTGAATCATGAATACTCAGAATGAATCCAGACTTAACCTTCTACCCCAATTCAGAAGGAACATAAACAGTCTTTGGGAATCAGAAATTTGTATGAAGTTCAGACAGTCTATTTATTCCTAGTAACAGGAAAAAGTCATCTCTACTTTTGTTCATTTTACATAAGGGAGGATGATAATGTAACTATCACTGAATTGGGTGGTATTATTTGTTTCTAGATTTGTTTTTACAGAAAGTGAGTGTACAAGTTAATTCTTTTGATAAAAAGAAACCACCTCAGGAAAAACACAGTCCACAAAGAAAGTCACTGCACAAATTTGCTAAAATATCAAATTAAAGGACAGTGAAGATTTTAGACGGTAGCTGAGAATAGCTTCAGGTGGGCACCTGAGTGCTGATTAATGGAAATATATCTGTGATTTGTTTCTTTATCCCTAAAGCTCTAAACTCTCTATAATTCTACTTTATGAAATATCACTGCTGGACCTTCATTTGATCCCAAACTATATAATCATTCTGAACCTATGTTTGATTTCCCATGATTGTAAATGGAAAAGTAAGGATCCGTATATATACACTTTATGATTTCATTCAAACAACACAGGATATTTTTCAATTTTCATCATTTACTAGGGCAAATGGTAAATTTACTGTTCTGATACTGTCATAAAATCTATATGAAATAAATGTTGGAGGGAACTTAAAGCTGCCATAATAGGAAGGCACATGGGAGTAGGATGAGTTTTACAATGATATTGACTTATTTGATCACATGGCCAGTTAACAGAAAATATTTATTAAATAATAAATTGCTTCATGAAACAGAAATAAATATTGAAACAGAGCCAGATTCACACACACCTGAAAGTAGATCCAGATAAATGTAGACAATTTCATTCTTGCATTCATCAGAAATGTGATTAAAGCCTACTAATACTTATTTTATGCAGAAATTACTTTGAGTGGTTTGCCTATCTGCTTCTGTAACTGGTCTTTTTGTTTTTATGATTCAATATTTTTCTTTTTTGTCAGTACGAGGGCCTTAAGTTCTCATTTGACATTCTCACTGACAGCTAGTGTTCTGCCACTTGAGCCATGTCTTCTTAAGTCCAGACTATTTTTCTTGATTAATTGGAAATAAGAATTTTGGGATTTTTCTGCTTCCCAAGTAGCTAGAATTATAGGTATGAGCTACTGATACCTAGCATGGGTCAGTACTGGAAGACAAGTATTTCATGGAACTGGATCATCTCCTCTAAGACTATGCAGTTTCTTGGAGGTTATTTGTGCACAGTAATCTTTAATGAGTCTTCATATTTTTGTGGTATCAATTAAAATATCTATTATATATGATTTTACTTATTTGAGTCTTTTACTATCTTTTTCTTAGTTTAACTAAGGGTTTGTCCATTTGATTATCCTTTTGGAAAGCCAGCTCTTCATCTCACTGATATTTTATATTTTTAAACATTTGCATTAATTAATTAATTATTTTCCTCAGCGATGGTGTTGAATTGGGGTTTGGGGCTATCCCTGAGGTCTTTTTTTGCTCAGAGTTAGTGATTTACCACTTTCATCCACAACACCAACTTCTGGTTTTCTGCTGGTTAATTGGAGATTATTGTCTTAGTGACTTGCTTTGAACTGTGATCCTTAGGTCTGTCTCCTGAGAAGCTAGTATTACAGGCCCCCAGTGGCATTTTGTATCTTTAAGTCTCTATTTTATTAATTTTTTTCTGTGATCTTTATTTTTTCTTTCTTTCTACTAATTTTGAGCCTTCTTGTTTCTTTTATTTTAGGAGATGCAGATATAGGGTTACTTGAAGTCATTCTGCTTTTTGGTGTGACTGTTGATAGTACTGCTTTTGCCAGTTTACATAGATTTTGGTATTTCTCTCCATTTCAATTTTTATGAAAAATATTTTAATTTCCTTTTTGAGTTCAGTCATTACATATTGGTGTTCAAGAGTAAGGTGTTTAATTTGTATTGTTTTAGAATTTTTTTACTATGGATTTTTAGTCTTATTATTTTTGTATTGGAAAGGATACTTAATAAATCAATAGTTTCAATGTTTTAGACTTTGTTGATCCATCCAGGAAACCATTCCAAGTGTTGATGAGAATGGGGACTCTGCAGAAATTGATGGAAATGATCAGATGTCTGTCAGACACATCTGTTCTAAGGTACAATTTAACTCAGCTATTTCTTTATTGATTTTTCTGTCTGTATGAACTATCCATCACTGAAAGCTGGGTCTCAGAATTTCTTCCTATTACTATGTGGAGTTATGTGTCTTTCCCTTTCAGTCAATAATTATTTTTGTTCTTTGATGTTAGCTGCATAAAAAGTTAGAATGTTATTTTCGTTATCTGAGTTGAACCCTGTGTTATTATATAGTGACTTTCCTTTTAAAGTCTGTATTATCTGATATAGTAAACTCCTGTCTTCTTTTGGATTCAATTTGCATGGGACTTTTTAAAGTATTTTTTGTTATTGGAAGGGCGATGAACAGAAGGGTTATGGTTACATAAGTCCGATAGAGAATACATGTCTTTTTGAATGATGTCAACCCTTCCTTCACTCTCTCCTACATGCAAATTATATAGGTCATTTTCAACATAGTGTCCAGTGAGCCTCACTACTGCATTTATTCACCCTTTTCCCCACCATTTCTCAACCTGCTGAGTAGCTACAATTACAAGCATAAACCACCACTCACTCCTTTCTTTCTGTTCTCTTCTTTGACTATATTTTTAGGTAGTAAGTCTTTGAGCTCATAACTATTTTCCTGTGTCTATCAATATCTTGCCATTGGTAACTTATATCACATTTTAAGTTTTACTAATCTATATTTCAGCCTGAACATTTCCGTTTGATTTCTAAAAAGTGACAGTATTTGAAAGGCTGTTCCACATTATCTATTCAGCTGCCACAGCATGGCAAGGAACATGGAAAGATCAGGGAATTTCTTGAGCATGCACCCATTACATTCCATTAATGGCAAAGAGAATTTTTTTCAGTGAAAAGCAAAGTGGGAATGCTGTAACCGTAGATGAGGCAGCCTGTAAATCTATGGATGTCAGTATTTGCAGAAGCATTTTTGGACAGAAGGCAAAATTCACATACAAAGCAAATTTAAATTTCAGAAAGAAAAGGAAAAAAGAAAAACACCTTTCCTCTTCCATGATGGGAGCAGATCAGTGTCAATGGTATGATGCCAGACTGTTGGCTGGTCACTCCATTGGAACTGTGGCATATTAGGGCTTTGTTATTTTCTGATTGGTTGCTTATCAATGGATAAAACCAGATTGGCCTTGGTGATTAATGTTCATATTTCTCAGACCATGCCTCTTTTCTTGTGAGGAACAGAGATAGTAAACCATGCATGTTAAGTATATTATGTATGTGAGGAAAGTGTTTTCATATTTATGTTGATCTTGGAAGTCTATCAATGAATAACTTTACTTTTTGAGATAATCTGAAGCTTTGTATTTTTGGGTTCTGAGCCTTGAACTCACCCTGGGTGCTGTTCCTAAGCTCATCTTACTCAAGGCTAGCAATCTACCACTTGAGCTATAACATCACTTTCAATTTTTTTTCTGTGATTGGAATTAAAGATGAGTCTCAAGAACTCTCCTGCAAGAGTCTCAAGAACTTTCCTGCCTAAAATAGCTTTTACCTGTTATCCTCAGATCTCAACCTCCTGAGTAGCTAGCATTACAGGCATGAGCCAAAACTTACAGTGACTTAGAATGAAAGAGTCAATACCTCAGTTCAAAGCATTCTCTTAAGTCAGTTTAGTGAGAAGATATAAAATGGAAAACTTTCTAGAAACAAAATTTGTCAAGCTAAATAACAAGCATAGCTTGTATTTTTTGGTCAGTAATAGAAACATACATTACATATATCAGAGAATGCAGCTATCGATAGCATTGTTTTTATTCAGTATCAACCAAACTTTGATGTATAAATAATGGGTTATTCCATATACTTAGAAAGTAATCATGTTTGTAATTATTAGCTTAAATAGAATCAATATGTTAGTAATTTTATTTTATACTTTTTCATGACAGTTTTAGACTCATTCTGTGCATCACAAAAAGAGAATATGATAAACTAATTGTGCCCAATAATTGCCACTTTTGTATAATTAATTTATTTACAAGCTAAGCAAATAAATATACCTACCTTCATGTAGTAAATAATGATAAATATTAATATATGTATTTTATATTCATATATAATATATAACATATATGGTTTATATATATACCAATTTTCAGTATAAAATTAGTTTTATTTTAAAAAGTTATCATTCCTATGTTCAATATTTAACTTTAAAAATTAAAAATACTTATAATAAAAGATGAAATGACCTATTAAAGTTGTGATAAAATTTTTTCCTGTCCATCATAGAAAAAAATTCATATCAGAATTGATATTTTATAGAACTTGGTAAAATGATAAGCTGGGTGACAACATATCTAGTAACAGAGCACTTTAGATTGTGACATGATTTACACCAATGTGGTACCATTTGCTTTCATTGTATTTCAGTACTGACAAGAATCCTTTTGTTAATATCAGTAACTAACCATGCTATCATTCAGAATCACTATTTTATGGCAAGTATCTTTGGAATTAATAAGGAATTAATAGAAATAATTTTTTTCCTTTTTGAGACATAAACTAGCAAGTAAACAAAAATAATATGTGCGCAAAAAGTTAGACACACAAAGTGCCAAAGACAAAAGTAAAATTGACTGAGGAGCCAGGCAAAGTGGCTCATGCCTATAATCCTAGCTACTCAGGAGGCTGAGATTTAAGGATCGTGATTCAGAGCCAGCCTGTGCACAGATTATGACTCTTATCTCCAATTATGTGGCTCAAGGGTTAGGGCAGTAGCCTTGAGCTGAAGAGCTCAGGAACAGCACCCAGGCCCAGAGTTCAAGCCCCAGGACCCACCAAAACAAAACAAAAAACTTAATGACTGAGAAGAATTAGATCTCTAGATGAGTGTGCTTGAAGTAGGTTACTTTAAGAAGCTTGTATTTGCTGGAATATGCTAGTATTTCAAGTAAAGTCGGCAGTGATAAACATTATCTTAGTTGTAAAAGACAAGTCTTTACTGAAGAAAAATTAGTCTATCACCTTAGGAATAATTTTCTGAGACAAAGTGGGTTGCATAATTCTTTTTTGTTAGGGATGCTAAAATTATTTACTTAGTTATTACAGAGAAAGAGATAAAAGATAAACCTATGAAACCCATGACATTACTCTTGAGTCGAGGTCTTTCATGAAGCTTCTCATCATGGAATATGTGTGTGTGTGTGTGTGTGTGTGACAGTTTTTGTCTATGTCACATTTTATTGTAATTAATAGAAGGGTTACATTGTATTCATCAGATAAGAGGTGCATTTCTTCACAAACATTGATACCCCTTCTCATGTTTTTGTCCCCATATCCCTAACCTCACCCCCTCCCCTCATCTTGTTCCTTCCCTTCCCTTTCCTATTTCAAATAATTAAATAAAAATATATACAATGTATCAGATAACAGGATAAGATATTATAATAATATGAGATAACAAAGGGACAACAAAAGAGATTACATTAAGAATAGCAATCACATATTATATGGCTCTTGTTTCCATATCCTGGAGCTCCCTTCATTTAGCCTCATCCTTCATAGCCTTAAGTATCTAGGTTTTGCTCTATTGTAAACCTCTGCTAGGAGAATCCAAGGTTAAATGAGGGAAACCATTGCATAAGTCTTTTTAAAAGTCCTTTACATGTTAGTATGTTTTTGAAATTTTGATGCGAAATATCTATTATCTTTTCCTTATTTGTAGTTTTAAAACAAAAATAAAATTGATTACAGTGATAAAGTAAACATTGTAGGAAAGCTGGGTAGATTTTAATGCACATTCACAGGTGTTGCTTCCACAGAGGTTATTTCAGATAAGTTCATAACAAAGATATCAGATTAGTTTTGTTTGTTTGCTTCTGCTTTGTGTTTATCTTTACTCCATTTTTCTTAGGCCCCTTTCCATGATGAAAATTAGGTTGTTTTCTGTGCATTTCTAATTAAAATTTTCAGGTTTAATTTCAAGTTAATGCTAATAGGTGCCTCACAAAGATTAATATATTTTTAATGAGACTTAGAGATATACTAATGGTTTTAATCCCTGAACAAAATTAGATTCAAGACAGTAAAATTTATAAGGTAGGCAAAATGTTCCCTTTTACCTCTGAATTAAATAGTTTAAATTACAAATTAGGCTAAATATATGTACATATATACAAACATATCTGTATCTACTTGGGTTAGAGTGAAATCAGATGTCTACTAGAAAATTGGTTGTGGCTGCATCCAAGGAGGCCTGTTCTTCCTCTTGTACCTGGCTGGCTACTTTCAGGAGTTTATGGCTAGAGGATGAGTTACTTGTCAGCAGAGAATGTGGGATCATTGAATGTCCCAGAAGAAATCAGGAACTTTTATATGAAACTTGTACGCATCTCAGAATAGACCAATTATTATATAAAACTCCATATATCTTGCTGCCCCTCATATCAAGGTTTGTAGAGATTAAACTGCCTAGTAACATTTAAATAAAAATTGCTCTGATCAGGGGAAGTCATCAGACAACAGAGAAAGGTAGCATCATGAAAGAAACTCATACATCCCAGCAAACAGAATAACTCAAGTTGAGAGCAAGAAAGATTGCATGAACACATTAGATTATTATATCATTTACTAATATTATATTAACAATATATCATACCATTATATTAATAGCAAATACAATTATGTTACTATACTAATAATATAACTTATAATATTAATAGTAAAAAATTCAACATCATTGAAGTCTGAAAAGCATGCTGGAGGTTCTTTTTTTCATATATTTATTATTGTAATTAATAGAAGGGTTACACGATATTTGCCAGATAGATGGTGCATTAATTCCCATACATTGATACCCTTTCACATGTCTTGTTCCCCATTTCCCTTCCCCCCCACCCCTCATCTTGTTTTCCCCCTTCCCTATCCAATTTCAAATAACCAAATACAAATATATCCGCTATATCAGGTAACAAAGTGAGATACTGTATCAATATGAGATAACCAAGGGACAGCAAAAGAGATGAGAGATAACATAGTACCTTAAGAACAACAATCATTCATTATATGGCTTATGTTTCTATATGCTAGAGATCCTTTTATTTAGCGTCATACTATATGGCCTTTTGTATCAAGGTGTTGCTCTATTGCAAATCTCTGCTAGGAGAGCCCAAGGTTTCTACTGATTATGACAAATGAGGGAAACCATTGAGCCTAAGTTCCTTTGAGTCTGGCTTACAAAAATGGCCTATAGACACATGAAGAAATGCTCAACATCTCTGGTCATAAAAGAAATGCAAATCAAAACAACTCTAAGATTCCACCTCACTCCAGTTAGAATGGCCAGGGTCAAGAAAACTAACAACAACAGATGCTGGAGCGGATGTGGCCAGGAGGGATCACTACTACACTGTTGGTGGGAGTGCAAACTCGTTCAACCACTATGGAAAGCAGTATGGCAGTTCCTCAAAAGCCTAAACATAGAGCTCCTCTATGACCCAGCAATTCCACTACTTGGCATTTACCCAATTGGTCAGAAACAAGGCCATACTAAATCCACTGCACAACAATGTTCATTGCAGCACTATTTACCATAGCAAAGATATGAAACCAACCTAGATGTCCCTCAGGTGATGAATGGATCAACAAGATGTGGTATTTGTACACAATGGAATTCTATGCTGCTGTCAGAAAGAATAACATTGCCCCGTTTGTTAGGAAATGGAAAGACTTAGAAAAAAATCATGTTAAGTGAAGTATGCTGGAGGTTCTTTAATTTAAAATTCTATTTATGTTTATTTTTAGAAACAGTTGGATTCATATACTTACTAGATTTTTTAGAATGCAATCAAATTAAAAACATTTTAATAATGTGTTTGAGGAAATAATCTGTGTAGATAGTTGAAAGATGTATAAGATATCTATCTTAATCTTGATTAAAAATCAAGCTGTAGGGGTTGGAAGTTTGGCCTAATGGTAGAGTGCTTGCTTAGCATGCACGAAGACCCGGGTTCAATTCCTTGGTACCACATACATAGAAAAAACCCGGAAGTGGTACTGAGGCTCAAGAGGTAGAGCTCTAGCCTTGAGAAATTCCATGGACAGTGAACAGGCCCTTAGCTCAAGCCCAGGACCGGCAAAAAAAAAAAATCAAGCTGTACAGAATGTAATATGTGCTGCTTTTTAATATAAAATCATTAAATATTCAAAGCTTTATTTACAATGAGTACATATGAGGCAAGAAAAGTAAAGAAGGAAGAGAAGGAACGAGGAAGGGAGGGAGGAATAAAAGCAGAAAGGCAGAAAGGAAGGAAGAAAGAAAGATAACCTACAAATGAAATGAAATTTTAACGTATTTCTTACCAGTCATCCAACTGACATCTGTTGATATCTGTCACTTTATTTTCTGGCTTTTTTTTTTGTGGGTCATTGGGCTTGAACTTGGCCTGGACACTGTCCCTGAGCTCTTCAGCTCAAAGTTACCACCCTATCCTTGAGACAAGCCCCATTTCCCATTTTCTAGAGGTTAACTGGAGATAAGAGTCTCAGGTCCTTTTGTGCTCGGATTGGCTTTGAACCTTGATCCTCAGATTTCAGCCTCCTGAGTAGCTAGGGATTATAGGAATAAGCCACTGTACCCAGCTCATTTTCTGGGTTTTTAACTTCATACCTGCATGCATTTTGGTTCTTTTCTTAGTAATAATCATTCTTAATTTTTTTCATTAAGCCAGATATTTTTATTTTCTTTCCAAACTCACCAAACACTAACAACAATCAGATTTTCTGATTCTTAATTTATAACTCTTAAAACACATCTCTATTGAAAGAGAACATCTTACACCTTCACAAAGTAAAAATTAAAAAAAAAACACAGAACCTCTTCAACCTCTTTATTCAATTGTTGAGAAAATTGTTTTGCCCTAAAGTCTTAGGGGAGGAGAAATCACAAATACAATGCGGTAAATTACTACCTAACATTGTAGACTTAGAAGGGGGGTGGAAATGAAATTCTTACCTTGTGAACGTCTTAATTGATCTTTGCCACTGTGAAAGAGAGTTTTGAGAAAGAAAGAAAACTGACTTCTGTCTATTTGCTACATCCTCATTTTCTCAAATGCCATTTCAAATCATATAAGCATAAACAGCAAACATTCTGCTGCAATTCTTTATGAACTGTGTCAAACGGTGTAACTGGCAATTTTCTCCAACAGAAGAAAATGATTTTGCAATATGTTTAGAGAAGAGAGATTTTCTCCCTCTCCCCCACTTGTTGTTAGCATAATTCTTCATTGTGCATTGCTTAAAGGTGAAGGCACCCACATTATTTTACTTCCTGCACTTGGTTGAGTTTGCCCCCTTATAATCTGGGTTCTGTGGAACTCAAATTTTACTATGCTTTATGGTGTTTTAGAGAGACTTAAATTACCCAAACAGATTTTAACATAAGGGTACTTAAGCATACATCTTAAAACTTGACTTCAACTGAATTTACTATATTAGCAACTATTCACTTTAAAATGTTCTTCAATTAAAATATATTTTTATTGGTGCCAGTGCAGAGCATAGTTTTTATTTTACACTCAATAAAGATTTATCTAAGCAAATTAGTTTTAAAAGGCCAGCACATATCACAACTTTCAACAGAGTATCACATGGATATTAAATTGTTATTAAAAGGCTAACATGGGGCAGGAAGTTTGGCCTAGTGGTAAGAGTGTTTGTCCTAGCGTGCACAAAGAACTGGCTTCGATTTCTGAGTACCATATACATAGAAAAAGCCAAAAGTGGTGTTGTGGCTCAAGTGGTAGAACTCTAGCCTTGAGAAAGTCCAAGGACAGTGCTCAGACCCTGAGTTTCAAGCCCCAGGACAGAGAAAAAATAAAGCTAACATATCACAACTTTTACAACTTTTCATACTGTACGTTATTGGCTATGGTACCTGTAAAGCAGATTGTCATTCTCACATAATATTATGTGTCAAGTATCAGCAATAATTGATGGACAGAATCACTTTTCCTTTGGAAACTTTCCATCATGTGCACATTAAGAGACAATTCACTTTGTTTTATCTCAGTGGCCTCTACTCATTCTTTTTCAAATTCCTCACCTTCTAGAAAGTTTCTACATTTCTCCTGGCTTTACCCACTACTTGTGTGAATTCATCTAGTTTTAATAGTCTGAGTAACACTTAAATATATCTACTTTTGAATATATATATATATATATATATATGTAAACCCAGTAACTCTTCCCATTCACCCTTATCTCACTGGTGTAATTATGTAGACACACAATGGATATCCGAAATTTTCACATTGAAATATTTTTCCTCTCAATTCCACTACCACGATATTAGTTCCAACTGGTCATCTTTTGCTTGAAATTTTCAAATGCCTTATGACTGTGTTTTCCTTACAGGGTGTCTAACATCTGCTATTGTGCGTGGTCACTCAACTCTGGCTGTATCTTTAGCATTGTATTTCTTTAACTATGTCTTTCAGATGCGGAGTTCATTTTTCTTGTGCATTTAGCATTGGTTTTACTACTTAGAGCACCGCACCCCCTTCTCCTCCAGCAAGCTCTCCTCTATTTGCACAGTTAAACTGTCATACCTAACCTGGCATGCTCAACTTTTCCACCACCACCTTTCATGTGCTATAGTATTTCCTTACAGGGTTTATTGTCTGTTTCCACCCATTAGATTACAACTCACATCGGGTTGGGTTGTCTGTCAGCACAACGTACTTACTTTAAAGTTAGATGATGTCAGTGTAGACCATAGAGTAAAATCCTTCAATCAAACTCCTTTTCTCCAAAAAAGCAGCTAATTAACTCATTAGCTGGATAATCAAAAGTTTCTAGGAAACTGGAGAGTTCTGGAAAATATCATACTAAGTAAGCAAACTAGTTCCAGAAAGTCATATGTGGATCTTAAACCCAAACTATCACCCTTTCATATAATTCACACAGAGAGGCAATATTATGCTTATATACATGATTTATTTGACTAAACATAGCATAGTATATATCAAAATCCATTTCCAAAGAGTAAACGTTTTATCAAGATGCTGAAACGCGATTGTAAGTGGGGGTGGGAACAGGGGAAGAAGGGTGAATACATGAAAAAGGGAAGAGGGGAGAAATCAGAAGTGGTCAATATGAAGTGACTGGGAGGGGACACCGAGGGGGTGGGGGAGAATGGTGGAAGGGATGACTCTGAAAGGAATCCCTGAGGCTTTGATGGAAAGGTTAAATTTTAACCCTCTTCTACAACTTTTGGAAGTTCACCCAAGAAACTTTGTCCAAGACAAAACCTGAGTATTGAAAGTTTACTAATAAGGAGCTCTATTTTGTCCTGTTCCCAGCTTCATGACCTTGCTAGTTCTGACAATCCACCGTTCTTCTAATGGCCTGCCACCTCTGGAAGAGGCAGAAAATGGTAGAAATTACTAATAGACACAGACAGAAAAGTGCCATTACTTCTTAGCTTTACCAACAATCCCTTGCAAAAACCTCTCCTAGGAAGCTATTTTACTTAATATTACCCTGATCTCATTGGTCCCATTCTCCTTTTATCCCCAAGAACATTTTTCAAAGACAGCCAAAGGGAGCTGCTTTCAATGGTGGTTAAGTTTGCAGCCAATTTGAGGCTGGTACACACTGAGTGTGAAAAGGTGAAGAAGGGCATGTCAAGGGCAGCTTTGTAAAGCCACAGGGATGTGCAGGACTCCAAGACCAGGATCAAAAGCAGTGAATATGGAAAGACAGAGAGCACCTATCGACTCACCTCTAAGTAATGTCGAAGGAAGCAGAAGGCCAGGACAGCTGTGTGGCCTTCCTGGCTGAGGGTAGAAGGCGTGCCCCAGCAAAAGGCACGGCCAGTTCCTTGAGAGATCGCAGCACTGCTGATGACAGCCACTGGAAGGACTCCAGTCAATCATTAGAGGACCAGAAAGCTCATGCAGTAGCGTCAGTATCAATGGAAGAGGCCACAGAGATATAACTAATAGCGACAGCAGATGATCTTAATCGATGCATTAAAAAAAATAAAATGGCAAAAGCACCCATGCTTCCTTAATTAGAAAAACTAAAAGAAACTGGGAGTAGAAGGAAATTTCATCAGTGTGATAAAGGGAATTTCTGGAAACCTAACAGCTCAAATCACTTTGAATGGTGAGAATTGGAAAGTTCTGTGCTGCCATCGTAAAGAACGACATCGCCCCATTCATAAGGAAAGGGAGAATGAAGTGAAGTAAGCCAGACCCAAAGGAACACAGACTCCATGGCTTCCCCCATTTGTAATAATTAGTACACATTTAGGACTCTCCTAACAGAGGACCACAACAGCTCAAAAGCTGTGTGCGTAAGGACATACAGGATGAGTCTAAACAAAATGGACCCTAGGTTAACGAAACGAGAGGTTTATCTTTATGATTGCTGTTCTTAATGTACTATGTGAAGTTATTTCTTTTTTCTCTTTTTCTCCACTTATGGTTAATATCACAGGGTTGCTGTATCTGACTTTGTGACACTTATTTGTTTATTTGAAATAGGGAAGGGAAGGGGGCAAACAAGATGACTGGGATGGGGAGATGGAAGGGAAAGGAGGACAAAAATACAAGAAGAGGTATCAAGGTTTGAGAGGCAGTGTGCCCACTACCTGACGAATGTAACTGTAACCACTGAACACAGAATCCCGACAATAAAATACAGTTAAAAAAAGATTAAAAAGCAGGACAGTGATTACGCCCTATTTTGCTTTCCTTCACCTTTTTAGGCGTTATTTATCCAGTTCTTGGGATTTGTACTTAATGAAAATGCATAGCTGGGGGCTGATGGTTCATGCTTGCAAGTCTAGCTACTTAACAGGCTGAGATCTAAAAATTGAGGTTCAAAATCAGCCCACGCAGAAAAAGCTCACAGATTCTTGTCTCTGCTTTAGCAGTAAAATGCCAGAAATGGAGTTATCCCTGAAGTGACTGAGCACTAGCCTTGAGCTAGCAAACTAACCAGGTGGAGAGACCTTGAGTTCCAGGACCAGTACACACACACAATGTAGTCTTTCTCCCCTTCAAAGAAAATGCATAGTTATAACCATCCTATCTTATTTGATTTGAGTATCAAATTTAGATAAAAAATTAATTGTTTGCATAACCTTATTTAATTTTCATATATTTGATAAAAATGCATGTTATCCTTTGCACACTGGGAAGAATTTTAACTGCATTGTGTATGTTTAAAAAAATCTTGAACTTTATAAATACATAAATATATAAAGGAAATATGATATTAAATATTGTAAATGAGAATTAGTTTATCAAGACAAATTAGTATTACATTGCTTTACAACTTACTTATAGTATCAGTACATGAAAAAGGGAGAATAGTTTAAACAGGTGTATTTTACCTGCTTCCTTTATACTGATTTAAAGGACTTCTTCATGACTTCACATCTTTTTAATAATTATGCCTTTTCAAAATAGCAGTAACATCAGTGCATAATAAGACCTTCAAAAACAGGAAATATGCAGAGACAATTATTTTTGTGACACATAGAAAGGCTCACATTTTCATCTTCCTTTAAGATTTTATGACATGTGTCCACAAAAATCTCAAATTTGTCTTCTTTTCTGTGAACAATTTGTTTAGTTCATTTCCTTTGGCAATTACATTAGATTTAATAAAATAAAGATTATAAAGAAGTGCTGAAAATGGTAATTTTAAAAAAGATTTTGTCTTTGAGGTAGAACGACATTAAAGGTAAGAAAATGGATTCTAATGAATAATTCAAGCTAGGTGGTAAAATGTAAGTCAGTTAATGGATTCCTTTCCGTGTAAATTTAATTCTATTCCTAATGAGTATCTTCTTTGTAGTACTTGACTAATTTACATTGCTACATCATTAGTTGGTCTGTGTGCTATGAAATAGAATGGAAAGTTTTATTAGGAAAGATATCAGACAACTCAGAAAGGAAAAAAGTGTTTTGGTACAATAATTCATAGAAAATTCAGAGCAATCAATTTCTTACAAGTAGATAATCCATTAGAACAATTTTATTCACAGAAGCTAGATCATGTTGTACTTATCAGCCAGAGGCATTCATGATGCAGTTTTTCAAGTCTGGTATGTTTTTCTGAATTCAAATACAATTGTACAAAATTTAATTACCATCACTGTCGTTATTTGAATGATAATGTGAAGCATTTATGTGACATCCATAGTATTTAGTTGCTTTTAAATTTTTTGTCAGCATATATTAGTAGTATAAGAGGGAAGAGTCATTACGACATTTGTGTACCTGCATAAAATTTAGCTGGAGAAGATTCATCTCCTCAGTTACCCTCCCTTATCTTCCCCTATCCTCTTCTAAAACAACTTCAACAGGTTGCATTGTTCTATTTTTACATTTGCAAATAAATTGCTTTGACCATTTTCATCCTCTCTTTTTGTTTACTCTCTCATTTTGCTTCCTTGACTCCTCAGAACCATTCAATTATTGCAGTTTAATTTTCTAAAATATACCAAGGCCTGTTCACCTTCTTGAAGTCTGTGCATTCACAATAGATGAATACTGAACATTATTAAAGTAGTTTTATTTTATTCTTTGATATAGCATCTGCTTCTGTGCTCTTGACTTCTGTAAGTCCTGGTGACTTTATATGCTTGCAAATTTCCTACAGAATACCAAATACTTACTGTACTTTAAAAATTAACCTTTAAAATAAATGAAAATGCTAATCTAACCTAATAAAAGTCAACAAGCTGAAGTAATCCTGTTTCTCTTTCTATCTCTGTCAATCCATCATCTATCTAATCTCATACCCCCACTATCTAATCTCATTTCCTCACTCAGGCATTAACTCATTGATGTGAAGGTTGAAAAATTTTAAAAGTTATATCCATGAAACTTGTGCCCCAGAAAAGTTTCAGGTTATAAGTCTATTCTGAATTCTGGCCTACTTAAGGTGTTGAAAGAGCTAATATGTCAATCTGAGCTCCAAAAGCAAGAACAACTTTAACTTGAAGACAGAGTAATTCACTTTTACTTGAGGCAGAAGCTATTTTTGTGTGTTCTTTGCCTTTTCACTTAAATGGGTGAAACGCCTTTACATAAGAAGGAATAAGTTTCACATACAGACCTATATACATTGAAACACATCCACAAACACAGATACACACACTCCAAAACTGTCACACAAGGAAATAGACAGAACATCACAAACAAAATAGATGTTTTTCAAGAAAAGAAATTTGTTTTAAAATTAGAAAATAAAGAACCAGCCTGTGGCTGATCATTGTAATCCTGGTGACTCAGCAGCCTGGGATCTGAGATTCTGGCTCAAATCACTAAGTCCCTGAGACACTTACCTTCAATTAGCCACCAGAAAACTGGAAGTGGCATTGTGGCTCAAGTAGTAGAGGCTAGCCTCGAGCTGAAGAGCTCAGGGACAGTGGCCAGGCCGAGTTCAAGCCCCATGGCCCACACCAAAATAAAAATAAACAATAAAATAGATAGTACATGATAATATATTGTGTATTTATATATTTATTCACTGGATAACTGTGAGAGTGGAAGAATGTGGTTCAGCAGAAAAGAGGGTCAAAGAGAATGATGGATTATGATTAATAGTGAAATACGTGATATCTGTATATGAAGATGGCATAAGAAAGATTACGGAAAGGTGTTGAATAATAAGGATACAGAGGAGCTTGAATAGATTAATCTGACTAAATTAATACAAGATGACTGTAGCGAAAACATATATTGTTAATATATGCTGAATAAAAAATTGACAAGAGAGTCAAAACAGCTGTGTGGGGAGTGGGTGATAGGGGAAGGGGGTGGCCAATGAAAGGAATAAATGAAGGTAAATATGATTGAATTATTTGACTTTCTTGTTTAAAAATTATTGAAATTATTTTAAGATTTTGATGGGAAGGAAAATGAAGAGCCATGGAGATATGAATGTAATCAAGGTACAATGTCTACATAAATGGAAACGACACTAACACTCCCTTGTACAACTACAATATGCTAATAAATTATTAAAATATTTCTAATTTGGGGAACAAGTACAATTTAATAGAATAAGTTCATTTCCATAGTGTTCCATTAAGAACAATATACAGCAATAGAACCCATTTGGAAGAAATATTTCAAAAGTCTACATAAAGATGGAAATATCCTTGCTCATGGGTCACAATTAAAAAGCTATCATGTCTCACTAAGATCATTTATAGATTCATTTCTGTAGTTCTCAACAGAGTGTTTTGGGGGAAGGGTGGGGGATGGTGTGATGTATGTGTGTGTGTGTGTGTGTGTGTGTGTGTGTGTGTGTGTGTACTCTCACCTGTGTATAAATTGTCAAAGAGCATCCAAAATTTAGTCTATGGCATGCTTTCAGAAGGTTGAAATCTATTAGATCATTTTTAGCATTATTGGTCCAGATTTTTTTTATAAAATGTATTGTAAAGCCACAGTAATTGAATGCACTTCTATTGACATAGAAGCCTGAGCACAGAAACCTGGAAGTGATTAAACAATATATAAATATAAATGTATTAACCTGGAAATCTGATTTGAAATAAACATGTCACCACAAATCACCTATGTTAACTCATGCTGGATAATTAATATAGATATTCAAACTGAAAACCTTTGATGTCTTTTACTTTGTCCAAGCATCATCTTGTTAATGTATTTCTTTTCATCTGGTTGAACCTTGTGTATTCTGATCTGTTGGCAAATTTCTAAGTTTTTATAATTGCATTTATGGTATTAGATTAGGGTCTGCTTAGTGAATTTGTTTCCAATTGATTTACTCTATAAACACCCTGCTTCCAAAGAAGGTCAGATTCTGAGGTGTTATTGTACTTGACACCTCAATATATGAATTATTGATGGAAATAATTCAAATCATAAGTCCCAAAATGGAACAGAATTCTAAAATAATATAAAAGTAATTAAAATGTAGCATACCATGCATAGGTATATACCAAACAGCAATTACAATTAATCAGACATTATTGTTTGAAAATGACATGCCAAAATATATTCAGCATAGAGCACACATGCAAAATACTTACTATTGGACTGTAATATCTCAAAGCAAAAGAAGTAGATACAAAAATATGTAGTCAATATAGTGTGAAAAGTTTTCAAAATATTATAGAAAGATGAAACAGACTTAGAAATGATAAGCCAATCACTTTGTCATGTGGCTAACTTTATCTTAAAATGTTAGACCATATATTTGCAATTTATCAAATTTGTAGTAGATATGCTTGCTTTCTGTTATCATAGAAAGAGTAATGAGGTGGCATAAGTAACTGGAGAGTTATTTGTACATTAGAATTTCAACAATTTTAATTATGTTCTAAAACCTAAGTTCCAGTGATTTTAATAGAAATTTCCGTATTGAATACTTGTTTATTAAACATGACATTTGAAATATTAAGTAAAAATCAATGTTAATAAATTCTTCAACAAAATTTTTTAAAAGCTGTCCTCAATATAAATTTGAAATGATAACATCTTTTAAAGTGGTATAGACTCAGAGTTCTACCAGATAATTTGTCATAGATATCATGATGAGCTTTTTAACAGTCTCAGAAAGTCAACAGTCACCTTCCACAGAACCAGAGTTCCTTTACTTTCCTAAACTAATATTATGTACAAATAGTCTGGAAGTACTTTTTTGCATAAGATTGTGCCTTAAAATACTGTGTTCAAAATAATTTGCTAGGTCATTAAAAATATATTGACTAAAATGTAGCTCTTTTGCCTAGAAAGTAAATGTCCTAGGTTATCTATCCAGTTCCCCTCTGCCCATGCCCCAAAAACTAAAAGAAAAGAAATATCTGATATTGTAATGTACTGTTTATGTGTCTCTCAGTCAATTCTAATTCTGAATTCAAAAGTGGCAAAAGTTAATTCAAAATAGTAAACTTGCTTAATGCAATACAATTTTTACATGAGACTTGATTTCAAATAACCTAATTTTCTGAGAAGTGAGAAAGGAAATATGAGAACGTGGTGATTGTGTTTAAGCCACAGTGAGGTGCTGTGGACATAAACTTTCAGAGATCAGAGATGTTGATTATTTGTGCAGAGAAGAATAAAACAGACATGCTTATCCGGAATCAGGAACAAATTCTAATAGAACAGAAGTTACCCCCATGAGTGCTTTGGGAGTACTTAACCTCTAATGACCAGAAACTGCATTTAAATCACTGACCATTCATCATTTCGAAAATGCCTAAAACCCACCTGGTCCTGTTGGCTCATGCTGTAATCCTAGCTACTTAGGAGGCTGAGATCTAGGGATCTCAGTTCGAAGCCAGCTGTGTCATGAAAGTCTGAGAACCTGTCATCCCCAATGAACCACCAGAAAAACAGAAGTGGTCCTGTGGCTCAAGTGGAAGAGAGCTATCCTTGATCTGAAGAGCTCAGGGACAACACCCAGGGCCAGAGATCAAGCCTTTTGCCTGATTCACTATCCAAAAGAATTCCTAAAATCTTTTTTCCAAAGATGTTGAAATCTTTAACATGCTATTAACAGTCATAGAGTTGAACTTGTAAGATATGGCTCTGAGGGAGTCATATGCTTTCAAAAGCTATTACTGAAAAATAAATAAGCTATTTCCAGGTTCATGACAAATTTTAAGGTGAAAGAAAAGCCCTAGACATTATTTATTCATATACATTTAACATGAAGCTATTCTTCCAATGTCAAAGGAAATTTTGGTCTTCTAATAAAGGTAAATTTTCAGGTGAATTATCTTGTGTACATTTATGTTTTGATGTGTTGACAGTTTATATTGTGTTACTCATAGTGACAGTTATGTGTCTAGAATATAATGCCAAAAATCAGTTAATTTCCAAATAAACTGCAAAGGAAAATATCTTCCAAAAATGTTAGGCTAAATTGTTTAATTGCTGCATTAATCCATGACATAATCATGTCCTTAATTTTTCTTACATATTAAAATGTTATAGTAATTACCAAATCAACAAATTAGAGAATTTTTGTATTTTTCCAAAATACTTACAAATTTCATTAGCATAGCTTTTAATTATCGTAACTTCCCAATTTATATGGATTTCATCATGTATTCTTCACAGAGAAATCATGCACAAAGATTCTTAAATGCCCAATTCATATCGACGGAATTAATAACTTTCCCCCTATAACTAACACAACTACGTGATGAACACAGTTCTTATTTATTTATTTTTCATTGGTTTATGAAAGTTATAAGGAGGCAGGATATTTTATTGATACATTTCTACACATCACTATGGTATTATGATCTATTTTCACCTCTATCACACCCCAATCATCATTCCCTCTAAGAAACAGCATTTTGTATTTATAGTTACCTAGTATCTATTTCTTTGATGTTCTTCTGATATTCTCGAATAATTTCTATTCTGTACCTCAGGATCACCTCCTGCTGGTAATCCCCATCCAGAGTGTGAATTTCTCTTCCCTCCCATCCTCCTATTAGTTATCAGATTTCACTGAGTTTCTCTATGGTGCTATCATACATGCTTGTGGTGAAAAATGCAAGTCTTAAAGCAGATAGTAGGGTCAAAGACAAATCACCTGACAGTTGACATATTCTCCCACATGTCTATGTATATTTGCATTCTTAAATATTCCCTCTGCTAAGAATTTCATTTCCCCTATGCAAATGATTTTGTTCTGGGTTCAATGATCTCTCATGTATTGCCAAACTGATGTCATCTGTGTCACATCAATAAAGTAGAATATGTATATTCATCTATGAAAATAACTATGTTAAATCTTCAATGAAACAATATCGAGCTGGGTGCTGGTATTTTCATGCCTATAATCCTAGTTAATAAGGAAACTGAGATCTGACGATCATGTTTCAAAACCAGCCTGGGCAGGAAAACCTGCTTATTTCCAATACACTATTTGGAAAATGTGAAAAGTGGCTCTGTGGGTAAAGTGGTTGAGCACTAGACTTAGTGAAACTGCTCAGGGACAATTCCCAGGCCCCGACTTCAACTCACCCCATAACCAAAACAAAACATTGCCCATGGATTCTGCTTCATTTCATATGAATACACTCAAACCTGCAGATACCTAGATATGTAATAAAAGTTTTATAATCTGATAACAGTTGTGTTCCCTAAAATTTAACATATGTAATATCCTATATCCTATATATATGATTTATTTTGTTGTATTTAAAATTCTAAATTAATTTTAACTGACATAAAAATGAAATTTTGTATAACAATGGCATGTCATGTGACACATATAAACATTGTGTAGTGTTAGAATCATCTTTCACATATCTAGCTTGTCAAACATTTATCGTTACTTATTAACTTATGAGGAATATGTTGAATGTTTTCCCCCAGCATTTTTGGTTAGTATAGTCCATTATTATCATCTGTTTTCATTCTATAGCATGATAACCCAGCAGAACTACTTTTCTTCAATCCCACTGTAGCTTCACAGTCTTTAATCAATGTTTTCGCCCTTTTCTCTTTCCTTCTTCTTCCCTCTGGTAATCACTCTTCTATTATCTTTGGATGAATTCAACTTCTAATATTCCTCACAGAAGTAAAATGAAGGGGTAGTGGAAATTTTGTGGTTGACTTATTTTACATAAAATAACAAAATCTATAATTTTATCCATGTAGCCATAAAGGATATTATTTTTGTGTGACTGAATGATATTCTGATCTGGGTGCAAATCACACTTTCTTTATCCATTCATTAGTTGGTGAACATGTTTCTCACTTCTTATAAATTGTAAGTCATACTGAAATGAACATGGAGATAGAGTTAGCTTTTGGACATACTGACTTCTGTTTTTATTATCAGTAGTAGTGGTAGCATATATCTTAGAACTGAGAATGCTGGGCCATGTGGTATTTGGAATTTTAATTTTTTCAAATCTTCCATATTTTTTTCTGTATGAACTGTACTGATTTACATAGTATGTGAAGGCTCCCTTTTGTCTATACCCTCATTAATATCTATCATTAAGATCTTTTGTAATAGCTGATCTTTCTGGTATGATGGGATATCTCATTATGCTTTGGTTTTTCATTTCCTTGATGATTAGTGGTACTGTCCATTTTCTCATATTGTCATTGGCCACATACTTTCTTTAGATAAGTGTTTATCTACTGTCCAATTAGCTATAGGTTTATTGTCTCCTACTTTTGGAGTTCTTTATAAAGTCTGGTTATCTAATTCTTGTTAAATGTAAAGTTTGTCAATATTTCCCATTTTAAGAGTACATCTTCACTCTATTGAGTATTTTCTATTATGTAAAGAAGCATTTCAGGGGCCAAGAGTTTGGCCTAGTGGTAGAGTGCTTGCCTAGCATGCATGAAGACCCGGGTTTGATTCCTTGGTACCACATACATAAATTAAAAAAGCTGGAAGTGGTGCTGATGCTCAAGTGGTAGAGCTCTAGCCTTGAGAAAGTCCAAGGACAGTGTTTAGGCATCCCTGAGCTCAAGCTCAGGACTGGTGAAAAAAAAAAAAAGAATAAGCTTTCCAGTTTTATTTAACCCCTACTTAGTTAGTTTTGCTTTGTTTCCTGTGCTTTCAGTGCCTTGTCCTAGAATTTTCATCTATTTCAATGCTCTTAGGTCATTTCCAAGTTCCAGATCTTACATTCAGATCCTTGAATCACTTTGTGTTGATATTTTTGTAAATTGGTGGAAGGTAAGGTAATATATGAGTATGAGTGGATGACTGAGTAGTCCCATACAAATTTTTAAAAAATAGTAGTTATGGGAAATAGAAGAAAAATGTTACCCCTCATGTTTCCATTTCCCTCTAAATTTTCAAATATTGGACAAGTATGATAATTCACATTGGTATAGTCTTTCCACCTTATAGGAACACAAGGAAACAAAATGTTCCTCTGGAAATACACAGGCTGTTCACACACAAGCTTCATATGTATTTAACTCTATACATTATTGGTAGAATAACCACTTTACTACTTTAAAAAAAACCTCCACTACAATTGCCAATATCTATCCACATAAATTAATAACGGTGATGTAGATGAAAAGGTTTCTCACATATTGTCTTCCATAAAGTTTTATTTATAAGTATGTGTAAGAAAAACCCCATACTTTCCTAGTGCTTTTAATGTTCAAATTCATCAATTATTAAACATGTATTATTTTAGTACTCAAAAACCAGAAGTATGATTTAGTATTAATGAAACAAAATCCCAGATTTTTCCTAAATATTATGAATGAGAATAGTAGCTAAACACATCTTAGAAAACTTTTGCTCATATTCTTTTGTCCTTGCAAAATATTAGTGAAGGAAAATTATGTGGTTGCCAAAATATTGTTACTAAAATGAACCTCCTTTCTCATTGGCTGATGGTACCAGCATAACACAGAACAACTTTTGGCAATAATAACTTAGAAGGTCTTGCATTATTTTAAGCACAGTATATTAATGTAAAGTCAATTAATGTTTTCACGCTCTGTAATCAGCTACAAATTACAGTGCAGGTTATAACCGTATGTTTGGTATATCGGTGCTTATGTTTCTAATCCTCTCTCTGAGGTAGTTCTTCCTTCTTTCTTGTCATATTTGCTGCCACTATATCCTGAACTCCTTATCCTGGAAATATTGAAGGTGTTTTCCATTGGTAGACACATATTCTAAGAACTGAAGAAATTTTCTCAGAACTGATTATTTTTCCTGAAAAAAATAATAAAAGTTCACAGAGAACTGATGCTTTCAGTGTATTTTCTTTGCTATAAATTACCTTCCAGTATATCTTCACCTAAGTAGATTTCATTTTATATTTAAGAATGTTTTTAACCATTGAATACAATTAGATATGATCTATAATAAATGTGAAGACATTTCTTTCTGTTACAGAAGATGTGGCCGTGAGACCAAATACCATGTGGACCTGGAGGCCACTGTTTGTAAAAAGCCTGCAATCACAGGGTCAAGGCAACTGCTGTGGTATGTCATCTACTGAATCCCTTGGCTATGCACCTGTATAACAAGCATGGTAGCCAGGATGGCTTTGGCTTCTGTGAGTTCTCTTTGCACTGAAGTAGGTCAGATATGAATCATCACATCTGGATGACATTAAATTATTTTTAAAGACCCAGTTTTGGAAAGGGGAGGGAGAGGGAAAGTGAGACAGAAACATGAGAAGGGGTATCAATGTTCAATAAGTAATGTACCCACTACCTGATAAATATAGCTATAATCCCTCTGTATTTTATCTGGACAATAAATGCAATTTAAAAATAAAGACAAAGTATTTTTTGGAATGTCAGGGAAAGGACTTTAAAATAAACCTTTTTTTTCTAGGCTTGGGGCTTGAACTCAGAGCCTGGAAGCTGTCCCTGAGTCTCTTTGTGATCAAGGCTATTAGTCTATCCCTTGAGCCATAGAACACTTATGACTTGTTCTGAATAGTTTATTGGAGATAAGGATCTCACAGATTTTCTTGCCCCATCTGCCTTCACATCACAACATTCACATTTCAGCTTCCTGAGTAGCTAAGACTAAGATGCAAGCCACTGGTGCCTGGTCAAATAAACTATTCTTTAGTAAAAGAAACAGTTTGTACATACTTCTCTTTTTGTGTATTTAAGGTCACTTTGCATTCTTATTTTGTCTCTCATTTTTAGATCAGTTTTACTAACAACAATATATTCAGATCAACACTCAACATATTCTTATGATAGGTGTCAGCCAGATCGAAGTCTTTGACACATTTTTTAAATATATTTTTATTGTAATTAATAGGATTACATTATATTCACGAGATAGAAGGTGCATTACTTCACATACATTGATACCCTTTCTCATGTCTTGGTCCCCATTTCCCTTCCCCCACTCACGTCCCTCATCTTGTTTTCCTCCCTTCCCTATTTGACTTCAAATAACCAAATATGCATATATAGAATATATCAGATAACCAGGTGAAATACTGTAACAATATGAGATAACCAAGGGACAGCAAAAGAGATGAGAGATAACATAGTACCTTAAGGACAACAATCACTCCTTATATGGCTTTTGTTTCTATATCCTGGAGGTCCTTTCATTTAGCATCATTCTATATGGCCATATGTTTCTAGGTTCTATTGTAAATCTCTGCTAGGAGAGCCCAAGGTTTCTACTGATTATGACACATGAGGGAAACCACTGAGCCTATGTTCCTTTGAGTCTGGCTTACTTCACTTAATATGATTTTTTCTAAGTCTTTCCATTTCCTTACAAATGGGGCGATGTCGTTCTTCCTGACAGTGGCATATAATTCCATTGTGTATAAATACCACATCTTGTTGATCCACTCATCAACTGAGAGGTATCTGGGTATCCATATCTTTGCTATGGTAAATAGTGCTGCAATGAATATCGTTGTGCTAGTGGCTTTAGTATGTCCTTGTTTCTGGATGATTGGGTAAATGTCCAGTAGTGGAATTTCTGGGTCATAGAAATGCAAATTAAAACAACTCTAAGATTCCACCTCATTCCAGTTAGAATGGCCAGGATCAAGATATCTAATAATAACAGATGCTGGTGGGATTGCAAACTCGTTCAACCACTATGGAAAGCAGTATGGCACTTTCTCAAAAGACTAAACATAGAACTTTGCCACATTTTCATAGCTAGGGATATTGCCGGTTCTCAAAAAGCCATATGTCCTCCAAAGCATCTTTTAAGTTTTAAGCATTTTTGGTGTCACTAATTATATGTTATTTTGGTCCTATGCTACATCTTCATCACTATTGTTGCTGAGATTACTGGGTCACTATAATACATTCCAATGTTTTCAAAAGTTACATGTGCAAAACTTAAATGTCCAGATATTGAGAAGAGTATATGCTACATATGTAAGAAAAAGGGTGATAAGCCTTTTGAAAAATATAATATATAAACACAGATATTTAAAGTGATTTTAAAATTAGAGTATTAGTCAATATTGTATTACAAGTCACAGTCTCCCTGTAGTCAGTCTAATTGTTAAAATTTTTGTATATACTAGACTAGTATGTACAAATCAGTAGGTTATTAGTAAAAATTCATTAATTACATGAATTAAAATGTATATTATTTTATTAATCAGCATTTGATTGACTATTGCTTCAGTATGATTCAAGACATTTCTTTAATTCATCCCCCAGGGATGTCAATTTATTCCATTAGGAAAATCAAAGTATGTGATAAATTAATGGTATTAATATGATTCAGGGAAAATATTTATTATAATAATTATATTTCTTCTATAAATGAATATTTAAGTAACAAATTTAAGGTATGTAAACTTTCTCTATTAATAGAGACACATTTGTGATAAAGTACGGCAGTTTCAAATTTTGTGTGAGGAGTATAGTATTGTATAGTGATAGCTAACCTATATTTTACATAAATTGATTGTGGCTATGTTTTCTGGAAATTTACAGTACTTCAAATTACATATGGGGAGAAACATCCACAAAACATAAAAATAAGAAAAAGCAACACTGACAAATACATTTTGTCAGATGTCATTATAATAACTTAGTATAGACTACCATTCATTTGGGCATCTTATCTTTACTTAATGTATGAGAGTTTTGTATTCGTCTCAAAAGAATGCATTTTTCAAACACAAAGAGCAGAACAAAACCTAATAAATTATATATATTTACATATATACACATATATAATTATATATATATATATATTGCAAACCTTCCCCAAAGCCGCCTCTCCTGAGGTGAAAATGATTGGTTTTCTCCCAACTGCCTTGGCCCTGTTGTTTTTAAAATAAACTTTTATTTTTTTATTTATTTTTATTTATTTATTTTTTATTTGCCAGATAGAAGGTGCATTAATTCACATACATTGATACCCTTTCACATGTCTTGGTACCCATTACCCTCCCCCCACACCCCCCACCCGTCTTGGTTTTCCCCCCTTCCCTATCCAATTTCAAATAACCAAATACAAATAAATTCAATATATCAGATAACAAAGTGAGATACTATAACAATATGAGATAACCAAGGGACAGCAAAGGAGATGAGAGACAGCATAGTACATTAAGGACAACAATCATTCATTATATGGCTTTTGTTTCAATATCCTGGAGGTCCTTTCAATTAGCTTCATACTATATGGCCTTATGTATCACGGTTTTGCTCTATTGCAGATCTCTCTGCTAGTAGAGCCCAAGGTTTCTACTGATTATGACAAATGAGGGAAACCATTGAGCCTAAGTTCCTTTGAGTCTGGCTTACTTCACTTAATATGATTTTTTCTAAGTCTTTCCATTTCCTAACAAATGGGTCGATGTCATTTTTTTCTGACAGCAGCATAGAATTCCATTGTGTACAAATACCACAACTTGTTGATCCACTCATCAACTGAGGGACATCTAGGTTGGTTCCATATCTTTGCTATGGTGAATAGTGCTGCAATGAACATTGTTGTGCTAGTGGATTTAGTATGCCCTTGTTTCTGGATGGTTGGGTAAATGCCAAGTAGTGGAATTGCTGGGTCATAAGGGAGTTCTATGTTTAGCCTTTTGAGGCACTGCCACACTGCTTTCCATAGTGGTTTTAAAAAGGAAAAAAAAGAATGCATATTTTAACTATGATAGGTTGAACTTTTAAATGCATGTATAGAACTATTTTTTCAGCAAAATGTAATAGAAATGTTTGTCAAATTTGAAGATTAAAAAATAATCATTATAAATGAATTTTACTTACCATTTTAAAAATCAGAAGGAGGCATAAAGCTCCTAGAAAAGACTGCAGAAATAAACTGCATTAAGAAAGCCAACATCGAGGCACATGGTAAATCTTAAGAAATCTTTTAACCTTTCTCTTTTTCCTAACTAGATATATTAAAATTAAGCTGATTTGTGAGCTGAGTTCTGAAAACATTTCCTTTTCTTACAAGGTATCAACAAAGGTCTTACCTGATTGACTAGATGTGTGTGTGTGTGGGGGGGGGTGTGGGTGTGTGTGTATAATGTTCTTGCCCATCTAATTGAGTAAATCACATTGTATCATAAAAACATGTTTTCCTTTCTTCCTGTAGTCTTAAAAGTTACATAATTACCCAACATTGAGATTTATTTATAATAGTGTCAATCTCTTACTAACTTATATTTACGTTGTTTTCTTTGTGTCATCAAAGCTTTGAACCTCTCAAGAGAATTAAATGTGAAGTACATCAGGGTGAATTTCTCTCCATCCTGGAAATTCAAGACAGAATTCTATGTACATTACTCAATTATTAACATATGCTGGCTTCAGATATAACTCTGACCTTAATTTCATGCCATGTGCTTCAGATTTGCTTTGAACACAGAAGTGATAAAACATCTTCAGCAAGTCAATATATCATGCTTACACAACAGTTGAGTTATTGGAAATGACTTCATTTTTTAAAAAAAAATGCAACAATGTGAAACTGTCATTCACTCTGAAATACTCTTGGAAACTTGTCTTCTATTATGATAAATTGTGTATCTCTGACACAATCAGAAGTTTTATTCCCTCTTGGATTTCTTTCTGTTTATGTTTATTAATGGGAATATGTTTTCAGAGCCATTCAGATAGTGTGAATTTTCTCCCTTTTTACTTGAAGTTTAGTTTGTTAACATGAAAATCAACATTGTTCTGAAAAGCCAATTTACTGAACATTGAAAGTATTTGCATTATTCATTAATATCAATGTCACTAGTCTTTAGAGACAAAAACCATAGCAAGCTTGAAGTTTATTTTAGCTATTTCTAAACTATTAAACATACGTTAATGGAATTTCATTATACAAAGACTTAAGATTTTTATAAATTGAATTATCTCTAAAGTTTATTAAAATAATTTGTATTACAACCATCTTGTTATGTTTTTGTTAGAAAGAACACGTAAGTTTTAAAGCCTAACACTCATATCTGAAGCTAGTGATACATTTATCACAGTATAGGAAAGCATCCAGAAAGGAAACGGTCATATTAAGAATGAAAGCCAGTTTCTATTGTTAACATTATTAATTTTACTGGTTCTGAGGGTTGAATTCAGGCCTCTTGTTTCTTAGGTAGATATTCTAATTCTGAATAATATCTTTAGCCTTTTTTGTTGAAGTTACAGTTCTTATCCTCATGAGTATCTAAGATACAGGCATTAGCCACTGGTACCCATGTGAAAGACAATTATTTTGACACTATTATCCAGGACAGTTTTGTTGAGTTATTGTTTTTAAATTTTGAAATACTAAATATTTTCTGAAATTTATAGTTAATCAGAAAGTAAAGCATTGCTTAGATTCCTGCAAGCATTAAGGTGACATGGAAATGGAAATGCTGGTGATATTTCTGAGAAAAAAATACTGTGTTACATAGTCAGAGAATTGAAACTTAAGAGTATATTAGGAAGATAACATTCCTGTTCAGGGCAGTGTGTGTGTGTATCCACTGTACCACACAAGCTATTTACCAGATAAACATGGACCCTAGTTATGGAGAGGATGCATTCTACCGTAACTTAACAGATTCTGTAGAAATAAAAACATTGATGCAGAGCAGTATAAAAGTAACCATTAAAATATCTGTGATGACATACCTGAAGAAAAAAATAACTGTTTACATAGAAAGGAGTAATCTCTAACTCTTTTACATGTCTGTCATGCCTCTGTGTGTGTGTGTGTGTGTGTGTGTGTGTGTGTGTGTGTGTGTGTGCATGGATGTATGTCTCCAATAAAGTATAGTATAGACACATACTGTATATCTATCCTATATAGCACTGTATGGCTGGGAAGTTCCTTTTCCCCTTAAAAGACTGCATACTATGGAGGTTGGCCTAGTGGTAGAGTGCTTGCCTAGCATGCATGAAGACCCGGGTTCGATTCCTCGGTACCACATACATAGAAAAAAGGCGGAAGTGGTGCTGAGGCTCAAGTGGTAGAGCTCTAGCCTTGAGAAAGTCCAAGGACAGTGCTCAGGCCTGAGCTCAAGCCCAGGACTGGCTAAAAAAAAAACTGCATACCAAGTAATGTAGAATGTCCTGAGTTGTTGAGTTTGCTATTTAAAACTATAAATCTGAAGCCTCTTATTACAAACAATGAAATCTTCCTCACTCTGTGAAGAATACAATAAATCCATAAAATTGTCAACCATTTAGCTTATTGTATATATAAATTTTAAGTTCTCTCTTATGAATTCATTCTAAAATATAAGCTTCTTCTTGGTAAATAGGATTTAGAAACTTTTCTTTATCTTCATGCTTTGAAAGGGACCATATCTATATTATTCAGGCTTGCTTAAATATTCCTCAGTTCAATGATTCACCAACCACAGCTTCCCTTTAGCTGGGATTGTAGGCATATTCCATGCAACTGGTATTAGAAAGTCAAGTTATAGTAACTTTCATCACATGATAGTTTAGCTGTATAAAATTGCATTTGATTACCTATTGTCTTGATATCTTTTATATGCATATCAAAAATAAACATCCTTCCCTGCTGAAAAATAATCAAAATCCATATAATATCAAAGAGATGATCAGGTAATCCAATCACCAGCTTGGAATAGCATTATCTTTCACGGAGCACTGGCTCCTAAGACATCCTGGTGCATCACTCTGGAAGCCATCAGGTTGGTGAGAGCTTTTACACAGAAGTCCTTCATTAGCCTGGGCCCTTTATGGTCACTGGGCACTCTACTGACCTTTACTAACTAGGAGCCCAATCACTTGTTCAGCCAATGTCCCTAGACAGAAGTCCCATCTCTGGAGTTTCTGCAGGTCAGGCTCTACCTTCTCTTCTCTGTTTCCTGGTGCTTGTTTGTAAACCATATTTGCTCCCTTGTCCTTGCTTGGTCTTTATTTGTTTTCAGATTGAACCCAATTTTACTAGTTTTGGATTGATGAGTTCATTTTACAGTGATTGAAATTAATCAGTAAGGATCCAGATTCAAGTGTGTCTTCTAAATCTAGCTTCCACAATTTCCATATTATCTAGACAAGTCAGCACATGCTAACTTCAGTGTTGCCACTTGTACTTTCATTTGCTTTTGATGTTTTCTCTAGACTTAGAAAGTAATGCTCTCCACATATTTGTATTGAATAAAACATCAAAGAACTATATTTATAAATACAAAGATATAAAAATAAAACCAGAGGCATTGTTCTCTTTTTAAAAATTATTTTTCAATAAGTGGATAAAGGCATCTTTCACTTCAAAATAAAATGATAAAAAATTGCTGTTGACCTTAGAACACCAAAACACCAAGTCAGAAATAAATAACATAGTTTTTTTAAAAAAATTATGTGTGTGCACATGTGCATGTATGCAAGGTGTGGGGGGAAAAGAGAGAGACAGTGACAGAGAGAGACAGAGAGACAGAGAGAGACAAAGAGAGACAAAGAGAGAGACAGAGGGACCAACAGACTAAGAGAGACCAGGGGTTGGGCTTAGAGACTCCTGCTGTAGCTCAATTTGCTTGTTCATGGCTGGTGAACTTTACCAGTAGAGACGTCTCTTCCATTTAACATATGCTGATTCATTGGAGAAGGGGTCTTTTAGATTTTTCTGTCAAGACTAGCTTCAAATGACAATCTTCCAAGTCTCAGTCACCTGTTTATCTAGGATTTCAGGCATAAGCCTCACCAGTGCTTGGTTTTAAAATCATTTAACATTATTCAGTTTACACAAATCAATATGATTTCTACAAATCAATCATGGGTATATAATTTAATTGAGGCACTATGGCCTCAAGGAAAGAAAATAGAATTTAATTTCAGGATGTATAGAAACTGAGCTTCTATAGTGCTTCTAAGGAAAGACTAGCACAAAAGGCACTAATTCTGCCATGAAGCAGATTTAAAAAGGAAGACACAGAAGTCCCTCTTTACAAATCTACCAGCCAGAGAATGCATCATCTTCACCTGGAGGTCACAGTGGTTGGAAGTATGGTGTGGATAAAGGTCGAAGTTGAATTTTTCCCCAAGAGAGAATTACAAGCATCCCACTGAGAGCAAGTCCTCTTTTGAATTTCATTTCTTGAATGACTCACTTTTCTTTGCTTCTCCTTCATTTAAAAAGGAAACACAGCAGAGAGCTGTGATGACTTACAAGTTTCAAAAATGCTGCAAAAATATGCTTTCCATAATTCCCTTGAAATCCTCTTAATGAGAATCCTTTTAAATAAAAATGAAAACAAAAATTAAATACTCCACACAGAAGATGTTCTATTCATGGTGACATTCCTTTTGCTACCTAAAAATGTAGTATTCTAGTATTAAGAAAAATGAGAAGAAATCTTAAAACATTATTTTGTTGGAGGTTTTTCATAGGAAATCCTTATTCAGCTAGATCTGTCTTGCATGGTGTGTTCTTTTCAGGCTGTAAGTATGTAATAGAGGAAGGTGATTTACATCCCCTGGGGCCCTTCTCATAAGCTAAAATATATTTCTTTTCTGCATTTGAAATTTCTTTCAACCAACAATTGGAAAACCCTAATGTATGCTCCACACAGTAGCTACATCTGTTCCTCCACAGGTGACAGGGGCAAAGCTTCTACAGAATTGCTTGAACATTCAATAAAGCCGTTAGGCAGATGTCTTTGAGTTTCTTCGGTGTATAGTTTTGTTAGACTTCGTGCTGAGCATGCAATAGACAACTGCTAAAAGTGTTCAATGGTGAAATATTTTCGCCTATATTTTGAAAAGCAGAATTTGAATTTCAAACCTTAATTGTCCAGCTGCTGAGGAAGAATAAAAATGGAAAGATTGACTATTGTTAAGTAGGTGAGCAGCCTGGAAGAAAAACAGGTAACCAGAGAAGGCTATTCTATAACACCTACATGTTGTTAGGTCCTACATATTGAGTCCTTCTAAAATATGGCTTCACATTTAACCCATGTTAGCAGGAAAGAACCATAGGACTCATAATGGTGTAGCTTCTAAAATAAAAGTGAGATAAAGAAGTTCATCAAAGTACCTATTTCTCAAGCTATCATAATAATGGCTAAGAGGACCCAAGACTCCCTTTAATGTAAGTGTATGGAAATGACTTAGCTTCTAGTTAGGTGAGCTAACTCTCTTACTTGAGGAAGTTACTTCCTGTTAGCTTGATTTATTTCACACATAACAAAGTAGATAACTGGATTGACATTAATGCCAGTGTACTTCAATTATATGCATTATAGCACCATGTTCTTGTTTTGAGAATTAAAAGATTTCAATGGATTACTATGGATGGTGGGGGAAATGGTCTTTAAGAATTTTGATGCTTTTTACCCAATCGTCCTGAAAAAAAGGGGCATACTAAATCCACTAGCACAATGATGTTCATTTTGCAGCACTATTTACCATAACAAAGATATGGAACCAATCCAGATGTCCCTCAGTTGATGAGTGGATCAACAAGAGGTGGTATTTATACACAATGGAATTCTATGCTGCTGTCAGAAAGAATGACATCGCCCCATTTATAAGGAAATGGAAAGACTTAGAAAAAATCATATTAAGTGAAGTAAGCCAGACTCAAAGGAACATAGGCCCAATAGTCTCCCTCATTTGTCATAATCAGTAGAAACCCTGGGCTCTCCGAGTAGACATTTACAATAGAACAAAATCTAGAGACATTAGGCCAAATAGTATGACACTAAATGTAAGGACCTCTAGGATAAAGAAACAAAAGCCATATAATGAGTGACTGTTGTCCTTAATGTACTATGTTATCTCTCATCTCTTCTGCCATCCCTTTATTATCTCATATTGCTACAATATTTCACCTTGTTATCTGATATATTTTATATGTGCTTAATTGGTTATTTAAAATTGCATAGGAAATGGGGGAAATCAAGATAAGCGGAGGGAGGGTGGAAGGGAAATGGGGACCATGTCATGAGAAAGGGTATCAATGTTTGTGAAGTTATGCACCTTCTATCTGGTGAATATAATGCAACCCTTCTATTAATCACAATAAAAAATTTTAAAAAAGAATTTTGATGCTTAAACACTATTGATAATTGCATGTGCCCTTCAAGAAGCATGCTGCTGTAACTTTAGAGGAATTATACAAAATTCTGTTTTGTATTCCATATTGTATTTTTATTGAACAGATATTATTGAGAAACACTTTTAAACAACTACCGAGCAATCCTCTCACTTCTACCTTGGTAGTCCTAAGTAATGTGCAAACCAAAGGTTCATCTTTTCACTCTTTTAAAATCCAAGTTAATTTTTTTCTCCTGGTCATTCTATATTTAATATTTATGAAACCAAAAAATGAATAGAGGCAACACAATCATGAATCAGTGAGTTCACCAATTCATTTAATTAATGGATATGAATCAACTTCCCCTGGGCCTGGGTGTTCTCCCTGAGCTCTTCAGCCCAAGGCTACCACCCTACCCTGGAACCAAGCCCCACTTTCCATTTTTTAGAGGTTAATTGGAGATAAGAGTTTCAGGTCCTTTTGGGCCCGAGCTGTCTTTGAACCTTAATCCTCAGATCTCAGCCTCCTGAGAAGCTAGGATTACAGGCGTGAGCCACCGAACCCGATCTAATTAAGAAGTTCTTGTTTGACATTTTGCTGTTGGCTAATTAATAGTAAATATAATAACCCTGAAAGCATATCTTGGTTGGTGCCTTGTAGGATATATAAATGAGACTACTTTGAATATGCAAACCTAACTAATATCTGTGAGTCTGTATTAAACCCATATTTAGCTTATGCTATATGGTATGATAGAAAATACACTGAACTGAAATCTTATCTGATAAGTAGCAGTTAACCATAAGCGATGCTGGTACATAAAGAAAACCCCAAGTGGAAATCTCTTCAAAGCCTTTAGTCTTTGCAAAGTAAACAGGTAGAAAACAGAGATATAGCCATAGGAGGAAACACCAAACTGTCATTAAAACTTGACAACTCACAGGTAACCTCAACCCAGTAGCCTGGAAGCAGGGACAAGAATTTCTCCCAGGCTATGTCAGTAAGTATGCCAACCGCAGAAGCTAACCCTGTGGATTTTACCCAAGAGACAAACCCCCTTTCAGTCTATTGAAAGTATATTTTTAACAGGTACTCAATCGCTGCCAGAAAATGAACTACAAGCAGGAGGAAAACCTGGCATCTCTGTCTCCATTTTGTATGTGTCTTTGCTTTAAGCTGTCCTCTCTAAAATAGCTTTGCAATCATCTTTGGGTCCAGGAAAGAAAGAACTGATCGATCATGTCTTTATGACAAGGGACTGGAATTACCCCTCAGGAAGTGCAGAGCCTCATAAAACAGACTGCACCGAAGTGAAGACAATTCTATGTAATGGTAAGGCCCCACCCTGAAGCACAAAGGATAACCTCACAGGAATCAAATTGTTTCCTTCAAGAGAAGGCAGTTGTAATAAAGTCTTTGGAACTTGGAAAAGTCTGGTTGTTTCATAGAAATTTCCAGGCTTAATCTACACACACACACACACACACACACACACACACACACACACACACACACACACGATGTTAACTCAATAACTTGGACAGGAACCTGCTTCGTTTAATATGTCGCCTTAAGGAAATAATGTAGGCATCCATAAAATATTAAAGCCAGGTGCCAATGTCTCACAGGCACCTGCTTTCTCAGGTGGTAGAGAATGGGAGACTCATAATTCAAGGCTAGCCTGGGTAGATATGTTAGGAAAAGCCTCCATTTCAACTAATAGCAGGGTAAAATGTGGAGCACCTGTCATCTATGCTATAATGGTAAGGATAGATAAGAGAATCACAGTCCAGGCCAGCCTGAGGGAAAATAAACAAAGGAAAAAAAGTACTGGCAAGAGGAGGCACCATTCAAAAAGAAACGCACTCCATTACCTGACTTGTGTAAACCTAACCCCTCTGTACATCACATTTACAATAACAATAAAAATATATTTTGAAATGGAAAAAAAGTGTTGGCTTAAGCAGAAGAGTTACAGCTCACAAATTAAAGCCAGGATTTCAAGCTCATACCTCAGTTATATTAAAAAATGTATATCAGTGATATATCTAATATACATATAATATATACATATATAAAAGCAGTGTATATATATATATATATATGCGTGTGTGTGTGTGTGTGTGTGTGTGTGTGTGTGTGTGTGTGAAGCCTGTTGTAGAATCAGTAATCTAAATGCCTAATTCCTGGGAATAAGGTGGCTCTACAAACAATGATAAAATGAATAAGCATGAAAGTTATTAAAATCAAGTTTATTTCTGAAATATGTGGAAAGATTTTGTAAGATGAGACCTGGTGTTTGGAGACAAAACAAATGAGTGAAACTTCTTTGGATAAACGTAAGTAGTGATTTATACATTTTTAAGACTCACCCTGTATACAGTTGTACCATTGTAAGTGTAGGTTTGTCCTTTAATTCTAGGAAACTTATGCCTCTGTTAGGTTGGTTGTATTGGTCATTTGTGAAACCATTGAAAGGTCACTGAATAACTCATAGAGGTATTTTATTTCCTCTGTTAAAATGCTTTTAAAAACATCCTCACAATTATATTTTCATTTTTACATTTTTTTCTGGGGGTTGTGAAAGTTTGCTTGGATAAAACTCAGTGAAAGAAAGCCCACACAGGGGCTTATTTAAGTATTTTAATCTCTATCAGATTTCCATTATTTAATATTTTGCAAGAGATACATTTCGTGGTATTGCTCCTATAATTTGTCTCAATTTTGTCTCCAATGCTTATACATTCCATCAACAATGCAAGCTCTAAACGTACGTCACTAAATTCTTTAAAATAACTCAGATAAGTAAATGGGGAAAAATCACTACAGAAATCTATGAAGAAAGGACATGGTTATTACAGTGGCAGAGGTGGGCTTTGTATGGCTTTTAGGGATATCAAGAGCAACTCCCAGATTTACTGTGGAATTTAAAACAATGCCATTATGATGGACTGGAGTCAGAAATACTGAACAAATTTTATAAATACATTTAAAATTAAGAAACCAAAATGTGCTCAATACCTGACTTATGTAACTGTAAATCTCTTTACATCACCTTTACAATAAACTAAAGAAAAAATCAAATGTTAACTTGATAAATGTCATCTACCTAATTTTTTTTGCCAGTCCTGGGCTTGAGCTCAGGGCCTAAGCACTGTCCTTGGACTTTCTCAAGGCTAGAGCTCTACCACTTGAGCCTCAGCACCACTTCTGGCTTTTTTCTATGTATGTAGTACTGAGGAATTGAACCCGGGTCTTCGTGCATGCTGGGCAAGCACTCTACCACTAGGCCAAGCTCCCAGCCCCTAGATCAAATTTACTTTATTATGTTATTGTTGCATAACATTAACATTCAATCACCTTCATGTCTCTAAAGTATGAAAAGGTGGAAGTAAATTAATATGTAACAAACACAGAAAATTTCCTTCTTAATTTAATTTTAGCATTTTAACTAAATAACTGCTTACGTATTCCACTTTGAGAATGAATTTTTAATAGTTTTAGAATAGTAGGAGGCTGACATCTGGAGTACTGAAAATAGTTCGGTCTCCAAAATAAACAATAAAAACCTGGGTTCGGGTTGCAGAGTGCCAGCTCAGCAAGCAAGCTGTGTAAATTCGGAGGCTCTGAGTTCAAATCCTGGATTGAGGAGATAGGCTAGCAGCAAAACTGAGAAAATACAGATGCATCACTCATACTTTAAACCCCACAAATGTGTAACCTCTCTCAATACCAACACCATTCAGAATCTGGCACATTTGTAGATGGATATAGAGTGACACACTTGGCTACCCAAAGTAGCAGAGTTCACATTAATATTTGCTCTTCATGTCATATATTCTATAGATTTGGACAGATAGGTACCAACATCATATCATAAAAAATATGTTCCTTTCCCTAAAGTCTGTACTTTTCACTTTCCTTACCCCTTCTTTCCTAACAGCTGACAACCATGAATCTCTCTAGCATCTCAATAATTTTGATTTCCAGAATGTCATATACTTGTCTTATAGTATGCAGCCTTTTAAGGTTGCCTCTTTCTCTTGGTAAGATACATTGAAACTTTATGAGTTGAAATTTTCTCTAGGCACTCATGATTTGAATGCACAATTATTTTTAACCTTGAATAGAATTATATTCTCTGTTGTACCATAGACGTTATTTGCCCATTTATCTGCTGAAAGATACCCCTGGTTGGTTCCTGGTTCTGCTAATCAAGAGCAAATCTACTATGAACATCGGGGTTTCTGCGTGAAAATTGGTTTTTAAATTCTTTGCAAGAGTATCCAAGTGTGTGATTGCTGGATGGTGTAGGAAGAATTTAATGATTATTAAGAAAACACTAAATTCATTTCCCAAGTCCTTTTCAGCAACAAGGAATGAGAGTTTCCGTTGCTCCACATTCTCTTTGGTGCTTAGCTTTATCTAATGTCCTGAATTTTGACCATTCCGATGTTCGTTGTGGTAGCTCATTGTTCTAATTCTCATTTCCTTGCTGACATGTTCTGTGATGTTTCCAACTCCTTATTTGCCATCTGTACATCTTCTTTGACAAGAAGACTGTACAATTTTTGTCACACTTGTTAAATTTTCCCAAATGCATACTGCATCCTGTCATACAAAGTTCTGAGTGATTGGGTTTCTGCTTTTCCCTTACCTGTCTCATCCAAACTGGGCAAGCTGGCTCTGCTACTCTTTTCATCTTTCCACTGTACCAAGCTGTCTTTTTCAGTATGATCTGCATATAAGCATTTTTGCAACAGAGAACTGGGAAACAAAGGGGTGTGGCCAAATTCCTTCAAAACTTAACTCGTGAAAATAGGTTGGTGAACAGGGGAAAATCAACCTGAACTTTCTTTTAAAATTTCATCCCTACCCCTCCTCCTATTAAACAATATAATAAAGATTTCTTATTAAGAATGTGTCATATCCCAGCGACTGATAATTCTGTAAATGCTTAATAATGTGACCATGTGAATGTTGTATGCCCACCAAGGAATGTTGGGAAATAACTTGATATTAAACTAGTATAAGAAAGACTTCAAGAATCTTACAGTGAGCTGCACACTTACTGTGTACACATTTTATTTTCTGTGGGTGAATTATTAATCATTCTCATGACTTTGTATTTGAAAATTTTCAAGTGTTTGAGTAAAGATTATCTCAGTCCCTTCCTTGCTAAGTAGTTACAATTGGGTTTAAAATGATTCATCCAGGTAAAACAAACCTGGCAGGCTCCTTTCCATACTTCTTACACTTTTGCTAGTTTTGAGGAACATACTCATAAATGTTCTGCTCTGTATCCTGTCAGGCACCCTTTGTGTAATTTGCCTTTCTGGATATAACATGTTCTTGCTGGCATCCAGTAGAGATGTCTATTTACCCCTTTTTCAGCAGAAGCTGTTTTTTTGGAGAACTTTGTAGTCTAGCAGTCCTGTCAGCTGGCCTGGATTCAACTGATTTTTGATGGTACAATAAATGCCTTTTGGCTGAAGTCTGTACAACCTGAACCTTTTCCTTCACCTGCATGACTTTCTTTGAAGTCATCACCTAGAATTGTTAGTAAAGATGATGATGTGGCTATCATCTATGCTTCCAGAGGGCATAGATAAGCTCAAACATACCATTCTCTGGGTCCACAGAAGGCTTTTCACCTAGGGTATGTGACTTCCTAACTAGATGGAGACTGAAGCTGGGATGCTTTGGGCTTGTTCACTTCATGTATGGCCTTCACTGAGCTAAGAAATATTTAGAGAGATGTAAGAAATTATCTCTAGGAATACAAATGAATGTGCCTCAGAACGGACTTACATTTGATAGACTAAAGAAGCTTTACAGTCGCCAATATGTTCAGGTCACCTAATCCAATGAGGACCTAAATAAAAGGAAACAGTGGGAGAAGGCAACTTCTCTGTCTCTCTTTCTTGAATGGAGACATCTAATACCATCAGCCATTAGAGTTTCTTCTTTTCAAGACTTTAGCATCAAATTTAGACTAAATGTCAATATCTTCTTGTTTTCCAGGTTCTAGAAGTTGGATAGTAGAATTAAATCTTCACAGACAAATGAGTTAATAACCATATATATATATGTGTGTGTGTGCGTTTCATGTATGTATAACCTATGTGTGCATATATGTACATATCTCCTCTAGTAATAAATCTCCCTCCTCAATATACCCATATGCTACTTATTCTGAGTTTTTTTTGGGGGGTGGGGGTCATGGGGCTTGAATTTGGCCTGAGCACTGGCCCTTCAGATCAAGGCTACTACCCTACCCTTGAGCCAAGCCCCACTTCCCGTTTTCTAGAGGTTAATTGGAGATAGGAGTCTCAAGTTCTTTTTTGCCCAGGCTGGCTTTGAACCTTGATCTTCAGATCTCAGCCTCCTCAGTAGTTAGGATAACAGGTATGAGCCACCGCCTGGCTGCTTATTCTGTTTTTCAGGAGAAAACATGTAGTACATGATTCAAAACATTAGCCTCTGATTTTCTACTGAGACCCTCTTAGCCCTTCACTGAGCTCCACACTTTGAGGAGTAAAGATTAGTAGGTAGATTGCCACCAAACTCCGACTTTTTTCCTTTGCCTGCTGTGGAGCTGAAACCAAGTCATATACTGTAATATTACATACTGATGTCTAAGGTTCTAGTAAATGCTTCTGTGTGTGTGTGTGTGTGTGTGTGTGTGTGTGTGTGTGTGTGTGTGTTGGGGGACATTTAAGATCAAATTGTAGCAAAACTTTATAAAGCATTCATATTTTCCTATAGTTGCAGTTTAACCCACAAAGTAACTCTGGTCCTTACATTTAAACAAGAGAACATTCAATCCCATAAAATGTTTACTTGACCTCCAAGGCACGTTACATGATATATTAGCTCCTTAAATGTGTTATTTTCTGAAACAGAGGAAAAACAGCATTCTTAAGATAGGATAGGATGACATATTTGTGGATATATGATTTAAAAAGTGAAACCTATATTAGGTTTTTCTTTACCTTTGGAATAGCTGGCATAGGAGATGCATATATCAATATTCTGCCTACTTCAAATAATTTTATTAAATTTGTCTACAAAATGACATAAGGAAGGGGGAAGGTAGCAAAAATGTCATAATGAATTTTATAATACAGGAAGTGAAATCTAAAGATTAAGTTTTCTTCATTTATTTGTATCTTAGCTTTTCATATTTGCCAGTAGTAACCAAGGACCAGCAGAATTATAAAACTGCCATGATTGTAAAATGAACAAAAATATAAAATTACTCCCCAAATATCCAATGTTATAATATTGAATTGCCTAGTTTTTCTTTAGATCTATTTCAGAAACCAAAATTAGTTTTCTTTGAATCAAAATTTCCAAGTAAACTGTAACTTAGAACTTCTAGACATCTACCTATATATATATATATTTGTGTGTGCTAATAAATCATAATATGTTAGTATGAAAATGTGAATATGCAGTGATAAAGTGACAACAATTAATGACATTTCCACACTATTTTGGCTAACTTAACTGACATGAACAAAGACAATGTCTAGAAGATAACTCTCCTTCAGGTAGTTTATTTTATTTCTTTTATTTTTAAAAATATTTTTATTGTAATTAATAAAAGGGTTACATGATATTTGCCAGATAAAAGGTGCAGTAATTCACATACATTGATACCCTTTCACATGTCTTGGTCCCCATTACCCTCCCCTTCAGCCCCCATCTTGGGTTTTCCCCCCTTCCCTATCCAATTTCAAATAACCAAATACAAATATTTCCAATATATCAGATAACAAAGTGAGATACTGTAACAATAAGATATAACCAAGGGACAGCAAAAGAGATGAGAGATAACATAGTACATTAAGGACAACAATCATTCATTATATGGCTTTTGTTTCTATATCCTCGAGGTCTTTTGAATTAGCTTCATACTATATGGACTTACATATCAAGGTTTTGTTCTATTGCAAATCTCCGCTAGAAGAGCCCAAGGTTTCTACCGATTATGACAAATGAGGGAAACCATTGAGCCTAAGTTCCTTTGAGTCTGGCTTACTTCACTTAATATGAATTTTTCTAAGTCTTTCCATTTCATAACATATGGGGCAATGTCATTCTTTCTGACAGCAGCATAGAATTCCATTGTGTACAAATACCACAACTTGTTGATCCACTCATCAACTGAGGGACATCTAGGTTGGTTCCATATCTTTGCTATGGTGAATAATGCTGCAATGAACATTGTTGTGCTAGTGGATTTAGTATGCCCTTGTTTCTGGATGGTTGGGTAAATGCCAAGTAGTGGAATTGCTGGGTCATAGGGGAGCTCTATGTTTAGTCTTTTGAGGCACTGCCATACTGCTTTCCATAGTGGTTGAATGAGTTTGCACTCCCACCAACAGTGTAGTAGTGATCCCTCCTGGCCACATCCCCTCCAGCATCTGTTGTTATTAGTTTTCCTGATCCTGGCCATTCTAACTGGAGTGAGGTGGAATCTCAGAGTTGTTTTGATTTGCATTTCTTTGATGACCAGAGATGTGGAGCATTTCTTCATGTGTCTATAGGCCATTTTTATTTCTTCTTCAGAGAAGACTTTCTTTAAGTCTTTGGCCCATTTTTTAATGGGATCATTGTTACTTTGGAGATTAGTTTTGAAGTGATTCAATATTTTGAGCTGTTGATATATTTTAGATATGAGGCCTTTGTCCCTTGTATGGCTGGTGAAGATATTCTCCCACTCTGTAGGCTTCCTAATTAATTTACTAGCTATGTCCTTTGCCATACAAAAGCTCTGCAGTTTAATGCAGTCCCACTTATCCAGCCTTTCTCTGATTTGTTGTGATTTTTGGTCATTATTAAGAAAGTTTCGACCTGTGCCAAGGAGGCCTAGTGTATCTCCTATTCCTTCCTGTAATGTTTTCAGTGTGTCAGCTTTTACCTCCAGGTCTTTGATCCATTTGGAGTTAATTCTAATGCAGGGTGACAAAGAGGGATCCAACTTTAGTTTTCTGCAGGTGCTTAACTAGTTCTGCCGGCACCACTTGTTGAAGAGGCTATCTTTCTTCCATTCTATTTTTTTGGCTCCCTTGTCAAAGATTAGGTGGCCATAGGTCTGTGTTTTAATATCTGGGTCCTCAGTTCTATTCCATTAGTCTACAGGCCTGTTCTTGTGCCAGTACCAAGGTGTTTTGATAATTATAGCTCTGTAATGGAGTCTAAAGTTCGGTATTGAAATTCCTCCGTCGCTGTTCTTTCTGCTAAGAAGTGTTTTTGCTATACGGGGTCTTTTATTATTCCATATGAAATTTTGCATTGCCTCTTCTATTTCTTAAAGAATGACATTGGGATATTGATGGGTATTGCATTGAATTTGTAGATAGCCCTTGGCAAGATTGTCATTTTCACAATGTTGATTCTTCCAATCCAGGAGCATGGGAGGTTTTCCCATTTCCTTAGTTCTGCTTTAATTTCCTTTTTCAGGGTTTTAAAATTTTCATCAAAAACATCCTTTACATTCTTAGTTAAGCTAATTCCTAGGTACTTTATTCTCTTTGAGGCTATTGCGAAAGGAGTTGCTTTCCTGATTTTTGCCTCACTCCTCTCACTGTAGGCATAGAGGAAAGCAGCTGATTTTTGAGGGTCAATTTTATAGCCTGCTACACTTCTAAAGTTTTGAATCAGCTCAAGGAGCTTGGGAGTAGAGTCTATAGGATTCTTTAAATACAGAATTATGTCATCTGCAAAGAGGGATAGTTTTATTTCCTCTTTCCCTACTTGGATCCCCTTTATGTTTGCTTCTTGCCTTATTGCACTGGCTAGGAATTCTAATACTAGGTTAAAGAGGAGTGGAGAGAGTGGGCATCCTTGTCTCGTGCCTGATTTTAGAGGGAATGGCTTTAGCTTTCCACCATTAAGTATAATGATAGCTGTGGGTTTGTCATACACAGCCTTTATTATATTGAGGAATGTTCCATGGATTCCTAGTTTCTCCAGACCTTTTAACATAAAGGGGTGTTGGATCTTGTCAAATGCCTTTTCCGCGTCTATTGAGACAATCATGTGATTTTTGTCCTTGCTCCTGTTGATGTGTTGAATTATATTAACTGGTTTGTGTATGTTGAACCAGCTTTGCCTCCCTGTGATGAATCCAGTTTGATCATAGTGTATAATTTTTTTGATGAGTTGTTGGAGACGGTTGGCCAGTATTTTGTTGAAAAGTTTTGCATCGATGTTCATCAAAGAAATAGATCTATAGTTCTCTTTCTTTGATGAATCTCTGTCTGGTTTGGGGATGAGGGTTATACTGGCTTCATAGAATGAATTTGGTAAAGAACCTTTATTTCAATTTCATTGAAGAGCTTGAGGAGTATTGTTGTGAGCTCTGCTTTGAAGACCTTATAGAATTCAGCTGTGAATCCATCTGGCCCTGGGCTTATCTTAGTTGGAAGGTCTCTTATTGCCATTTCTATTTCAATGCTCCAAATAGGTCTGTTTAGTTGGGATAGTTCTTCTTCGTTCATTGTGTGTATGTTAATATTGGCTAGGAATTCATCTATTTCTTCTAGATTCTCAAATTTGTTGGCGTAAAGGTTTGAGAAGTATTCCCTCATGATACTCTGGATCTTGGTAATTTCTGTCGTGACATTACCACTTTTGTCTGCGATTTTGTTTATTTCGGTATGCTCTCTTCTTTTTTTGGTAAGATTTGCTAAAGGTTTGTCAATTTTGCTAATTCTCTCAAAGAACCAACTCCTTGTGTTGTTGATTCTTTCTACAGTTTTTTTGGATTCCAAATCATTTAATTCTGCTTTGATTTTAACAATTTGCTTCCTTCTACTGGGATTAGGGTTGGTTTGTTGCTCTTTTTCCAGGAGCTTAAGATGGCACATTAACTTGTTGTTTTGCGATTTTTCCATTTTGTTGTTATAGGCACTCAGCGCTATAAATTTTCCTCTGAGTACTGACTTTGCTGCGTCCCAAAGGAGCTGGTATTTTGTGTGCTCTTTTTTGTTAAATTTCAGAAACTGTTGGATTTCTGTTCTGATCTCAGTGATGACCCATTGGTGATTCAACAATGTGTTGTTCAGTCTCCATGAGTTACAGGGTTTTCGTTGGTGGAGATGTGTGTTGAGTTCCAATTTGATGCCTTTGTGGTCTGAGAGTGTGCAGGGAACAATTTCAGTGTTTCTGAATCTGACCAGGTTTGTTTTATGGCCTAAGATGTGGTCTATTTTGGAAAATGTTCCATGTGCTGCTGAAAAAATGTATATTGTATTGTTTTGGCTAGAATATTCTGCAGATGTCTGTTAGATCTAGTTGGTCTATATAGTTGTTCAATTCTAAGGTTTCTTTGTTGAGTTTTTGCCTTGTTGATCTGTCCATAGGTGAGAGTGGTGTGTTAAAGTCACCGACAATCACTGTGTTTCGATCTATGTATGGTTTCAGTGAAAGTACAGTTTGCTTGAAGAAGTTCGGAGCTCCGGGATTGGGTGTGTAAATATTTAGGATCATTATGTCTTCCTGGAGGAAAGATCCCTTTAGTAGTATGTAGTAACCTTATTTGTCTTTTCTCACTAATTTTAGTTTGAAGTCTATTTTATCTGATATGAGGATGGCAACTCCAGCCTGTTCATGGGGGCCGTTAGCTTGATAGAGTTTATTCCAACCTCTCACTTTCAAAAAATGTTTGTTTTTTTTTTGGGTAAGATGTGTCTCTTGAAGACAGCAGAACGATGGCTCTTGCTTTTTGATCCAACTAGACAGCCTATGCTGTTTAATTGGAGAGTTAAGTCTATTGATATTGAGAGTTAGGATTGAGAGATATTTATTAGGTCCTACCATTTTAAAAAGATTTCTCATCCAGACACAGGTATGATGTTTAGGTGCCATTTCTTTCTCTGTATTGCATTTATGTTGGTTTTCTATGTGTAGAACATCTTTGAGAATTTTTTGTATTGTTGGTTTGGTTGCTACATAATGTTGCAGATTTTCCCTGGAATGGAATGTCTTTATTGTTCCTTCAGTTATGAATGAGAGCTTAGCTGGTCACAGTATTCTTGGTTGGTAGTTATTTGACTTCAGGGCATGACATATATGCTTCCTGTCACTTCTTACTTGCATGGTCTCTGCTGAGAAATCTGGGGTTATTCTGATTGGTTTGCCTTTATAGGTTACTGATCCCTTCTCCCTGGCTGCGTTTAGGATCCTTTCTTTGGTCTCTATTGATCCAGTTCAGATTATAATGTGGCGGTGGGATGTCCTTTTCTGGTCAGGTCTGTTTGGGGTTCTAAAAGCTTCTTGTATTTGGATGGGCCTGCCCTTCTGGAAATTTGGGAAATTCTCTGAGATGATTCCCTGAAGTATATTTCCAATATCATTGACCTCTTTCTCCAGACACTCCTCAATACCAATTAGCCTTAAATTAGGCTTCCTAATTGTATCTTGGACCTCCTGAAGTGCTCTTTCATATTTCCTAGATTTGGATTGACTCATTTTCTGTTCTTTCTCTATAAGAACTAAATTATCTTCAGTCCCAGAAATTCTCTCTTCTGCATTGTCTAACTTGCTATCAAAGCTATTTACTTCAATCTTCATCTCCCTTGCTTCTGATTGCTCATTTTTGATGCCTTGCATCTCTTCTTTTAGATCATGTATGGATTTCTTTAGCTCCTTGATTTCCATTTGAGTGGTTATCTCAGTAACTTTATTTTCTTTGGACATTTGCTGGAGTTCGGTCACCTTTTTGTTTGTGGATTCTATGAATTCATCCATTTTTCTTTGAAAAACCTTTATTATGGCCTCCTTTATGGCTTCTCCTTTTTCACTTATCACCTTGTTTATGGTTTCCTCTTGTTCAGCTATGGCTTCCTCCCTTATCTCTTTCTTTATATTTTCACATTTTTCATTAATGATGTTTATCAGTTGCATTTGTATAGCACTTGGAAGACTCTCCTCTAGGTTTGCCAGTGACTGTTCCATTGTCTGTTTATATTGGGTAGGGGATGTTATTCCTTGATTTAACATTTTTCTTGAGTTTCTTGTTCTGCCCATTTGAAAATGGGAGCAAGATTAATACTAAACACGATTATAGTTTTTCAGATATAACCAAGGTAGACCTCTTTAGCTGGCAGACACTAGATGTTCAAAGTTTTTGATTGGTATTATCACTCTTTCTTTTTTGTGCACTTACAGACCAGTCTAATACAACCAGTGATAACAGATTTATGACCAAAACAATAAGCCTCTCAATCTAATCTCTATTGTATTTAAGTCCCTCTGGACCTAGAGAATAATTAAACACCTAGATATACAGTATTGCTCAACAGCCATCAAGTGTAGATCCATGCATTATAAGGGTTGAAAGATGAACAGAGGACCAGAGATAGAAAAATAGTCTGAGAGAGAACAGGGGAGGTACCAGAGGACTAACATTGGGGTGTAAGATTATTATAGTAATGGAGAAAAGGTATAGCGTAAGGATAACTGACCTAAGTTGGTAAGCTGGTAGCGTATTTGAGTACAAAGTTTGGAAAGTATTATATAAAACTTATGTGTTGCTGCACAACTAGCTCTCAGCCCAACCAGTGGCCTCACAGTGGGCCATCGGATGGATCTGCGAGCTTCAGTCTGAGCGTGCTGGGCAGACTGTTGGTTTTCCTGTGCTGCTTCCAGGGGCAGGCCCCCGGCCAAGGGTCTGGGGTTTGGGAGTTTCCAGGGGCTCTCAGCAGGACCAGCAGGTGTCCGCTCTATTCCCAGGGGCGGGGACCAGCTGAGGACATGGAGCCTCGCCTTTCTGATTCTCAGAAGGCGAGCTTGGCTGCTGGTTGGCCCTTCAGTTCCCTGCTGCTTTGTCAGAGAGTCTGTGACTGTGGAGGGTCCCTTGGTGCTGTCTTGCTCAGGATTCCCAGATGGAGGATGCCCGGCTCAAGATTTGAGGGGACAGATGCTGGCTCCTATTTTCCTGCACACCCCACCCGCTGTTGTAAGGCAGGGTCTCAGCACCCCCCACTCTCAGGACCCAGTGGCCTGGGAGAGGAACCTGTTGGGCAGGTGGGAGCTGGGACACCTCTGCCTCCCCTGGCGGGGTGCTGGGTCCTAGCGTCTGCCTGCCTGTCGGACTCCAGTCAGAGGCCTGGGAGAGGAGCCAGTTGGGCGGGTGGGGCCTGGGACACCTCCGCCTCTCCTGGTAGGGTGCTGGGTCTTAGGGTTCGCCTGCCTATCAGTCTCCAGTCAATGGCCTGGGGGAGGGGGCTGTTGGGGGAAGGGACAGGATTCTAAATTCCTTGCCCCCCTGCTCCTGCCAGTCTTTCTTGGGTGGGATTGAGGGGTCTGAGTTAAGTTCTATTGCTTGGCCCCAGCTCTGCTTTCCCGATGGATTTGGGGACCCGCTGCGCTACTCCTGCCTCTGCGTTTGGCTGTGGGTGCTCCACGGTGTTGGGGAGTCTTTCACTCCCCTGGGATCTCTGCCGCCGCCTGTGTTCCGCGTCTGGGTTCTGCTGCTTCTGCGGCTTGCTGGCCCAGTCCTATGCTGGTTCTGCAGTGGTCGGGGCTGCACGGCCCAGTGCCCTCAGCTCAGAGCCGGTGGGGAAGGGTGGGGGAGGGGTCCTAGCGTTTGGAATTCTTTGAGAAAGTTGGATGTGAGCTTTATCTGGGTTTCTTTTCTGGTTTGAGTCCTTCTCTGTTGCTTTTTGTGTTTGTTGTTGTGGATTTCTTAAGGTAATTGGCTCATGGGACTCCCTGGTTCTCTCTTTCTGTGAGAGAGAGCTAGGCGGAGTCCCTATTGTCTCGGCGCCATCTTCTGCCTCTTCTCCGATGTTATTCTTTACAATTAAGAGTACAAATATTTAGCCATGCATGATGTAGTGCTTCTTCATAAATTGCTTCTTTTTTTGTTTTGTTTTTTTGTTTTTTTCATGTATTTTTTATTGTAATTAATAGAAGGGTTACACGATATTTGCCAGATAGATGGTGCATTAATTCCCATACATTGATACCCTTTCACATGTCTTGGTCCCCATTACCCTCCCCCCCACCCCTACCCGTCATCTTCTTTTCCCCCCTTCCCTATCCAATTTCAAATAACCAAATACAAATATATCTGCTATATCAGGTAACAAAGTGAGATACTGTAACAATATGAGATACCCAAGGGACAGCAAAAGAGATGAGAGATAACATAGTACCTTAAGAACAACAATCATTCATTATATGGCTTATGTTTCTATATCCTAGAGATCCTTTCATTTAGTGTCCTACTATATGGCCTTTTGTATCAAGGTTTTGCTCTATTGCAGATCTCTGCTAGGAGAGCCCAAGGTTTCTACTGATTATGACAAATGAGGGAAACCATTGAGCCTAAGTTCCTTTGAGTCTTACTTCACTTAATATGATCTTTTCTAAGTCTTTCCATTTCCTAACAAATGGGACAATATCATTCTTTCTGACAGCAGCATAGAATTCCATTGTGTATAAATACCACATCTTGTTGATCCATTCATCAACTGAGGGACATTTAGGTTGGTTCCATATCTTTGCTATGGTAAATAGTGCTGCAATGAACATTGTGGTGCTGGTGGATTTAGTATGTCTTTGTTTCTGGATGATTGGGTAAATCCCAAGTAGTGGAATTGCTGGGTCCCTCAGTTGATGAACTTCTCGAAATGCCTCCCAATTTATACTGCTTTGTACAAAGAGTGACATGATGGGAAATGTTTTAGCACATTGTTCTGGGTGCTACATTGAGGACAAGGGAGGAAGGACAGAAGTAGTCACAGACCAATGTTGATTATTGTAGTCACCTAAGAAAGAAGTAGATGAGGACTTGGGGCTCATGATAGTGGCCATGGTGAACTTTGAAATGATTATTCAGGTATTTTGAAGGTGAGGCCAAGAAGACTGGCTGTAGATTTGTGAGGCAAAGATAAGAGTCCAAGGTAAGCCTGTACTCTTGGTCTGAGCAACAGCAAGGTTAAAATCCTTTCATTTTTATTATTTCTTTGGAACCTTAAAAGCTGTATAATGGGATTACAATTTAACATGTCCATTTAATTGTCCAGTGATTCTTGATTAGAGACATGTGTTCCGTCATTTACCTCCATCCCAATTTCCTAGAGTGGTTAAGTTACTATACCTGAGAGAGGATTTCAGAAGTGGGGTCAGTCAATAAAAGGCTGAGTAGACAAATGAAGAGAATCATAAAATTCAAAACATAACCTACACATTAAGAAAACTCAGAGAAAGGGTGAGGTTAGGAGGGATGATGGAGAATAATGAATGGAATAACATTGATCAAGATACAGGATATTAACTGCTTTGTTGAATGCCAAATCCTTTGTACGACTATGTAAAAATAATTTTAAAATAAAGTAAATAAAATAGAATAAAATAATAAATATGTAAATAAATAATATTGGGTCATAAATATCTGTGATTCTGAAATTTCATGTTGAACTGGTTGGGTAGTTTGCATATATTATTTTATATGTTACTCACAAGGATTCTATAAATTGTTTTTTTTCTGTTTCACAGAGAAAGAAACATTTCCACTCCTGTCCCAGGAAAAGGATGAAAATGCTAATGGCTCCCTTCATACTTGGACTAATGAAAATGAGAGAGTGCCTATATCATTCCCTGTGACAATTCCTTAAAGTAACAAAATGCTGCCTTTCCCTATTTGGTTGTGAGGGCACTTCTGTATATCCCAGTGTTGTGAAATGCTTTCTAGTATGTAAGATATCCTGGAAGAAAATGCCTGGAGTTTTACTGTCTTCCGTCTGCAGTTGGTAAAACACTGAAACATGCTTGCCATCACAAACCCTCCTTCTCCATTCAATATTACAGAACGATACTTATCTACTTCTGCTTTCCTTGCAATGTTTTTGATTGATTAGGTAATAACTTAATTTCTCATTTTGTCATCTGCAGATTTTTTGTGCTAATTGTATCTAATGGACTGTGAGCTACTGAAATATTTAGAGTTATGGCTAGTAAATGCAAAATATGCTTACGGATAGAAAGTAAAAATAAGCAACTGGTAAACCAATGAAGATGTACATTATCTGGGATCATTGAGCTTATAAAAGTTTAATGAAGGTTAGAAGAAATATAACATTACCATTCCATGATGCTAAAAATGTGGTTGGAGATTGATGCAGCAAACTAATATTTGAAGATGTTGAAAGTATCTTGTTACTCACTGGTAAGTTTTAAATTTATTACAGTGAAGATTAATATCTTCTCCTGGTTCATTGATTTTAAAACTCAAACTCATCAAACTTGACTATATCAGGAGCTAATTTTCTCTTGTGTTACTTTTCCTATCCTTTCAGGCATCTGTTCTGAATGTTTATTGGCATTATTATACATTACTTCTGTCCAAGTAGTGATTCTGATCATTTACCTTTGTCATTATGTATTTTAAATGTAAACAAAGCTACTTCAGTTCATTATTTTTGTTTAGTTGTTTTTTGAATGATTTAATTATCCTTAGGAGTTGTACAACGGAGTTGCCAGTTGACAAAGATTCTATGAATACTGATCACTGTCAACCTTTTCAATATTCTCACTCATCCTCCCCAACCCTCCACTTCCTTCATAATTCTTAATATTTTTCCGGTAGAACTTTCTAAATCAGAGTTCTCAAAGATATTTCATGTGAACTTACAAAAATTTATTCATTTATTTTTTATTTTTGGTGGGTCATGGGGCTTGAACTCTGGGCCTGGTTTCTGTCCCTGAGCTCCTCAACTCATGGCTACCATCCTACCCCTGGAGCCATAGCCCCACTTAAAGTTATTCATTTCTTTGTCTCCAATGTTTCTGTGTTTGTAGGACATAAAATAAAGAATGTAGGCAAATGAGGGATATATAAATATATATATAAATAAATGTCTACCTATCTAAATAGACTATACATCTACACATACACATATATAGATATGTATACATCCATATCAATAAATCTATTCATATAATACATATTTATTAAATTATATCAATAAAACAATCTAATACTACATAACAGAAAATAAAATTTCTCCATAAATAAGAATTAGAACTGCTTATTTATTGAGTATAACATTTTATTCAATAATATAATTATTTAAAATAATTTTGTGGGTTAAGTATAATTTCTTTGTTTTATAACCAAGTTATCAGTAGATACCTCACAGCACAAAGAGATGTGGGGGTTTTACTGAATCATCTGGAAGCATGTTGACTGGTTTTCATAGTACCCACTCTTGACTCTTTAAGTTGAAACAATTCATGCTGCCAAGACAGCTGGAAAGTAGGACATAAATGTTGGAGGCATTTGGATTAGGAAGTCACATGATCCTCAGGGTTTGAAGAGGGTTAATTTGCTCACAGTGCCCAGTTTGATATAGAGGTGAGGACAGAGGGAAAAAGCAGCTACATGATTGTTATTCCACTCTGCTCTACTGGAAGTTGATAATTACGTTAGATACAAGGCTCATAATGTAAATAGAGAGTAAGAATATATTGAGAGATATTTAAATGAAATAGAAACAGTACATAACAATTTTAAGGCATTGCTTCAAATTATCTGAATTCTATATTTTGATGGTTTTTAGGGAATTCTTGTTATAATTATACAATTATACAAACATATATACATATTCATGCATATATAAGGTCCCCCAAACTATAAGTGTCTTGTAGTATGACTTTAAAAATTTCCAAGGTATAAACAAAAATGAGATTGCCACCACTCCAGCAATGGTAGGTAGTGAGTAATTGGATATTTTGCTAAATCTCCCAAATTAAATACAACAAAGAAGATACTTCCCCAGTGTTCTCTTTCTTCATCGTGGAGACACAAAAAGTAAATTTATTTTACAGTCTAAAATAAAATTAATTCAACCAAAAATCTCTGAATTAAAATTAGAAACAATATTTCACATTCTATCTATATCTATTTGGTGAAGATAATAAATGATTATTTAATATTGGGCTTAATATTGATCAGAAATATTACATTAAAATTATACACATAGTTAAAATATTATCATATAAGGTTTTCAAGATTCTTATCTGTTAAAAATAAGTCCATATCACTGAACCACATGTGTTAATTTTCTAGGTGTGAAAGAGCCCCTAATTTAATTAACCCAATGCACTTTTGTGCCACTCCCGGGACTTGAATACAGGGGCTGAGCGTTGGATTTTCTCAAGGTTAAAGCTCTACCACTTGAACAACCGTACCACTTTTGGCTTTTTCTATGCATGGGTACAGAAGAATTGAACCCAGGTCTTCATGCACTCTACCATTGGGCAAAACTGCCCCGACCAGTACTTTTTTTAAAACAATGTTTACAGACACATTGGGAGGATGAGTAGTTGTAGATGAAGTTGTAAGGGCATACACTGGGAGAAACTTATTCTGAATTAAAATATTGATAGTGTAGGATTCAATAAGCCACAAGCTTCAAATGATGGATGGCATGCACTGGAGATGAGAAGCATGAGGCATCCTGTCCAGCTATTTACTAACTGAGAAAGGGCCTCTCCACTTTTTTACCCCCAGACTAGCCTCAAATCATGAGCCTCTGTGTTTTTAACCATGTACGTCTAAAAGGGGACTGTTAAACTTTGAACTAGTCTGCAAAACTATGACCTAAAGTAATTCTTTTCTTGTGAATGAAACTATATTCTACATTTTGCAATGATGGCTTGAGCTGACATTCACAAATGTCCATTAAAAGCTTTTGTTCTCTTTAAGCTATGCTTATATACCCAAGAAAATTTCAAAGAAAATTTATCCACTTAATTGTCTTATTTTTTAATGAATATCTAATTAGCTCTTATTTACCTCAAAGTCCAGATTCTCCTTAATTATGGTATTTACATGCAATAAACCTATCAGGGTTTGAAAATATTTTTTAAGTTAAAAGTGCATTGGATTTACCTAACCTTCTGAGCATCAGAACCTGGCAATAGACTAGACTATAGAGTACACATGAGGTATCATGACTGAAGGGTCAGGGCGGGAAGCATAGCCTAGTAGTAGAATGCTCACCTAGCATGCATAAATCCCTGGGATTGATCCCTCAGTACCACATACACAGAAAAAGACAGAAGTGGCACTGTGACTTAAGTGGCAGAGCACTAGCCTTGGGCAAAAAAAAAGTGACCAAGAGCAGAGGCCAGGCCCTGTGTTCAAGACCTAAGACTGTCAAAAAATGTACTATGTGAAGTTGTGAAATTATTAGTTTTCTTCTTTCCTCTCTATGGTTTATTCCCTATTGTCACTATATTTGATTCGTTACCCATTGTATACAAGGGGTACAACAAAATGGTGAGACAAAAGACAAAAGGCAAACCAATGCAACAGAGATACTCCCAAGACAATATGTTGGAAATGAATTTTACAACTTGTGGGGAAGGCTAGGGAGAGGGAAAGTGGGAGAAAAATGTGGGAAGGGGTAACAGTATTTGACAATAAATATACTCACTACCTTATGTATATAATTGTAGATCCTCTATAGTAACAATAAAATTAAATTTAAAAAGCTAATAAATGTTTTATAAAACATTGTACATTATCTCAAATATTAAATATTTCCTTAAAATGATCTTTTAATTTTTATTCTGTTATTAGACATATTTTGATTACTTTTCCATATAACTCATATTTTCATTTGTTATATTTGGTTAGAGTTGTTTTTTCCTACCTTTCTGTGATTAATCTCATCTTCATTGATGTTTAACTTTGGATATGGTATTTCCAGTGATCTGGCTTTGAACTGTGGTTCAAAGTGATTCAACAGTGGTGTGGATATAATATTTCTTTCTAGTGGGCTGGCTTTGAACCATAATCCTCAGATTTCAGCCTCCTGGGTAGCTAAGAATACAAGCATGAGCCACCTCACTTGTTTTTGACAGTTTTTTTTCTTTATAGCTTTTCTTACATTTTCTATTTCTTTAAATATTTGCATGCTGTTCCTTGTGTGTATTACATCTGATATTGGTAACATCTAAACCATTATTGACATTGGACTATAGTTTACTGTTTTATTTTTTTAAGTTTTGTAAATTTATCTTATTCTATTTTTTAATCTAAAGATGAGGAAGTCATCTTTAACTCAAGTCAAAGCTGAGGTTGTCCTTATCTACTACCATATGATTCTCTATCTGCAGACTCAGAAGTAAATTGAAAGCAGCTAACACACACTGGATAATTACCCATGCATCTGACATATCCTAAATAGTTTCTCTAAAAGTTTTTATTCTCTTTTAGTTGGCATGAGATATGAGAAGGGATGCAGATGACAGGAAAATGAACTTTACTCTTTAAGACAGATATACATTATCTTAATCCTTCTAAAGGAAAAGTGGATTACCAGAAACTTTCCCAAATTATGTGGTATAAGTGAGAATTTCCACTATTTTTGACAACTTCAGGAACCAAATTTTGGGATGGAATAATTGAGACTAAAGTAAATTTTTACTAAGAAAAGAGAAAGGAAAACAGAGAGGTAGGGCCAGTAGAGCTGCAATTCTTCTGAAGGGATATGTAGGAAATTCGTGATCTCCCAGTAATCTGAATTATAGTACATAATCTATCAACAGATGACATTACATTTGAAGAGATAAAAGGTACTTTAAAGAGATGAGCTGTTTACTCACTTAAAAAGCTTAAGTTCATTCATTTAGGAAAGCAAAAATTCAGAAGTTTCAAGTATTAATTAAAAATTGAATCTATTGAGAATAGTGGAAATGCATCGCAGAGTAATAACAGATAGCAGGGCTTTCAAAGAAATCTATGGAGGTAAGAACTGAGACAACAAAGAAATAAAAATATAGAAGAAATGATGCCACAGACTCAATATAAAACTGAAGTATTGTGAGAAGTTTCAACCAGATACATAAAAACTATTAAACTATTACTAGTGACTCTTGTGAAGGACCAAATAATCATCTAGGAAACAATAAAATTAGATTAATTTTTTAAAATATCATTTTAATGCAAATACTTTCATGATTGAATTTTATAACCAAGATGAATATTCAGGTAGAATATAATGTCAGTTAACTTTTAATATAGAAATAGAGTTCATTCCATTTTCTGCTGTAGCTGAGATTCTCTTTCGTTCTTTTCATAAAAAGGTTGAAGTAGTATCTATTGATTGTGTGACTATAATTGATCTGGCAGTGAAAGTGGAATTTTTCCAGTGGTGCAGTGATTAGAATTGATTTAGTAGTAGAACTCATACAAAGGTCAATAAAATATAAAGAATAAGGCAATGCCCTACTTTTGGAAAAGAATATAGTTCATTTACTTCAAACAGTTCATCCTACCTTGATTAATATAGTCAGCATGTAGTAAGGAGGGTGAAGTTGTTCTTTTATTTAGTTGGGCTGTTCAAAAATCAGTATAAACTTGTAAGAGGGCTTCTATAGTGTTTTGCAAGTCTGGTCACATATTTACTGTGTTTTTAAAGCTCATTTTCATCTTAGATATAGTCTCCTAAAAATAATAAGCCATATGTTTGCTATAAAAATTAGGACTTGTAAGCCAGGAACAGTGGCTCACGCCTGTAATCTTAGCTATTCAGGAAGCTAAAATCTGAGGATCAAGGTTCAAAGCCAGCCCAGGCACAAAAGGACCCGAGACTCTTCTCTCTAATTAACCTCTAGAAAACAGGAAGTGGGGCTTGACTTAGGGGGAGGGTGGTAATAGTGAGCTGAAGAGCTCAGGGACAGTACCCACACCCAGGGTTAGGATGGTAGCCTTGAGCTGAAGAGCTTAGGGACAGTACCCAGGCCAAGTTCAATCCCCATGACTTCCCCCCAAACCCCCCCAAAAAATAAAAAAATTTGTAAATATGCAAATATACTACAGTACACATTGTATGAAAGTTAATATTTATGAGGTTCTTCATAGTTATTTACAAATAATATCATATTTATACTTCACATATGTAAAATGCATGTTCCCAATATCTTACTGTTATGTCCAAAATTATAGGATCTATTTCATTTATTAACTTTCTTTGTGTTTCTTTTTATTTATATCTCTCCTTAATCTCTGTGGTTTTTTTTTTTACCAGTCCTCGGGCTCGAACTCAGGGCCTGAGCACTGACCGTGGGCTTTCTCACTTGAGGCACAATAGTACTTCTGGCTTTTTCTATGTATGTGGTACCCAGGAATCAAACCTGGGTTTTTGTGCGTGCTAGGCAAGCACTCTACCACTCGGCCAAACTCCTGACCCTCTTTCTGTAGTTTATATGTTCTTCTCTCTAACATTACTTCTTTTCCTTCATTACCTATTAATTCAATTTTCAATCTGATTACTTTTTTATTATCAATTATGACCTCAAAGATTTTGTATGTAGTTTGATTAGCTCTGTTTGCTTCTTAAATCATTTAGACCTCAGAAAAGTATATCATTTTCCATATGTATGAAATTATGTGATCAGAAACCAGTCCTTAATGGATTCTATAATTCTTTTCAACTCCTTTACTTGAAGTCGTACCAGCTTGTGGCATATACAGTTAAAGATACATGAATGTCACACAGCTTACAATGAAGTAAAATGAAAAGACATGTCCTGTCCCTAAGTACCTCTTGTTTGCAAATGCACACAATATCAGCATCTTTAGCTTTCCAAAACGTTACATTAATGTATCTCAAGACATTTCTGATATTGTTATTCATGGTGCATATAGTTTTGGTATATTTTAGTTTCCTGGAATAAAAATAGAAAATAGAGGGGCAAGGAGTGTGGCCTAGTGGTAGAGTGCTTGACTAGCATGCATATAGCCTTAGGTTCGATTCCTTAGAATCACATATGCAGAAAATGCCAGTAGTGTTGCTGTGGCTCAAGAGGCAGAGCGTTATCCTTGAGCAAAAAGTGCCCAAGACAGTGCGAGGCCCTGAGTTCAAGGCCCAGGACTGACAAAAAAAATAGAAACTAGGATTCTTGCTCTAATAGCCATTTTGGGTTCTTCTGCTCCCAATCTTAGTAGAACTTTTGTCATAACCTGAGTTTAAACTAATGATGAGTAAGCTTTACTGACATCAGCATGCTTAAACTACCCAGCCAGCAGCAGAGTAAGTTCCCAAAGAAAACCAATATAACTCTTCCTTCCTAGAAATAATCTTGCATGAATAAAGGAATAAAGGTAAAGCAAAATTTGTGCTTAAAAATTTATATTGTAGTTTGAAATGCTTATCTCTTCGCTAAACCAGAAACCCAAAACGTTAGTGAGACTATATCCCAACAAACAATGCTGGATATGGTGGCACATACCTGCAATCTCTCCTATGTGGGAAGTGTAAATAGAATGGCAGTGCATGCAAGCTAGTCCTGGCCAAAACATAAGATTTACCTGAAAAATAACAAAAGGCAGAAATGACTGGGATATGGCTCAAGTGGCAGAGCACTTGCCTGGAGAGTATACTGACCTCAGTTCAAACTATATGGCTACTAAATTAAAATAAGATAAAAAGTATAATAAAAGTAATTAAACAAATATAACCACAAAATGGTATGTGGTGTCATGTCTAACTTGCCATCAGTCATGAAAATTTAAGTTACTGCCCTTTTCTTCACAGAATAATTAACTAGGCTGATTATTCATATGGAAACTTGGAAGTGAATAAATGTATTAAAATATTATATGAATTCATTTATGTTTGTATCTATAGAAACTACGGGAATTTTTTTCAATTGTACTTTATTGTCAGGGTGATGTAAAGAGGGGTTACAGTTACATTTGTCAGGTAGTGAGTACAGTACTTCTTGAACACTGATACCAGTTCTAATGTTTGTGTCCAAGTTTCTCTCTCCCCACACCCTCCATATCATCTTGGTTTTCCTTGTCCTTTCCCTATTTCAAATAAATAAGTAAAAGCATATACAATAATATATCAGGTACCAAAGTCAGACCAAACTCAAAGGGGATGGGAATGAGAGAGAGAGAGAGAGAGAGAGAGAGAGAGAGAGAGAGAGAGAGAGAGAGAGAGAGACAGAGACAGAGACAGAGAGACAGAGAGAGAGACAGAGAGAGACAGAGAGAGAGAGACAGAGAGAGAGACAGAGAGAGACAGAGAGAGACAGAGAGAGAGACAGAGAGAGAGACAGAGAGAGAGAGACAGAGAGGAAGGGAGAGGGAGGGAGGGAGGGAGGGAGAGAGAGGAAGAAGAACAAGAAGAACAAGAAGTAGAAGAGTAAATAACCTCATACAGTAGGTTTTGAGCAGAAAACACAAAAATCAAGTTGTTGTTTCCATATCCTGGAGTACATTTCATTTATTCTCATCATGTATGGCCATATCCACATATTTTTTATAAGCTACTTTTATCTTTGAAAATTTCTTGCATTTTCTCTAACAAAACCCTTTTCAATAGAAAAGTAAAGTTTATTCTTTTCATGTATGAAAAAAGGCTATTGAAGACACTTATCCATTTGTTACATAATCTTCATAAAATTTTATATTTGCCATTAAATATTTGGCAAAGTTTAGAGTAATTATTCTTTCTTGGCTCAAGATAGAACTGCAGCTTAATTGATTATAAATTCAGGAAGAAAGAATACCTCAATAATAGGCAGCACTGAGTCAAACAGTGGAGGAGTTAATTCTAGATTTTAATTTCCCATGTAGCATAATTGTCTTCACCAGTCACCGAGCCTTTAACACAAAAGATGTCTCTGAAGTTTCAGAGTTAGAGGAGGGGAAAGTATTTTGGAAGGGGTGAGAATAATTAATATGCATCATAGGTATAACTGGACATGTGGAATCAAAATCTTCTTGTTCAACTATTTAAACACAATAAAAAAATAGAAAAACAAATTCCTGAAAGAGCTCCCCAAGAGCTTGTTACAATAAACACACAATGGTTGTTATTTAGATTAGGCCCTGCTTCTGACGACTATCCAGAAAATGTAGGGGTATATTTCAGAGATTCCTAAAATATGCTTCCTGAAAACATGTATGCATGGACAAATTATATATGCATGGAAATATATATAAATATATATATGTAGAGAGAGAGAGGGAGCTACATCTAAGTACACAGAGAATTTTATGGAGGTATAAAATAGTTGCAGTCTTAAGAGTGTTCAAATTATTTTACTTCATAGAGCTTCAATTAAGGGTAAAGTCGGGCACTGTGGCTCAATGCCTGTAATCCTAGCTACTCAGGAGGCTGACATCTGAGGATTGTGGTTCAAAGTCACCCACGGAACTAAAGTCCATAAGACTCTTCTCTCCGATTAACCACTAGAAAACAGGAAGAGCGGCTGTGGCTCAGGGGTAGGGCAGTGGCCTTGAACTGAAGAGCTCAGGTAGAAGGCCAGCTCCAGTGTTCAAGGCCCCAACTGAAAAAATATTAAGGATAAATAATTATGAATATTGAAGCAAGTGCTCTACATTGAAAAGATAGAGTTGATGCTTTAGAATCTAGACCAAAATTTTATACTGTATTTATCAAATCAGATAACTTGGATTAGTTAATAATGTGGTGTGATATTCTCAAAATTGATTATAGAGAAGACAAACTTTAGCAATTTTGTTGTTTATTCATATTCTACTTATATAAAGTAAAATATTTCAGAAACTTGCTATAAGTACTTTTGGTTATTAGCTTTAGAGACAGAAAATTAAAATCTCTATAATTCAACTTTGCCAGCAGAAATGAAAGAAAACATATACAGGATTAAAAATAATAATAATGAAATTACAAGTGTTTGATTTTTTTTCTACATAGAGTATAACAGAGGTTTGGCCTAGTGGTAGAGTGCTTGCGTAGCTTGCACGAAGACCTGGGTTTGATTCTTCAGTACCACATACATAGCAAAAAGCCAGAAGTGGTGCTGTGATTCAACTGGTAGAGCTCTAGCCTTGAGAAAGTCCAAGGACAGTACTCAGGCCCTGAGCTCAAGCCCAGGACTGCAAAAAATAAATAAGAAAAAAAATCATTTCTATAACTCAGTTATTGAAAATATTTTATAATTTAAGTTTATATAAGCTTATTATTGAATTGATTTTATAATTATTGAAATTACTTTATTATAATACATAATAAAATTTTCTAATAAAATTATTTATATTGTTTAATCATTAAATTGCATAACATGATTAAACTGAGTTTTATATGACATAATAAAATTAGATAATTATTTTAATAACATACATATAACTCAGTGAATTTTCATAAAATTCTTTTTTTTTGCTAGCCCTGGGCCTTGAACTCAGGGCATGGGCACTGTCCTTGAGCTTTCTCAAGGCTAGAGCCCTACCACTTGAGCACAGCACCACTTATGGCTTTTCTTCTATGTATATGGTTCCAAGGAATAGAACCAAGGTTTTCATTCATGCTAGGCAAGCACTCTACTACTATGCCAATCTCATGAGTGTATAACAATTCTTTATCACTTAATGCAACAAGTAATAAATTTTCTTGAAGATGTAGCTAATCCTATGGCTAACGTACAATATATGCTGATAATCTGGTAGCACCTTAGGTGTCAAAAGCAAAGTTCATAAATTAAGATCCTTTAAAAAGGTATAGGAAGTAGCATCATTTAAAAGTCCGAGTCACGTTGCCAAATGTATGAAGATTTATTCAGTGAAACATTAATGATTTTAGCTTATAAAAGCACATGAAAAGTGAAAAGTATGCAAGGACATAGTTAAGAAATAAATAATGAGAATATCTTGTTGAGACAAAAATAGATTTATTAATCTTTAAATTTTGTTACTTATGTACATATTTCCTACTAACTTTTTAGATCAGTGAAAAATACAGAAAGTAATCAATGCTAGAAGATAAATCAAAGATATTTTTCTCAATAGAAATTCAGTAAAATGTGATTTAATAGAAATCTCATATTATATTCAAATGACAATTATACAGCATCACAAATATCTTTAAAAGATTATCATATTATTATCATACTAACATAATATTAGAATGAAATATAAAAATGCATCAAATTCTGGAATGATATAAAATGTGAAATGATCATTTAAATTTCCATTAACATAGAAAAATTTCATATATTTTATCTTATGCCAATATCAAGGCTTGAACTCATAGTCTCAAACTCACAGCTGTTGCACCACTGTTTTTCTTTTTCTTTTTTTTGTTGTAATTAGTAAAAGGGTTACATGATATTTGCCAGATAGAAAGTGCATTAATTCACGTACATTGATACCCTTTCACTTGTCTTGGTACCCATTTCCCTCCCCCCCACAACCCCCCCCATCTTGGTTTTCCCCCCTTCCCTATCAAATCTCAAATAACCAAATACAAATAAATTCAATATATCAGATAACAAAGTGAGATACTATAACAATATGAGATACCCAAGGGACAGCAAAGGAGATGAGAGACAACATAGTACATTAAGGACAACAATCATTCATTATATGGCTTTTGTTTCACTATCCTGGAGGTCCTTTCAATTAGCTTTATACTATATGGACTTATGTATCAAGATTTTGCTTTATTGCAGATCTCTGCTAGTAGAGCCCAAGGTTTCTACTGATTATGACAAATGAGGGAAACCATTGAGCCTAAGTTCCTCTGAGTCTGGTTTACTTCACTTAATATGATTTTTTCTAAGTCTTTCCATTTCCTAACAAATGGGGCGATGTCATTCTTTCTGACAGCAGCATAGAATTCCATTGTGTACAAATACCACATCTTGTTGATCCACTCATCAACTGAGGGACATCTAGGTTGGTTCCATATCTTTGCTATGGTGAATAATGCTGCAATGAACATTGTTGTGCTAGTGGATTTAGTATGCCCTTGTTTCTGGATGGTTGGGTGAATGCCAAGTAGTGGAATTGCTGGGTCATAGGGGAGCTCTATGTTTAGCCTTTTGAGGCACTGCCACACTGCTTTCCACAGTGGTTGAATGAGCTTGCACTCCCACCAACAGTGTAGTAGTGATCCCTCCTGGCCACATCCCCTCCAGCATCTGTTGTTATTAGTTTTCTTGATCCAGGCCATTCTAACTGGAGTGAGGTGGAATCTTAGAGTTGTTTTGATTTGCATTTCTTTTATGACCAGAGATGTTAAGCATTTCTTCATGTGTCTATAGGCCATTTTTGTTTCTTCTTCAGAGAAGACTTTCTTTAAGTCTTTGGCCCATTTTTTAATGGGATGGTTGTTTCTTTGGAGATTAGTTTTGGAGTGATTCAATTTTTTGAGTTCTTGATATATTTTAGATATGAGGCCTTTGTCCGTTGTTTGGTTGGTGAAGATCTTCTCCCACTCTGTAGGCTTCCTAATTAATTTACTAGGTATGTCCTTTGCCATACAAAAGCTCTGCAGATTAATGCAGTCCCACTTATCCAGCCTTTCTCTGATTTGTTGTGATTCTTGGTCCTTATTAAGAAAGTTTCTACCTGTGCCAAGGAGGCCTAGTGTATCTCCTATTCCTTCTTGTAAAGTTTTCAGTGTGTCAGCTTTTACCTCCAGGTCTTTGATCCATTCGGGGTTAATTCTAGTGCAAGGTGACAAAGAAGGATCCAACTTTATTTTTCTGCAGGTGCTTAACCAGTTCTGCCAGCACAACTTGTTGAAGAGGCTATCTTTCTTCCATTCTATTTTTTTTTGGCTTCCTTGTCAAAGATTAGGTGGCCATAGGTCTGTGGTTTAATATCTGGGTCCTCAGTTCTATTCCATTGGTCTTCAGGCCTGTTCTTGTGCCAGTACCAAGGTGTTTTGATAATTATAGCTCTGTAATAGAGTCTAAAGTTTGGAATTGAAATTCCTCCGGCGCTGTTCTTTCTGCTAAGAAGTGTTTTTGCTATATGGGGTCTTTTATTATTCCATATGAAATTTTGAATTGCCTCTTCTATTTCTTCAAAGAATGCCATTGGAATATTGATGGGTATTGCGTTGAATTTGTAGATAGCTCTTGGCAAGATTGTCATTTTCACAATGTTGATTCTTCCAATCCAGGAGCATGGGAGGTTTTTCCATTTCCTTAGTTCTGCTTTAATTACCTTTTTTAGGGTTTTCAAGTTTTCATCAAAAAGGTCCTTTACATTGTTAGTTAAGCTAATTCCTAGGTACTTTATTTTCTTTGAGGCTATTGTGAAAGGAGTTTCTTTCCTGATTGTTGCCTCATTTCTCTCACTGTTGGCGTAAAGGAAGGCAGTTGATTTTTGAGGGTTGATTTTATAGCCTGCTACAAAGTTTTGAATCAGCTCAAGGAGCTTGGGAGTAGAGTCTATAGGATTCTTTAAATACAGAATCATGTCATCTGCAAAGAGGGAAAGTTTTACTTCCTCTTTCCCTACTTGGATCCCCTTTATGATTGCTTCTTGCCTTATTGCACTGGCTAGGAATTCTAGTACTGTGTTAAAGAGTAGTGCAGAGAGTGGGCATCTTTGTCTCCTTCCTGATTTTAGAGGGAATGGCTTTAGATTTTCACCCTTAAGTGTAATACTAGCAGTGGGTTTCTCATACACAGCCTTTATTACATTGAGGAATGTTCCATGGATTCCTAGTTTCTCCAGAGCTTTTAACACAAAGGGGTGTTGGATCTTGTCAAATGCCTTTTCTGCGTCTTTTGAGACAATCATGTGATTTTTGTCCTTGCTCCTGTTGATGTGTTGAATTATATTAATTGATTTGCGTATGTTGAACCAGCTTTGCCTCCCCGTGATGAATCCAGTTTGATCATAGTGTATAATTTTTTTGATGAGTTGTTGTAGATGGTTGGCCAGTATTTTGTTGAGAAGTTTTGCATCGATGTTCATCAAAGATATAGGTCTATAGTTCTCTTTCTTTGATGAATCTTTGTCTAGTTTGGGGATGAGGGTTATACTGGCTTCATAGAATGAGTTTGGTAAGGAAGCTTCATTTTCAATTTCGTTGAAGAGCTTGAGGAGTATTGGTGTGAGCTCTGCTTTGAAGACCTTATAGAATTCAGCTGTCAATCCATCTGGCCCTGGGCTTTTCTTAGGTGGAAGTTCTCTTATTGCCATTTCTATTTCAGAGCTTGAATTAGGCCTGTTGAGTTGGCTTAGTTCTTCTTGGTTCAGTGTGGGTATTTAATATTGGCTAGGAATTCATCCATTTCTTCTAGATTCTCAAATTTGTTGGCATAAAGGTTTGAGAAGTATTCCCTCATGATGTTCTGGATCTTGGTAATTTCTGTCGTGATATTACCATTTTCATCTGCGATTTTGTTTATTTCGATATGCTCTCTTCTTTTTTGGTAAGATTTGCTAAGGGCTTGTCAATTTTGTTAATTCTTTCAAGGAACCAACTCTTTGTTTTGTTGATTCTTTCTATAGTTTTTTTGGATTCCAAATCATTTAATTCTGCTTTGATTTTAATAATTTGCTTCCTTCTACTGGGATTAGGGTTGGTTTGTTGCTCTTTTTCCAGAAGCTTAAGGTGACACATTAACTTGTTGGTTTGCTATTTTCCCAACTTGTTGCTGTAGGCACTCAGCGTTATAAATTTTTCTCTGAGTACTGCCTTTGCTGTGTCCCAAAGGAGTTAGTATTTTGTGTGCTCCTTACTGTTAAATTTCATAAACTGTTCGATTTCTATTCTGATCTCTTCGATGACCCATTGGTGATTCAACAATGTGTTGTTCAGTCTCCATGAGTTACAGGGTTTTTGTTGGTGGAGATGTGTGTTCAGTTCCAGTTTGATGCCTTTGTGGTCTGAGAGTGTGCAGGGAACAATTTCAGTGTTTCTGAATCTGACCAGGTTTGTTTTATGGCCTAAGATGTGGTCTATTTTGGAAAATGTTCCATGTGCTGCTGAGAAAAACGTATATTGTGTTGTTGCTGGGTGGAATATTCTGCAGATGTCTGTTAGATCTAGTTGGTCTATATAGTTGTTCAATTCTAAGGTTTCTCTGTTGAGTTTTTGCCTTGTTGATCTGTCCATAGGTGAGAGTGGTGTGTTAAAGTCACCGACAATCACTGTATTTTGATCTATGTATGGTTTCAGTGTAAGTAAAGTTTGCTTTTGAAGTACGGAGCTCCGGGATTGGGTGTGTAAATATTTAGGATCGTTATGTCTTCCTGGAGGAAAGATCCCTTTAGTAGTATGTAGTATGTCTTTTCTCACTAATTTTAGTTTGAAGTCTATTTTATCTGATATGAGGATGGCAACTCCAGCCTGTTTATGGGGGCCGTTAGCATGATAGAGTTTATTCCAACCTCTCACTTTCAAAAGATGATTGTTTTTTTGGGTAAGATGTGTCTCTTGAAGACAGCAGAACGATGGCTCTTGCTTTTTGATCCAACTAGACAGCCTATGCCGTTTAATTGGAGAGCTAAGTCCATTGATATTGAGAGTTAGGATTGAGAGATATTTATTAGTTCCTACCATTTTTAAAAGCTTTTGTTAGGGCCTGTGTCTTGACAGTTCTTGTGGTCCTTAGGTGGTATGATGCTTAGGTGCCATTTCTTTCCCTATATTGCATTTATTTTGGTTTTCTATGTATAGAACATCTTTGAGAATTCTCTGTAGTGTTGGTTTTATTGCGACATATTGTTGCAGCTTTTCCCTGAAATGGAATGTTTTTCTTGTTCCCTCAGTTATGAATGAGAGCTTAGCTGGGTACAGTATTCTTGGTTGGTAGTTATTTGACTTAAGGGCATGACATATATGCTTCCAGTCACTTCTTGCTTGCATGGTCTCTGCTGAGAAATCTGGGGTTATTCTGATTGGTTTGCCTTTATAGGTGATTGATCCCTTCTCCCTGGCTGCCTTTAGGATCCTTATTTTGGTATCTATTGATCCAGTTCTAAGCTGCTATCAAAGCTATCTACTTTATTTTTCATCTCCCTTGCTTCTAATTGCTCATTTTTGATGCCTTGCATCTCTTCTTTTAGATCATGTATGGATTTCTTTAGCTCCTTGATTTCCATTTGAGTGGTTATCTCAGTAGCTTTATTTTCTTTGAACATTTGCTGGAGTTCGGTCACCTTTTTATTTGTGGATTCTATGAATTCATCCATCTTTCTTTGAAAAACCTTTATTATGGCCTCCTTTATGGCTTCTTCTTTTTCACTTATCACCTTGTTTATGGTTTCCTCTTGTTCAGCTATGGCTTCCTCCCTTATCTCTTTCTTTATATTTTCACATTTTTCATTAATGATGTTTATCAATTGCATTTGTATAGCACTTGGAAGACTCTCCTCTAGGTTTGCCAGTGACTGTTCCATTGTCTGTTTACATTGGGTGGGGGATGTTGTTTCTTGATTTGACATTTTTCTTGAGTTTCTTGTTCTGCCCATTTGAAAATGGGAGCAAGATTAATACTAAACACGATTATAGTTTTTCAGATATAACTAACCTAGATCTCTTTAGCTGGCAGACACTAGATGTTCACAAGTTTTGATTGGTGTTATCACTCTTTCTTTTTGTGCAGTTACCGACCAGTCTAATACATCCACTGATAAGCGATTTATACCCAAAACAATAAGCCTCTCAATCCAATCTCTATTGTCTTTAAGTCCCTCTGAGCCTAGAGAATAATTAAACACCTAGATATACAGTATTGCTCAACAGCCATCAAGTGTAGATCCATGCAGTATAAGGGTTGAAAGACGAATAGAGGTCCAGAGATAGAAAAATAGAATGAGAGAGGTCAGGGGAGGTACAAGAGGATTAACGTAGGAGTGTAAGAATATTGTAGTAATGAAGAATAGGAATAGCGTAAGGATAACTGACCTAAGTTGGTAAGCTGGTAGCGTATTTGAGTACAAAGTTTGAAAAGTATTAGAATAAATCTTATGTGTTGCTGCACGAGTAGCTCTTAGCCCATCCAGTGTCCTCACAGTGGACAATGGGATGGATCTGCGAGCTTCCGTCTGAGTGCCGTTGGCAGACGTTTGCCTGTGCTGCTTCCAGGGGCGGCCACAAGCCAAGAGTCTGGGGATTGAGAGTTTCAGGGGCTCTCAGCAGGTCCAGGAGGAGACCCCTCTGTTCCCAGGGGCGGGGCCCGTGCCTTTTTGATTCTCAGAAGGGGAGCTTGGCTGCTGGTTGGCCCTTCAGATCCCTGCTGTGTTTCCACTGCTTTGTCACAGTCTGGGACTGTGGGGGGGCCCCTCGGTGCTGTCTTGCTCAGGATTCCCAGCTGGAGGATGCCCCGCTAGAGAATTGAGGGGGGGCAGATGCTGGCTCCTATTTTCCCGCACCCCCTACCCACTGTTGTAAGGCAGGGTCCCAACGCCCTCCACTCTCCAGATCCAGTGGCCTGGGAGAGGACCCTGGTGGGCGGGTGGGAGCTGGGACAGCTCCACCTCCCCTGGTGGGGTGCTGAGTCTTAGGGTCCGCCCGCTCTTCAGTCTCCAGTCAGAGGGCTGGGGGTTGAGCCCGTTGGGCGGGTGGGAGTTGGGGCAGCCCCGCCTCCCTTGGTGGGGTGCTGGGTCTTATGGGTAGCCCGCCTGTCAATCTCCAGTCAATGGCCTGTGGGAGGGGGCTGTTGAGGGGAGGGACAGGATTCTAAATTCCTTGCCCCCCTGCTCCTGCCAGTCTTTCTCGGGCGGGGTGTTGGGGTCTGAGTTAAGTTCTATTGCTTGGCACCCGCTCCGCTTTCCCGATGTGTTTGGGGATGCGCTGTATTACTCACGCCTCTGCGTCTGTCTGTGGGTGCTCCACGGTGGTGGGGAGTCTTTCACTCCCCTCGGGTCTCCGCCGCCGCCTGTGTTCTGCGTCTGGGTTCTGCTGCTTGCTGTTCTGGTTCGGCGTCTGGGTTCTGCTGCTTCCGCCGTTCGCTGGCCAGGTTCTGTGCTGGTTTCTACAGCTGTTGGGCTCCCGGCCTGGCGCCCTCCACTGCCGCCGCTTTTCGTGGCTTGGAGCCGGCGCCCGCAGCCACTTTTCCTGGCTTTCCACGGCTTTCTCGGCTTGGATCCGGCGGCGAGAGGTGGGGGAGGGTCCTCATGTTCCGAATTCTTTGAGAAAGTTGGATGTGAGTTTTATCTGGATTTCTTTTCCGGTTTGAGTCCTTCTCCGTTGCTTTTTGTGTTTGTTGTTGTGGATTTCTTTAGGTAGTTGACTCGTGGGACTCCCTGGTTCTCTCTTTTTGTGAGAGAGAGCTAGGCAGTGTCCCTATTGTCTCGGTGCCATCTTCCTTTGACCCTCATGTAGACTTTTCTGTCTGGCCTGGCTTTGCACTATGCACCACTGTTTTTCTAACACGAGAGAGAGTTCTGTAGAATAGTTACCACAGAGAGACTGCACAGATGGAATTGCACTAGTGAATTTTTTTTGAGAGACTGCACTGTCATGAAGGGAAGTCTTAGAAGCTACAGATGCTATGTATTTTACTGTTGTTCCTATCTATGGAGATGAGTTTTCTCTATCAGTCTACTTTCTCTAATGGCCTTTTCCATCATGTGGTGATAGAAAAATTGCCCTCTGCCTCCCAAAGTCATTCTTCACCCGTCTTTTCAAGTAGAGTCTTATGATTATTTTAAACACCGGCTACTATTGTATGGTAGTAATTATGCTAGGAATAGCCAATTACTGTACACAGGCTAGTCAACAGAAGACTGATAGGGAATTTGCCCTGTCTTTTTGAGTTCAGATTTCCCCACAGTCCCTTACCGAAATGTTTTTGAAATTGTAACGTTCATTCAACATAGATCTTGAGGCATGGTGAACATTTGTAGTCCTAGCACTTAGGATGTGAAGGTGAAGGAGGAACCCTCTGAGCCACACAGAGGGCTGCACTGAGAGTTGCAGTAAGTCTGCTCTACATACATAGTACAATCATGTTTCCAAGGGAGGAAGAAAAAAGATAGATTTCCAATATAGAGGAAAATGTTTTACAGTGGACCCCTTGGCTTGTTCTAGTAGGAAAGCAGAATCTCTTACTATTTCAGTATAAATCAGTGTCTCTAAGTATAATTTGTAGGAAGTCTGGAGTTTCTGGCATTTTCATTCTTCTTTAATTTAATTAATAGTAAATTATATCATCTTTATTTGACTGTCTTCTGTTTAATTTCCACAAATTAACCAGCTAGTAATTAAATACATAGCCTATAAAAATAATCAACAGATGTCGACAATGTTTTAGATATAGTCTATTACTGAGAAAATAAAAACAAAAATAAAATTGAGAAACCATTATAAGCAAAAAATACGTAAGATTTAAGATAAATTAATCATAAGTATTGTTGGATGGGATACGGAGTGTTAGGAATTTTCCACACTACTAATAGGATGTATATTAATAATGCTGCTTATGAAAATTGATGCTCACTTTTAAAAATATTTTATTGCCATACATTATTTCTACAAAGGGTTTTATCTTGATTTTATTGCAAATGCGATGTACTAAGGGATTATAGTAACATAAGTAAGGAAGTGAGTATAATTCTTATTGAAGGAAACATTGCTACCTCCTCCGTCATTTTCTTCTACTTTCCTTCTCCCATACTCTCCCTCCTTCCCAAGATTCTGCATATAAGTGAAATCAGGCTTGGTTTGCCTTGCTTATGATGCTCTTCAGTTCCATTCATTTTTCTGCATAATATATAAATCCATATTTCTTTATGGTTATACTCAGTTGTATATATGAAATACATATTCTTGCCAAATCATTGATGGTTAATGTCTAAGCTGGTTTTGTTTCTTGGTTATTGTAATAATACTGCTGTAATCAAGAAATCAAGTATTTTTCTTATATGTTGGTTAACATTAGCTTAGATGGATACCCAAAAGTTGCATAGCAGGATCATACGATAGCTCTATTTACAATATTTTAAGTAATCTCCATCTGATTTCCTTAGTTGTTGAATTAATTTATGTTTCTACTAATGTATATAAGAGTTCATTTTTCTTTTATTATCATAGCCTTTGTTATTATTTTCTTAGTGATACCATAAATTAAAGAATAATCAAAATATCCATTATCCAGTATAGTGATGAATGAATTGTGATATATTTATGCAGTGGAGTATATACTTAGGATTAAAAAAGTATATACAGCAAAGACTAAATTGTAGATATTTATGTGGGTATCAAATTGTCACTGTCTCAATATAAATTTTGTTATTGGAAAAGACATGTATCTCTTTTTATGAGGGATAAATATAAGTTGGAAATATGTGTATAGACATGTTACTAATAGAACATACTGTCACACAAAATGGAGTTTAAATGTTAGAATGGTTCTGATATTTATTATTTTTGAATTTTTATTAAATACAGTCTCCATCCAACTGACCAAAACACAAATTATTCATTATACTTTTGCACACTGGTGACATTTGCATATAAATTATTTTTATTTAGTCATATTTATACATCTACAAAGCTACATTTGGCAGGAAGGACATTTATTCAAACACAAAATGGATGGCTAACGTAACAAATCATTCTCATTTTATTTTGTTTGGGACTTTTCAGCTGTTTTTTAGACAGAACAGAAATGATTTTGACAGGAATCTGATGGCTGGCAAGTTGGAGCACACACAACATATTTTATAGAGTATTTTCTGATTCCACAATAACAGATGTTTATTTCTCTGTTATTATTGCTGTGAGAAATCCATTGTGGTTTTTTTTTTCCCCCCAAACTCAACGCCTACGACAACAACAAAATTAGTAGCATTTCTGGTTGGTTTTAGAAGAATGCAAATTAACAAGGACTATCTCCATTGTAAATCTTGCTACAAAGATATTTGCAATTAAATATGAATGTTAGTTTGTAGTCTCTCAGTCATGGTCTTGATATATTTAGTCCATATGCTTTTTCTTTATTGCTGAAGACTTTTATCTAAAAAATTTTCTTTGCCCTAGTATCCATTCTTTATACCAATCATCTGCAGTGACTCTTAGGAATTGGTTCTTTTAATACTACAAGATTCCAGGAAATAAATATTGGCATTCTTAACCCATCTATTCTATTTACCTCTACATTATTTTTCAATCTATCTGTTATCTATAGATTATACATTACAAGTGAACTGGTGTTTATGTCTTCCTTCACTTTCTATTATATACTCAGTGAGAAATATGGTGGATAAAAGCAGTGCATTTTAATTTGGGCAATTTTATCTAGGCATATTTGATGGTCATGACTGGAGGAAATATTCTTCTATTAGTATCTAGTGGGCGGGTAACAAAGGCAGTGCTATATGTTATAAAGTCTGATGAAGAGTTTCACTTATATATCTGAAATCCCCATTACTTAAGAGGTAGATATAAAGAGAATCACAACTAAAGAGACAAAGTATGAAAGCTGACATGGAAAATAACTAGAAGCGAAATGTCTAGGGGCAGGGCTTAAATGGTAGTTGCAAGCACAAGGCCTAAATTCAAGGCCCCAAATATCTCTCCTAAAGTTTTCCTGTTAATCTATTTATTGCACAGCTCTCCACAAAAATAACTCTTGAGTCAAATACCTATAGTATGGCTTGAGGAACCCTAGTTTAGTCGTTTAAAAGTTAAACACAATTTGAACTACAGGCCAAGGTTTTTTCTCCTTGTACAAAAACTAGATCATCTTCAGTTTCTCTGCAATCCTCAGTTTGTCCTTTGGAAAGGGAATACTTGCAGTCCTCCACAGGAACTAGAGAGAGAAATTATTTTCTTACCACTTCATTTTTAACAAGATTTCTAAGCTCCAAACACTTCTCCCCTTTATGTGGCACCCAGAACAGCACAAACATACTGATTGATTTTATTATAGTTTTCTCAGTGAAATTTGTAGCTTTAAAGGGTATATTCTCCTCAGACATGGATCATGTCATACATGACACATTCTTGAAGACAGAAAATCTTAACCAACATGTGTTGTAATGTTACAGCTTGCTGAATATTTTTCTGCAATTTATTTATAAAGTCTTCAATAGCAGTATTGTATCATTTTTAACTCATTTTTATTGTCTCGGTGATGTACAGAGGGTTACATTTATATATGTAAGATAGTGAGTACATTATTGTTGAACATTTTTACCCCTCCCATTATTTTTCTGTATCACTTTTGTGGCCTAAATTATGTCAGTCAGTGATGTTGTGTTGATACTATCCTCTTTTAAACCTAGAAGTGATTTTTTAAATGTAATATTGAAGGATTGTATATAAGAGTGCATTTACAATTTATTTGGAGAGTTTAGGTCCCAGGATTCTTGCTGTGAAGTACTACTGTACTTAATCCAATTGCTTCTTCAAGTGTTTTATGAATTCTGTTCTCTTCTAACTCAGCTGCATGGTCAAATGAATTTCCTCCCAAAGACATGGGGATTCAATGAAAAATAAAATAAGGACAAATCTGACCTTTCCACTCAGTGATCACCTTAAAAGTGGGTGGGAGAATGTCTGACATTCATTCTAAGCAGGTGTCATGGATGGTAGAATCCTTTCTTATGAGAACCATTGACAAAAAAATAGTAATTGAAAAGCTTCATTTCAAAGTGTTGTCAAAACTGAAGATAAAAATAGAAAGAAGTAATACTAAAGCACAATGCTGTATTAAATGACTGAAATATGAGGAATGAGGAATCACAGTTTGGCAAAAAGTTACACTGACTTTTTTGTGTGCACCTCTAACAAATAGAAAATGATTCAGATCTTTAAAATATGATAGCAAGGATGAAAATAAGAACATAATAGACACTCTGGGTACAACCAGAAAAACATTTCACTTCTAAAAATTAATATATAGGACAAGAATTTTAAGATCAGTGATAACATTTTAATAGATTTTATTTAGCTTTTAGAAATGCTTTTTTAGATTTACAGAAAAAATGAGAAATGAATACAAACTTCCCACAAAACTTACACCAAATTTCCATTATTTCTACTATCTTACTATTTGAGCACAGTGCATTTGACAAATCAAGTAAGGCAAACTGGAAGAAAGTGAGGAAAGGGTGATGTTGTCCAAAAAGAAATGTACTCTTTTCCTGACTTATCTAACTGTAACCACTTTGTACACCACCTTTATGAACAATACAAAATTTTAAAAAGAAACTATGGTGGTAATATTTCTTATTTTATTATTAACAGTAATGTTCATACTTTACTGATGGTTTTTCCTAATCCAGAATGGCACCCAGAATACATTATATTTCTATGCTAAAAGTAGCGTCTTTTTATGAAAATTTCCAAGAAGTTTCTTTATTTGGACGATTTGGTACTTTTGACAACTATGGGTCAGGTTTTACTTTTTATTATCCTTGAAAATGTGTTAGCATACAAGAAAAAGAAGAAGATTAAGGAAAAGTACACTGACGAGGAAGAAGAACTCAAGAAGACAAAGCCCATTTGGACCAGAAGCCCTGACGATGTCACTAATGAAGAGTATGGAGAGTTCTAGCAGAGCCTGACCAACGATTGGGAAGATCACCTGGCAGAGAAACATTTTCCCGTTGAAGGACCATTGGAGTTCAGACTCTTCTTTCTGTCCCAAGAAGTGCTCCTGTTGATCTCTTTGAAAACAGAAAGAAAAGAACAACGTTAAGCTGTGTGTCTGCAGCGTTTTCATCGTGGATAACGGTGAGGAGCTGATCCCTGAATACCTGAACTGCATCCCGGGGGTGGTGGATTCTGAGGACCTCCCCCTGCACATTTCCAGTGACATGGTGCAACAAAGCAAAATTTTGAGGGTTATCAGAAAGAATTTGGTAAAAAACAACAACAACAAAAAAAACCAAACATGCCTAGAACTGTTCACTGAGTTGGCAGAAGGGAAAGAGAAAGAACTACAAGAAATGTGATGAACAGTTCTGTAAAAATAAGAAGGCTTGGGATCCATGAGGACTCAACAGCAGAAGAAGCTTTCGGAGCTCTTGCGCCTCTCCTACACATCTGCTTCTGGGGACGAGATGGTTTCTCCCAAGGACTTCTGCATCACCAGAAGCACATCGACTGCATCACAGGGGAAACCAAAGACCAGGTCGCCAACTCTGCCTTCGTGGAAAGCTTTGGAAGCACAGGATCTACACGATGAAGCCATAGACGAGTACTGTATCCAGCAACTCAAGGATTCGAGAGGAAGACAGTGTCAGTCACCAAAGAAGGCCTGGAGCTCCCAGAGGAGGAGGAGGAGGAGGAGGAGACCACGTTTGAGAATCTCTGCAAAGTCATGAAAGACATCTCGCAGAAAAAGGTTGTCATGTCCAACCGCTTGGGTGGACCACAGCCCTGGCCTTCACTCCCTCTGATGAGAAGTCCAGGATTCTGTTTATTTTTGTGAACATTTTTAAAACTCTGCATGGCATGACCCCTGCTTAAAGGGAGGCAAGATTTCTTTCTACTTTTAAGTGATACTGTGACACTACAGGCCAAGCAGAGGTTAGTAATGCTTTTTTCTAGTTTCACCTTGGTTTTGAACAGGTGGCGATGTTTGCTGTTAGCTGTAATGTGACCTATTGTTTATGGTCTGGAGTGTTAAGCTACGAAGCCAGATTCCTGAGTAAAACAAAGATTTTTGTCACTGATGTGTGTTCTGGCATATTTACCTTGACATTTAAAGAAAATTTTGCATTTCAACAGAATGGGTCCACTCCTGTAGTTAGTGTGTTAGGCAGACACAGCTTGACGGGAGGAACTCCACAGGGCTTGTTTTCCAGAGAAAAGTGTACTATTTAGAGAAATACAAGTAAACTCCCTAGATGTTATGTTGTAAAAACATTAAAGCCACTCAGCAGCAGAGCTTGTGTGTGGAGATGTAGTGTGCCCACAGTGTGCTTTAAAAGGTGGCAAATATAGATGAGTTTAAAAAATGTATTAGTATATACTAACTATCCAAAATGATGGGTTTTATTGTGATATGGTTATCATATATTAATGAATTTAGATCATATTCACCCTCTCCCCTTCCCCTTCCCGCTTTCCTCGTGCCTAATCGACTCTATTATTGGCTTTGTAATGAATTCTTTATTCTATTAATATTCCCCTAATTATTACTGTAAATATGTAAACTCGTTCAACCACTCTGGAAAGCAATATGGCAATTCCTCAAAAGACTAAACATAGAGCGCCCTATGACCCAGCAAACCCACTACTTGACATTTACTCAATGGTCCAGATACAAGAGCATACTAAATCCACAAGCACAATGATGTTCATTGCAGCACTATTTACCACAGCAAAGATATGGAACCAACCCACATGTCCCTCAGTTGATGAGTGGATCAACAAGATGTGGTATTTATACACAATGGAATTCTATGCTGCTGTCAGAAAGAATGACATCGCCCCATTTGTAAGGAAGTGGAAAGACTTGGAAAAAATCATATTAAGTGAAGTCAGCCAGACCCAAAGGAAGATAGGCTCAGTGGTTTCCCTCATTTATCATAATTAGCATAAATCTTGGACTCTCCTATCAGAAGATTACAATAGCTCAAACCCTAGATATGTAAAGCCATATAGGATGAGGCCAAATTAATGGACCTCCAAGACAGGGAAACAAGAGCTTAATTATGAGTGACTGTTGTTCTTAATGTACTATGTTTTTTTTTCTGTTCTCTTGTGTTGCCCTTTGGTTATTCTCATATTGTTACAGTATCTGACTTTGTTACCTGGTATATATATATATATATATATATATATATATTGAGAGAGAGATATGTTTATTTTCTTATTTGAAATAGGAAGGGGTTGGGGGAGGCAAATGGGGACAAAACATGAAAAGGGGTATCAAAGTGTGAGAAGTAATACACCTTCTATCTGGCGAATATAACTGTAACCTCTCTATACATTAAAATAAAATAAAAAATAAAATTGAAAAAATGTATTAGCATAGATTAATTATCCAAAGTATTGAAGCTCAGATCCACAAATTTGAGCCTCCCGAGTAGCCAGGATTACAGATGTGAGCCACTAGCCCCTGGCTTTTATCATCATATCACAGGACTAACTGCAATTATGATTTTTCATTGAGGATATTGTGAATGAAGATCTTATATGCTATTGCTATTCAGAGTTCTTTTTTCATGCTTGTTCTCCTGGAGGTGGGGGAACAGAGTAGGTAGAAAAAGCCTCCATCATCATCGCCGACAAGTTCACTCCTTCTGTATTCGTCCTTTCTGCAAAGTGAAATAGAGGGACAATGAAACGCATAATTTTACATTGACTTCCTGACACGAGCATGATATGCATTTATGACCCATTTCTTCCTTGGAGTTAATAGTTCCTTGTTGCTGAATAGCATTTTATTTTAAAGATGTACTATATTTAACTTAACCATTCATCTATGGAAACAAATGAGAATTTCTACTAATGCTTTTGGAGATTGTAAACAAAGCTAGTACAAATGCGGTAAATACATACAGAGACAGAAATTTTAAATCATGTAGACAGACACATCTAAGACTGGGCATGATAAATACAATGACATTGTATTTAACATTTTTAGTGCCTGGTTAGGTGAGTTGTTGATGAAAATCTCAGCACTTGATTTCCAGTGACTACACTCATTTTTGTCTTCCTGTCAGCAGCAAAGGATTCTCTGCACATTCATGTTTTTCTGAGCCACATAAGACATTCAGTAATTTACTATTAAGATCAAGGTTCCTGAAGGCAATATTCATGCCAACATTTATTGAGCTATAGCATTTCCTGGTTTGGTAGGAAGTTTCTTGGGTTCCTTCTCTTCTTGCTGTCCTGTTCTGGGGAGCCAAACTACTTGTTGGTCTCTTTTTGCATCCGCATACCATTACCTATTTTTCTTTAACTGCTGGTTACTTCTTCCTCTGGCAGTTTAATACTTCAAATTCCTTCTATGCTTTATAGGTTAAAATAAAATTCCTGTTATTTTTCTCCATCTCAAACACTCATATACTAAATATGATTTATTCCAAGTCCCATTTCCTTACAAATGGGGATCCAGGTTTAATTCCTCGGTACCACTCACGTAGAAAAAGGCAGAAGTGGGGCCAGGAGTTTGGCCTAGTGGTTAAAGTGCTTGTCTAGCATGCACGAAGACCCGGGTTCGATTCCTTGGTACCACATACATAGAAAAAAGCCGGAAGTGGTGCTGAGGCTCAAGTGGTAGAGCTCTAGCGTTGAGAAAGTCCAAGGACAGTGCTCAGGCCCTGAGCTCAAGCCCAGGACTGGCAAAAAAAAAAAAAGAAAAAGGCAGAAGTGGAGCTTGGCTCAAGTGGTAGAGCTCTATCCTCCAGAAAGCCCCAGGGCAGTGCAAAGGCCCTGAATTCAAGCCCCAGGAATGGCTAAAAAAAGAGAGAGAGAGAGAAAGATTTCTTAGTTTTCTATTTCTGTTTCTGTTTTTTCATTTTATTTTACTTTGTAAAGTTATTTCTTTTTCTTTCTTTCCCTTTCTCTTTGGTTTATTCCTGTTGTCACTGTTTTTGAGTTTGTACGCTTTGTCTTGTATGTATGTTTATTTGATTTGGGGAAGGAAAGGGGAATAACAAAATGGTGAGACAAAGGATAAAGGGTGAACCAATGCAACAGCAATCCTCACAAAGCAATATGATGGAAATGAACTTTACAACTAGGTAGAGACAGGAGTAAGGGAGAAGGGAAAGTGGTAGAAAACAAGAGAAGGGGTAAAAATATTTGACAAGAAAGGCACTCATTTACTTTACTTATGTAACTGTAACCTCTCTGTATATCATTCTTTTTTTAAATTTTTTTATTGTAATTAGTAAAAGGGTTACATGATATTTGCCAGATAGAAGGTGCATTAATTCACATACATTGATACCCTTTCACATGTCTTGGTACCCATTTCCCTCCCCCCCTCATTCTTATAAAAAAATAAAACTTGAAGTGGATCATAAAGTTGGGTATGTGTTGGAGAGGTATCTTGAGCATATAAATAAGGAACAAAGAAACTGAAAATATGGAAGTGTCATTGTGGCTCAAGTGGTAGAGCACTAGCCTTGAGCTGAAGAGCTCAGGGACAGAAGGAACAACAACAACAACAAAACCCTGAATGCGCTGTGGCTCACTCCTGTAATTGTAGCTACTCATGGAGGCTGAGATCTGAGGATAAAGGTTCAAAGCCAGCCCAGGCACAAAAGGACCTGAGACTCTTATCTCCAGTTAACTTAGAGAAAACGGGAAGTGGAGTTTGGCTCAAGGGTAGGGCAGTAAACTTATGCTGAAGAGCTCAGGAACAGTGCCCAGGCCAAGTTCAAGCCACATGTCCCACAAAAAAAAACACCCAAAAACCTGAAAATGAAATATTAATTAGAATGACAAAAAATCTGTGATTCTAAAATATTAGTTAATTTGATAAGCTTCTAGAAGGTCTGATATAAATATAAAATAGAAATTGCAATGAGAGAAGTTGTTACTAATGATCGTGAGTCCACTAAATTAGTTACTAATTTAGCTGCTGAAGAGGCTAACATCTGAAAATCCTGTTTCAAAACAAATCCATGTAGATAAATGTGAAAGACTTATCTCCAATTAACCAGTGAAAAAGCTGGAATTCAATATTTGACTCAAGTGGTAGAATGTTATCATTGAGAAAGCCAGCTAAGCAAAAGTGTGAGCCCAGCATAGACCAGTTGTCCCAAATCCCTAATCATTGGAGAATTTTAAATGAAAGCCACATTAACATCCTACACTGTGCAGAGTGGCTAAAGTGAAGAACGGTGATAGAAGACTAGGAGTCTGTAAATATCCTGTTCCCCACACACACATTGCTGCTGAAAATGTAATATGATCCAGCAGCTCTAAAATAGCTTACCAATTTTTCAGTGCATAAACCTACTCTTTACCTGTTCATTAAACTTCAAATGCGTTTTTCCATGTGTCACAGATAATGAATACTTACCAAGTGTGAATGGTTATAAAAGTTGTATTCACAATAGCCCAAACTGGACACAGCCTTAATATTTATTGACAGGTGAATAACATGACAAATATGACATACAACAAAATTACACAGCAATAAAATGGATAAATTACTGACCTGAAACAATCTAAATGGATTTTATGGGAATATGATGAAAGAAAAAAGGTAATGCCTAGTGAATACAAATACAGAGTTCATTTATATATTATTCTTTCAGTAATGAAATTATGCAGATGACTAGTTGCTATAGATTAGAAATGAGGAATAGGGGCAACTATTTCTATAGACTGGGGTTGGAGAACTTTTTCATTTTTACCAAGAACCATTTGGATAATACCATTTGACATGCCTACCTTATAGAATTTTCTTGGAAAAGTACTCTTAGATTTTTCAGTACTTTGAGTCCTCTGTGCAATTGTTTCAGCAAGGCCAGAACAAATGATTTTGCAGGCTTGTATGGCCCATGGCCTGAACATTCCCAACCGCTGTTATAGAGTTCAAGAAAGCCTGGAGTAGTCACATAAAATCCCATACACGAGATATAACTGTCCAGAACTGTCCACGAAGCATGCATCCCCCTCCCACGTGTATAATGTTAATTGAAATCAGAACACATTCCATTGGTGATTGCAATGTTAATTTTCTGTTCTCTGGGGTTGTGCTATGGTTATGCAAGTTGTTATTAATTTGGAAAAGTGGGAAAAGGGTGACGTGCATCACCCAGGACATTTTTTGTTTATCAATTTCCTTTTGAGTGTATAATCAGCATAATAGCTCAAAATAAAACAGATAAATTGCCTAAAAAAGTTATCAATGGCAACAAAAGCACCAGGACCTCCTATTATTCCTTGAACAACATTCACTGAACTAAAGTGATTAGAAAGTTTTAACCATAGGAGGAACAAGAAAATGATTCATAACCAATAATTTGTAAAGGCTCATTGTCAACCAACAGAAAAAAATTGTTTTTATGGTTTTCCTCATCAATTTTACTTACTAATTTTTTGTCTGAAAGATTTCTTCCTGTTGAGGCAGCTCTCTCCCTGTCAATATTTCTTTTGTATAATTCTTTTCACACAGTTTACAATGAAAACAAACCCCAGACTTGCAGATGACGTATCTTCCTTCCTGTCAGAATATTTAATAAAGTGGGAGGTATGCATCATAATTGAATTGACAGTTATTTAACCTATGGATTTTAATGAGTTCTGCTCAACAGACTGTCAAAAATGTTGAAATAATCAGTATTTCCTTGTAATTAATTTTGTGTCTTTTATGTATGAAATATATATATATACACAAAATACTGAAAGTCTGGGTTTTCATTGTTATGTTAATTCTCTTTCACTGAACATGACACCATAATTATATATAGATTTATAGGAGTTAAAATTATACTTACTAAATGAAGTGGTAAGCAACATTTTGGCTATTACAATTGTCTTTGTACTTTAGGCAGGCTCCCTTAAATAAGGCCCCAACTCCTGCTTTAGCATTTTAACTGTGTCTACTATATTACATATATTCTAAGAGAAAAAAAGCAAATCCCCAAATTTTAGTTTTAAATGAGTACCCATGAAATAAATGTAGACATTTGCTTTACTCATTCAATCATCAATGTGAATTTTGAATTAGACAAATTGGCTGACATTAACCACTTCCATGCAGAAATTCTCCTGGGAATTGGTGACTCATGTCTTCTGTAATCCTAGCTCCTTATGAGGCTCATATCTGAGCACAAAATTTATTTTTTTATGGCTGGCTTTTAAAATAAAGATCTCACATATATATGTCCAGGCCAGCTTGGAATCAGATATTCAGTCCAGACTGGCTTCTTCCTCCTCATAAATTAGGCTTGCAGGGAGGAGCCAACAGTCCTCAGCTTAGTTCTGTGACTTTGAAAAATATTTTTCTGCCCATTAAAATGATGAGTGAGTAAGCTATTTATGTATGCATGTGTATATGTATGATATAATTTTTGATGAAAAAATTGGTAAAATGTAATGACAAATACCCTTTAACTCACCAAGAATTTTTCAGAAGGTTGACAACAAAGCTTGTGCCAGCTTATAATAAATTTACTGTGATATTTTTCATATATATTTTGTTATTTTGAAATTAATATTACTGATATGAAAACCTAGCTGATAGTTCTCTCTGTAATACAAATCAGAATCTTTTATGTAAATTGTGTTTCCACTAGTTGTATGAATGTGATTAGGATTTTTGCTGATTTTACTTTCACCTTGGTATAAAGGAATTTAATTTTCTATGCTATTTGCAAAACCATACATACTTTGTGATCATTTATTTGAAGGACACCTTGATTGGATTAAGAAATGACGAGATGATTAGTAAAGCACAACTTTGGGTATATCTGGGAAGGACAGTAAGATAGACAGAGCTACGGTTTTGGAATTGTGGAAATGTTAGTAAAATCTTGATGATAGTTGAAATTGCAAAAGCATGGAGGATTTTGAGGAACATGGATCAGGGATTAAAGAGAATCAAGAAAAATCTTAAAATGAGAAGAAAATAGATATTTTCCCTTAGTGGCAAAAATGTTAGTAAGTGATTCTTGTGATTCTCGTGCTAATACAGGAGGTAGGAAGATATGGCTGATTTTGCAGCAGTGACTATATTCATAGAATGTAAAAGTTTCATGAATATTAGCATTCCATAGACAGATCATTAGAGACTAGTTTAAAAAAAACAAAAACAAAAGAGAAAATGCCAATTGTTTTTTAGTTTCTCAGGCTTTTGCGTATATATATATATATATATATATATATATATATATATATATATGGTCAGTAATAGGGCTTGAACTCAGCCTTTATGCTCAAGGCTAATGTTCTACCACTTTGAGCCATAGCTCCCTTTCTGGTGACTAACTGGAGATAGCAGTCTCATGGACTTTTCTACCTAGGCTGACTTTGAACAGCTACCTCCTCAGTAGATAGGATTACAGGCATGAGACACCAGTACTCAGCTTCTCAGACTTTTAAAATAATACATAATAGTAAAATCAAGAAATTATTTTAGTCAAACATTAAATTAAGGCCAATTTTAGAAAATCTACTCTAATATAAAACTGAGAGTTCATTATAAAATTATAACCAGAAAAATCAATAATGGCGCTTCAGAGACACTGCAATAAAAGAAAGTTTTGAGAGGTTTATTCCCAGACATTTTCTTATCAAACAGAAAAATTCAAATATGCTTATGGTCAATAGAATCTTTCAATTGAAAGCGTTTACCTGAAATATACGGTATACGGCTTTTATATAATTATTTCAATAGTATTTGCAAGCAATTTCCACAGTTCTTAAGGATATTACAATTGCAGGAAGACTACTAGATGGGGACCAAGACATGAGAAAGGGCATCAATGTTTGTGAAGTAATGCACCTTCTATCTGGTGAATATAATGTAACCATTCTGTTACTTACAATAAAAATATATGGAAAAAAAGAAGAAAAATTTAACCATTAATAATTCACAAGACATATTCCAGGTTTCTCCATTTGAAAATAAACCTAACTTGTGAAAAACAAAAATCACAGGGGTCAGTGAAAATGCAGAAATTAGAACTGTGGGCAGTAGGCAGTAAGTCCTACATCTCTCATTTTGACCAGACAATTCTCAACACCTGCCATGCTGAATTTCAGAATTGCTAGGAGCTTCTTTGTCTCTAATCATTTTCCTTTTTGAAAGCAAAATAAATACCTATAGCAGTTATCCTAAATGTGTAGCATTCATGTATGCTGGTAATTATGGTGACAATAATGTGTCTTTTCCTTTAGGTTTTATTTTATTTTTTTTCATTTTTTATTATCAAGGTAATGTATAGAGGGGTTACAATTACATTCTCCAGATGGTAGGTGTATTACTTCTCACACATTAATACCCCTTCTTATATTTTTGTCCCCATTTCCCTTCTCCCACCCCTCTCAATCATCTTGTTTTCCCCACTTCCCTTTCCTATTTCAAATGAACAAATAAAGGTACATACGATATACCACGTAACAAAATCAGGTATAGTAACAATATGAGAATAACCAAAGGGTAACAAAGGAGAAGGGAAATAACATAGTACATTAAGAACAACAATCACTCAAGATAAAGCTCTTGTTTCCATATCCTAGAGTTCATTTCATATGCGTGCGTGCGTGTGTGTGTGTGTGTGTGTGTGTGTGTGTGTGTGTGTGTGTGTGATATACAGAGGGCAGAGGCAGAGGGGTTACAGCCACAGAAGTCAAGTAATGAGTACAGTTGTTTTGGAACAGTTTCACCCCCTCCATCATTTTCTCCCTGTTCCCTCATTCTCTCCTTCCTCCCCAAGTTATATAATTCATTTTCAACACTGTTGAGTATCACTCAACTCAATTAATTCACCTTTTAGTTTATTAACTTAGTCTCCTTGTTAATGTCTTTCTACTTCCCCTCTTCAAATCAAATAAGCATATATTGATGACAAAGGATACAGTTTTTACAAAACTATAAACAACGAGTCAGTTCCATCAGAAAAAAATCGTATTAATCTATGGAAGATTCACATGAAAGATTTGCAGGGCTACTCTAAAGGCAGGGAATATTATGATGTATGCATGGACAGAGTGTAGGTGTTTTTCATTGGGGAAGAGATAAATTGTTTTTTCTTTCAAATTATTTATTTTCCAGTTTCAAGGATATCCAATTAACATTCAATATTATATCCCAAAGTATTGTCCACATAATGTAATTATAGCAACTGTCATATTGCCTTTTTAAAATTTCTTTATAGCTACTAGAAAGTTGATGGGCAGAGCTATTACATTACATAAATTAGACAGAGTGCATTTGTTTTTGAACAATTTCACCCCTTTCCTTGCCATCTCCAATTTTTTTCTCCTGTCCCCACCTACAAGTTGTGTAGTTCAGTTTCAACATATTGTCTAGTGAGTGGCATTACTGCATGTGTCACACTTTTTTTCCTTGCATCTCTGTGCTCTTCCCCCACCCTTCTAAAGATATATAAACAAAGCAGACAAAAGGAAAAGAAAACAAAAAATCCACACAGAGGAAAAAGATAAGCCTTCTTTCCAGTTCCTATAGTTCATTAGAAGGTTATTTTGTGTGACCAGATGCACATAGCTATTGTTTTTTTGAAATCTTTCCTAAGAATAACGTCCTTTTTGGTCCCACCGTGTGAATGCTCAGAGACATGTGAAATTTATCATGTCCCAATGTACTTTTACTGTCCACTGTTTTTACTTTTGGATTTATTAGAATAGTTTAGCTACATAAAGCAAAGGAAGCCAAGCAGCATGTTTCTTTGGGTCTGTCTTCTCTTAATATATTTTTTCCATTTCCTTATGAACGGTACAATTTCATCCTTTCTGATGGAAGCACAGAATCAAAATCTATCTATCTATCTATCTATCTATCTATCTATCTATCATCTATCTATCTAGAATTATTAGGCATGAGCTACTGGTACCAAAGTCTACCCTTTTCTTTTAAAAGTAAGACACTTGTGGTTTGTTTTGTTGAAATAGGGTTACCATTATTTCTAAGTGAAAACATGCCACTGTATATTCCTTAGGGCCCTGGCTCTTTTCTTTCTCTTTTTCAGGCACTGAAAAGAGAATCCTATGAGGATTCATGGGCTTCCTATTTATGTAAGAAATCAATTATTTTAGTTTTTCTAAAAACCTAAACCTAGTTTTCTTAAAAATAAAAGTAGATTGCATTTGAATACTAACGTTTTAAATTCCTCGTTGCTCTTACGTAGACATGATTGCTTGTAAGGAACTGATAAAATTGCCTGCATTATGCATCCATGGATACAGATAACGTCACACAACTGGTTTTAATCAGACAAGTCACAATAAACAGCTAAATGAATAGATTAGAAAGCATAAGGCCCGTTCACAATCAAAAGTAGCCAGAATAGAGGAATAGAGGAAGGGAAATAAAGCAAGGTGAGATGGTGCCTTCTTCCCTACTGTGTGCTGTAGGGGGAAAGGTTGCTCCTTTAGACTGCTGTGTGCTTCATTAATGTTACTTGATCGACTTCATAGACATTGGTAAAACTCACTGCTCCCCAGGCAGTGGCACAAGGTCTCTTCTCACTACGCATAGTTTACTTTTAAGATGTTTTTAAAGAAATTTGGCATCCACTAAATTGGGAGGAGGGAGTTTGGTGTAACATCAGTGTTTCATGCAGGTTAGGTCTTTATGTTTTGAATTAACATATTTTACAAATAATACCTTAAATCTAAATAGGGTTTGAAAAAGTTAGACCCCACTTTTTGGATATTTTCCCATTTATGATGCTATCTACAGGAGGCTATATCCTGAACATAATTGTCCTTTTCTTAACCATTTTGCATTTGTGTAGTGTTTACATATATGGGTACAGGATTTTCTTCTATTAGCTTTTACATTTCTTGTTAAACTGATACATTTTCCTCCACTTATAAATGGAGGTCCCATATGAAATATCATGAGTATGAATCAATGTTTCATAATTTCATGAAACTGTGACATGGAAGAGAATGAACTTTTGAGCAATTAAAATTTTGAATTGAGCCAGATGTTTAACTGCAGAAAGTTCAGGAATATATAAGTTAGTACAGGAATGCTCAAACTAGAATTATCTAAGCCTTCTTCAACATTCTCGTGTGTTACTAATTTTAAATGTGCTTAAATAAAAAATATGCACTAATTTTCCTATTCAGTGCTTTACAAATTTAAATTTTAATATAATGTAGTGGCATTATAATGTCTATGTGGCCATAAGACAAATTCTCATGATATAGGCACAATATAAAGGATTCTCAAGACATGCTATAAAGAAATAAAAAATATAATTGAATCTGTTACTCTTGATTTACATATATACATATTTTGAGGGCTCACAGCATTAGTCTGCTCTATAAATAAAAATGCATAATAAAATATCACAGTAATTTGTGAGAGACTGAACCAATAAGTAAATTCGCATTATTGTTCAATACACAAAGGTTTTCAGAGTAATTTTTAATAATTCTTTGGGAAGTTATTACTTTACATATATATGTAAATTATTTGTTAGTCATCTATAGTGTAATCTATACTTATATTTATACCTTTGTTCCCTCTGGAGAAAATAAGCAATTATTTTCAATTTTGGAAAAAATGTAATGTTAATATTTCTCAAATAAGTCTCATTTATGTTTTTCAGATTGTGGTATACAGTCTCCTAACTAAAGCCAGAGGCGGTTCATAGATTATGAAAAAAAATCACATATGTGATCAATATTTTATTACAATAGTTCATTGACAAAGTTGGGGCAATATTTATTCTTAATACTAAGAGAAATGAAATCCAATATGGATTGAGGATATTAAGATATTGAGGATATCTTAATTGAGGGGAGGGAAATGGGGACCAAAACATGAGAAAGGGTATCAATGTTTGTGAAGTAATGCACCTTTTATCTGGCGAATGTAACCCCCTATTAATTACAATAAAAATATATGAAAAAGTATATTAAGACTTGTCAGAAGGTGTTACAAAGAAGATCAGTATAGTGAATTCCATTAGACCTCTTGAAGAGTGGACTAATTGTTCCGGTATAAGAAGTCATTTGAAGTCAGTAGCCAGTGGCTCAAGGCCTCTAATCCAAGCTACTCAGGAAGCTGAGCTCTGAGGATCACAATTCAAAGTGAGCCCAAGCACTAAAGTCTGAGAGACTCTTATTTCCAATTAATCACTAGAAAACCATAAGTGGCACTGTGGCTCTAGTGGCAGAAAATTAGCCTTAAGCTAAACTGCTCAGGGACAGCACCCAAGCCCAGAGTTCAAGCCCCATGACCAATCCCCCTCCCCCCAAAAAGAGGTCATTTGGTTAAAACATTGGAGAAAAATATCATCCTACATACTACCTTAAAAATGCAGAAGGCATGAATTTAATCTAACTAAATGTTATTTTGCCAAAAATTAGAAAGTCTCCGTAATTTGCTCAATGTAGTTGTCATGCTGTGTTCTGGACTCTTACCTTGCCTGTTATTTTCAGATAACCTTGAGATTCTATCACTTCTTTGTGGCTTCACTTGAGTCCAAGAAAAAGACAGCACAAAAACATAGACATTTCAGATTTTAAGTGCCTAATACATATATGTATTGATGAATAGATGTGTTATCATCCAGAAAGACAGTTTACTTCAGACTGTTGAGTGTGTTAAAATCTATATGTGATTGCTGATAAAAAAAATTCTGAAAGTTTGTTCTAGGGCAACACTAACCAATGGCAATTTGTGCCATTCTAAAATGCTCTGAATCTCCTTTGCTCCGGATTTTATGCACTTGAATATTTCTAGTGTATGTAGTGGGACTGAGCAGCTAAACTTTATGTTTCGATTTCTTAGCATTTCATGCCAAATAAGCAATATGTCCTACCAACACAGCTGCATAAGAGCAAGAGCAAGTACAGTGCACTCTCTGTCTTTGCTTCCAATTCGAATGCATTTTGCATATTTTTGAGTGGTAAAGAACACAATCTGTTCACGGGGGCAAATTCTTCATCTGGAACAAATAGTTGATAGGAAAGCATGATACCAGATTTATTTTTAAACTGTCTCTCTTGTGTAAAATAACAAAATTAACCAATTTAAAACTGATCAAGACTTGCTTCACTGGATTAAAATGCAGTTCTACTGAATTGACTACAAATTTACTTTGAGTTTATTTTCATAGACTGAATTCTGAAAAGAATATTGTGGACCTAAATAAAAAGCATAGGAAACCAAATCAACTAACCCATTCTTATCTATTAATAAAGATAAAGTTACATCTTCATTGCCGAGGAGGGAACCAGTGGGCAACAAGAGTGACAAGCTATAAAAGGAAGTGGAAAATAAGTCGTCGGCATAAGTCTTTTTCTATTTTCCTTTTCTTTATGGTGACATTAAAGTTAGGTCTATATTGCACTATGATAAACACAATTCTAAAACTCAAATTAAAACCAATGAGGCTACCCCAATGTATTTACACATTAATTTAATTACGTTGTAATCCTTCTGAAAAATTTCTAACACATAGACACACACACACAAACTGTCACCACATGAAACTAACACGTCTGCTTTTAATTTGGGAATGACGCATTATGAATGTTGAGTCTTTATAGTGTACATATATCACAGAAATCAGAAGGAAACATTTTCCCAGACGTCTGAAATGTATTTTTCCTATTAAGACACGCCTTTGTGAAATCTAAACTATATTGTCACATTTACATAATGGAATAGTTCAGATAACATTAAGATGATTTTTATTATTTTAAATATCTGTGAGGGGGGCCAGGAGTTTGGCTTAATGGTAGAGTACTTGCCTAGCTTGCACGAAGGCCCAGGATCGGTTCCTTGGTACCACATACATAGAAAAAAGCCAGAAGTGGTGTTGAGGCTCAAGTGGTAGAGCTCTAGCCTTAAGAAAGTCCAAGGACAGTGCTTAGCCCCTGAGTAAATACAAGCCTCAGGACTGGCAAAAAAAAAGAAATATAAAATATCCCTGAGGTTATGAGCTAGAAATTTCATTTAACCTAAAAACCTTGAGTTTGATATCTTTTCCATTATTGCTTGTTTAAAAAGATGTTTAAGGAGTACTATCTGTAAACATAAGTAATATGGTAAATCAGAGAAAGAAGAAATATCATGTGGGAAATATATTTCTAGAGCATTTGTATTTTCTATGAGGTATTATATTTATGAAATATGTATATGTAAGAAGACAAACAGAGATCTGAGTACTTATAAAATTGTGATAATTAATGTTCGTATTAAAACATAAAATTCAAGATATAATTATAAAATTTAAAAAATCCAATAATTTTGTTGACCATGAGATATGTGTCAATCTGCATTAAATGTTTTTGTGAACATTTTCATTTCTATTATAACAATTTTCCATGACTCAAATAAAATGAAATATTCTGAAAAGATTGATTAAAATCTGGTGATAGAGGCAATAGGAGACATTCCCTGACATACATGCCAATTCTAATAATATATGTTTCAGTCAACATAAATATGACTTTTTGTGAGCTTAGTATTATTAACTTCTGATAGGAGCATTGAAAATAGATAACAAAACACAGAAAAAAGCATCATGAATTCTAGATTGGATTACATGGAAATTAAAACTTTTGTTATTTGATAGAAATGCAATAAGCACTTCACCTCTTTCTTTAATTATAACTACATAAACTACCAAAGTCATATGCAGTCACAAATACAATGGTTGTAAATGTTTCTAAAAGGCATTTTATGTAATAGAAAATGAAATGCGTTGTGCATTAAACATCTTAAGCTAATTGCTTTCTGTTTTCTTTTTATTTTAGCAGCTTTCTGTTATTTACAAATAAAATATTTTTATCCAGTTTGACAAAAAATGCACTAGTTTTTAAAATGATCAGTCTTTAATTAAATATTTTTTTCATATATATTTATTGTAATTAATAGAAGGGTTACATTATATTTACCTTTTCTCATGTCTTGGTCCCCATTTCCCTTCCCCTAACCCCCACCCCTCATCTTGTTTTCCCCCTTCCCTATCCAATTTCAAATAACCAAATACAAATATATCCAATATATCAGGTAACAAAGTGAGATACTGTAACAATATGAGATAACCAAGGGACAGCAAAAGAGATGAGAGATAACATAGTACATTAAGGACAACAATCACTCATTATATGGCTTTTGTTTCTATATGCTAGGTCCTTTCATTTCTAACACTCTATCCTTATTTTCTTATCATTTCTGTAAATTTATTTCATGACAACTGTCATTACAGATCTGAGACATTGACATTTTTTCTTATTGAAACTTCCCTGTTCTTAGAACAAAAATTATTGTTTTCTTACAAGACAATTGCTAAATAACATAGACATATAGGTTATGATGTAGCTGACAGATGAGCACAAGAGCAGGAACCTAGGTTCTTCATGTAGGAAACAACAGTTTAGGAGGAAAAGATGTTACCCACCTGAAGATATTCACACTGAATCTGTAGACATTATCTGGTATACACATTAATAAAAATGTGTTTCTGCAAACTAAAAAGACCAAGGATATGTGTACCTCTTGTAAGTTCATTACGAGGCCTAACTACAAGTGTTAGCAAACACATTGCTTCTAACATTAATCTTCCCATCTTTGAAATCCATATTAGGACCAGGGTGTACATTGATGCAGGCAAAACTGTAACCAGAGAAATAAAACAAGATCACTGGGAGGATTTGTTTACTGAAGCACTCCTATGATTTTGTGTGTCAAGAATGAAAAGATGGCCAAGCACCAGTGCTCGTACAGCTCATACCTGTAACCGTAGCGACTCTGGAGGCTCAGATCTGAAGATCCCATTTCAAAGCCAGCCTGGGCAGGAAATTCCCTAAGGAACTTATCTCTATTTCACTACTAAAGAAGCTGGACATGGAGCTGTGGGTCAAGTGGTAGAATACTGTCCTTGATTTTAAAGAAGTTCAATGATGCTGCTCAGTGCCTGAGTTCAAGCCATAGAACCAGAAAAAGAAAAAAAAAATAAGAAAACAAACAAAAATAAGAAAGGCATTTCTACTCAGTCAGCAGCTGTTACATTTGGTTGGAAGGGTGTTGAGTCGATTTAAGTTATATAAAAAATTGTACTTTCATTTGAAAAGATGGCTCTATTTGATTTCTCTGCTGGTGTATCTAGTCAAACACTCAGTTTGAAGCGAAGGCAATAAAAACTATTTCTAATGTCTTTTTAAAAAGCTAACATGTTTACCCAATCGTCCAGAAACAAGCCCAATAATCCCACTAGCACAACGATGTTCATTGCAGCGCTATTTACCAAAGCCAAGATATGGAATCAACCCAGATGCCCCTCAGTTGATGATTAGATCAACCAGATGTGATATTTATTCTCAATGGTATTCTATGCTGCCATCAGAAAGAATGACTTCACCCCATTTGTAAGGAAATGGAAAGACTTGGAAAAAATCATACTAAGTGAAGTCAGCCAGACCCAAAGGAAGAGAGGCCCAATGGTTTCCCTCATTTGTAATAATTAGTATAAACCTTGGACTCTCCTAGCAAAGGATTACAATAGCTCAAAACCTAGATACATAAGCCCATATACTATGAGGCTAAATGAAAGGACCTCCAGGGTATGTAAACTAGTCATATAATGGGTGACTAATGTTCTTAATGTGCTATGTTATTTCTCATCTCTTTTGTTGTCCTTTGGTTATTCTCATATTGTTACAGTATCTTACCTTGTTATCTGGTATATTGTATATATGATTATTTGTTTATTTGAAATAGGAAAAGGAAGGGGGAAACAAGATGAGAGGAGTGGGTGGGTGGAGGGAAATAGGGACAAAAACATGAGAAGGGGTATTAATGTCTGCGAAGTAATATACCTACTATCTGGCAAATATCACTGTGACCCTTCTATTAATTACAATAAAAATAACACATTAAAAACACAACTAAACTAATGTGAACAAATACAGATCAAGTTTTATCTATGTAATAATTGTAAATATCCAGCAGTAGTCAAAAGCAATCTTTGCTTTCACAGTGGTGGCAAACATTGCAACGGAATGGTGGTTATAGTAAATAAAGAAAATATTGGGGAATCTAAAACAAATCTGATCAGGACATGCCAAAGCAAATTTGGAGTCCATTAGTGGGTAAGTTGCCAGACTTGGAATACAGGTTCAAATCTCTTCACTCTGAAGATCCGAGTTAGAATGCAAAGCTGGATTCAGATTACTTATGAACTATCCTGTGAGGCACAGGGGAAATCACACAGTGAAAGAATTCATGATCAGACCAAGAAAGAAGTGTTCTGGAGATTACATTATCAAGGGTCTGTCCAAGTGGCAAACTGAGAACACCATTATCAATTCAGTTTATACCACAGATACCTTAAATGGAACTTCAAGAGACATCTGATATTTTATGATATAGAGTTAGAGAGGCAAGCCAGCTCTGTCGGACTTGCGAATGACTGTGCTAAAAATGTCACTGAAGACCTTTGGAAAGCCGCCCAGGGGGTGCCTGAAAATGAAATTCATAGTACCTGCTTTCAGGAACCATTACTTGGAGCTCAGTTCAACATGATGTGATTTTTATTGTTGTTATTAATGTGCTTACTTATTTTTAATTTTTGTTCATTTGCATTCAGTTTCTAAAATGATGTTGAAGGGGTTGTATAAAGAAGTTTCAGTTCATAATTGCCATTTATGTGTACAATGCATCATTATCGATGTTACCTTTTATCACAACCCATCCCAAACCTACCCATCCCCTCAATTCATGATATCCATTCTAATATGTCCACAAATCTGATTTCTGTCTACCTCTTAAAATGTATTTAAAAGGCTCTGAACAAAGATAAAACAGAAACATTAGTACAGAATAGTGTATTTTATATACAAAGTATTAGTATAGAAGGAGTTAATATACATATAGAATTATACCATTTAGTCTGCTGCTAAATTGTCTTAAATCCTAGCTTTATAACTTATAGCAAGGGAAAACTTTCAAATTACTTGTTTATTTGTTTACATATATTGATTCTTCTTTAAAATAACAACTAAATTTTAACAAGTGAAATATATATATACATATATATATATATAAACTCCTTTGAAGAATTCCTATCACATAAGTGAGTTCTATTAAGTGATTTTCATTCTCTTTCCAATTTCTTTTTCTAATGCTATTTTTGATACTCTTCACACTCTTCAAAGTGAATTATTTATGAAAATATGAAGGTCGTTTGCTGAATCAAAATGTCTCATAGAAAAGCCATATTTGGTAATCATCTTGTTTTTCAGAAGAATATGCTCATGATTAGATGAATTTATATATTTATATATACATCTCTCCCTACTACTGGAAAACTATTCAAAATATCAAAAATTTACTATGCATATACAACTGCTTTCACGTTATTTCCTCTCTTGCCAAGATAACTTCCTTAGCAAAATTCAAATTTGAAGAGTTTGGCACTTGGATTATAAGTCAACGTAAGAAAAGAAAATTGGTTCAATTACTTATAGCACTTTTAGTGCTATAAGCACTTTTAGGATGGGCTTTAATAAATTCAGTAGAAAATAAAAAAAATTCAGCCATCTGATCAAGTTTGAAGCTCATAAGTTTTTTGTCAAATTGACTATATATTTGAATGACAAGGAATAAAATTTGCATCTTAAAAACCTGATCTGGAAACTTAGATATGACATCAAACTTAATTATCTTTAATCTCATTTTTAATATGAATCAGATGATAATAATTCCTAGGATATGTCAATTATGTATTAAATATTATCTTTTACAAATTCTTCTTTAAACACTCAGTAACAAACAGTATAAATTAGTCAAATAATGGAGGGGGAAGATCCAAACACTACCACTGTAAAATTTCTGAAAATATATAAAACTTCCCAATCATTTGGGTACCCAATATTATGGATGGTCTTGGAGATTTAAACATAACTACATAGATACAAAAATCTATGATGGGCTATATACTCTATGGACATAATGTCATTACATAGATTAATATGTATCTATGACATACAAACCCTCAGCTTAATTTTAATTATGTTCTAAAACCTAAGTGTCAGTGATTGTATATAGACATTCCCTTCCTGAATACTTGTTTGTTAAACATGACATTTGAAATACGATGTAAAAAATCAATGTTAATAAATTCTTTAATAAAGAATTAAAAGTAAAAAAATTCTCAATCATATAGATTTTCTAAAGTAATATCTTTTAAGAAAGATTCCTATAAACTGTCACTAGTTGAGAATGGTGTTAACTTAATGAACTAGTCTCTAGAACTCATTCAATTGACATTTAAAACTCATCTTAAAAGTCTACAAATACCTGGTATACTTATATATGTGTATTTGTTTATTTGATATAGGAAAGGGAAGGGGGGAAACAAAGATGATTGGGAGGTGGTGGGGAGAGGGAAATGGGGACAAAAACATGAAAAAGGGTGTCAATGCTGGAGAAGTAATACACCTACTGCTTGCTAAAGGTAACAATAACCCTTCTATACAGTATCCCGACAATAAAATAGTCTACAAACAATCTGTTCAATGTAAATGAAATCATATATGGTAACCTTTTTCTTACAGCACCATTTAAAAATCTAACAAACAAATATGATTAATATTAATTATATATAGTTACATTAATAATATCTAAACTACCATTTCTATATTCTCAATTGTGAGAAACAGTTAAAAAATACTTGTTTTCTAATTTGCTTTTATACTATTGCTTTGAAATCCAGTGTGTATTGTTTACTTACAATAAAGATCAGTTTTGACTGGACATATTTGAATTGATCAATGCCCACTAGGATGAAGAACTATTATATTGACCATTGTAGGTGATGGCAGAATAAGAGGACTTAGGTGAAATCTGTATAAACAGTTGCTATGTGTTTTTGTTTTTAACTATAATGAAGGCAGACACAGTAATGTAACTAACTGTTGGAAGAGATTATTCTAGCCCTTAAATATCCTTGTCAAGAAAAGAAATATTTTTGAGATCTTGACCTTTTCTCTTTCTCTGAAATATACACATCTCTGTCTTTGATACATATCATATATTCACAAATTTATGACATTCCAGATTTCTTTATATTTAAAATTTTCAAAATGTTAGGTAACATTTAATTAGGAAAGCAAAAATCAAATCAGAAGTTATTAAATGAATTAAGGGATATCTTACTTTGGGAAATGTAGAATTTGTCTCCAGGAAATCTGGAGCTTCATAGTAAGGTACTCCAGCTAAGCAGAGAGATTCATGAAGCTTTATCACCTTGAGCATTATAGGTTTTCATGATGGTGGGGGTGGAGAAGTGGAATGTAGTATGCCCTAAAAAACTTTGCCCTGAAATGTGCTTGGTGTCATAATTTTGACAGAGTACATACACCACACATAAAATTTTAACCCAGGTGTGATTCACCCCAAATTATGCAACCTCTCAAACTGATATTTAGTATAGCAAAAAGTTGTGCAAGAAACAGAGTGAAGCTCTTGTTCCACTGCTTCATGACTAATTTACTTATGCAACAATGGACAATAATAATGTTTAATATTTAAATGGAGGAAAGAGGATAACATGTGATGAAATAATTTATTTTGCAAACTGCCAAGTCTTAATTGATGGATAGAAAATGAATTATTTTTACTTTTTGTTCCAGAGAAAGTCGGTCTAGTAAGGTAATGCAATAAAATGAGCTGAAACAAGCACATATACAGAGTACAATTAGTTTGCTAACAATGAAAATATTTCTTTAGTTTTAGTAAATATAAAAGTAGTACATTTACCTGATTATAGAAAATGAATTATGTAACTATAAATAATTTTGGAAATAACAGTAAAAACTCTACACTGTGCTGTTTACTTTTGTTACTATTTGCCAATCTCTTTTCTGTTCTCTTACTTATTTACAGTAAATAGACAATATGTACCATAACAAATATCCAATAAAAGCTCTTAATCGTTCATCTACCTTTTCCTTGAGTAGGTGAGGAATACCAGAACATACAAAAAAATGAATAGGAAAGCAAGGAAAAGAATATTGACTAAAGCTGATTAGGCTGAAAGATGACCAAAATGCTTTCTTATAATGTTTTACTATTTCTTTTCTGTTTCTAATCTTCCTTCACCTTCTCATTGATATGGACCAAATCTCATTTCAGGATATCACTGGATTGATTAAAATAGATAGTCTTCAAACTAAATTTACAGTCCATACATTTTTATAGTGTTGGGAAATATAGAAAAATTTTAATACCTGGACCTTTCATTAGATTTACTACATCAAGAAAGGGAAACTTTTTTTTTTTTTGGTGGGTTCTGGGGCTTGAACTCTGGGTCTGGGTGCTATCCTGAGCTCTTCAGCTCAAGGCTACAGCCCTACCCCCTGAACAACAGTGTCACTTCCGGTTTTCCAGTGGTTAATTCGAGAGAAGAGTCGCATGGTCTTTCGTGCCCGGGCTGGCTTTGAACCAGGATCCTCAGATCTCAGACTCCTGATTAGCTAGGATTACAGGAGTGAACCATTACACCCGCCTAGAGAGGGAAAATTCTTAAAAAAATATAGTTTTAAGTGATCAATCAATACCATATCTGTTTTAAAAAGATATGTTTTAATTAATTTTTATTTTCTAAAATTAATTTTACAAATGATTTTTATTGTGATATGTTTAGTTCAAAAATCACTCCAAACTCTAGGATATGGAAACAAGAGCTTTATCTTGTGTAATTATTATTCTTAATGTACTATGTCATTTCTTTTCTCTTTTTTCCCCTTATGGTTGGTTACTTTGATTACTGTATTTGATCTTATTATCTTGTATATTGTATATATGTTTATTTGTTTAGTTGAAATAGGAAAGGGAATGGGGGAAAACAAGATGATTGGGAGGAGGTGGGGGGAGGGAAATGGGAACAAAACTATGAGAGGGGGAAACAATGTGTGAGAAGTAATGCACCAACTACCTCAGGACCATAACTGTAACCCCTCTGTACTACCCAGACAATTAAAAGATCACTCCAAAAGTGTGGTGTTACTCGCTCTAAATCATCCTCCTTTCTGCCTCATTTTAGAAATTTTCATAGATTTCGTTGTGCTTTTTTCATAAACACGCATATATTTTGTATACATATGATGTATATATGTTTATGTGTATGTATATATATAATATATCTATGATATACTCTCTATCAGTCAACCAGCTATATAGACACAGGTAGCACACAACATTTCTGATGTTCCAAATTAGTGTGTGTAGATATCATTCATATTTTATTTTATATGAGATACAAGCTTATACATTATATTCCTTGGAAAAAATGTCAGGGTACATAAAAGTGATTGATCTATTTTATTTTCAGCCTGGAGCTTTAAAAATTAGACATCACAGACAGTTTTCAGAGGGATAAACTGAAGTTCAAGCTAAATAAAATATACATAATTTTATTTTAAAGCCAGACGTCAAATTATTATCTCCAATATGTACAATGAATTCATTTTTTATTTTTTTTTATTATTTTACCCCTTCAAGAGTAGTGGCATTGACATCAATGCTTTTCCTTAGCACTTTGGCTTAGCATTACAATAACTAAATTTGAAATGAAAAGAGAGCCATCTATCTGTTATCAGCATGGCTTATGTGTTTTCTTCAGTTCACTATCTGTCCAATTTCATCCAAAACCATTCAGAGCTTTTTCCTTTCTTTCTTTCTAAGGCATTATTACTTAGATGGGCTCTTATCATTTAGCTGAATAAGAACACAGATTTTCAATTCTTTAGAGAAATTCAAAGCTATCTATGGCTGTTATCTTTATTATTCCTTTAGAGTCTTCTATGATACCATCTGCTAAATTTCAAAGGCCAAAAATTTTCAATTCAGATATGTTTTCTGATTCTGAGATAAAAGTCATACCTGAAAGATATAAGTGTATGTGTGTGGGAAGGAATAAAAGAATAGAATCTAGAAAAGATATTCACTCAATTTCAAGATTAAGATTGTATTTTATTATGGAATTTTTTCTTAGTGAAGTATGTAATTTAAAAACACACATTACCAAATACATAGCTTTTTTATTCTGAATATTTTTCTATGTGTTTCTGTGAATCAGTTCTTATCTTCTTTTAGGGTATCTGTCACAGCTCTGTTTTTCACAATTAGACTTTCTCTCTTTTACCCTTCTCTTAATTTTTTCCTTTCATTTTCCCTGTCAGTTATTAATGTAAAAAACCAGAGACCATTGATGACACTCTCTCTCTCCTGTCACTTTCATCAGAGAAATGGAGTTCCAATATGTTGCATCCAGTTGCTTAGCAACAATGTTTTCAGCCTCCCTACAAGCAAAAAGACTGTGAGTCTCTGTCTGCTAATGTGGCTGCAGAAGTGGGGGCAGGGGAAGAGCAGATTTTGACCGAAAATAGGAAAAATGAACACTGAGAAACAATGAATGCAGGATACAATGACTGCAGAAAATGATAATTTTTTTCATCGGGAATTCTCATTTTACCACAGAATAAATCACTTACAGAAAAGGAATTCTCCTAGCAACATCTAAGAATTACATGACCAAAAATTTCAAGCAGTACTCTTACTCTACATCAAGCTAAATGCATGGGACAATTGGTCTATTTTTCTGAATGTTTACTTATAATCCCATAAATAAGTAGCTTTACTTTAGACATCTTCTGCACAGATATTTTCCAAAACTTGCTATCATAATTTGGTTTAATGAACAAGAATTAATGGCTTTAATGACTAAGTCTGTAAATGCTATGTTTTATGGCTTAATTTTGATCATGATATTTTTCTATGTAATAGAAATCTGTATTTATTCACATTGAATTATTGACTTTTTTAACCAGTCCCAGGGCTAGTACTCAGGGCCTGAACACTGTCGCTGGGTTTTCTCAAGGCTAGAGGTCTACCACATGAGCCACAGCACCACTTCTGGCTTCTTTTCTACGCATGTGGTACCGAGAAATCAAACTCAGGTCTTTGTGCATGCTAGGCAAACATTCTACCACTAGGCCAAACTTCCAGCCCACGTTGAATTATTATTCTTTTTAATTTTTTCTTTTTATTACAATTAATAGAAGTGTTACATTATATTCACTAGATACTCCTTCTCATGGTTTTGTCCCCATTTCCCTCCCCTATCCCTCCCCTCATGTTGTTTTCCACCCTTCCCTTTCCTATTTCAAAAAAACAAATAAACATATATATAATATATGAGATAACCAGGTAAGATACTGTAACAATATGAGCTAACCAAGGGACAACAAAAGACATGAGAAATAATATAGTACATTAAGAACAACAATCTCACATTATATGGCTCTTGGTTCCATATCCTAGAGGTATTTTCATTTAGTCTCATCTTATATGAACTTGAATTGTTTTTATTTTTATTTTTGCCAGTCCTGGGCTTGGGCTCAGGGCCTGAGCAAATCCAGGGACACCTGGATTTTCTTAAGGCTAGGGCTCTACTACTTGAGCCACAGCACCATTTCTGGCTTTTTTCTATGTATGTGGTACCAAGAAATCGAACCCAGGTCTTTGTGCATGATAGGCAAGCACTCTACTCCTAGGCCAAACTCCCGGCCCCGACCTTGAATTATTTTTTGTAATAAGGAAGAGGAGTGACTCACTCTTATGAGGATGGTTTGAAATACTGAGCCCTGTCTTCAGCCTTGTTTCTGTACTTTCTACACTGTCACTTGCCTGAGCCATGAGCGGCCTATGTTGTAGATTTCCTCTTGTCGGATCACAGTCAAATGCTCTCATATACAGATTTCCTTCATAGACTTTTCTGCTTGGGCTGGCAGCATTGAAATCTTTACACCCTCAGACTGCTAAGAGGCCAAAATTACAGAATGAGCCACCATGACCATTTTATACTTACCTAACTGTCGAGTAAAAAATTTGTTTTCTTGTTTCATAATTTATATTACTTATTAATATACATTTAGTGATGGATAGAATATAGACTGGCAACTAAAATTCAGTTGATATTGGAAGTGGAGCTCTAATTCCAAGTGGTAGAATGCTAGCCTTGCGTGAACGAGCTCAGCCCCTGAGGTTAAGCCCACGACCAACCAACTTCCCCCACTCCCACATACATAAAAAGGAATTTCACATATTTTCTAAGCTGGGAATGTGGCCTCGTGGTATAGTACTTCCTTATTGTGCACAAAGCCCTGGGTTTGATTCCTCCGTACCACATATACAGAAAAGGCCAGAAGTGGAGCTGTGGCTCAAGTGGTAGAGTGCTGGCCTTGAGAAAGCTCAGGGATAGTGCCCAAACCCCCACAAGAATGGCAAAAAAAATAGTTGATATGACTACCTACACATTTCTTGTTTTCAAGAAAATCGAAAGAGCTAAATACCTCTTTGTGTTTCATTTATTTAAAAGCACATTGAGTAGTCAGTTAAAATTCTGTTACATGTTATATTTATATACTTTTTTTTGGTACCAGTCCTGGAGCTTAAACTCAAGGCCTGAGCTTCTGTGTCCACAGCTACTGCCCTACCACTTGAGGCACTGGTTCATTTCTCATAGCCTTTCATGCTTAGACTGGCTTTAAACCATGATCTTCAGTTGTAAGCCTTCTCAGTAGTTAAGATTACACACCTGTAATCTTAATCTTACATCTGGCTATGTTCCATTTTTTAATAAGCAAAGTATAAATTTATTTAAACTTACTGTAAGTGACTCATTTCAATATAATGTGGTGTTAATGCTGCTCTCAGGATATGTGACAGAAACTCCTATCCAACCTCTATGTTTCCTATGAATTTTAAATGTTTGGAAACCTACAAAACATTTGTAAATGTACCAAAACCCCCCTCAGTTTTTACATCTTTAAATGAGAATAATAATGCTTAATTTTAGTTCTTCTGCAGAAACCAAGATGAGATAAAGAAAAAGTGAATGATGAAGTACGCCTGATATGCAAAAAGTCATCAGTAATTCTGAATTTATTGTTGCTTGGAACTTTTCTTAAAATAGAATTTCTAGACCATATTTATTTCACAGACTTGTTCCTCTTTCTTCATGCAAATATATGTAACATTTATGTATATGCTATATATCATATATATGGTCCATTAAGCTATACATAGAGAGGTACTACTCCTGATATTACTTCAGGCAAAGGCAAATTGTGGAAGTACTTGCTATACAAATAATTTAAAATTTCAATAATAACCATTATATAGTCTCTAAATATCAATATTGATTAATATTTTTGCTGAACCTGTAAGTAGCCGAGTGCGTAAAGTGCAAGCTTTTTATTTCGATCCTGTTTCTTTTGTACAGACAAGTCTTCCATTTTTGACAGCAACAATTTTCTGCATGTCTACAATTGCAGAAGATTCTTTATATTAAAATCTTTTTCAGCAGTATGTGTTTTAAATGACAGAAGCTTATGAATGGTGAGAAGGACAGATAAACCAGTGACAGATATACCGTCGCAAATAATTATTAGCTGAAACATTGCTGAGGAATCACAGCCGACACTGGGATCTGAGTCGAATTTCTTTGGTTCCCAAACCAAAAATTTAGGAAATAGTGTATTATAAATATGCCCATATTATTTTATGTATACTTATGAAATGATCTCTAGCTCCAAGTTCCTTTGACTATGTATTTATACTGTCCTATTTTTTGAGTCTGCTACCTCATAGATCATTCTAATCACTTTCTGTTTATTGTGTTTGTGGACCACTTTGAGTAGTAAGAAACCTGGCTTCCACTGATGCTATCTACTTGAAATGAATTGTTCAGTTTCAGAATATCTATTGCGGTGGTTTGAACCTGAAATATGCTCAAATCTCGTTTTTGGAAGTTGGTCTCCAGTGAACCAATGATCAGAGATGTGTTAATTGGGAGGCAAGTTAAACTTGAGGAATTTAAATTAGTATTCATTGCTTGGTGGTTTTAGAGGAAGGGAGGTTGTTACAAAAAAGAGCCCTATCTCTGATTCCTGGCTACCCCGAAGTGAGAAGCTTTGCTCCACGCCTTGCTCCCTGGCTTGAAATTCTGCCCAGCTACGAACCAGACCAAAATGAATCCAGGTAATCTTGGATTAAAAATCTCTAGAATTATAAGCCAAAAGAAATCCTCTTTTAAGTTGGTTTTCTTAAGTATTATGTAGCAGTATGGAAAGCAGATTAGCACAGGTCAAAGAGCTCATAGCTATTAATTCTTGCTCTGAATAGGAGCAATTTTCTTTTTATCAGCTAAAACACATTTCTGATGTTAGATCCAAATTTACTTAGGTCAACTTCCCCACTTAGCTCAAGGAGGAACTGCATTCTCTAGGAAAACAACAATACTTTCTCGCAGTCCCTCTTCCATCCTGGGGATTCTAAGTCTCTTAACTGATTTTCAGGTCTGACTTGTATATACTGTTCCACTGCTTGTGTTGCAACTCTCTTCTCCATTCTGTTATATATCCATCATTATGTATTATGTAGAATAGTTTTACTGCATTCACAATTTCTTTCTGCTGTACCTGTTCAATTATATTTAAATATAAGAGTACCATGACCCACATGAAAATCTCTAGCTCATGTCAGTCTTGCATTATACCACTGGGAATAAGTACCAAGTTAAACCAAAGGGGTAAAAGTATTTTAATATAGTGATTCTGGTAACTCATCTGGTGGCTGGACACTGAGTACTCAGGCCTTTTAATATCCATACCTACTAATATCTAAGCCTATAAAGAAGTCATTGTAACCAGATTACAGTTAGTTGGTGTCCATAACTCCCAGTGATGCCTTTTAGTCTTATAATGTACTTTTCATAGTCTTATATATGTACTTTTTTGTTTTAAGAAAGACTTTTGTCATTGTACCTGGTCTTGAAACAGTGTAGAAACCCCTAGCAGTGAGGGTATGCAAAATGAACTTCTCCTGATAGGTTGAACTCCTTAATAGAAAGTTGAAAATATATCATTAAATTCACATGGGAAAAGAGAGAAGGCCTGCATCTTTCAGTTATGAACTAAGTCAGGACTGTGGATATATGTATGCCATGTAAGAGTGATGGTCACAAGAACCCATGACTAATTTAGTTCATTACTTCCATAACAGCACACAAGAGAGAATCTTACAGTATTTACTTTTAAAGGTAAATACACATGGAATAATTTTTACTGAGATTTACCGGGGGCAGTGGCTCATGCCTGTAATGCTAGCTACTCAGGAGGTTGAGATCTGAGGATCACTGTTCAAAGCCATCCCACGCAATATAAGAACATGAGACTTTTATCTTCAATTAACCTATAAAAATTGGGAAGTGGGGCTGAGGCATAAAGGGTAAGGTGGTAGCCTTGAGCTGAAGAGCTCAGGGACAGCACTCAGGCAAGAGTCCAAGCCCCACGACCCCCCCACACACACACACACAAAAGATGAGGGTACATTTTGAAAACCTTAGTGTTTTACTTTGCAGCCTTACATTCCAATTGAGATGCCAAACCATGTCTAACGGTACTCCTCTCACTTTCAAAATTGTGTGGCTTCCATTGGGCCTATGCAGAATTCAATGAAATCAACCATAAACATCAGTATTTAAGAGGAGAAGATAAATTACCTAATGTGTACCAGGAGAAGTATTTACTACCATAACCCAGATCTTTTTTATTAGATCATGAAACATGAAAGAGGATTCAGTAACACAAAAGATACTCTGAACACCAGACTGATATTTGCCCATTTTTCTGCTACTCAAAGCAGCTAATTCTACCTTAACTAGCTTGGCGAGTGCTTTTTATATTGGCCATTTTTCAGTTCAGAAAGATCAGATATTTATCACTTAGAATAAAGATAGCTCAGACTTCCGTGCCTTGTATCTAAAAATAAAATACTGTGTCATTGGCACAACCATTCTAAGATTTTCTTACTACTTTTGTTCAAGATATTATTTCTGAACAAAAATAAATCCAATAATTTTGAAGATAAGTAGCAGACACCTGTAAACCTTTCTATTCCTCCAGCACCAGAAACCACAGACAACAGTGTTAGATTAGCACATTGCATAAGAGCCCCAGGAGAAGATCTTGAGTAATTGGGATAAAACTATTGTCAGGAACAATGACCAGTGTCTATTTATTTTTAACTTAAATATATACCTGTGTTCCATAAAATAAGAGGCAAAAATAGGTGTGGATATTTTGCCTCAGAAATTCTAAACACAGAATATTTCTGACAAGCACTTCTAAAAGACTTTGGGCTTTACTTTGTAGGTGCTAGAATCCAAAAGGATTACTTCCACTAGAAGCTATAGAAAGGATGACATATTGTAATTACTGAGGAATAAGCCTCATTTGCTCACAGCAACCCCAAGCAGGGAGAAATTGTATTGGGTTCACTAATGGGGGTGCAAGTAGCATCAGATAAAAACAATAACGTATTTATGAAAACCAAAGGAAACACTGGGAACATTTTAGAATTATACGATTTCCTCAACCTCTCCAGTGAGTCCTAAAAATATTGATCTTTACTAAAGGCCATGTAGGATGAGACTAAATGAAAGGACCTCCAGGATATGGAAACAAGAGCCATTTAATGTGTGATTGTTGTCCTTAATGTACTATGTTATTTCTCATCTGGGTTATCTCATATTGTTACAATATCTTACCTTGTTATCTGGTATATTGTATATATGTTTATTTGTTTATTTGAAATAGGATAGGGAAGGGGGAACAAGATGAAGGGAGGGGGAGGGGAGAGAAATGGAGACAAAATCATGAGAAAGGGTATCAATGTTTGTGAAGTAATGCACCTTCTATCTAGTGAATATAATGTAACCCTTCTATTAATTGCAATATAATATATTAAAATATTTATATTTCTTATAATTTTAAACTAATATTTTATTCTCATTTTTGAGAGATCACATATTTATGCAGTCAATATAGTAAAATATTGAAATACACAAAATATACCAACATAAAGGAAGGAGTAAATTAATTTTGCTATTATTATTAAAACATTCTTCACATAAAATTTAAATGTGCAATGGTAAAATAACAGCTTGCAATTTACAATGTGTGTATACTGTGAATAAGATATATTTAGTAGACTGCAAACATTTCGATGTTTGCTTTCCAATAACTAAACTTCTATATAATGGTATTAAAACTACATAACTAAACTTCCATAAAATGGTATGTAAAAATTTGAATGTATTAAAATATGTGTAGAAACAAATGTCTTTGTTTATTTCAAAATTTAAATTACTGAACTATCCCAACACTGGTTGCAGAATGATATTCTTCTGTGAATTATTTATAAGATTGTGACATTCACAGTGGAATTAAATGCCATCTCAAGATGGACAGTGTATTTGCGTGTTTATACATTAGTTTGGAAAGATCCTTCAGTTAATTTTATGATGGCAAAATGTTTTTCACTCTATTGTTTCTTTGAGGCAAATCAAGAAAAATTATAGCCGCTGAAGGCAAGACAAACAACATATGAAGAACACATAAACAATGAAATGAAAAATAAAGTTAGGAACAATAGCAACAAAGTATTAAACATATAAAAATAGTTTCCAGTGTATCTTAGTTAAGTAGTCTGTAGAGGGCAGTCTAGGTCTTCTTCAGTGGGAACACCAGCTGAAGACAGTGGGTACCTTCCTTTTTCATTTCTGCAAAGGGTCCACTAAATATTTCTTTACCTTTTTCCTTAGAGTAACTTAGTGAAAACTTAATTTAATTTACTTCTCTGATTTTCTTAAAACATACAAGAAAGATTCATCTAGCATTTGTTACTTTTTGAAAATAAATCCCAAAGAGCAATTTTTATTTAGATTTTTATTTCTTTAGAAAGGTTAGCGGTATTGTTACAAAACATATTGTTTTGCACTATTACATTTCAGTCAAAACACCAAACAAAGTCAGACTCTATTTGTTTAGTACTCAAAATGGTGATGCTTCCACTGGGCCCATATCCAGATAAGGGCAAATATAAATATCTCTAGGCAAACTTTTGTCATGCAGCATTGTGGTAAAATCTAGTCTTTTGTTTGTTTCATTAGTAACAAAACATGAGACAAGCATCATATCCTGACATAGAGTTTTAAATTTTAAGTGATAGGCCTTTATAATTATTTCATGCTTCTCTATGAGTTTTAATTTGCATCTAAATTCACATCTTTTTCTACTTTATTTGTCTATTGTGGCTGAAGGCCACAATATTTGTTACAATTGCTGTAACAAATAGCGTAGGCAAGGTTTCTTAAATCAGACAAATTTATTGCTCATTTTTTTTGTAGGTTAGGAGGAGAAATGCATTTTGCCTTTGTTCATGTGAGAGAGAGATTGTGTAAGAGGAGTGTGTGTGTGTGGGAGAGAGAGAGAGAGAGAGAGAGAGAGAGAGAGAGAGAGAGAGAGAGAGAGAGAGAGAGAGAGAGAGAGAGAATATCTATGGGCAAAAAACCTTCACTCTTCTGATGTCATTTAGACAAAATGATCTCCCTTGCGAAAGTCCTGTTTCCAAACAGTCTCAAGGGCTCTAGGTGGGTCTCTAGTCTCAAGGGCTTTCATTATAAGAATTTTAGGTGGCTTTGAGACGATTATGTTCAGTCCAGAAAATCTGTAACAAATCAAGAATAAATTATAATTAAGTCTACTCTTCTGTTGGCATTTTATAAATGGGAACTTAGTTATGTATTTGTTAATTTTTTCATTTGATTTTTTTTGTCGGTCTGGAACCTGGATGCTGTCTTTGAGATCTTCAGCTCATAGCTAATACTCTACCACTTGAACCACAGTGCCACTTCCCATTTTTCTTGTGGATAATCAAGATAAGAGACTCAAAGACTTTAATTCCCACACTGGCTTTGAACTGCAACCCTCAGATCTCAGCCTCCTGAGTAGCAAGGATTACAGGTGTGAGCCTGTAATCCTTTTTAACAATGATCACACTCTATTTATCCCCAAAACATTTGTACATGAAAGGCAAAGGATATTAAATTTATAGAATATTTCCATCTGCTAAACAATTGTACAATGAATGAGAATGATCAGTACCTTGAAATAAACAACAATTTGTCATTACTGCTTTCCATAGATTTCTTTTTCAGATACATTCTGTGATTTATTCATTTAGTTATTTATTTAGTTAGTTGTTTTGTTGGGATAATGTATAGAGGGGTTACAGTTACATTTGTCAGGTAGTAGGTGCATTACTTCTCACACATTGACACCTCTTCTCATGTATTTGTCTCCATTTCCCTCCCTCTAGCCCCTCCCAGTCATCTTGTTTCCTCCCTTCCCTTGATAAATTTTGAGAGAGCTCTTTGCCGTGGTTTGAATATCCCCATCAAAGGCATGTTGAATATAACACCTAGTGTGAAATTGAGAGGTAAGACCAGGTGAGACCAAATAAAACCCTCATGAACAATTTTGAGTCACCATAAAAAAAGAGTTGAATCAGAGGATTTTTAGGTCTACCTTCTCTATCTATCTATCTATCTATCTATCTATCTATCTATCTATCGATCGATCTATCCATCTTCTGTCTATGTGTCTATCTTGATTGTTCTCATTGTGTCTGGGATTTCCCTCCTTTCAAAACCTAATGCCTTTCAGGAAGTTTTCATCTAAAAAGATAATCACCAGGTGCAGCCTTGGATTGCCCAACCTTCAGACTTGCAGAAATAAATTTAATTTCCTTATGCATTACTTAGTGCCAACCATTTCCAATAATAAAGAAAAAATGCACTGAGACATTCTTCATGTAGGTCAACTGAAAGTAAGGAAAATTAGAAAATAAATCTGGAAGCAAAAGGATATAATATTTTGAATCCCTTTTCCAACATCTTGAGAAAATGTGAAATAAATAGATTTTTAGTAATATATTACTGGCTGCTGTATATCATGGTTACATTCCAGTTGACATGGAGTTAAGAGATAAGAAGATTTTTTTTCTATGCCAGTTCTGAGATTTAAACTCAAGGGCTGGACACTGTCCTTGAGCTTTTTGTGTTCAAGTTTAGTGTGCTCTACCACTTGAGCCATAATTCTACTTCTGGATTTTTGGTGATGGATTGGAGACAACAATCTTTCCTGCCAGAGTTGGCTTTGAATCACACTCCTCATAACTGAGTCTACCAAGTAGTTAGGATTACAAGTAGGAAACATTTGTCAAGAGCAAATAGTTTCATTAAACATATACTTGAAAATGACATCATGACCATATAGAGCCCAGAAGTGCATAAAAATTCTGTGCCATGTTAGAGTGGCACTTACTACATGTTCAAATTTCTTTTCACTCTAAAAATTTTATTCAAGTTCTATAGGTACACTCAGTATGCAGAATAAATCTTCTTACCTGAATATTTAAACATATCCTCAATCTAAAATTAGCATGTCATGAATGTCATTTTTTTTTACCATAACCTCTTTTGGGAATCTACCCTTATCTACTGTCAACACCTCCCTCCTAGAAATCTGATTTAAAAAATAAGAGTAGTTAAGATTTTTAACAAATAACTACTGTCAAAACATTTATATAGCCAAGTGCCAGTGGCTCATGCCTGTATCCTAGCTACTGAGGAGACTGAGATATGATGATTGAAGTTCAAAGCCAGCCTGAGCAAGAAAGACCATAAGATTCTTATCTTCAACCTACCACCAGGAAACCAGAAGTGATATTATGGCTCAAGTGGTAGAGCACTAGTCTTGAGCTGAAGAGCTCAGGAACAGAGCCCAGACCCCAGATTTCAAGCCCTATGACTGAATTATAAATACAAAAAGTATATATTGGCAGAAGACATTAAGTATCCTTCCCACTATGTAAGTTAGAAAAACTGCAATTGGTGAATTAATTAAGATCAAGCTTCATTATAACCAGAAAGATGTAATCTTCTTAACTTATTGTAGTGGTTCTTTATCTTAGTTGAGAAGAATGGAATTAGATGTTCCAATCTAGTGTCTTAAGTTCTCCATATTGGTAGTAATGAGTCCTAGTAAATGCCAACTTTTGCTGTACATTCTGAGCTTATAGCTTCTCTTCTTACAGTTGCTTGATAATAGCATGGGGTTTAGATATCACCTGTGTTGAAGAGATAAATGGAAAGAATGCAGAGACACAGTCAGATAGAGTTCACCAGCCTCTTTTTGCTTTTGTACTTGCTTTTGGTTTTAAAGCACACAGAGAATAATGCCTTTACAAATTCTATTGACTTTTAATTGGATGTATCCTAAACAAAGGAAAAGGAGCCTGCTGTAAAGATTTTCTATTGGAATAGTTGTATCTGCTAAAAAATGTATCCTTATTAAGAAGTGAGAGATTCTATCATCTTCAGCGAAGTTTTCCTTCATTGACTAAACTTTTCCCCACTTTCTGAAGTAAATTAAAAGAAAAAATATATAATATCACAAAAAGTTGATTGATTTTTCACCTTAGTCTCTCTTCTGTATTCCTTATTTCAATCAAGGTATTTTATTTGAGGCCCTTTCCTTCCCTGAATCTTTCTTTCTTCCTTTCTGAAAGATAAACATACCGATTGGAAGAAATAGGGAAAAATATTCTAGACTAGAGATCTACATTTGTAAAATCATGAAAAATGAAAACAAAGTTTAAGTGTTCTTTTACATTTGAAAAATTGAAACTGAGATTTGATTTCAGGATCTGGTTCAGTTGACATTCTTCCACTTAAATCAAACCTCCAGCCAAGATTTTATCTCTTTATTTATGTGCTATATTGTTTGCTTATTTAAGCCAAGATTCTCCATGAATAACTAGTTAGGCTTTTATTTAAGCATGAGCCATTAGTATCTGAAGCTCTTTTAGCTTCTTCAATGTGGATATTCACATATATCTTGTAATATCAGAACAATGAAAAAACATGTAACAGAATGATTAAATAGGATTTTAGGCCTGAAGTAATAACAACTTCAGAATATATTTTTATTCTAGCAAGCCCCAGGGTGAACTGGTGTAGCTAAACATTCACACAGCTCATTTTGTTCTTTTCTTCCTCTTAACTAGTCATTTTTTTTCTCAGAATTTTCTAATCCAAATTTTAGACTGATTTATCAAATTATCAATATTCCTTTGAGTAGAACTTTGTATCCAGGTCTCTATATAAAACATCAGCATTCTTCCTCACAAGAGATCAGTATAAGAAAGTGAAAATCCATACAAAAGAAATTATAATTGATTAGTACAATAGAAGGTTTGCCTATTTATCTGCACATATAAAGTACTTTTGCAGTCAGTGTTTGAAGAATGTATATGAGCTTTAGAAATTTTTTTTTCATGGTCATGTGGGTGCTTAGTAATTTGTTCTTAATGTACTAGAAAAAAATGATTTATGATTTTTTCAAAAAAGAAATGAGAAAGGAAAAGAATATGTATAACTTTATGTTTAATTTTATATGTAAATTTACCACCCTGTATTCTGAAATTATTCCTGATAGGCCATGACAGTACATTTTAAATTTATGTAAATATGTGCATGTTTAAGCTATTTTACGGACAATAGCTGAGAGACTGCTTAGACTATTTCTAAGGAGTATCAATTTGGAACCATTACACTTTACATTAATCATGTTTGAGAACACTTTAGATTTTTTTTAATGTAGAAAATTGGAAGACTATTTTTGTGGTGGTGTCATTCATTTTGATTTAAATATCTGTTTACTCTAATCTGTTTACTAGTGAATGCTGTGTCTTTTCTGTCTTTTTGTTCCTCAGTAGTGGGTCTTGATCTCTGTGCTTGGTAGCAGCTATTCCTAAGCTCTTTAGCTCAAGGGTAGATTTCTACCACTTGAGCTACAGTGCCACTTCAGGTTTTCTGGTGGTTAATTGAAGATAAGAGTCTCAGGGATTTTTATGCGCATGCTGGCTTTGAACCTCAGTCATCAGATCTCAGCTTCTTGAGTAGCTAGGATTACAGATGTAAGCCACTGGCACCCAGCATGAATGCTGTGTATTTTCAGAAAATATGTGTGTTTTTTTTTAAATTGCTTTGTTTTGTTTCGTCTCTTTAAGACATTTTAACAGTGAACAAGATATTATTGACAGTTTCTACTGATGTTGTACTATATTATGAAAAAAATATCATAGAACTCAAACAAAATCATTGTATAATTTTTCCATCATGTACTTTTGTACAAATGTACTTAAGTCATAGATATGTTCTGAGGAGTATGTATTTATTAACTGATTCATGGTCTGAGCTTACTCAGACTTGAAATACAGAGATGTTTTTGTTCTGTCCCTATTATTATTTTACAAATGAAAACATACAATAGTGAATTTGATTACTTATTGGTTCCAAAATGAATCACATTTTAACGAAGCAGCAAGAGACTTTGTTGTGCTATTTTTTTCCCTTTTCATCAGTTTAGGGAAAGAAAAAACATGAATGCTTTGAAGCATACATGTGTTCCATGAGATTAAATGAAATGTAGTTTTAGATAATGATCACAGCACCCAAATGGGACCAGAACTGAACTTGGCTGAGATTTGATTAGGTGATACAATAGAGATGAAATGATTGTGTTAATACTGATTCGTTTGCAAGAAACTCTTGCAAATATCCAGGATGAGTCAGGGAAGAGAATAAAATCAAATCTCCACTTGCTATTCACTTCACTTTGTTATCTATCACCAGCAGGAAAAAATATACAAGCTCCTGAGTCTTGCATTTCTTCTATAAAATGATGTAGCATACTTTCCTTCCCGGCTAGTTACGAGCCAGGCTTTTAGGTAAGTAGCAGAGAGATTCAGGCTCTACTGTGTGAGATCTTAAGATTAAAGTTGTTTTCCAACTACAACATTGAATCAAAAGTACAAAATAAAAAGTGAACTAAGCGCATTCTATTTGTGGTTCATTGTGCACATCAAAATTGCCATTAACAATCTTAGATTTTATTTCAATATAAAAATATGATGCTGTGCATTAAGCCTGTGGATTGGTATTTTATACTTCAGGTATTTGCAAGGGAATTACAAATTCGCTGTCTGAGAAGCTTTCGATCAACCTTTGTGTTACTTACCAAATGGATTTACAAAGGAGCGTGCAAGACGTGGTGCACAAATGTGGTTGAACCCTAAATGGATACAAGGAGGGATAGGTGCTCATAGAACGCGGTGAACGTAAAGCTGTCCATAAACCACAGACAGTGGAGTGAAAGACACTCCTCCTCTGCAGCCTCTGGAAAGCTTCGTGAGATGAGCCCAAGCCTCGCTGGGCTTCCTGACAGCTCTTAGGAAGCCACGAGAGGGACAGGCCCAGATGGCTGAATTTCATCCCTCAGGCTCACACCTGCTTTCGGAATTGTGTTTACTGCTCGTGGCTGCTGCACAAGACACAAGACACAGGGTAGCCTTCCCCTCATCTCGCCTAAGGATTTCACAATAGCTCCTTCCTCTGAATAGAAGACAAAATAAGAATTGCTAGAGAGCTGAACCTCCGGCTGTTATCAAAGGAACAGCTCAAGCTTCTTGAGTGCTGGAGGAGCGGGTTGAGGGAAGGGTACCTGGGGCTCTACCAGCATGTCCAGAGGTGCTTATCGACCAGGGTAGGGCAGGAGCATAGGCCAGCTCGGCCTGGGCCCTGCCTCAGGCACCGGTGTCTTCTTGTGGCCACAAGCACTATGGTGGTTACTTGTTTGCAGGTGGTGGTGTGCAATGACACAGGAGCTCTCTGGGCTTTTGTTCGCATTTCAGTCATTAACTCGTCCTGTAATGTGCCTGTCTGTTACCTACGAAAATTGAAAACCATGAATAGTGAAGGAAATACTAATAATTATTTTTTATGTTACCAGACATTCAAATTTGGAGTTGGGACCAAGTTTAGTGTGTGTGTGTGTGTGTGTGTGTGTGTGTGTGTGTGTGTGTGTGTGTGTGTGTGCTTCCTACTGAGACTTAAAGTCAGGGCTTTATGCTTTTTCTTACTTTTAAACTCAAGATTTGCCACTGTATCACTTCAACCATGTTTGTACTTCTAGCTTTTTTTCTGGTTAGCTGGACATAAAAGTCTCCTGGGTTTATCTGCCTGCGCTAACTCCCAGCCTTGCCCCTCAGCTCTCAGTCCCAAAGGTAGCTAGGACTACAGGCCTGAGGCCCTGGTGCCCAAATAATCTCACGCGCTCATGCGCTAGATCTGATCATGCTTTAAAAAGAGCCTCCAAAAAGTTGTTTTTATGCCAAATAGAAATATATTAATGACTTTCCACAGAAATATATTGATCTCGATTTCAAAAATCTCTGAGATTATTTTTTCTTTTTATCTATTAAAAATTAGTACTCTAATTGTCCTTGGATCTCAGGTCTCTTTTCCATACTGCTTTCAAGTTTCATATATGGTCAACATTATATTTGAAGTTACTGTTTTCCCCCAAATCCTAAAAATGATCCCAGACAAGTCATTCCCATCCCGAAGGATAATACTTAAAACATGCACAATTTCTAAGTCAAAATAAGGAAAAAACACCAGTAGGGTGGTACACACCTGTAATTCCTGTTTATGAAGGCTGAGACAGAAAAATCAAGAGTTTGAAGCCAGTTTAAGCTACTTAAAAAAGACAAAGGGAAAAAGGAGAAAAAAGAGGGTAAAAACCCAAAAGACAGTAAAATAAACATTGTATAGAACTTGAACTTAATAAATCCTACATTAGATAATAAATTGGGCTTTCATGAAAACTACAGAAAACATGTACATATGAAAAGATTACATTTGATCACACAAAGAAATTGGACTGACCATTCTTTAGAATGATTCATTAAAGCAATTATTCAATGATAATCTATAAGTTTTGTTGATATTTCATCATTTTTTCATAGGCTTAAATAGATACTTAAATTGCTTTCAAAATCTCACTCTTCATTTAGGAATAGATAATGTAACAAGGTCAAATGGCTCTTCAAGTAGCCTGCTTTCTCCACTTCCATTACCAAACTCTCATTTGGACTTCAGTAGGATCCCAGTTCTTGTCTGCATTAAATATAGCTCTTAAGAGAGCCGGTCAATGGACATAGGATTGTGCCATGCTTTCTGTGATAGAAACACTTCAATTGGTTATATAGCTCCTGGGAGGAAAAGACAAACCTTTAACCCAGTATTCACAGCTTTATGGGACCTAGCCCCTTCCCCTTAACAGCTTTGTTCTTTAAACATCCATTTTTCAACTTCAGTGCCATTATCTAGGTAATTCCTTGTCTGGAGTGTTTACTCTTTCTTTACTGAATGGATTTTTTGACTCTTCCACTGTAACTTGTCATCTCATGTTAGATGAATGTTCTTCAAGTTTATATAATCACAACTTTCAAATTACAGCTTCTCTTTACTTTTTTTCTGCAATTCTAAGTAACCGAAGATAACTTTCCATTGTATTTCAAATACAAATACACTGATAAATACTTATTTGTTTCCCTTTTCTTTAGAAATAGAGCTGTACAATTATTTTCTCGTTCTTTAGTTTTACAATAAATCAATTGTACTACCATGATTAGAAAAGAATGATTTCCTGGGACACTTGTATGTGCTGCCACTGGTTTGCTTGTGCTCAAGTTTCATCAGGTTGTATGAATGTAAAGTTCTTGCCATGAAAATTAAGTGTCTATGAAAAAGAATGAGTTCAGTTCTTGATATAAAGTATTTCTTCAATTTTTTTCTTTTTTTCAAACCCTTTTTTCTGTTCTCTGATAATGTTTCAAATTTAAGATTCTTCAAGATTTAGCAAAGGTATGTTTATGGATCATTTGAAACATAAATATCTAAAATTGTCAACTCAGGTCAAGTAATCCTGGTGAGATTGTGTTAAGATCTCTCTCTTTCTTTCTTTCTTTCTTTCTTTCTTTCTTTCTTTCTTTCTTTCTTTCTTTCTTTCTTTCTTTCTTGGTGTAGTGGCTCACAGTAATATAGATAACTTGTAACTGATATTTACAGGGTAGGAGGTTACAGTAGCTCTGCCTGTTTATTCTTCTCTGACCTTATATGATCTGAGATTACACAGGTTTAAATTCTCCCAAAGCTACCCCATACCGACTCATTTACTTAGTCACCATTCACGTACTCCCTTATTAATATTATTATCACATATTTGCAACTCAGGGGTTTCAATTGAGTATGTCAACCTATGTGACCTTCATCAATATCCTCCTTCATTGTTTACTCTCTCACCACCCATCCCCAACCATCTCCTCAAGTTTCCTAGTTCAGTTTACAAATATGTACATTGAGGAAAATGCCTGCATTCACTCACCGTTCCTCTTTCCATTCATCATGTCTCCTTTTTCAGCCCCATTCCCCCCAAGACATGTTTCAGGCTTCTGATATTCAATTTGTTAAACTCCTTGATAATTTTTCAAAGGGATCACACCCTGAAGTTGGCATATCTTGGCCATACGAAAGAGTTTTATTATGGTCTTTTTATATATGCATTCAATGGTATCCTTTCTGACATCCTTTATCTCTTTATAAAACACTTTCAATAGGTTTCATTTATCTATTTTCAAAATGCATATAACGTACTCTGCCATATTCATCCTTTCTCAATGCCATGTCTTTTTGCTTATTTCCTTTCTTGCTGGTATCTATTCCTAACAACTTCAGTCATTCATTTTTAATGGCCTAGACACGTACAGTTATGGTTTCTTTCATAATAACCAATCCTTATATATCATATAACTTTGCTTTCCACAAGGTACATTTAAAGTATATTCAATTGACTTTTATGAGAACTGAAGGTAAATACCAGTTTCTTTCAAATGCAAAAAATGTTTGAACAGATACCTTTGAAGGGTTGTTTCTGCACCTGCCAGAATTTTGTTTTGTAGAAATACTTTTAAGTCACTGAATTGTAGTTTTGGACGTTACTTGACAGCAATATATTTTTCCAAGAAATTTTCAGTCAATTCCTAGTCTCTCAGGTACAGAAATACATTGGTGGTTGTGGGTAGACCCTTGTGGCTTATTATAGCACAATGGATGAGTAATAATTTCTAATGGTATTTGAACAGAAAGATGTGATTTCTTTTTGGTTATTAATGTATTTTCCCAACATCTCAACAGTGTGACAGGAACAGAAATGCTGAAAAATTGGAAATAATTGTTCTGGGTTATAAAACTACATATTTGTCTCTATAAAATCAATCTGGCAATTTTAGCTCCAATCACCTTGAACTATACATTCTCTCTTGCCAAATAAACCTATTAAATGGACAAAATACAGAAAGAATCCTTTTAGACACGAGACAGGTAGACCAGGGATATAATCGTTAAGAGAGAGACAAATACAGTCTTTTTTCCACTCAAATTTTCTCTCTGATGGAGGAGAGTAGAATTCAGCATGTGGCAATGAGGACCAGAGGGAAATGGTAGAGGCTATCTTAGAAATCATAAAGCAGAGCAGAGCAGAGCTGCTCATCCTTGGCCAGGGGAGGAAAAGGCGAGAGAGGGATAAAGGACCATGCTACAGGCAAAACCATAATGATCTAATTTCTTCCTTCTAGGTTCTAACTTCCAAAAAAAGTACCACTTCCCAATAGGCCCCACACATTGGGATAAAGCCTAGCTTGTGTTGATGTGTTAACACCCCAAGCTATGACAAATGAAAACTCTGTTGCCTGTAGAACAGTATTTGACTCTTTGTGTACTTGAGAGTCCCAGGAGAAGGAAGACAGAGAACAGGACAAGAAACAATGTTAAAAATATGGTTAGAAATGGGCCTAAATTAAAAACAAATAACCTACTATCTGAAAATGACCATGGAAGACTAAGCAAGCATTCTTACTCCTACCTGATGTCAAATAGTTGAAGGTGGAAGCATTTCAATACAATGAATCCATTTATATTAGTCTTTCTGGTTATGTTTGACTTCTTGCATTAATAATATTGAGTTGAAGGTTACAAATGGCCTACTGTTAAATTGAGAAAGATTTTCTGATGATTGACAGTTCTTATTTTGGATTGCCATTATAAAATAACTGGCCATGCACTTTTACTACAGTGATATAGGAGGCAAAATAACAGCATTTGGAATGTGTATTTCTTCAATGTTCCTAGCACCAGGAATTTTGTGGGGTTTTTTTTATTCCTTACTTTAAATATATAATACAGGATAACTTCATGAGATGCAAGACAAATCCTTGTCAGATCATACTGTCCATATTTCTGCATGGATGTATTTTCATTGTTTCTTTGTATCTTTATCATTCTTGCCCAAATCTTTTTTTTGGCCATTTTGTATTCCTATATCCTTCATGTTATCTCTTAGTAGCATCTTCTATTTCTCTCTTCCCAGAAGAGTTTTAACATATTGTTAAGAAGTTCTACCATGAAGGAAAAAGTTCAAATAATTGTAAGAGATCACTAGGTCTAATGCTGTAGTCTATAATTTCAGCACTAGGAAATCTGAGTTAAGAAATGACCAGCTTCACGATAGTCTGATATAAAAAATGTTTTCTTTTTAGTCTCAGAAAATAAGAAGAAAGGAAAAAATACATGATTGGAGGTTAATGAATCTGAAATCTATAAAAAAAATTGATGCAAAGCTTCCTAAATAAATTTTCACCTACTCCTTATGCCCTTAAAGTTTATGAATATTCCCTATTGGCCTAGCATCACTTTAATTTCTTACTTTAAAAATGGGACTTCATGTAGTGAAATACACCTGCAATCCCATCGACTTGGGAGGTAGAGATTGAGAGGATTATGGCTCAAGGCCAGCCTGGGCAGAAACTGGTTGAAAGTTCATTTCAGCATAAGCAAGGTAGGCCTGTAGGAACACACCCGTATCTTCAGGTATACAAGAGGCATGGACAGAAGAATAAGTGCCTTCTTTAGGGTCTTTGGACAAAAATTCTATTCACCTAATGATTAAGTTTGAATAAACCAAGGCTGGGGTATAGATTAACTAACAGGCCACCTACTTGGCAGTCTTGAGGCTCTGAGGTTTCCTCCAATATCACACACAGATACACAGAGTAGAGTGAGTCACATATCTCCTTAAATTTGCATGTAATTTTTTCCAACTTGTTTTACCCCATCAATGGGGTAACATTTCTTAATTTCATTGTTAACATTTCTTTTCTATTTTTTGGATCTCTTTAGCTAGAATTCCTTCTCCATGATTTGAGAAGTTGGTAGATGGATTCCCTATGTCTTCATAGGGAAGTTTCATAGTTCAAAACGAATACACAGAATATTAGTGATATTCACAGGGAAGAATATTTGATCCAGAATTTTATCACTAACATACAAGCAATCTAAGTGCTATCTCCTGCTGTCTTTTGAATTGGACTTCAATGGTTAGCCAGACCCTAACAATTTATCCTATTTAAATAGAAAGACTAAAACTGTATCTAGATATACTGATTCAGTGTGAAAGCCACATCAGAACTATCTGCCAGAAGTCATTTAGTGACTGCCATATCTGTACTACTCTATGGAAAATGCGTCAAATCATGTCATTAACCACGTTCTTGTCCAGATGTCGGGCTGACTGACTTCAGACTTGAAGTGAAAGCCAAACACAAGCTACAGCCACCTCTCTAGATTTGACAAGAGGAAAATCCTTAGCCATATGACTCTGGACTTCTGCCAGAAGCAATCTTATATAAATAACTCTGAACTCAGGCTACAGGAGCACATTGAAATTCAAATGAGGGCTTGAGAGCTTCCAGGCTCATTTAAACACCTCAGCATGGAATTATTCAGAACTGCTTCCAGACCTGAAGCACAGATTCTTTTGAGCCACTGCCTGTCCATATTTAATTTAACCCCAAAGTAACTAACTTTGCTAATCCTTTATGGTCATATTCTATAGATTTACAAAACATTTTAAAGGAAAGCAATAAGTGATTTAATGATAGCATAAAATGTTCTGTTGATAGCAGAGAATATTCTATAGTACAAAGACATAAGAAATTTATTTTCCTTAGTTAATAATGTGTCCTTATTTCATATTGCCTGTGTGTGTGTGTGTATTCTTGAACTATTGGGGCTTGAACTCTGCCAGAGGTGCTGTCCTTGAGCTTTTTCATTTAAGGCTGGTGGTTTACCACTTGAACCACAGCTACACTTTTGACTTTTTTCTGATTAGTCAGATAGACATCTCGTGGACTTTTTACCCAGGCTGGCTTCAAACTATAACCCTCAGCTCTCTGCCTCCTTAATAGCTAAGATTATAGACATGAACCACTGGCTTATTTCATATTTCTACTGGCCAGTGACTTTTAGTATTCATTAATAGCAAAAAGTAAAAATGAATTGTCAAGTCAGAAGCATTGGAGACTAATAAGAATTGCTTTAGAATAACTCATAAACTAGCATTTTCTCAAGAAACTCAAGGCAGTCACTGTCAATATAGATATATGGTAATCTAATTGGCTCTCATTTTGTTCTTTTGTTTTTATTGTGTTTTTATATATTTTATTGTAATTAATAGAAGGGTTACATTATATGCACCAGACAGAAGGTGCATTACTTCACAAACATTGATACCCTTTCTCATGTCTTGGTCCCCATTTCCCTCCCTCAACCTTTGGCTCTCATTTTGAAACAACAAATGTTACTGTGATGAACTATACAAATAATTCTCCTGCCTTCATAAGTAGTTAAGAATGTTTTTTTTTTTTTAATTATAACTCTAGCCAGGCTCTGTGTCTCACAGTTGTAATCCTAGCTACTCAGGAGGCGGAGATCTGAGGATCAAGGTTCTAAGCCAGCCCAGGCACAAAAGGATCTGAGACTCTTATCTCCAAGTAACCTCTAGAAAATGGGAAGTGGGACTTGGCTCAAGGGTAGGGTGGTAGCCTTGAGCTGAAGAGCTCAGGGACAGAGCCCAGGCTTGTTCAAGCCCATGACTCACAAAAAATTTTATAAATCTATGTTATTTGTAGTGATTCAACTTTATGAAATTGTTTTAACTTTTTCTCATTTACTGTGGCAATTTTTTTGTTTCAAAAGTTAATCATCTATTTGAATTTCATCCAAATAATGAAGACAAAGATCATGTACAAAAAAGTTTAACAAGAATTCAAATCACTTTATTTTCATGGAGTTTATAATTTTATTCAGAGAGCATAATCATTTCTTTCAAACTGATTTCCAATATTAAGTGTACATCATTACTATTATGATTATTAATGTGCTTAATATTCCAGTATTTCACTGGTGATTTGTATTTAATGTAATAGATGCATTTATTTTCAATCTCTCACACTTCCTATAAGTATTTAGGGGTTTATGTTCATTGGTAATATCTATTTGGCTGCTACAGATCTGAAAAAGTAGTGCATAGAGTAAACCTTTAACAGGAAGTGTCCTAAGGCTCCTGCCCATATAACCTGAGAATGGAACCAAAACAAAATTGTTTTGTATATCTTCTTTATCCTAGTCAATATACATTATTCAAGATTACTTGAAATGATGAGTGTACTCAGATTCAGAGATGTTTTATTTTAAATCCTAAATGAGAAAACAATGCTAGTTCTATATATAGAAGATAAGATGTGAAGTAGACAAATGCTTTTAATTACTATTGTTATCACAGCTAATACATATATAGTACCCTCAAATCTCACAGACATCATGATTTTATTAATAAGATTTTATTTAGTCAATATTATAGCCCATTGTGAATCTACTTGTCACTTGCAAAGTAGAGGGTGTTGTAGGTCCAATTACATAACTTTCCACTGTTCTTTGTTAGTTTCAACATTAGTTTCAGGGACATAATTTGTAAGACAGAAACCTCACTTATTTTATGAACCCTGAAATTTCTACTTCACTAACCCATGCCTGTTTCAAGGCATCATCTTAATTCATTTTAAACTTAAATCATTTTGCTTTGTGGTCATTGATCTTGCTCATAAGATGTGTTTCATGCTTCTTCATCTGTCTGAAAGTTTTCTTTAAATTATCACATTATTCTCAACACCCTTCTTTTATTTGAGATCAATCTAAATGTAAGGAAAAACAATTTATATTCATGAATAAGTCCAAATTAAAAAAGTCTCCAGACTGAGAAGAATTTACCATTTCTCATTCTAAATATGAGGAGACTGAATTTTTGCTCAACTGTTCTATGATTCAAATCAAGATGTGACTTTAAATGAAACATTCTGGGGACAAAAAAAGCATTACTTCATATGTGTTGGACAGTATCAAAAGTAGTTTTAAGTGCAATTTTTGTGATTAAATATACTTTTAGTTCATCTGTTCTCTCAAGTATGTTTCTAAGAAATTCATGAACTCTGTAATAAGTTTTTATTTTCTTTCCTTTTTTATTAAAGAATTTATTAACATTGATTTTTACATCATATTTCAAATAACATATTTAACAAACAACTATTCAAGAAGAAAATCTCTATATACAATCACTGGCATTTAGATTTTAAAACAGAATTGAAATTAGCTGTGGGTTTGTATGTCAGGGTTCCATTCCTTGGTACCACATACAAAGAAAAAAGCCAGCAAAGTGGTGCCTCTAGCTCATAGGGCTAGAACTCTAGCCCAGGACTGGCTAAAAAAAGTTTTTGATTATTTTTAAAATGTACTTAATGTAATAGTTGCACAATGGTGTGGTTTAACAGTTTAACAAAATAAATGAATACATCTGGCAATAGCTATTCCTTATCATTGCACAAGTTGGTTTACAAATTGGAAAAAATTAATGTCCATCTTTTCAAATTAAACTTATTTCTTGGGGAAGTATTCAATACTTTAATAACCATGATAAGATATTCCTTTATTTAAAGACATGTTTGATAGAGTCAGATTAATTACAGAGAAAGTCTGGCCATTTTGAAACAGGTTATTTTTTTCAGCCTAAATAGATCTAATTAAGCTAGGCTCCAGTGGCCTATGCCTCTAAACCCAGCTACTCAGGAGACTGAGATCTGAGAGTTTCAATTTCAAGCCAGTCTGAGCAACAAAGTCTATGAGATACTTATCTCTAAGTAACCATGAAAAGAATAGGAAGTGGAGATTCAAGTGACAGAGTATTAGGCTTGAGAGAAAAAAAAAATTCAAAGACAGCACCTAGGCCCTGAGTTCAAACCCTGGGACCATCACACACACACACACACACACACACACACACACACACACACACAAATTTTGATTGATGACCTTAGTATCCTGAAATGCTAAAGTGAGAGGAGTTTCTTTCTAATGCACCTGTTGAGTTATGGCAACAATGCTTTATTTCTCAGTAGAAGATGGTTTCAGTTCTACATATCTTTTATGCATATACTGTGTTCTACTGAAAATTAATAGTCACCCTGCTGTACTTTACTAGTATAAGAAAGTTCATGTCTTTGCCAGATGGATGACACACAGGCATCTCTTCAAATTGCTGTCTATGGAGAGTGCTCTGACTACATGGAATTTTTCACAACTTGGCTCAGACTTCTAAATGCAAATCCAACATTAAGGTATATTGTTAATTCAGTGAATAAAGATTAAACCTCTTCAGGTATGCTTTTCAAAGAGGAAAAAATATATAATGCAAAAATGAATGTATATTCAATTTAAGGTATATGTAGATGGTTCAATTTAATCTTTTAATGAAATCTTTCTTCCTTTAAAGTAATATCTTGAAATAAATTTTGTCTAGTTCATAAAAATATTAGTTGAGGCCGGGAGTTTGGCCTAGTGGTAGAGTGCTTGCCTAGCATGCACGAAGACCTGGGTTCGATTCCTTGGTACCACATATGTAGCAAAAAGCCAGAAGTGGTGCTGTGGCTCAAGTGGCAGTGCCCTAGCCTTGAGAAAATCCAGGGATCCAGGGACAGTGCTCAGGCCCTGAGCTCAAGCACAGGACTGGCAAAAATGAATCAGATCATTTATCAGTTGATTGGTAATAACTTAGTGGTGGCTTAAGAGTGATATTCTAATGATGTTTATTCTAAAATTACCTTATTAAGCTTTGTTAATTAAAATGCAATGCCTCACTATGTTCACTTTAACCTGAATTTTTTTTTTTGCCAGTCCTGGGCTTGAGCACTGTCCTTGGACTTTCTCAAGGGTAGGGCTCTACTATTTGAGCCTCAGTACCACTTCTGGTTTTTTCCTATGCATGTGATACTGAGGAATCGAACCCGGGTCTTCGTGCATGCTAGGCAAGCACTTTACCACTAGGCCAAACTCCTGGCCCTAACCTGAAATTTTTAGAATTGTGGAAATCTCAGAGTGGTAATTAAGTAGGTTTTCATTACATGGAGTAGGCAAGAAGTTGAAATGCAGATGATGTATTCTGATTTGAATAACTATAAGGGTAAGCTGTGTCTTCTCGAGTATTTTGTATTTATATTAGTGCTATGTTGAGTAATGGTCCAAAAGTTTAACAAAATAAAAGAACTTCAACCTCTAACGCAGTCAAAGTGTTTCATTAGTCAACTTGCATTTGTTCATACAATAGTGCATAATTTTTATTAACTATTCTTAAAAAACTTAATAAGCAATATATATGCATATATATAACCATACATGTAGTTAAATATAGATTATATAGTTACATAACTGTATAGTTTAGACCAACAAATAAATATATTTGTGGTATATTCTCAGCCATATTCTGAATTATTTAAGTTAATCTGTCTTTAAAAAGTATCTTTATTATGTTGTTCTAAGACAGTAACATCTTGAAAATCAATTTTATAGTTAAATAATATGGCAAGTAATTTACTGAGATGTTATCTGTGGTTAAAAACATTTAAATTGCTTTTGTTAGGATTTTTTTATCTTGAATTTAGATGAGTTCCTTAATCCTGAAATTCTGCAATTTTAGTCTCCATCTTATTATTAATTTCTAAATCTAAAGTTACATTAGAAGATGTATTAATTTAAATTCCCAGGAATAAAGTGTTGGAAAATACTAGTATTCCACATATTAATATTTTAAGATTGCCATCATTTTCAAGGTCTGTGCTAGTGGTCAAGGTAGAAAATTGGAGTTATGACACTTTAGATTTCATTTCTTATCCTTATTGGATTGACATTTCTGGACTTTTGCTAGTAACTAATACAACCTGTTTGAAATTGCTGTATAATGATTTTTCCTTCTTTTCTAATTTGGTATATGGCTTATTTGTCTAAACAACATAGATCAATTTCCAGTGATATTTTTCGTTTAGACCTGCAAATTTCTCTAAATAATTTCTTACATAAACACCATTCTCAAAATTCCTTTCTTTTTAAATGATTTAATTACCATTTCATGCTAATGTCATATACATGGGAATTTATTTAATGATATATCTATAGTTAAGAGGTACTGTGCTTGCCTGGCATGCACAGAGCCTTGCGTTTGATTCCCCAGAACCACAAATACAAAAAAAGCTGGAAGTGGTGTCGTGGCTCAAGTAGCAGAGTGCTAGCCTTGAGCAAAAAGTGTCTCAGGATGGTGACCAGGCCCTGAGTTCAAGCCCCAGAACTAGCAAATAAACAAACAAACCAATAAATAAAAATTTTTAAAAAAGTATAACAGCTTAAAAATTTAAATATCAAAGACATATATACACAGCTAGACACTGATGGGTTTGCCTGGAATCCTAATGACAATGTAACTTTCCCATAGGTCAGCTGGATTATTCATTCTTTGTTTTTTTTTTTTAATTTTCTGAGTTCTCCGTCTGTTTCTGATATTAATCCTTTATCTGTTTAATAGCAACTGAAGATTTCTCGCCAATCTATGTGCCACTTAATTTTGTTGCTGCAGAAACCTTTTAGTTTCAATATAGCCCCATTTGTTAATTTTTGTTCTTACTTCCTGGGAAATTGGAGTCCTAGTGAGAAAATTATTACTTATGCTTATAAGTTCCTGAGTGTTCTCCATTTTCCTACAGTATTTAAAAAATTAGGTATGACATTGAGTTCTTTGATTAATTCGTAATTGATTTCTGTTGAGTGAGAGATAGAAATCAAGCTTCATGCTTTTCATTAAAGGTAACCACATTTGCCAGCCCTATTTGTTAAAGAGGCTTCCATTCTGTAGCTGCTTTGACTCCTTTCTCAAAGATTAGATAGCTTTGGCTCTGTTTTCATTTGTATCACTTCTCTTCTGTTCTGTTGTTCTTCCTGTCTGTTTCTGGACCAGCACCAGACTATTTTTGTTACTCTGTTGTATAACTGTAGAATATTGGCTCTGTTGAATAATTTTAAGTGTTGTGTTTCTCTTACGTTTAACATTAATTTTGCTAGTGGGTTTGTTGTTTTGTATATAAGAAAGTGTTTAATATGTACAGGCACAAAGAAAATGCAAATCAAAGTCACAATAAATTTCATCTCATCTCAGTTAAATTCCAGTTATCAAGAAAACAAACACCTTTATACAATACTGATATAAACTAGTAATATAAACATTATGGAAATAAGTAGAAATATTTTTCGAAAGAATCATGACAGAACTATATATAAGCCTATCATACAACTCTGGCATATTTCTGAAAGAGAGTTAAATTAACACAGGAGAAGATAACAGAATAACCATGTCCAGTTTACCGTAGTGAAATTAAAATAAAGCAAAATGAATGAATAAACAAAATATGGTATGTGGAATATTACTAAGCCATAGGGAAAAACTAGTCATGTCATTTTAAGTCAAATGAATGAAACTGCTGATAATCTGGATAAAAGAGATAAGCAAGGTTGAAAAGCTAAATATTATATATTTTTGGTAATTTTTGTAATATAGACCAAAAATATGTATATATTACAGATGACATATATTGAATATATATACATATACACATATATATATACATGTATATATATATTTGTTGTTGTTTGTGGGGCTTGAACTCTGGGCCTCAGCACAGTCTCTGAGCTCTTCAACTCAAGGCTAGTGCTCTACCATTTAAGCCAAGTTCCACTTCCAATTTTGTGTTGGTTAATTAGTGGTAAGAGTCTCATGGACTTTAGTCCCTGAGCTGGCTTTGAACTTTTATCCTCACATCTCAGCCTCCTAAAGTAGGATTACAGGTGTGAGCCTCTGGTGACTGTCTGAATATAATATATTATATATCAGCTATACATGATAGTATATTTCACATTAAGTAATATATTATTATATATGTATATTATGTATAATAATATAATATAATATATACATATAAGCCTATAATAAAACACATGATTTCACTTGTAATATATCATATTATATATTCAGTATCATGCTTTATATTATAATGTACATTATCTGATTAGTGTGTACATTTTGATACAAATTTTGACTATTGTTTTAAAATTCTTGCTTGCAATGACATTTACTTATTTTTGGTTTCCTTTTGACGATAAAATTTTATGACATTCAAATATTATCCTGTTATTGTTCATGCTTCTCTATTTTTAGGTGACTCACTCACTTCCAAAGATGCTGAAGGCTTCTGCTACATTGTCTTTGGGAGCTTTGAAATTTTACTTTGAAATATGTAATCAATGAAGTGGATATTTATGTTTTGAGATACAGAAGTATTATATTATTGTTATTGATATCTCTTACTATTAGGGTTTGCTTTTCCTGCTGACTCAGATTTTGAAATGTGCTGTTATCATTCAGTCTTAATCTGTTTTATACTGTAACCTATACTACTCAATTCGTGGTTCTTCTAAATGAAAAGTTTGGCTTGCTTGTTTATTTTACACAGTGCCTTATTATATTAGCCCAGGCTGGCCTTGAACCCCAGGTCTTGCCTGGTGAGTCTTTTGAGCTACCATCACAAGCGTCTATCACCATTCACAGATAAAGTATGATTGATTTTGAGACAGGGCATTCATGGTGACTCAGGCTTGTAATCATAGCTCTTCAAGAAGCTGAGATCTAAGGATGGCAGAGAAGAGAAAGGCAAAAAACCCACGCAAGAGGACAGCGTGGAGTGGCGCCAGCCGCGGAGCAACCACGGACACAAAACAGCTCTTCTCAGCAACGCAGACCTGCCGGCTGCACGGAACCACCGGAGAACGCAGCAATTTGTGAGTACTTCCCAGGAGAAGTTTCCACTTCTGCTGGCAGAATGGCAGTGGGAGGGAGCCCTCCCCCACGAGCTGAGAGCAGCACCATCTTGACTGCTGGCAAGGACCCGGCCAAAGCAATTGGAACCTGAGAGGTGATGCTGGCAAAGCCATCATTCTAACGGGCAAAGCATTTCCCAGAGATCCCTAAGCCAGAGATCCTGCCCCAGCTCTACTGAAGTCCATCCCCCTGCGCCTGCCACAGACCTGGTAAACAAAGCCGCCTGCAAGTCTTTCAGCTTCATTTTCCTAATCAAGCAATCAGTTCCAAAACTGCAAAGGCAAATCACAAGAGAAAAAGACTTTTGAAGTGTTTGGACCCTGAATTTAGTGGAGGCACAAATTTTCTATTTTGCCCCCCTCCCCCCCCAAAACTGAAGAATACCCTTTTTTTTAGTTCTTATTTGAATTTTTTTCTTATACCCCTTTTCTTTTTTTTAATATTTTTTATTATGATTAATAAAAGGGTTGCATGATATTTGCCAGATAGAAAGTGCATTAATTCACATACATTGATACCCTTTCACATGTCTTGGTCCCCATTGCCTTCCCCCCCCCAGCCCCACCCTCATCTTGTTTTCCCCCCTTTCCTATCCAATTTCAAATAAACAAATACAAATATATCTGACATATCAGATAACAAAGTGAGATACTGTAACAATCTGAGATAACCAAGGGACAGCAAAAGAGATGAGAGATAACATAGTACATTAAGGACAACAATCATTCGTTATATGGCTTTTGTTTCAATATCCAGGAAGTCCTTTCAATTAGCTTCATACTATATGGCCTTATGTATCAAGGTTTTGCTCTATTGCAAATCTCTGCTAGTAGAGCCCAAGGTTTCTACTGATTATGACAAATGAGGGAAACCATTGAGCCTAAGTTCCTTTGAGTCTGGCTTACTTCACTTAATATGATTTTTTCTGAGTCTTTCCATTTCCTAACAAATGGGGCGATGTCGTTTTTTCTGACAGCAGCATAGAATTCCATTGTGTACAAATACCACATCTTGTTGATCCACTCATCAACTGAGGGACATCTAGGTTGGTTCCATATCTTTGCTATGGTGAATAGTGCTGCAATGAACATTGTTGTGCTAGTGGATTTAGGATGCCCTTGTTTCTGGATGGTTGGGTAAATGCCAAGTAGTGGAATTGCTGGGTCATAGGGGAGCTCTATGTTTAGCCTTTTGAGGCACTGCCACACTGCTTTCCATAGTGGTTGAACGAGCTTGCACTCCCACCAACAGTGTAGTAGTGATCCCTCCTGGCCACATCCCCTCCAGCATCTGTTGTTATTAGTTTTCTTGATCCAGGCCATTCTAACTGGAGTGAGGTGGAATCTTAGAGGTGTTTTGATTTGCATTTCTTTTATGACCAGAGATGTTGAGCATTTCTTCATGTGTCTATAGGCCATTTTTGTTTCTTCTTCAGAGAAGACTCTCTTTAAGTCTTTGGCCCATCTTTTAATGGGATGGTTGTTACTTTGGAGATTAGTTTTGGAGTGATTCAATTTTTTGAGCTGTTGATATGTTTTAGATATGAGGCCTTTGTCCCTTGTATGGTTGGTGAAGATCTTCTCCCACTCTGTAGGCTTCCTAATTAATTTATTAGCTATGTCCTTTGCCATACAAAAGCTCTGCAGTTTAATGCAGTCCCACTTATCCAGCCTTTCTCTGATTTGTTGTGATTCTTGGTCCTTATTAAGAAAGTTTCAATCTGTGCCAAGGAGGCCTAGCGTATCTCCTATTCCTTCCTGTAAAGTTTTCAGTGTGTCAGCTTTTACCCCCAGGTCTTTGATCCATTTGGGTGACAAAGAAGGATCCAACTTTAGTTTCTGCAGGTGCTTAACCAGTTCTGCCAGCACCACTTGTTGAAGAGGCTATCTTTCTTCCATTCTATGTTTTTGGCTCCCTTGTCAAAAACTAGGTGGCCATAGGTCTGTTGTTTAATATCTAGGTCCTCAGTTTTGTTCCACTGGTCTTCAGGCCTGTTCCTGTGCAAGTACCAAGCTGTTTTGATTATTATAGCTTTGTAATAGAGTCTAAAGTTTGGTATTGAAATTCCTCCTGCACTGTTTTTCTGCTAAGAAGTGTTTTTGCTATACGGGGTCTTTTATTATTCCATATGAAATTTTGGATTGCCTCTTCTGTTTCTTTAAAGAATGACTTTGGGATATTGATGGGTATTGCATTGAATTTGTAGATGGCCCTTGGCAAGATTGTCATATTCATGATGTTGATTCTTCCAATCCAGGCGCATGGGAGGTTTCTCTATTTCCTTAGTTCTGCATTAATTTCCTTTTTCAGGGTTTTAAAGTTTTCATCAAAAAAGTCCTTTACATTCTTAGTTACGCTAATTCCTAGGTATTTTATTTTCTCTGAGGCTATTGTGAAAGGAGTTGCTTTCCTGATTGTTGCCCCATTCTACTCATTGTTGGCATAGAGGAAGGCAGTTGATTTTTGAGGGTTAATTTTATAGCCTGCTACACTTCCAAAGTTTTGAATCAGCTCAAGGAGCTTGGGAGTAGAGTCTATAGGATTCTTTAAATACAGAATCATGTCATCTGCAAAGAGGGATAGTTTTACTTGGATCCCCTTTATGCTTCCTTCTTGCCTTATTGCACTGGCTAGGAATTCTAATACTATGTTAAAGAGGAGTGGAGAGAGTGGGCATCTTTGTCTCCTTCCTGATTTTAGAGGGAATGGCTTTAGCTTTTCGCCATTAAGTATAATACTAGCTGTGGGCTTGTCATACACAGCCTTTATTACATTGAGGAATGTTCCATGGATTCCTAGTTTCTCCAGAGCTTTTAGCATAAAGGGGTGTTGGATCTTGTAAAATGCCTTTTCTGCATCTATTGAGACAATCATGTGATTTTTGTCCTTGCTCCTGTTGATGTGTTGAGTTAAATTAATTGATTTGCGTATGTTGAAACAGCTTTGCCTCCCTGTGATGAATCCTGTTTGATCATAGTGTATAATTTTTTTGATGACTTGTTGTAGACGGTTGGCCAGTATTTTGTTGAGAAGTTTTGCATCAATGTTCATCAAAGAAATAGGTCTATAGTTCTTTATCTTTGATGAATCTCTGACAGGTTTGGGGATGAGGGTTATACTGGCTTCATAGAATGAGTTTGGTAAAGAACCTTCATTTTTAATTTCGTTGTAGAGCTTGAGGAATATTGGTGAGCTCTTCTATGAAGACCTTATAGAATTCAGCTGTGAATCCATCTGGCCCTGGGCTTTTCTTAGGTGGAAGATCTCTTATTACCATTTCTATTTCAGTGCTTGAAATAGGCCTGTATAGTTGGGATAGTTCTTTTTGGTTAAGTGTGGGTATGTTAATATTTGCTAGGAATTCATCCATTTCTTCTAGATTCTCAAATTTGTAGGCATAAAGGTTTGAGAAGTATTCCCTCATGATATTCTGGATCTTGGTAGTTTCTGTCGTGATATTACCATTTTCGTCTGCAATTTTGTTTATTTTGGTATGCTGTCTTCTTTTTTTGGTAAGATTTGCTAAGGGTCTGTCAATTTTGTTAATTCTTTCAAAGAACCAACTCCTTGTTTCGTTAATTTTCTCTATAGTTTTTTTGGATTCCAAATCATTTAATTCTGCTTTGATTTTAATAATTTGCTTCCTTCTACTGGGATTAGGGTTGGTTTGTTGCTTTATTTCCAGGAGCTTAAGATGACACATTAACTTGTCGGTTTGCGAGTTTTCCAACTTGTTGGTATAGGCACTCAGAGATATAAATTTTCCTCTGCCTTTGCCGTGTCCCAATGGAGCTGGTATTTTCTGTGCTCCTTATTGTTAAATTTCATAAACTGTTGGATTTCTGTATGGCAAAGGACATAGCTAGTAAATTAATTAGGAAGTCTACAGAATGGGAGAAGATCTTCACTAACTATAAAATGGACAAAGGCTCATATCTAAAATATATCAACAGCTGAAAAAATTGAAGCCCTCCAAAACTAATCTCCAAACTAACAACCATCCCATTAAAAGATGGGCCAAAGACTTAAAGAGAATCTTCTCTGAAGAAGAAACAAAAATGGCCTATAGACGCATGAAGAAATGCTCGACATCTCTGGTCATAAAAGAAATTCAAATCAAAACAGCTCTAATATTCCACCTCACTCCAGTTAGAATGGAAAGGATGAAAAAAACTAATAACAACAGATTCTGAAGGCGATGTGGCCAGGAGGGAGTGGCCAGGAGTTGGTGGGAGTGCAAACTCATTCAACCAGTATGGAAAGCAGTATGGCAGTTCCTCAAAAGACTAAACATAGAGCTCCCCTATGACCCAGCATTTCCACTACTTGGCATTTACCCAAACGTCCAGAAACAAGGACATGCTATATCCACTGTCACAATTATATTCATTGCAGCACTATTTACCATAGCAATGATTTAGAACCAAACCTCAGTTGATGATTGGCTCAACAAAGTGTGGTATTTATACACAATGGAATTCTATGCTGCTGACAGAAAGAACAACATCACCCCATTTGTAAGGAATGGAAGAGTTAGAAAAAATCATATTAAGTGAAGTAAGCTAGACTCAAAGTAACATAGTCCCAATAGTCTCCCTCATTTGTCATAATCAGTAGAAACCTTGGGCTCTCCTACCAGAGATTTACAGTAGAACAAAATGTAGAGACATTAGGTCAAATAGTATGACACTAAACATAAGGACCTCCAGGATAAGGAAACAAAATCTATATAATGAGTGACTATTGTCCTTAATATACCATGTTATCTCTCATCTCTTTTGCCATCCCTTGGTTATCTCATATTGTTACAATTTTTTACCTTTTTATCTGATATATTTTATATGTGCTTAATTGGTTATTTGAAATTGGATAGGGAAGGGGGAACAAGATGAAGGGAGGGGGTGGGCAAAGGGAAATGGGGACCACGTCATGACAAATGGTATCAATGTTTGTGAAGTAATGCACCTTCTATCTGGTGAATAAAATGTAACCCTTCTGTTAATCATAATAAAAATTATTTAAAAGGAAATGTCTATGAGACTTTAATCTCAAATTAACCACTTACAAACCAGAGGTAAAGTTGTCATTCAAGAATTAGAGACTTCACAGAATGAATAAAAGATCTAGTGTAGTATTTATAGTTTTAACTGAATCCTAACCTGTAAAGAAACTTGATTTTGGACTATTATTTCTTTCTGTCTGCTTGTCTAAACTTTTGCTAGTAAAGTTAAGTTTTATTCAGATTCAGAATTTGTAATTTTCTTTGGATAAAATATAGTTATTTTATTGTCATTAATAAATTTTGTTTTAACTTCTCCTTATTTGTACTATAAATACCAGATCTTGCTTCTCTGTTGGTAAGGGTAGTATCAACTATCCAATATTCAAAGCCTTTGTCCACTCCATATTTTCCTCAATGACTTCTACAGAAGGTTTCTAAAGTACGTGTAGGAACTTATAGAAAGTTTCAGCTCAAGAACTTCCAAATCAATTCTTATTTTCCCTTATAGGCACATTTTTTCATTAGCCACTTAACTACTATATTAGTGTTGCAAATTATATAACTGAAATAAATGAACTGAGAAAATGTAGTATAAAATCAAATAATTTTTCCTCTCAGACTTTAAATTAGTGAAAAGAACTGTAATTTTAAAAAATGAGGAATGCATAATTTAATAAGCTATTTTAACTGTCAGTATAGTATATCACATGTGAATAATATTTACCAAGTAACTTAATGAAAAAATTGGTAATAAGTACACATAATCCCTTAGAGCAAAAATAACTTTCCTATTTCACTATATTGTTATATTTTCAATTTAGTAATAAAATTAGATGCTTAAATATATTAGCATCAGTATGTGTACACTCGTTTTGATAAGGCACAAAATATATTGCATATCTAAAACATATAAGTAAAAACAGAAAATGGAGAAAAACATTTTCAGTATACTTTTTTATTAACTTTAATTATATTTATGTATATATATATTTTTTTTCTTGGTGCATGAATTCAGGGTCTTTGCGCTATCCCTAAGCTTTTCTGCTCGAAGCTAACATTGTACCACTGAGTCATACCTCTACTACCTGACTAGATAAGATTGCAGGAGTGAGCCACTAGTGCCCAGTTAACCTTAATTTTGAAAAGTTGTGTTTGCAGATACAATATTGCATAAGCTTGTTTATAAAAATAAAAATAAAGCAACCTGAAAATCTTTGCCTCAGTGGGATATGAATTATTAATTATTACTAAGTTATTCACAGACAGTCTTGAGTACTTCATTTCCAGCAATGACATAATTTAATATGAAATACTTTATTTCTATCAATGATATAATTCAACATGAAAATAATTTTACCATTGAATTATTAAGGACATATAAATCTACAAAAATATAAAAAAGAGCTGTTATCAGAAAACCAAAACTATAAATGGATGAGTCTTAACAAAAACTGGAAAAAATATTGAGGACAAAGGAAATCACACAGTTTTAACCATCATGCAGATACAGTTTCATAAACCATTTACTAATTCTTTATGGGCACAAATCTGGTTTGGTTTAATTTTTTACATTATATCAATGGCATATATATAATACCTAGATGGATTGTTACTCCCTACAACATTCCAATAGCATATGCATTTATAATGTAAAACTGATCTTTTTTTCTTAGAGAGATGATTCTGTCCTCCTACAGATGGACCTTGCAAGGCAGTTTGTAGATTCTAAGAGGGGCTTGCAGCAACTCATATGCTCTTCCTAGGAGAATGGTCTTTCTCTGTCCAGGATAATGTTCCTCCTCTATAGAGAGCCGAGCAAGGTAGGAAGGGACTGTGTCCCTGACCAATCACAGCAGTTCTAATCTGCCCTGCCACCCATTCCTTGGTGCTGTCCACACCCAAATAGTGATAACTCTTTGTCCCTGGCTTTTCTTTCTTTCCTTCTTCCTTTCAACCAATGTGGGAAAAGTACAGAAGATAGTAGAGAATCAGAATTTGGAAAAGATGTAGTCTATCAAGATAATCAGTCCTAAAAAATACACATATGCTTAATGTTGATTAGAGGATTCAGGAATTGCATCATGGTAGATGCATAAATAAAAAAACATTGGCTATTGATAAATTTGATATTAAGTCCTCATGTATGTGTTTGTGTGTGCATGTTTGTGTGTGTGTGTGTGTGTGTGTACATGTTCTGAAGTTTGAAATTCAGAGTCTAAGTGCCTTCCCTGAATTTTTTCTTTCTCTGTACTAATGCTGTACAACTTAGAGACACACCTGTAGTTCCAGATTTTTGCTGTTTATGTGGAGATTTGATTCTCAGAGACTTTGCTACCCTGCCTAGCCTTGATCCTCAGATTTCAGCCTTCTGCATAACAAGAATTATATGTGGAAGCCATTGGTGGCCACCTGAAGATAGTATTACTAAAAACAATACAAGAGCAATAACTCAATATTTGCGTGCCCAATCTATGGACATAGTATTGGAAATAAAAACACAACTACACAGACATAAAAATCTATGACTCTATAGATATAGATCTATTACATAGATTAATATGTATCTATGACATACAAACACTCAGCCTAATTTTAATTATGTTCTAAAATCTAAATGCCAGTGATTGTATATACAGATTCCCTTCTTGAATACTTGTTTGTTAAACACATCATTTGGAATATGATATAAAAATAAATGCTAATAAATTCTTTAAATAAAAAAATTCTAAAAGCACCCTCATGACAGAAATTTTACCTTTCTCCTGGCATTTGTTGTCTCCATAACCAGAAAGAGTAGATTTTGGTATGACCTACCTTTAAGAACATGAATAAGTAGCATGGACATCTTATTGGCATTGATATGGTTTCTTCTCTGAATTCAGCTCTCTCAGTGTTAAATGCAGTCCACTCTATCTGTCCTCAAGTATGTGAAGAAAACCCATGTTTTCCCCCTTCCCTTTCGGGTTTCAAATAACCAAAAACATATATACAATATATCAGATAACAAGGTGAAATACTGTAACAATATGAGATAACCAAGAGACAGCAAAAGAAATGAGAAATAACATAGTACATTAAGGACAACAACCACTCATTATATGGCTTTTGTTTTTATATCCCGGAGGTCCTTTCATTTAGCTTCATACTATATGGCCTTATTTATCTAGGTTTTGCTGTATTGTAAATCTCTTCTAGGAGGGCCCAAGGTTTCTACTGATTATGTCAAATGAGGGAAACCATTGACCCTATGTTCCTTGTGGGGCAGAGATGGTGGGGGAGGGAAATGGGGACCAAGACATGAGAAAGGGTATCAATGCTCGTGAAGTAATGCACCTTCTATCTGGTGAATACAATGTAACCCTTCTATCAATTAGAATTATAATAAAAATACATGGAAAAAATAAAACCCATATGAGGCTCTGTCCATTTTTACATACAGACTTCATCCAGAGCAGAGGGATCTTCCTCTTGCTAAAAATTTTTTATCACTAGTGTTCACAGAGAAACAGCACAAAATATGTTAGATAAAAATATCAATGATAATAGAACCGAGGACCCAGATATTAAACCACAGACCTATGGCCACCTAATCTTTGACAAGGGAGGCAAAAAATAGAATGGAAGAAAGACAGCCTCTTCAACAAGTTGTGCTGGCAGAACTGGTTAAGTACCTGCAGAAAACTAAAGTTGGATCCTTCTTTGTCACCCTGCACTAGAATTAACTCCAAATGGATCAAAGACCTGGAGATATAAGATGACACGCTGAAAACTTTACAAGAAGGAATAGGAGATACACTAGGCCTCCTTGGCACAGGTTGAAACTTTCTTAATAAGGACCAAGAATCACAACAAATCAGAGAAAGGCTGGATAAGTGGGACTGCATTAAACTGCAGAGCTTTTGTATAGCAAAGGACATAGCTAATAAATTAATTAGGAAGCCTACAGAGTGGGAGAAGATCTTCACCAACCATACAAGGGACAAAAGCCTCATATCTAAAACATATTAACAGCTCAAAATATTGAATCACTGCAAAACTAATCTCCAAAGTAACAACCATCCCATTAAAAGATGGGCCAAAGACTTAAAGAGAGTCTTCTCTGAAGAAGAAACAAAAATGGCCTATAGACACATGAAGAAATGTTCAACATCTCTGGTCATAAAAGAAATGCAAATCAAAACAACTCTTAAGATTCCGCCTCACTCCAGTTAGAATGGCCAGGATCAAGAAAACCAATAACAACAGATGCTGGAGGGGATGTGGCCAGGAGGGATCACTACTACACTGTTGGTGGGAGTGCAAACTCGGTCAACCACTATGGAAAGCAGTATGGCAGTGCCTCAAAAGACTAAACATAGAGCTCCCCTATGACCCAGCAATTCCACTCCTTGGCATTTACCCAACCATCCAGAAACAAGGACATACTAAATCCACTAGCACAACAATGTTCATTGCAGCATTAATTACCATAGCAAAGGTATGGAACCACCCTAGATGTCCCTCAGTTGATGAGTGGATCAACAAGATGTGGTATTTATACACAATGGAATTCTATGCTGCTGTCAGAAAAAACGACACCCCCCCATTTGTTAGGAAATGGAAAGACTTTGTATTTGTATCTATTCATACTTAATTCTATCTAGGTTGTATATTTCTGGACAAGAAAGTAAGGAACTGAGTTTGAGGAAATGGTGGTAGGATAATTATGAGTAAAATAACCCTACTTACCTGATAGTGGAGGTTCAACTCAAAACCTCATACTTCTTCAGCTAGCTTGCTAATGACTAGTGCTCTACTAGTTGATCCATGCCTCTAGCCATGTTTTTGATGCAGTCCTGGCCCTTGAGTTTGTTTTGTTCAGGGCTAGCACAGTACCAATTGAGCCACAACATCATTTCTGCCTTTTTCTGTGTATGTGGTACTGAGGAATTGAACCCAGGGCTTCATTCATGCTAGGTAAGCCCTCTACCACTAAGCCATATTCCCAGCCCCATCTTTTTTCACTTAATTTTATTTTATTTTTTATTTTAATTTTTATTTTTTGCCAGTCCTGGGCTTGAGCTCAGGGCCTGAGCACTGTCCTTGGACTTTCTCAAGGCTAGAGCTCTACCACTTGAGCCTCAGCACCACTTCCGGCTTTTTTCTATGTATGTGGTACCGAGGAATCGAACCCGGGTCTTCATGCATGCTAGGCAAGCACTTTAACCACTAGGCCAAACTCCCGGTCCCTTTATTTTTATTTTTATTTTTTGCTATTCCTGGGCTTGGGCTCAGGGCTGGAGCACTGTCCTTGGACTTTCTCAAGGCTAGCACTCTACCACTTGAGCCTCAGCACACTTCTGGCTTTTTTTTAATGTATGTGGTACGGAGGAATCGGACCCTGGTTTTCGTGCATGCTAGGCAAGGCACTCTACCACTAGGCCAAACTCCCGGCCTTTATTTTATTTTTTCTGCTGGTTATTTGAACATAGAATCTCTGACTTTTAGACCCAAGCTGCCTTTCAATATTTATTTTCTTAGGATTCTGAGTAGCTAGAACTACTAGAATGAGGCACTGGCATCTAGTTTAAAAAATCTTTTAATTCAACTTTTATTTTGCATTTTCCAAATGAGAAATCTATTATTCCTCTTGCCTGGTACAGTTTTCTTTGAGGCCACTGTGTAACTATGTTGCTCCTCTCCGGGGCAGCAACATGGGAACAGGGAGGGACACACAGGGCCAGCCTGTAGTCCCCCAGTCCCCTGGGAGCCGAGTGAGATGGTAAGTGTTGAATGACCCAGCCCTCCCCCAATCACCGGGGAAGAAAAAGCCATGCTGAGTCAGAAGCAGTGTTAACCATGAAAGCGCATCAGATCTCTCTGCTGATCTCTGATGCTCTCAGATGCTCTCATCACTTTTTATTGCATCAGACAATAAGTTATATACTGTTAGGGTAGGAGAAGGTGGGCACTGGGAAGCTAACCAATAGGAAGAGGGCCTCTGTGCTACCACTAAGGGTCTGGGTGGGGCTTTCAGGTACTGGGCAGGACAGGTGCAGGAAAGCGCAGGAGACTTGAGCCGCTGTGAGACCCGTGAAACTTCAGGGGGTTCAATCGAGTCATGTACACAGAGATGCCTTAAGAGAGGTATGCAAAAGGACTGAATGCCTGGTCCAAGCCCTTTAATTGCTGCTGAGCCAGAATCAGGCCTCAGAGATGGAGGTCAGGCCCCAACATAAGTACATTCACTTTATGTCTCTGCTAAAATGTTACCCTCCGGAGAAACTTGCACCAATAACTAAATACAGATAGACAGTTCTTTTCCCTGGTTGAGGTTGTTCTTGTTTCTCTCTTAAGAAAATCGATGATTTATATATCATTATTTTTCTTTGTTTGTGCTCTTTTCCATGGTATAAAAGGGAAGGGATTTTTAAAAATCTCCTTACGTGAATGACTCCCAAATTTCTAGATAGGGCATGCTTTACAATAATTAGGTCTCAATATTTATCTAATGAGTGAGCATGTGCAAGATATTTGGCATAAACCACATTTTTTGGCTAGTGAACCTCACTCATGAGCGGATAAGAATAAATTATGTCTCCATTTGTCTTACATGCTGTGTCTGTTACTTTTTAGCCAACAAGCAAAACAATGGCAAAATATCCTAAAATACTGATCAATTCTCCCTCCGTTCTTTAAACCCTGTCTTCACAGTCTGTCCTAAAGTGCCAACCCCGAATATTTTTTTAGGATTTTTCTCAGTTTCCTTCAGCTATGTATGCACTCATAGATGGCCACATAGGCTTCATTTGCATAGATGACCACTATACTTTTAACTGCATGATTCAGTTGAATAATGATGAACTTATATTGCATGTATTTAAATTTTTTGATACAGCAAAATACCATCAACAAATTTTTAGGTAGAAAGAATGATCATTACTTTATTTAATATTTTAAGTATGCAGATGAATAATTACTTAAAGTTCCCCAGTAACCCAATTTTTCTTTATTGGATTTAATGGCTGAAAAAAAAACTTTCCATTAAAAACTGGACCATTTCTCATGGCTATTTCTTTGGCCTAATTTTGCTAAGCACGATTTGGTGTGTTATCCACAGGATTTAGCTGATATTCCTGTTCTGAAGTTCTGATCTGATCCATTAAATATTTTTGTTTTAGTTGTATTCTTTATGTAAAAATGAGTACTGAGTCTTTAAAAAAATAATTTCATGCTATTTTCTTAAAACTTTCACTAACAAAGTGAAACTAAAGGAGAGTACACATAAGAGAGAAACACAAAGTTGTAATGACTATATGCATCTTTATATTGATATAAAATTATATATACATATAGTCCTAATGAATGCAAAGACATACAAATAAGATATCACTCTATTAAATTTCATGTTTTGATGATTCTGTGTTCTTTTTTTACTATGGTGTGTAGTCAAGCACTCATCTTCAGAAGAGTTGAGAGAAGGCTACATAACTCAAGGGAAAATGGGCAAAATATTGTAGCCATTGAGCTCACTAGACAATGATAAAAGCGAACTATATAACTGATGGGTTTAAATGAAGGGAGGAACTGGGAGAGTGTGTGGAAAAGGAAGACATTGTACTAAAGGAAATGTACTCATTACCTGACCCATACAATTATAATCCCTCTGTACATAATCCTCATAATAATAATAAAGTAAACAGAAAAGAATTTAGCATTTTAAAGTTGAACTCTGGCAAATATATATCAAACACAAGTATCAAGATGCAAAGTATCAAGATATCAAGCATGATAACCAAAACAAGTTCCGATATTTACTTGTTCGTACTTGGGGAATTCGGTAACCATTTAATTATACAGGTGTGATTTTTGAACTGATGAAAAAATCTACAAAAACAAATTCATAGTCAAAGACAAACAAACTTAAAATTGACAGGCTGTATCAATATCAAAGTGGCTCTGCACAAAATTTACTTTTAGCACATATTAGGATAATTCTCCTCAATGTGACCCTGGGAGTCCAGAAGTCTGTTATAATTCTAAGTTATACCAAATCAGTTATCTTTTTTGATAAGTCATTTTCTAGAACAGACATAGAGTAATTAAACCTCTTTCAAAGATAAGTGTAGTTTGGACTTATATAGAAACATTTTTGTCTGAAATATTTCAGAAGCTAAAATATTATATTCTGCAAACCTGTTGGAACCCAAAAGCTGCAGGTGTTGCTTTGAAAAATGATATTTTCATCATTTACCTGACAAGCACAGCTGAGATATAAGAGTTACAAACATTCCACTTCTGCATGCCAGCTGCTGTTTCCATGGTAACAGCCTAAGTTGTGAAAAGCAAGGTAAATGTGATTAAAATTTTTAGCTGCTGATTTTATGAAATTTGTATTTGCATATGTGTAAAGTAATTAAGAATGGTCACCTTCATATTCTCTGCATTCTTATCAGGGCATATCACTCATAAAGGACACAAAAGTAATACGTTTTGTGCTGTCATCTTCATTCATGTAAACCATATACTTCAACCACTCTGGACCACTCCATTACCTGGTTTTATCTCTCTCACCCTACCACATTGCTTCCCTTCATCTTTCCAAAAGATCTCACTTCTATTTATAAGTCATTCTATTTTCTTTACATCTAGATTCTGTACAGGACAGAAAACATGTGACATTTATCTTTCTCTCTCTGACTGATTTCATTGAATGTAAGGATCTCTACTTATAATCATTCTCCTGTAAACTGCATATCTACATTCTTCTTTATAGCTAAATAATACTCCATTGTGTCTATATCTACCTATCTATCCATCCATCTAAATATCTTTCTATGTATTTTAAATTTTATTTATCCATTCATACTCAGGTGTAAGCCTAGGCTGATATAATTCAATAACTGATTTTGAGTGATTAAATATGACTTGATTTACATACATATAATCTTGTAGCTATTGTACAATTTATAAAATAAATCAGAGATATCTTGCTATTGGGTAAAATGATAATATATTGTATAAATTGTATAAAATTTCAAAGACATTTTTCCTTTTCTTTTCCCTTATATGTTTTTACTTTCTCTCAATTTCTAGACATATGTTTCTTTTTTCTGTTCCCCAAATAAATAAATAGGTAAATCAATCAATCAATCAATAAAATTTGTTTCCCATTTCCAGTTTGATTAGATTTCCTATTATTGCTAAAAATAAAATATTTGGACATAATAGAGTTTGTAGCAACTAAAAATAACAGGTATATCCTCAAAGTTTCAGTATGCTAGATGTATCATTGGGACATTTAATCATAGATTGGTTGGCCAGATAATAGCAGATTGTTTTTCACTCTCACCATTCTTCTAGCAGGGTGGCATACAAATGGAAACGTGAGAATGCAGCCCTATATATTTTATTTTCGTCACAATCATTTGGCTATCAAAATCATTGTAAGGACAATGTGTTTAAATCAGAGTTCTTCCTATCTTGTCTTTGGAAAATGAGATTATTTGTTCTAGAAAGTTCTTGTGAGACAGGCCAAGATATGGGAATAAAAAAGAACAAATATCAACAAAACTGATTTACATGAGCTGGTATGAGTACATATCATGAATGACTAACATACTATATATATGTATATATATAATATACATACATATATATGGTATATACATCTGATTTGAAAATTGACCTTCTTATATCATCCCATTTATACATAGAACTAACTTCTTACAACTTATAAATCGATGGCTTAAGCCAATCCTTTCAATTAATCACAACCAAGTTTTGTTCCTAGTTATTTTAGAAGGAATTTTAATTTGTTAATTATTCTCAGATTTAAATAGAAAAAGGAAGTATAGAAAAATATAAATTTCACTGCTTGGCTAATTATAGTGGTATTGTCTAATGGTATGTTACCTATTGGCAAGCTGAAAATATTGTTTCCTCTAGTGTATAAGTTAAATATAAATGGTAATTAGTTGAACGACCACCAAAATATATTATTTTTCAATAACAATGAAATTTATTACAATGAAATAGGATAGGGAATTATTTATAGGTTGATTATATTCTATTCAAATGTATCCTCTATGTGGTCAGGTATTTGTGCAAATTTTACTAATTCATATATCTTAAGTATTCTTACTAGATTCAAGAAGAACTCAATAAATATTTTCTGAATAAATAAAAAGCTTAGTTTTACATTATCTTTGCAGTTCTACTTTAATATATGAAATTATGCTTGTTTATAATGACATTGAGTTTACATACACATGACGGTTCCTTGTGTAACTGGTACAAGTACATTTTTCTCAAATATTGGATAGTAGAATAACAAATTCTTGAATTAAAGTTGGAAAATTTAGAAAAGTTGAATTGCTAAAATACTTGAATTGGCTAAGAACATAGCAAGCAGACTCTAAGCTAGTTTGAAGTCCTACAAAATAATTTTTCTAGTGTGAATAAAAATGTGTCGTAAGTTGTTGCTCTTATCTACTTCTTGTTAAAACAGTATCTAATTGTATAATAAAATTCAATGATATTCAAGCCATATTTATTATCGAGTATGTTTTAAGTATCAGAGTATTTAAAAATTAAATAATGCAATATCTATAGGCAGAAAGGCATTTCCATGCTTTATATTTGCCTAATTCCCTACAAATCATTTTGTGTCACATAAAGACTGAGAATGTATTATTTGATATATGGAGTCTCACAGGAGTCAATTGAGATCACTAATTAGAACTAAATGATGTGATAAAATGGCTTCTGGTATGACAATTTTAGAAGCTCCATGAGTGTCTCCCCAGATTTACCCTCTGGAAGTGATCCTAAAGACAAATAGCAAATAAAGATAGCAAACGTTGGGAAATCTAGAGAGGAAGGTGAGAGTACTGGTCATTTGAGACATAGAGACTCCAACTCATCACCTTCAGGTAAACAAAGAAAACTTCTCTTGCATACTTCCCAAGTGGTGATCTCCTAAGTGGCATTTGGAGAACTTTCTGGAGAGAACAAGATAGTTGTTTATCTCTTTTATTCTGTTTCTAAAGATGTCTTAGTTGAGTCATTTGATAGGAATGTGTTCCTTTCTTCTATCTAACCTTTCTTCTATCACTTCTTTCTATCCATCTATCCATCTATAGTGTAGTGTTCTGAACTCTGTTCAGGGTCTCTGATCATATTCACCCAAACTTGCCAGGCACTGGTTTCATGTTCAAGAGAGACAAGGCAAAAGGACCTGCCTGTCACCAAACTGTTAGCAGCAAAATACCCCTTGGTGAGAGGTTTTCATTCTCCTATGCCCAAGTGCCACAGGCCTGACATGGCAGAAATTTTACTGAACAGAGAAACAGGCCTTCAAAGAGAGACCACCTAAACTCTGACTTCATTTATATTAGAACATGGATAGATAAAGCTGAGAAGTACTCTCAGGAAGTGAAGATTGTGGTGAAAGACCTTTGGTAGGAGATTTAAAATACAGACTGAAATACAGGTTGTCTAATTTTTTTTTAGATTTAATTAACATTGATTTTTTTATTTCATATTTCAAATATCAAGTTTAATAAATAAGTATTCAAGAATGGGATCTCTATATGCAATCACTGGCACAGAAATTTAAGAACAAGATTAAAATTAAGCTGAGTTTGTGTGTCATAGATACATATCAATCTATATAACATTATGTCTAAAGAGTATATATCCCATCATAGATTTTTAGATCTATGTAGTTCTATTAATTTTTTTCTTTTTTTCATATATTTTTATTGTAATTAATAGAAGAGTTATATCATATTCATCAGATAGAAGGTACATTAATTCACAAATACTGATACCCTTTCTCATGTCCTGTTTCCCATTTCCCACCCCCTCCCCCCTCACAACTTGATTTCCCCCTTTCCCTCTCCTATTTTAAACAACCAATTAAGCATATATAAAATATATCAGATAACAAGGTAAAATATTGTAACAATATGAGATAACCAAGGGACAGCAAAAGAGATGAGAGATAACATAGTACATCAAAGACAACAATCACTCATTATATGGCTTTTGTTTCTATATCCTGGAGGTCCTTTCATTTAGCATCATACTATATATATGGCCTTATGTATCTAGATCTTGTTCTATTGTGAATCTCTGCTAAGAGAGCCCAAGGTTCCTACTGATTAGGACAAATGAGGGAGACTATGTTCTGGCTCAATTCACTTAATATGATTTTTTCTAAGTCTTTCCATTTCCTTACAAATGAGGCAACATCATTCTTTCTTACAGCAGCATAGTATTCCATTGTGTATAAATACCACATTTTTAAGTGAGAAATGAGGAACATTACAGCTGAGATGAGCCCTCCAGAAGTCAGAACAAATTTCAACCATTGCTTTTGGAAACTTTCACTTCAAAGGACCTAGAATTAGACTAGATTAGAATATAGAGTAATTCATACCCACTGGCACTGTTCAAACAGTAGAGCCATAAGCTGGCCAAGAGAGGACTTTAACAGTTGGCATTGTCACAGAAGAGAAGAAACCACTCTCATCTCAATGTAATTGTGGACAAACTAAACTATGCCTCCCAGAGAAACAGCATCAAAGGCATAACAGTTAGTGTGCTAATGTTGAGAAGAACAATACTTCACTGAAATAATTCAACCAGTGACTGCACAAGCCAGCAACCAAAAGCCTCAGAGGCTAGAGGACAAGTCATGGGATTTGTTACAAAGCTGTATTGAAAGCATCTAGTTTCCAATAATTATAACAAAAGTATGAACTATGCAATGAAGTAGGAAAGTATAATCCCTTCACTAGATAAAATTCACTCAACGGCCCCTGGCTGTAAGAATAGCCAGATATCAAACTTAACAGAAAAAAATCCCTATGGTAACTTAGGTAACATATTCACAGAACTAAAGGAAACTGGAAGTTAAAAGATTTTGTAAAGATGCCACTTGTAGCAAAGAAAGAAGAAAGAAGAAAGAAAGAAAGAAAGAGAGAAAGAGAGAAAGAATGAGAGAAAGAAGGAGAGAAATAGAAAGTTTGAGAGAGAGAGGGGGAGGGAGGGAGGAAGGAAGGGAGGGAGGAAAGAAAGGAAGAAAGACAGAAAAAGAGAGAAAGAAAGAAAGATTGTGTAGAATAAAATTGTTAGGTGAGAACACTGGCCATGAAAAGTATAAATGAAATGAAATGTTTCTCAAGAGTATCAGTGGTGTTTTGACACCGTTAGAAAAGAGAAACAAGTTAAGTAGAACAAAGACATCATCTAAGGTAAAGAATAAAGGAAAATGAATGAAAAGGGTAGAGTTTAAAAAAGTAAGACTGCAATAGACAAATCCACATCCATACTATTGGTAGGCCTATGTTAAAATGAATCTAAGTGGGCCTTCAAAGTTAGAAAAACAGTCCAAGTCACTTGCTTATATTTGCTTAAAAATCAATGGGGACAGAAATCAGGGAAGGAAACTTACAAAGGAAACCAAACAGTGCTAATTAACCAATGGGCCAATTAAGAAATCAAATAGAAAATCAGAAAATCATTTGAGATGAATAAAGGCACAGCATACCAAATAAAACTTATATGACTTGTGAGTTTCATTGTTGCACTGTTCAGCTTTTGTCCTGTTGTTCCTTTGAGTTCCAGACATTCTATGGATCAGACAAACTTGTATACAAGACAAAAGGTACCAAAAACTTAAAAAAAGGAAACAAAAATAGAAATAACTGCATATACGACATAGTAACAACTAGACACTATGTTGGAAATGAGCTTTACAAGTAGGGGCAGGGGAGGGGGAAAGGATAAGTGGTAGAAAATGAGGGAGAGGTGTTTGAAAAGAAAAATATTTATTATCATAGTTATGTAGCTGCCTTGTTTACAATTAAAAAAAACAACTTAGGTGATATATCTAAAAGAAGGCAAACTGGAAGAGTTTCTCAGCTGCAAATGACTATGTTAAAAAAAAGTAGTCACCACAAAAGAAGAGTCACTACTAAAAAAAATACAAATATAATTGAAATTATCAGATCCCTTGATCTGAGCATCATTTCTCCAATGAAGACATGCAAATGTCCAAAAAGCACATACAAAGAGGCCTGACATTAATCATGAGAGAAATGAAGTTTAACCACAATGAGATATCAGTACAAACTGTGTATAATCAGAGAAAACAACTTGAATATTACTAGCAAGGATTTGGAGGTATTGGCCCTATTATTATTTGGTGTCAGAAATCCTGTTACACAACAATTGGCAGATAAAAATTCCACATACATATTAGGATATTATTTGACTAAAATATAGAAGAATATAATTTCATTCTCAAACATGGATAGACACCAAAATGATGTAAACTGAAAGAGGCTGGCAGCACAAATGACAATTTTTTTTTGTGGGTCATGGGGCTTGAACTGGGCCTGGGCACCATCCCTGAGCACTTCAGCTCAAGGCTATCACCCTTCCCTTGAGGCAAGCCCACTTCCCATTTTCTATAGGCTAATTGGAGATGAGAGTCTTAAGTCCTTTTGTGCCAAGGCTGGCTTTGACCCTTAATCCTGAGATCTCAGCTTCCTAAGGAGCTAGGATTATAGGTGTGAGCCACTGAGCCAGGCAAGAAATGACAAATTTAGATGCAGTTATACATATCAAAAATCAAAACAGGATAATCGTCAAAGATGGAACCATAAGGGTTGTTGAAATAGGAAATAATGTTTCCAATTAATTAGGAATCCTACAGAATGGGAGAAGATCTTCACTAACCATACAACGGACAAAGGCCTCATATCTAAAATATATCAACAGCTCAAAAAATTGAATCACTCCAAAACTAATCCCCAAAGTAACAACCATCCCATTAAAAAATGGGCCAAAGACTTAAAGAGAGTCTTCTCTGAAGAAGAAACAAAAATGGCCTATAGACACATGAAGAAATGCTCAACATCTCTGGTCATAAAAGAAATGCAAATCAAAACAACTCTAAGATTCCACTTCACTCCAGTTAGAATGGCTAGGATCAGGAAAACTAATAACAACAGATGCTGGAGGGGATGTGGCCAGGAGGGATCACTACTGCACTGTTGGTGGGAGTGCAAACTCATTCAACCACTATGGAAAGCAGTATGGCAGTTCCTCAAAAGAGTAAACATAGAGCTCCCCTATGACCCAGCAATTCCACTACTTGGCATTTACCCAACCATCCAGAAACAAGGGCATACTAAATCCACTAGCACAACAATGTTCATTGCATCACTATTCACCATAGCAAAGATATGGAACCAACCCAGATGTTCCCCAGTTGATGAGTGGATCAACAAGATGTGGTATTTATACACAATGAAATTCTATGCTGCTGTCAGAAAGAAAGACATCACCCCATTTGTAAGGAAATGGAATTAATTGGAAAAAACCATATTAAGTGAAGTAAGCTAGACTCAAAGGAAGATAGTCCCAATAGTCTCCCTCATTTGTCATAATCAGTAGAAACCTTGGGCTCTCCTAGCAGAGATTTAAAATAAAACAAAATCTAGAGACTTTAGGCCAAATAGTATGACACCAAATGTAAGGACCTCCAGGATAAGGAAACAAAATCCATATAATGAGTGACTGTTGTTCTTAATGTGCTATGTTATCTCTCATATCTTTTGCCATCCCTTGGTTATCTCATGTTGTTACAATATTTCACATTGTTATCTGATATATTTTATATTTGCTTAATTCGTTATTTGAAATTGGATAGGGAAGGGAGGAAAACAAGATGAGGAGCGGGGTTAGGGGGAGGGAAATTGGGACCATGTCATAAGAAAGGGTATCAAGGTTTGTGAAGTTATGCACCTTCTATCTGATGAATATAATGTAGCCCTTCTATTAATTTCAATAAAAAATAAGCATATTCTAAGAAAGGAAACAATGTTTCCTTTTTCTTCAAGACTTATTGAGATTTAATGTTCCCATTTTTTCCCTTTCTATATTTAAAAAAGTTATCTTTAAGTAATAGCACAAAGGAGCTTACCTTTAACAAAAGTAAGGTTTTCTTTTTTATTTCTTTCTCTCTTCTTTCTTATTTCTTCCTCTTTCTCTCTTCCTCCCTTGCTCCCTCCAATCTCTCTCTCTCTCTCTCTCTCTCTCTCTCTCTCTCTCTCTCTCTCTCTCTCTCTCTCTCTCTCTCTCTCTCTTTCTTGGTCCTGGAGTTTGAACTGAGTCAGGGCTTGGGCATTATCCCTGACCCTCTTTGTGTTCAGAGCTAGCACTCCACCACTTGGGCCACAACACCACTTGTATATTTTTCTGAGTAATTTATTGGGGATAAAAGTCTCATGGTCTTTCCTGCCATGGCTGGTTTTAAAATGTGATCCTTGGGTCTCAGAGCTCAATAGCTAAAAATTACAGATATAAACCATCAGCTTATAAGTTTTATTTTGATATGACAAAATCTTTCTGAAATTGAATCTGGCAATAGGTGGAAATACATATGAACATGATTGAATTAGTTAATTTTGTAGCTGAAATGTTTGTTGATAAGATTGTAAACAAGTTCTTAATCCAAGGAAAGAAATATATAAAGTTTGTTCTAGAGAATTTTTTTCATATATTTTCACTGTAATTAATAGAAGGGTCACATTATATTCACCAGATAAAAGGTGCATTACTTCACGAACATTGATATCCTTTCTCATGTCTTGGTCTCCATTTCCCTCCCCCTAACCCCGCTCCTCATCTTGTTTTCCTCCCTTCCCTATCCGACTTCAAATAACCAAATATGCTTATATACAATATAAGGGATGGCAAAAGAGATAAGAGATAACATAGTACATTAAGGACAACAATCAATCATTATATGGCTTTTGTTTCTATATTCTTGGAGGTCCTTCCATTTAGCCTCATACTGTATGCCCATATGTATCTAAATTTTGTTCTATTGGAAATCTCTGCTAGGAGAGCCTAAGGTTTCTACTGATTATGACAAATGAGGGAAATCATCGAGCCTATGTTTCTTTGAGTCTGGCTTACTTCACTTAATATGATTTTTCCAATTAATTCCATTTCCTTACAAATGGGGTGATGTCTTTCTTTCTGACAGCAGCATAGAATTTCATTGTGTGCAAATACCACATCTTGTTGATCCACTCATCAACTGGGGAACATCTGGGTTGGTTCCATATCTTTGCTATGGTAAATAGTGCTGCAATGAACATTATTGTGCTAGTGGATTTAGTATGCCCTTGTTTCTGGATGATTGTGAAAATGCCAAGTAGTGGAATTGCTGGGTCATAGGGGAGTTCTATGTTTAGCCTTTTGAGGAACTGCCATACTGTTTTCCATAGTGGTTGAACGAGTTTGCACTCCCACCAACAGTGTAGTAGTGATCCCTCCTGACCACATACCCTCCAGCATCTCTTCTTAGTAGATTTCTTAATCATGGCCATTCTAACTGGAGTGAGGTAGAATCTTAGAGTTGTTTTGATTTACATTTCTTTTATGGCCAGAGATGTCAAGCATTTCTTCATGTGTCTATAGGCCATTCTTATTTCTTCTTCAGAGAAGACTTTAATTCTTTGGCCCATTTTTAATGGGATGGTTGTTTCTTTGGAGATTAGTTTTGGAGTGATTCAATTTTTTGAGCTGTTGATATATTTTAGATATGAGGCCTTTGCCTATTTTATGGTTATTGAAGATCTTCTCCCTTCTGTAGGCTTTCTAGTTAATTTGCTAACTATATCCTTTGCCATATAGAAGCTCTGCAGTTTAATGCAGTCCCACTTGGTCCTTATTAAGAAAGTTTCGACCTGTGCCAAGGAGACCTATTGTGTCTCCTATTCCTTCTTGTAAAGTTTTCAGTGTATCTGCTTTTACCTCCAGGTCTTTGATCCGAGTTAATCCTGGTGCAGGGTGACAAAGAAGGATCCCACTTTAGTTTTCTGCAGGTGCTTAACCTGTTCTGCTCACATGATGTGCTGAAGAGGCTGTCTTTCTTCCATTCTATTTTTTTGGTTTCCTTATCAAAGATTAGGTAGTCATATGTCTGTGGTTTAGTATCTGTGTCCTCAGTTCTATTCCATTGGTCTTCAGGACTGTTCTTGTGCCAGTACCAAGCTGTTTTGCTCTGTATTAGAGTCTAAAATTTGGTATGGAAATTCCTCCTTCACAGTTCTTTCTGCTAACATTGGCTAGAAATTCATTCATTTCTTCTAGATGCTTAAATTTGTTGGCATAAATGTTTGAAAAATTTTCCCTCACAATGCTCTGGATCTTGGTAATTTCTGTCATGATATTACCATTCTCATCTCTGATTTTGTTTATTTGGGTGTGGTCCCTTCTTTTTTGGGTAAGATTTGATAAGGGTCTGTCAATTTTGTTAATGTTTTCAAACAAACATCTCCTTTTTTTGTTGATTCTTTCTATAGTTTTTTGGACTCCAATTCATTTAATTCTGCTTTGATTTTAATAATTTTCTTCCTTCTACTGTCTAGAGAAAATTTTTGTTGAGTTCTTTGAAGTAGGATATCATCTCCTTCCAAATAATTGATGGACTTATAATTGCTGTCTCAGTTTTTTAAGACTAACAAGATAACAGAACTTGTGTGAATTGTTGGGAATTAATAAACCTCTGGTGTTTTTGCCTTCAAATATCAATGACTCATATTGTTTTTCATGTCATAATTTAATAATCTCTATGAAATAGGTCAGATAATATAAATACAAATGCATAAAATCCATTAATAAAGTTTCTAGTTCAATTTGTTTTAGGCTTTTTTCTTGAAATTATTGAGTCATGATATCCTTTTCCATTTGAGCTATCATAAAAGAAGAATAACATATATACATATATCCATATTTTACCAACTTTGTTCAATATTTTGAGGATTTAGAAAAGAACAAAACCAAACTGTGTGCATTAATTCCATCAAGATGTCTAATGCTCATTTTATGAACTTGTATTTCTTATTAGAAGAAAAAATATTAGTGAAAAATGAATTATTCATGTTAATGTGTAGGAATATTTTCTGGTGGCACATTGATCACAGCTATAGATCATAGTCTATGAAGCTACTTATTTTCTACCACTTTCCCTCCCCTGAACTCTTTTCCTGCCCTGTTGTAAATTTATTTCCAGCATAGTGTGTTGTGATTAAAGCTGTTGCATTGGTTCACACTCTATTCCCATCCCCAAAGCAGATAAATTTATATAGATGACAAAGGGTAATGAAATAAGAAGCAGTGACAACCAGGAGATAAACAAAAGAAAATGAAAGAAAAAGAATACTCTAAAAGCAAACAAAAACCCTCTATTGTATAGCTCATTTTAATTACCATAATTTAATAAAGGCATAAGTACATAGATATTGAGCTTGTGATCCTCTACTAGACCTATCCTAGACTTATATTAGTTATTAAAAATGAGGGGTAGTGGGGTCTGGAGTTTGGCCTAGTGGTAGAGTTCTTGCCTGGCATGCATGAAGGCTCAGGTTCAATTCCTAGGTACCACATACATAGAAAAAAAAAGCTGGAAGTGGTTCTGTGGCTTAAGTGGTAGAGCTCTAGCCTTGAGAAAAGTCCAAGGACAGTGCTCAGGCTCTGAGTTCAAGTCCCATGACTAGCAGAAAAAATTTTTTTAAAAATGACGGGTAGCAAGTAGCCTACATTTTGTTGTTGTTGTTGTTTTGTTTTGTTTTTGTTTCTTTGCCACCCCTAATGCTTGAACTCAGGACATGAGCACTGTCCTTGGGCTTTCTCAAGGCTAGAGCTCTACTACTTGAGCCACAGTACCACTTCCAGTTTTTCCTTCATATATGATACCAAGGAATCCAACCTTGGTCTTTGTACATGCTAGGAAAGCACTCTACTACCAGGCCAAACTCCCGCCCTCAGCCTATATTTCTTTAGATCTGGCTTACTTCATTTAATATGATTTTTCCCCAAGCTTCCATTTCCTTAATGAATGGGGTGATGTAATTATTTCTGATGGAAGCGTGGAATTCCTATGTGTATCTATATAACACATATTCTCAATCCAGTCATCCACTGAATGGCATCTAGGTTGATTTCATGTTTTGGCTAAGATAAATAAGGTTGTAATGGATGTAGGTGTCCTGGTAGCTTTATCCAACTTCTTTGCATCTTCATTCTCTGTCCCTTCTTGTTTAGTTGTTTCTGTCTTGGTCTTTTTATTTATTTATTTTTTGTCTCTAGTGATTACTATGACAATCCATACTTCTAAGAGATTAAGTTTTTTAGTTTCTACAAATGAGTAAGAACAGGTGGTATTTTTCTTTCTGTATTTGATTTATTTAGCTAATCATAATAATCTCTATTTTCACTCATGGGCTGCAAATGACAGAATTCAATTCTTTCCAATAGGCATTGATGCTATATTTTTTAAACTATCCATCTATTGATAGGCATCTTGGTAGATTGCATAGTTATTAGGTATTCCTTAGCTATGGTGAAAGTGCCATGATAAAAATGAGACCCACCTACTGTATTTAATTATATGTAGATTTAGTGTATATGACACGTGTTATATAGATATGATCTATAGTTGGTAATATCTTAACATATAGTGTATGACACAAGGCATGCTCAGAGCTCAGAAGATAACTGAAATGAATATCTGATGAGAAGTGATTATATTTCTCTCACTGAAATAAGGGAGTACCATGTCACAATCTGTTTCCAAAAAAATAAAATGAGCTAATATATGAAAGTGGTTTATGACATTTTTAAGTACTATATGTATGCAGAAGTTAACACTGAGTAGGAGCAGTTAGAGGAGGATAAGAGTAAAAACAAGGAACAGAAAAAATTTAAAATGCCCAAAAGAGAACCATATGGGATACAGGAAAGTGGAAATTATGGCTAGATATCATTTGATGTTATAAAGGTGATCCATTTAACCATTATGTTATTTGCACTGCAGAATGAGCAACAGGCTTCTTCACACCACAAATGAACATTTACTAGAAGGAAGAAAATCCTTCTGTGAAAACTATTAAATTCTCAATAAAAATTGTTAAAATTATTTAAGCCTTTTTGAGATTAATGGCTTTAAAAGGTGCTTATTTCTTTCTAAAGTCCCTAACTATTTCCACACCATTTAGCTTATTCGTGACATCTTGACTTTTTCCCTTTAATAACTGTCACCTATATAATAGTAGTTTCACATCAATGCTTTCCCTGCTGCCATACAAGAAATTTTTTAATCCAAAGTTGGATTGTCTTGAGAATAATAGTTACAATCTCTAAATGACATAAATCTTGAGCTTTCATTTATTAAATAATGCTGGCTGCTGAGGTTGTATTTCCAGTCAAGTATATCCAACAATGAATGTCTATGAAGGGATGTAGAATTTCTCTGCATGCTCTATTCCTTTTGCTGGACTCTTGTGTCTTTTGCTACATGGTTCAGAATGGTGCTTATGAAAAGCATCACTACTTCATGAGATTAAAGCAATTATACTGTTCTTGTTAATAATTAATAAGAAAATTATTTCAGTAAGTTTTAATAATTTGGGAAGTTAAAATTGCAAAAAGTATATCCCCCATCATACAACAAATGTAAATCAACAAAGATATTGCAGATAGTAAAAAACATAATAGGACTGAGGTGGTTCAGGTGATTGTGACCTTGTCTACTAAGCATGAGGCTCTGAGTTCAATCTCTAGCACCATCAGCAAAAATAGTAGTAGCATTAGTAGTAATAACAATAATAAAAAAACCATCTACTGACAAATGAGGATGAAAGAGAAAGGTTTGAGCTTTATAAAATTTTCATTAACCGCAGTGGTTAACTGTATTTTTTCATGTATTTTTATTGTAATTAAAAGAAGGATTGGACAGGGAAGGGGGGAAAACCAAGAGAGGGGGTAGGGGGGAGGGTAATGGGTACCAAGACATGTGAAAGGGTATCAATGTATGCGAATTAATGCACCTTCTATCTGGCAAATGTCATGTAACCCTTTTATTAATTACAATAAAAATATTTTTTTAAAAAGGATTACATTATATTTACCAGATAGAAGGTGCATTACTTCACAAACATTGACACCCTTTCTCATGTTTTGGTCCCCAATTTCCTCCCCCCACACTCACCCCTCATCTTGCTTCCCCTTTCCCTATCCGATCTCAAATAACCAAATAAGTATTTTTAAATTGTAATTCAAATGTGTGGATATGGATATTGTGTGTCTAGCTGGGAGTAACAAAGGGATGAATAAAAGAAAGAGAATGAAGCTTAATTGCTATTTATTCCTCTACTCTGCAGTTCATAGGTATGGAGTATGTTTCAGAGAACAGGAAATCTACTGTTCCCCCAACAGTTATGGTAGGAAAATAGGTCAGTTGATAAATGAATAAATGTTTAAGGATAATAAAATAGCACTATGGGATGACAACATTGCAAAAGTTCAGAATCTGAAAAAGAATTTTTTTTTTTGCCAGTCCTGGGCTTGGAGTTCAGGGCCTGAGCACTGTCCTTGGACTTTCTCAAGGCTAGAGCTCTACCACTTGAGCCTCAGCACCACTTCCGGCTTTTTTCTATGTATGTGGGTACCGAGGAATCGAACCCGGGTCTTCATGCATGCTAGGCAAGCACTTTAACCACTAAGCCAAACTCCCGGCCCTGAAAAAGAATTTTTTGAGATTTGCTCACTGTACTTCACATGAATCTTTAGAAAAGCAGGAGAGAAAGAGTCAAAAAGAACAGTGAATAACTGCAAATAGGAAATATATGCAAGTTTTTCCTCTCCATTGGATTAATATAAAAGAACACAGATAAATTGATGTTTGTGTGGCTCATGCCTATAATCCTAACTACTCAGGAGGCTGAAATCTGATCATGTTTTGAAGCCAGGCTGGGTAGGAAAATCTAAGACTATTATCTGTATTTGGAAGTGGAGTGATGACTTAAGTGATAGAACAACAGGCGTTAGCAAAAAAGCTCAAGGACAGAATCCTGGCACTGAGTTCAAGCCCTAGAACTGTCACCAAAGAAACAAGCAAATAAAAAGGCACCGATATAGACATTTATAGTATACATTAAGAATTTAGGGTGAAAAAAATCCAAAAAATGTATAATACCAATTACATATAAAATTCAATTAGGAGCAAAATTTCTAGCACCAAATATTGGACTAAAATCCATAGATTAATATTTGTAGAAAGATATTTTGAAGTCAAGAATTCAGTATTCAGATAACAGCACATTCAAATGTAAAGGTGATTTTTTTTGCTAGTCCTGGGCTTGAACTCAAGGCTTGAGCACTATTCTTGTGATTTCTCAAGACTAGCGCTCTACCACTTGAGCCACAGTACCACTTGCAGCTTTTTCTGTGTGTGTGGTACTGAGGAATCGAACCCAGGGCTTCGTGCATGCTATGCAAGCACTCTTACCACTAAGACATGCTCCTGGCCAAGGTAATTATTTTAAAAGAAGGATATTATAATTCTTTGCAGATATTTGTGGTTTTTCACTACTTGGAAAAAATTCTGGGGTGAACAATAAAATAACATATTAAAAATAAAGGGAAACTACTAAATACGCTTGTGAAAGGAGTGGTTCACTCCCTTCTTGTTGCTATAACAATATCGTACATTGAGCAATTTCGTGTTATAATGGTTAAAATATATTTTATTACAGTTCTAGGGGCTTGGAAGTTCAAGGTCAAAGTCTCAGTATTTGGTGGGGGTCTTTTTGCTGCATAATCACATGGAAGAATACAGAAAAGCATGGATGCTTAACACTTCCTAGAATGTAACCAGCCCCTCACTTCCCAGTGGTAACATTACCCCAGCACTGTTACATCAGCAGTCAGATTTCAAGTTAATGAAGTGTATCAAGCTCCTTCTTCCATACAAATTTCCACCACTGTATTTTCTTTTATTTTTCCTTTTTTTTTTGTGGGGTCATGGGGTTTGAACTCAGCCTGGGAGCTGTCCCAAAGCCCTTCAGCTCAAGGCTATCACCCTAATGGTGGTCTTGGGCACTGTGACTGAGCTCTTCAGCTCAAGGTTATTGACCTACCCTTGAGCCAAGCCCCACTTCCCATTTTCTAGAGGGTAATTGGAGATAAGAATCTCAGATTCTTTGGTTCCAAGCCCAGAGTCTCACCTAAATCAGATATGAGTAGAACTTGAGGTATCGTTCATGATTAGGCAAATTTAAGCTATGGGACTGAAATACAACGCTTAGGGAGGCATAGAATATACATACTGATCCCCAAAGAAAAGCAGGAAGAAAATACTAAGGTGTCTCCTGTTGGTTTAAACCCCATCGGTATGAATAATACTAAACATGAAAGCTTGAGAATAATGTCTTTTAACTAGGCATTCTACCTTCTTAACAAACTAAGATCAAATTCAGAACCCCCAGACAACAGACCTACCAGGCCTCGGGCTTTGCTGGACTTCACTTCACAAGGTAGTCCCATGCCTTTAGCATATCCAGGATGGTTGTTCATACAGAGAGTTCCCCGTTCCAGGCATGAGGGGTGCCTTTATTCCACAGCCTCTCCACAGCAGCTTAATGAGAACTATCTGCTTACAGTCAGTACCACAGTATTCCATGTAGCCTATGACACTTTCCTGACCACTGGATTCATATTCCCCTGGGACCACTTCAGCACAGCTAAAGGACAATTGTGCTATAATGTAGGAAGAAGAAAAAGGTGGCAAATGCAGAAGTGCCATAGAGATCCATTTTAGAAAAGTTACTGGCCTCAAGATTTGAGGACTCTGAGTATGGAGTAGGAGAAGCAAACTTAAAGCTCTGCAAAATGCCTTCCGTGGTGATTTTCCCATTGTTCTGATGAAAGGTAACTGGTATTCTTTTGTGTGCACTGATCATTTCATCAAATGGTCTCTTTTCTGATCCTTCCTTCCTTCCTTCCTTCCTTCCTTCCTTCCTTCCTTCCTTCCTTCCTTCTTTCCTTCCTTCCTTCCTTCCCTCTTTCCTTTCTTCCCTCCTTCCTTCTCTCTCTTCATATGCACTTTTATCCATCAATGTTTTTTAAATGGATAAACCGGGGGGGGGGGGGGGGGGGGGGGGGGGGGGAAGGGGTTGATTATTTTTCTATACTTGACAAATGCAACTTGTCTATGTGTTTCACATCCTGCTATTTTCCCCCTTTTTAATGGGTTCACATTGCTAGAGTACTAATGTATTTGATTTGTCATGGAGTTTTAGTCTAGTCTTCTAATATAGAGCCCAACGAAAGGATGAATATTTGGAAATGAAACCTCAGGACCAAAAAATGAGGAAAAGCAAGGACGTTATGGAAGACTGTGAGATAAATACAAAGGAACATAATGTGATTATTTCGTTTCCTGATGTGTTGAAAGGAAACAAAGCATGTTTGCTGGCAAACTCATGCTTTGGCATTACTTCTGATGAAACACATGAATATTATGTGATGCTATCTAGTTTGTAAAAGAAGTTAATAATATTAATTTCCAGACTTCCTTCCATATTGCGAATTGGTCAAAATTTACCTTCTCCAGAATTAATTTTCTCTTACTTTTCTATGATACAGACACTTGGTGGCCAAATTAGCTTGTCTGATCTCTTACACTGAATGTAGTGTCTCATCCTGTCCCAGAAAATTAACAAGAACTAGAAATTCTCAGTGTGAAGCATGATAGTTTTGCTGCCAGAGGAAACATGAAGGGTGGAGACCCAGCCCTCTCCCCGCATGACAGGCACTTAGCTCTGTGATAGAAAAGGTGGGAAGACATGTTGGAAGAATCAAATGATCACAAAGTTAGAGCAAACTCAGAGAAACAAAATTCTGATAACTATTATGAGCAAGACATTTATAGTAGGAATATGACCTTACACAGTGTGATAAGCTTTGTGAAATAAAAGTCCTGAGGCCTTCAGAGACATCACACAGAGAACCTAGTTGAATCATGCCAGACTTCTCATATACAAAAGGAGAGAGAGATAATAATTGGGTATTTGCAGTTGCCAAGTTCATGGTGTAATAGTTTGAATTTGAAATATTCTCCACTGGCTCATGGTTTGCTTGATGTCTAGACAAAAGTCTTTCTATCGGCTAGTCATGATTCCTTTGTCAATTTTGCCAGTATTCCAATATTTTATTCCCCAAGGGCCTGGTGGAACAAGGACCCTTTATGTACCAAGTAGCTGCAGCTTGGTGGTTATAGCGTTCTCTTCCTTTCTTCATGTGATATGGAGTTACTAAAGTGGGTCTAGAAAAAAATTCTGTAAACACATTCCTCATTTGCCCAATGGCTAGCCCTAGAAAGCATTTGCCTGTTGGTTTTCATGCAATGAATTTCATACCCTTGTGACTGGTGCAATCTCTAACACTTGTTTAATCCAAGTACAAATAAATCCTATGGGAATTAAGATGCTGGCAATCATTTTCTACTTCAGTGCAACACATTTCTATGTTAGTTGCTTTTGCTGGAATGCATATGATGATGACACTAGTAACAGCACTAGTGAGACTTTACACTTAAAAAAATAGTGTTTATAATCCTTATAATTCCTGCTCAGGAAGCTGAAATCTAAAGTTTGTGGTTCAAAATTTGCCAAGTCAGAAATGTATTTGGCCATTCTATTTGTAACCATCAAAAAATGAAAGGAAGAGTGGTAGCTCTGGCCTTGAGTGAAAAAGCTAAGTGATACTGCACAGGCCCTGAGTTCAAGCCTCAGTACTGAGACAATTTTAAAAAAGTCCTGGGACATGCAATATAAAGGCAGAAGAAATCACATCCCTGTAAACACTTCCTTATAGAATATATCCATTTAATAATTGAGTCTTATATTTTTTAAAAAATGTGATACTGGGATTTTAGCTTTGCTCTGTCTTTGCTTTTGATATTTGTATGATTTTTAACAGTACTTCTAACTTCATTAAACAATATAAGAGTATTGTTCACATCTAATGTTATATAGCATCTGGTATCAGATAACTCCCACTTTATGACGGACATTTTGATTTTGAAGATAAATTGGTGACCTAAGTTTAATTGTTAAATGATCTACAAACCACAAGAAAGCATGACATTGTTTCTTCATGAGGAGATACTTATATGTAAAGAATGGCAAAAGTTTATTCCCAGAATGTAAAGTCTCTGCAGACTCCAGTTGGAAGTGCCATTTGGGCAACAGGAAGAGCAGACTGGATTGAATACAGAACCTGTCCTCTGTACTACACTCAGAACTATAATGCTTTCAATCAGTAAACAGTTGACAATGTGTGCTCAAAGTACATGTTTGTTCTGAGATCCACAGTCTCTTCAAATGGTAAGAAATGTCTTAGATCTACAAGATCAGTTCAAGTTATACAAAAGAAGGCATATTTTTCTTGATAAATAATAATTCCCAATTTCTCTTTGAGCCAATATCCTGTGCTGGCCCAAAGCTGAGGTCACATGTTTCAGTTTGTTGGTAATGCCATAAACCATTTCTGGCCCCATTATCTAACACACTTCATGACAGATCCGTCATAAACCTTACTGAAATAAATAATAATGGTTTTTATTATCTTTGTCTTCAGTTTATTGGGCCTATTTTTGCTGCATATCATTGTTACTTGTTCCCCCATGCACTTGAAGTCTATACTTGTATAGATGGATACCACAATATATTCCAGCCATGGAACTGACTGATGCTGAATGTTGACATGGATATTCTTTGTGGATGTTAATGGGAATTATGTGACCATTCTAAGCAGCATGGAAATGAATTATTAATAGAATGTTTTTTGAATGATGAGAGTGAATACATCAGCCATTCCCAGGTCTATGTTAGCAACTTGCAGGGTCTTCTCAGAGGGTCCATTTTGATCCACGTGCTTTGACTAATAGTAGAATAAGACTCAGTAGGAAGGAAGGAAGCTGCTCTTCACAAATACTGGGCATTTTCAGTTATTAAAGATTATCTCTATGCGCCAGCTTCAACAGAAGACTTTTACAATGTTTATATCAAATCCTGCCATTGACAGATTCCAAATTTCTTCATTCCTGAGCATGAAACCATCATCTGCCTATTCAATCTTCTTTAATTTTCTATACTGGGATTTCTGAGACTTAATTCCCTAGAGCTTTTTGATTGGACACTCATCATATATCTTCCCTCTGCTCAATACCATTTCTTGACTTCCTCATATTTTAGAATATAGTTTATGCTTCACACTATCTAGTATTTTATTTGTTTCTTTTAACAGGGGATTCTTAATATAATTTCATAAATGGGTGTATGAAGTGAGAAGTGAAGTACCAGAAGTGTAAGGTTCTCTAAATGGAAATTCTAAAGCTCAAAACCAAGAAGATCTATGTTATTTCTTCACTTTCTTAAAAAGAAAATACACCAACATCCTTTTGAAATCCAGACTTTGGGAAGAAAGACTTATGTAAAAAGAATATGTAAAGTGCAGAATGATCAAAGTAACAAAAGCTCTTTAAAAGTCCTTTACAACATAAAGAGTAATTTTAAAGTATGCAGATAATTTTTTTCTGAGCTGAAGATGTATTTCTTTGTAAGAATGAAATATGAATAGATGAACACATATATAGACAAGAGTGGTTTCTTATTATATAATTCACTCACATAAGAACTCTTAATGTTGAAATCAATGAGATTATTTTCCATCATCTTTGTGAAGCTATAAATAATAGAGGCGAAAGTATGTGTTAGTACAATATTATTTATTATACTAACATGTACTGTTAGTATGTAGTGTTTAATTTCTGGCCACTGTAATGTATAGGTCATCTTGTCTGAATTACTTTTGTACTCATTCTAGATATAAGAATTTTATTTATTCTGGCTTCAAAGCAAAAGTACATAATGAGAAATGGACTTCAAAATATCCCTAACTGAATTAAATATCCATTCCCTGAATTGGTGATTGTTTGTGGGATGTATGTTTAAAATTATATTATCTTATTTGCTTTCAAATTTTACATTTCAAATCTCCACTTCTATCCTTACTTGTTTCAGGAAAATGAGATGGCCTTTTGGCCTAGCGATTTCCTTAAAAATACATTTGGAGGATGGGAAATGGGGACAAAAATACAAGAAAGGGTAGCAATGCTTGTGAAGTAATGCACCTTCTACCTAAGAATATAATGTAACCCTTCTATTAATTACAATAAAATATGTTGAAACATATATTTGGAGGATGAGGCATTTGTGGCTTGCATCTGTAATCTAGTCTTGACCCTGGGAACTGTGGTTCCAGGCCACCCATTCAGGAAAGTCTGTGAAATGCTTATCTTCAATTAATCATAAAAATAACCTGGAAGTGGAGCTGTGGCTCAAATAGTAGAGTGCTAGTCTTGGCCAAAAAATCCTCAAGAAGAGCATCCCAGGCCCTGAATACAAGCCCCAGTACAAATACCAACAGAGAAAGAAGATCTAAAAGAAAAGGAAAAGAACATTTGGATAATCTAGTCTAAAATCTAATCTAATCCTACCTGTTGGATTAAGAAAATTTTCCCTCTAAGACAAACCACACTTTTAGATGTACTGAAATTTTGTTATCATAAGTTAAGATGGTGCTTTTGTATTGAAGTAAGAATATTGAGTCTAAAAAATTTCTCACAGGCATCTTCATGGAGGGGCTTTCCACCCAGCTCTGAAAATCCTAGAGGTGAGACAGAGGCCATTCATTGAATTGCACACACCATGGTGTTTAGGCTTAGGAAAGCTTTGCATAGAGAATTCTCTGATTCTGTCCTTCATTACCTTCCTAGATGGTTTGATTTGCTCATCTGAGTATACTCCTATATGTAAGGTTGAGGCGTCTTCCCCCTACATGGAAAGGCTAAGTTGATCCTTGAACTACTTCATAGAGAGTTCCACTGATACTCCAGCTACTTCCTCATATGATTTGCTTTTATTTAGGCTTGGTCTCCACAGCAAGCACATGGTTTTTACCTTTGAACTGGGGTGCAGATCTTTGAGACTAGAGTCCACTGCAAATACCAGCTCTCCAACAGGCTCCCGATTCAACCTCTCAAAATGTGGCTTCTCTGTCTGTTACCTACTGAATTCTCTCATAATACTATCAAGATTGTACATCTTAGCCATAGGATTTCTATGTAATACTGCACCTTTGCAGGAATATATAACTGCAACCTGCACTCAAGTCAAAAAAATAAGCATGAGATAGAAAAATACCATATTGTATATTGAACTTTGTTTAAGAGAGAGTTTATTTCATATCATTACATAAAATGTTACACTGCTCGAATTTGGTATTTTCCCCCAGCCCTTTAGATGCACTTTCCAATACTAGTCTTATTCTCTTTCATGTGATCTGTGTTCAGAATCAAATATGGTCACTAAAGTATGGTGTATGCTGGGGAAATTTCCAAGGGTATCATTTTTTGAACAACTAACAGCTTAAAACTAACAATTGAAAACCAAGAAGCTGAAACATGTTTTTCAGGAATGGAGGAGTCACATCAAGGGGAAGATGAGCAGATGAACAGAGATAGGAAGGGTGGTCAAATGCAGTTCTAAGAGTTAATGTATACATGTGAAAAATAGTGGTAGGTACGCTGAAGATATAGATTGGGTTGGGACTGACATGTTGAATCGAACCTCTTTGGTACAACTACTTGAGAATAATAGCCAATAATATAAAATAATTTGAAAGATTCCAGAGTTTTTCAGCATTCTCTTTTGTGTCCACAAGGTCATAGAAGGGTATGTGATCAAGAAAAAATCAATACTGTAAGTGACTGTGGGGTAATGTGCACAATGCACAGTGGCTCATGTTATTGGACCACGAAGGACAAGAGAATGAGAGTAGTTAGTGAGGATAGCTGTCATCTGGTCATGCTTCCAGCTTTGTATTTCCACAGACTGGCTTTGTATTTACTTGCCCATAGGCAAGTCATGCAGATGGTGCTGGTACAAGCCAGGATGGCATGTACTGTGTTGTTTAGCTCCATAACATGGTGGATGGGGTGTTGTCAGCAACTGTTGACAGAGAAAGCTTGGAATGTACCTCTTCAAGATGGCAGAGGCTTCATCCTCAGAATTCCTGAATGATTATTGGGCACTTCTCACTGAAGAATTGGACTCTAGACTTTAATAGACAAGTAAATACAATTATGCATGATAAGGAATGAAGATTAGGAGATGTTATCGTACTACATAAATATTAATGAATGCCAAACAGTTCTTGGTTTAAAGAATGCTAAAAATGAAGAGCCCACTTTAAGTAGCTCTACTTGCTCATTGGATGGAAGAATTTCAATCTCACTGTTCCAAATACCTTATTTAAAATTATACAAAAGGCATACTGAATACTCAGGATAGCTTTCACTATGTATTACCTTGAAAAAGTTCATGATACATGGTTACATGATTTGTTTCTAATGTGACTATCATTTTCTGTGTCAGTTCTTTACCAAAATCACCAGAAATTTGGAATCTGACTATATCTTGTTAACCACAGACATAGGCTTTATCTCCAATCATGTATGAAGAAACTCAAGTTTGAATGACATATACGGCTTCTTTTAAGTCAGTTTACTAAGAATTTTAAGTGACTTCTCGACATGGTGGTAAGAAATCACAATAAACTAGAAATTTTGGTATGTTAAAATATTTAATATCTTTAGCATCTTTTTCACCTGGATTTGTGGATAGAATATACATTGGATTGTTGGTTTCTAGCTTTTTAAATTTTTTCCCATGACTATGTTATTCTTCACATACATGATTAAAATCCACTTTATTTTCTTTTTTGGGCTGGTCCCAGGGCTAGAAATCAGAACTAGATAGTGTCCCTGAGTGTTTTTAGCTCAAGGCTATCACTCTATTGCTTGAGCCACAGCTCTGCTTGTGGCTTTTTCAGTGAGCAACTATAGATAAGAGTTTCATGGACTTTCTTTGATCCTCAGATATCAGCCTTCTGAATAGCTAAGATTACAGATGTTATTCACCAGCATCCTAGTTCAATTAATTTACTGTAAATTGTTAACCGAATCATCCTCACGAGAATTAGTCACTTAAATATGTATAACATTTAAAAGCACAGATATATTCTCTAGAATAGTCACTAATATTTGACATGAAAATATGAAAACCTAGATATAAATATTATGAAAGATTTTAGAGATATGTTCTGGTCACCACTGATGGTGCAAACATATGATATCAAGTACTGAGGAGGTTGAAATCTGGGCACTTAGGTTCTAAGCCAGCTTGGGCACAAAGGATCATGAGACATATCTCTAATCAAACAGCAAAAAGTCAGTTGTGGAGATATATCTCAACTGGTAACGAGCCATACACAAAAACACTAGAGAAAAGTTCCAGGGCATGAGTTCAAGCCTCAATACTGACACACACGTGTGTGCGCACGCACACACACACACACACACACACACAGACAAAACCATACATATGCAATAGATTTTGGATCTAGTAATTGGTGAGTCCAATATTAACAAAATTCTAGCTAAGCCAAAATATTCACTGTTGTTTACTCACTTTCCTACTACATCTATTGCAATGTAGTTGATGTCAAGCTATCTAGCTAGAAAAAAATTCAGAGTAATAGCACATAATGATTGGTTGAGAAATTTATTAGTGAATTCAATGATCAAAAGAAATTCTATCATGTGGTTATTGTATCTGACTTTGTTATCGTGTATATTGTATATACATTTATTTCTTTATTTGAAATAGGGAAGGGAAGGGGGTGAGATGATGGGAGGGGGTGGGGGTAGGAAACTGGGACAAAAACATGTGAAGGGGTATCAATATGTGAGAAGTAATTAATGTACGCATTACCTGACAAATGTAACTGTAACCCCTCTATACATTACTCTGACAATAAAATAAAAAAGAAATTCCAATATTAACAATATACTGACTTAAGGATATCTCCATTCACTTGTAACAACTCCAGTGGTTTTTTCTCACAATGATAAGAAACTAATCACAAGAAGAAAAAGTGTTTGCCTATGTCTTAGGTCCACGTTATAACATAATTACATATTTCTCTATTATTAAGTCTGTGTAGATGGATGAGAAAAGCTACTTAGACATGTCTGGAAAAAATCTGCTACTGTTTTATGAAGGAATCTGTTCATTTCAAATGTGTGGTATATCTGAGTAAAGAAAAAACATAATTCATGTGGTGTGACAATATTGTGTGTGATTCAGTTATGTCACTGCCAAGGTTTGAGCAGAATGTAAGAAATTAGCATTGATCACTGGCTTTCACAATTTCTTTCATCAAGCTTAATCACAGTCACATCTGTAGTCTTTAATTGGGCCTTACAAGCCATTTAGCATATTGTAAGTGCCAATTAAGATTTGGGCAAGGCAAACAGAGGGTAAGCAATTTCATGGAATAATATATTTCTCTTAAGCTTCTAGCTACATACACAATTAGTTATAGAATTGCACTTTCATTTACATTTCCTTGTATTTAGAAACTTGGATGCAGTGATATTCTCTAGTAAATAAACAGACATGTACTTTCTCTTCCCCTTTTCAGTTTTCCTGCTTCATTTTCTTTCAAACACTTATTTTTAAAATGTATAAATTTTATCACACTGTACTTGCTATGTCATTTCATTCTCATTCAGAATGATAGTAGAAGTTGATTTGCTTGGTTATATCTGAATAGCCTTTAAGAAAGGGAGTATGTTCTTCTAGAAATTATTATTAAGAAATAGCAAACCTCCTAAAGAAAGAATACCCAAGTAAGTAGGGCCTCTACAGTGATTGCTTAGTGGTGGAATGCATGTTTGCATTCATTACCGGGAGTGGTTTGAAACACTGGAGATTTTCAGGATCCTGCCAAAGCAATATTGATACCATGAATGGGGAAGGAAAATACAAAACTGAATTGGTAAATGAGATTATAGAGAATCACTTGTGTAGATTTTAAACACAAATGATCAGAAATAAAAGTTGTTGAGAAGGCCTTTATTTGAGAGTTTATATTATTTCCTGTAGGGTGACATCTACTTAATAAACCCACATTTTCTTGGCTCTCAGTGATGTGAAATAATATAAAACCTTTGGTCCAGAAATCATTCATATTTCAAGAATCTTGGAATAGGCAGAAATGACATTTCTTTATCCTTGTTAGTAATTACAGATGAACTACCACTGCCCTACAAGCCTGTCATAACTCCTGTCATAGCTCATTGACCACTAGGATATATTTATAAAAGTGAAACAATTATGAAATACAGAGAAATGATTGGCTAGAGTGATCAAATTTATAATTTCAAAGCTACAGTTTGAACTTTTAGCTATGTAACTGTAAATGTTTGTTTAAAGAAACATTGCTATTGTATAAAAATTAATCCTTTGAAAATGAATCTTCAATATTTTAGTATTGGGTGTATGTCAGTGTTTAAGATCTTATTTGATTATGTCTTCTGTTGTCTAAAGCAGGGAGAGTTCTTATTAATAATTATGCTCAGGGGACCTGGAAAAAATAAAGATATAAGAAATAATTTTATTCTTCTAATATTTTCTTGGAAAAAATAATGCATATCTGCATTGTTATGTATGAAAAGAAGTAGAAATAATTCAAAACACATTGAATCTATCATGAAAATATTGTGTAGTTTATTCTTTAGCGCTGTATATGTAATTTTTATGAAATTATGTCTGTTTTGTTGCAAAATATAAATGGATATTTATAACACATCACAATGTTGATTTGGTTGGACATTTTGTCACAAGAAAAAGAAATTATAACTAATATTTCCTGTACTTTGCAAATTATAGCATATTATATTGTAATGACATTTTCAATTATGTCTGCATTTGGTTTTTGAGCAAATTTCCACCTTCCATTTATAATATTAATACTGTACAAATTATCTTTCAGGAAACAGTCAAAATAACATGAAAATATGCCTACACTTTCTTTATAAGTATTCAATTTTAATGCTATTGATAATAGACTTTTTTCCTATTTAAGGTTTGCTATTATTCTGAATGAAATTTTGGATTTCTTATATTTTTTAAATAATGTCATTAGCATATTGGCGGCAGTATTGCCATCACAGTGTTAATCCAATCCAGGAGTATGGAAGGTTTTTTTTTTTAAGAAAATTTTAATTTCTAAGATTGTCTATACATTTGGAAAGGGCTTTATGATCATTTCCAATTTGCAATGAGGGAGGAATTTTAGAATGTTCATTTCTCATACTTTCCTAAAACTAATTGCATGTGTTTAGAATACATTATTTTTTTGTATCATCTTTAGATTGGAGTTGGTAATATTCTCTTAAGAGGCTAATGGGTAATTAGGCTGCTACTGTCTTTCTTATCACTGTACATAAAGCTGGTCTGGAAGGTTGAAATGGTCTGTGAAGCAATCTATCCCTTTTTATTCTGTGGAAAAGTTGGTTTGAGATTGGAATTTATTCATCCTCAAATATTTGAAAGATTTATCCAGACAAGCCATCTGGAACCAGTGTTTGTTTTGCTTTGTTTTGGTGTGTAGGAGGGTATATTAAGCATACATTCAGTGTCTCAGTAGTTTTGATTTCTTTCCTTCCTAAGTACTGGTAAATTTTGCTGTTCATAAAGCTAAGAAGACTTGGATTGATTATCAAACTTTGTTCGATGTATTCTTTTTAATCTCTTCACTGGTAGGTTTTTAGTAATTGTCTCTGTTGCTTGGCCTAACTGATCTTTCCACTTTGAACCTCTTTAGCAAAGGAGTTTTATGTACAAGTACATTTCACTTAAGTGTTCCACACTTGTGAATTTTCTCCTTAACAAAAGTCCCCACAAACTTCAGTCACTGAGGAAGTGTGAAGTGTAAGCCTGTGCATGAGGGTATTCTTTTTTTCATATATTTTTATTGTAATTAATAGAAAGGTAACATTATATTCACCAGATAGGAGGTACATTACTTCACAAACATTGATACCTTTTCTCATGTCTTGGTCACCATTTCCCTCCTCCCACCCTCACCCCTCATCTTGTTTTACCCCCCTTTCCTATCCTATTTCAAATAACCAAATAAACATATATACAATATATCAGATAAAAAGGTAAAATACTGTGTAACAATATGAGATAACCAAGGGACAGCAAAAGAGATGAGAGATAACATAGTACATTAAGGAAAACAATCACTCATTATATGGCTTTTGTTTCTAGATCCTGGAGGTCCATTCATTTAGTGTCATACTGTATGGCCTTATGTATCTAGGTTTTGCTCTATTGTAAATCTTTGCTAGGAGAGCCCAAGGTTTCTATTGATTATGACAAATGGGGGAAACCATTGAGCCTATGTTCCTTTGAGTAGGGCTTACTTCACTTACTATGATTTTTTTCTAAGTCATGCATGAAGGTATTCTTGACAGACTTATAAATATTAACATTCACCACCCCCAAAATAAGCATGCCCTGTCCCTTGGATAATTCTAAGTATTTCCGATATTTGCTTTGACAGTCTCATGTAGACATTTATGTAATATATGCATATGTATATATGTTTAAATATTCATACTAATATACATATTATCTAAAAGTATTGTATACATGTAGTATATATGTATAAGTAGGATTGCATGAGTCCAAGCATATTTCATGTTAAAAAATTACTGATGGAGCTGGGTTCTGTTGGCTTATGCCTTTAATCCTAGCTACTCAGGATACTGACATCTAAGGATAACAGTTCAAAGCCAGAGCAGGCACTAAAGAACATGAGACTCTTATCACCAATTAATCACTAGAAAATGGGAAGTGGAGCTGTGGCTCAGAGGTAGGGTGGAAGTCTTAAGCTGAAGAGCTCAGGGACAATGCCCAAGCCCAGGGGTAGGGCAGTAGCCTTTTGCTAAAGAGCTCAGGAACAGCACCCTGGCCTAAAGTTTAAGCTCTATGACAGAAAAAACAAAAACAAAAACAAAAACAAAAAGAAAAAAACCCTGAAGTTAGAACCTTATATATCATCTTACACCATAATCAACTCCAAATAGATTAAATATCTCGAGGTAAGAACAGATACCCTGAAAATATTACAGGAAGGGCTAGGGGATACACTAAAACAGAGGTAGTAACTTCCTAATAAAGATCCAGAAACACACTAATCCAAGAAAGGCTGCAGAGCTTGTGCATGACAAAGGATTAGCCAGCAAGATAAAGCCCATAGGTTAGGGGAAGATTTTTACTAACTACACAATAGACAAGGGCTTCATATCAAGAATATACCTAAAACTCAAAAAATTAAACTCCTCCCAAAAAAATCCTCAAAGGAAAAAACACCCCCTTAATAAGTAGGCTAAATAATTAAAAGAAACTTCTCCAGAGAGGAAATAAGAATAGAAAATAAATACATGAAGAAATGTTCAACATCCTGGCCATAAATGTAATGAAAATTAAAGCTACATTGAGATTCCACCTCACCCCAGTTAGAATGACCTGTATCAACAAACAAACAAATAATAATAATAAAAAGCTAGTGGAGATGGTGCCAAAAGTTAATGCTATTACATTGTTGGTGGGAATGTCAACTAGTTCAACCACTGTGGGAAGCAGTATGGAGTTTCCTCAAAAGACAAGATAGGGAGGGTTTAAGCATGTAATCCCTCTGTACATCACCTTTACAATAAAATTAAATTAAAAAAGACTAATTGTGAGGACAAGAATATCATGGTTTTCTATGTAATCAGGCTGAGATAAACCATTATTACAAATATATTCTCTCTTCTACATTCCTCTAAAATCATTTGTTATTTTGCAGTGAAATTGGTTAACATGTTGATTTCTAGAGAAGAAACTGGAAATTTGTAATATATGTACTTTTTTAGTCGTCATTTTGTTACTTTAACTAAAGTGGTTAAATGTCAAATTTACAGATTGTTGAGAAATAGTTTTTAATTTGTATAGTTCATAGTGATTTCTTTGCATTTTTTTTTTTGCCAGTCCTGGGCTTGAGCTCAGGGCCTGAGCACTGTCCTTGGACTTTCTCAAGGCTAGAGCTCTACCACTTGAGCCTCCAGCTTTTTCTATATATGTGGTACCAAGGAATCGAACCCGGGTCTTCGTGCTTTCTAGGCAAGCACTTTAACCACTAGGCCAAGTTCCTGGCCCTTCTTTGCATTTTTAAAATAATAATTTCTTAATATTGGTTATGTTTCAAACATTGACTCTATTTGTAACATTTGTTATGTTTGTATTTACTGTGATAATCAATAGCTGTGGGGAAACTAATCATAAACATTATCCTAAAATATTATATATTTAAAAAATCTACAGAATGGTGGAACATAGCTTAATAATTGTTAGAAGACCTTCAGAGTATTTAAACATATTTATTTTGTAAATATATCACAGTTAATGAAAAATATATTTTGTAGGTTCCAGTGACTATAAACCAAAAGAAAGAACATAACTTTGTTTTATCTTCCTTGTTTAATATGCGCGACTTTTAATCAAGACTCCTTCTTTAGCAATTCGTGAACACAAGGTCTGATACTTATCATAAGTATGTCTTTTCTGAGCATTTCAACACCTGGGGTGAATTATGATAATTAAGCACTATAATGTTATGTTCTTACTTTCTCTCTCCAGCCCCTACTGTGAAAATTCAATTTCCAGATGCTTTTGATGTTTCCAGTTTAAAGGTGTAAAAGAGATTTGCCTTTCCTGAGCTTTAGGGTTTGTGATTTTTGAGATTCGTTTTAAAATACTCTTCAGCACTTTCTTATTTCTCTACCAAAAATATAACATGTATTTTTTCCATAGAAAAGAATACTTTTTGCATGAATATATGGTATTTAATGAATTCTTATAAGAATTCAACTTTTTCTAGTTTTATTAGTGTAAGAAGACAAGCAACAGAGTATTTAAAGTGACATTGCATTTGTTGTTTTAAGATCTAATAAAATTTCAGTTGAGTCACATTTTTCCTATCTAGTCAATGAGGTACACCATTTCTAACATAAATATGATGCTCAATGAAGTTAATGCAATGGTATATTTAATTATAATCTTATAAATTATATTTCTGTACATATGTATTAAAATAGCTGTGTATTGTTGCAATGCTCATTCTTTAGATGGATATTCTTATAATTGATCTCTGGTATAGAAAAGCATGATGTAGTATATTTTGTTGTGACATCTAATGACAGTAATTTTGTTTCAATCATTAAAGAGAACTAAAGTGAAAACATACTCATGATTTGTAATTAGCATATTAAAATTACCTAATTTTCTTGATCTGCACCCTAACTAAATTTTGGTGGGAAATATTTAATAATATTTTTATTTCATGGTCCACAAATTACTTACATCTCTATAATAATAAATGCTTAAACTATGTGTGCAAGTATATTTATACTTTATGAGTAAATAGTCCCACGGCAAGTAAACTTATTTAATTCTATCACAATATACATATTTATTTTGTACTGTCAACCTTTTGTCCCTTTGTTTCCTACAATTCATTCACTAAACCTAATCAAGAATAACTGTTTATTGCTATTTCAAAACAACTGAGGCTAGTTACTTTAATAAGAAATAAGCTGATTTAGCTTGAGATTTTGCATGCTACAGTCCACTGTCAGGTAACCTCATTAATCCATACCAGGGTGAGTTTCCTTTGACCCACTACTGAATGATAGGAGGAAGCAACATTGCCAGGGAAGACTTAAAGCCCAAGAGTCTGACTGCAGAGGCAGTGGTTTTCATTCTTAGAACTAACTCTGAATCCAGAAGTGATCCCTGACAAGACAGAAGGCTCAATATTTTACCACTGCCCACTCTGCCCACCTCTTCACCTCCAGGTTCCACCAACTGCTAATAATATTTTCTGGGGCCAGGCTGTTACACCATGGACTTTTGAGCAACAGATCACGACAGATATGCAGGGACAGTTTTTCACAATGCCATTTTGACAATGAACTGGAATTTTTGTCTCAGATGAAATGAGTGCGATGTTTTTCAATTTCTAAGAATGCTGAAATACAATATGGAAATATTGTAAGACAAACCAGTACAGTGATTCGCCGTAGCAATGGAGAATTATAATTTGTGTGAGAAATTAGAATGAAAAATGTAAAAGAACAGAAGCAATTATTATCTCTTTGTTCTAGTTCAGTGTTTATATGAGAAAGGAAGTGCTGTCTACTGACTAAATTCATGGGACAAGACTGCTGTTTAAACCTGCATCATCCTTTCCCCACTGCCAAATCTCAGTAAAGGAACTTCTCTGCATTGTAGGTTTTAGTCAGGAAAAGGGATCCATTTAGACAAATTCATGGAACCTCCAAACAAGATAAAATATGCTTTCCATCTTTAAGATGTGAACCTATTTTAATTTTAGTGGAAATAAAATTATGGCAGGTAACTCTTTTATGCTGTTTTATGCTTTTAATTCATCCATAAAAGTGGATGTATCAGAAAAATATCACCTGATGAGTCTGTGTGTATAGACTGTAAGTAAACATCAAGCTTCAAGTATAAATTACAGCATACAACATCAGGTTCTGAACTAGTAAGTTAAAACTTTAGGTGTTGATAACTTATGGAAGTAGATGTGAAGTTTTGACAAAATAATGGCATTAAAAATGTTAATGACAAAAGTGTGTAAAGTAGAAATTTAGACTTTATGATCAGTATAGGATGTGCAAGTAATTAAATCTCATTCAACAAAGAAAATCCTGTGCCCAAATGAATTCTATCCAATAATTCAGACATAGATTATGTCACTCTCTTAGTTATTAAGAGATGACACAGGAAGATTAAGCCACAGAATTATTTATGAATTTGTTATTAATTAAATATCAACACCAGATAAGGATGAGATTAAAATATTTCAAACTTTTTTTGCCAACTACATGTGAGATAACACTAACAAGGCATTAACTATCTCATTTCAAAAAAATAATTAATAACTAGCATTATATTGAGTGTTATTTCAGGAATTTGTAGTTAAGTCTATTTTAGTCACCATCTTAACTGATTTTCTGTACTTAACTGCTGTAAAATTCATCTTCAAGAGGCAAACTTTATGGCTCAGACTCACAATTTCAGTTACTTGGAAGCAGATTCAAGACTAGATTTATCAAAAAGTTCATCAGATCTTTTTTCAACCAAATTGCCAGAAGCTGTGGTTCTGCCAGTTCAGCAAGGCAGAAAGATCACAGGAGAAAGGATAAGTATTTAAGCTAATTGGGGCAAAATGTGGGACCCAATTTGGAAATAAGTAAAGCTGAAAAAGTTGGCAATGTGACCCAAGTGGTAGAGCATCTATTTAACAATACGATGTCCTAAATGCAAAACCCTGGACCATCAAAACTAAATAAAGTATGTAAGACATTTTTACGTATTAATCCTTTTATTATTTTTTAACAAATAGCCCCAGGAATAGAGAATGAGAAGAAGGGAGGAGGGAATGTAAAGCACCAGCCATATAATAGTTTTTCACCCATTTCTTTCTCCCTTATAATGCTACAGTGCATTTGATGGAATTGAAAATTATGTACACTAAAATTAAAGACTGAAGTAAATTTTCAGTCTCAAATTGCGTAGCAAACACTAGAGTGTACAATTTTAAAAAATTACTAAAGGGGGCCGGGAGTTTGGCCTAGTGGTAGAGTGCTTGCCTAGCATGCATGAAGACCAGGGTTTGATTCCTCAGTAGCACAGACATAGAAAAAAGCCAGAAATGGTGCTGAGGCTCAAGTGGTAGAACTCTAGCTTTGAGAAAGTACAAGGACAATGCTCAGGCTCTGAGCTCCAGTCCAGGATTGGAAAAAAAATTACTAAAGGAAGTAGTGGTGTAACTCAAGAGGTAGAGCACTAGTGTTGAGCTAAAGAACAAGGACAGTGCCCAGGTCCAGAGTTGAATCCCCAAGACTGACAAAACAAAACAAAGCAAGAAAAAAAGACTACTCAAACTATAAATAAAACCAATAAAAAGTAAGCACATTCATACTTACTTTAAGCTTCTTTGCGATCTTTATCAAATACAGTAAAACATATAAATTCATACTTTTTAGCCACATATTAAGTATACCATGAGCCTTTTGCTCCTTTGGTCTTGACTTGTCTCATTCAACATGATTCGCTCTAGATTCATCCACTTCCCTGTGAATGCCATTATTTTATCTTGTCTGTTGGCTATGCAGAATTCCATTGTTTATATATACCACATTTTCTGTATCCATTCATCTGCAGTAGGGCATCTGGATTGTTTCCATTGCCTAACTATTGTGAATAGTGCAGAGATGAACATAGCTGAGCAGGTGTCCTTATCATAACAATACAAGAGAGAGGACTCAATATTTGCATACCTGATGCTATGGACATGGTATTGGAAATATAAACTTAACTACATAGACATAAAAACCTATGACTCTATAGACATAATGTTTTATTTTATAAATTAATATGTATCTATGATATACAAACCCTTAGCCTAATTTTGATTATGTTCTAAAAACTAAGTGCCAGTGATTGTATATAGAGATTTCCTTCTTGAATACTTGTTTGTTAAACATGTTGTTTGAAATATGATGTAAAAATCAATGTTAATAAATTTTTTAATAAAAAACTCATACTTTTTAAGTCTTAGGTTAAAATTGGATAGGTTAAGTGTGTTTCAATAAAAAAATCTTGTCCACATGTTCTAATACACAACAAAACCCAACACACAACACAAAATACACAATAATTGAACCATTTCTAGAAGTATCAGAAGAAATTGGCAAGATGTTTCAATACAAGACTTCAATATTTTCAGCTCTGAATTTGCAAAGTTTCAGAGGAGACAGAGGGTAAGTCCTCTGTCTTCGGTTCACCAAAGAAAGAATCCAGATGGAGATGCAAAGAGGAATCTTTAGCACAACAGATACTTTTTTAAAAACATGGAAGCTGCATTTTATTGAAACAGAAAATGATGTGAAAACAATGGTACACCTTCAAGATAAACTCAGGGCAAGCAACTTGAGAAAGCAGTGAAGTGCCCTGAACTCCTAGTATTAGATATTTTACGGAGTTCTTAGTAATTATGCCAAGGATATGGATAATGTTATGATAATGATTATGCTAAGGATGCATATATAATGATAAAAGAATTAACAGGTAATTTCTAAGAATTAGGAATGGGAATGGTTGTCTTAACAAGGTGTCCTCAGAGCCTAAGTGGGAAGGAGAAAGCATGAAATTGTAACTACCAAGAGATATTAATGAGATCTCTGGCTAAACTGGCTCACTTAATAGTAACATTTGGCCACTATGGCAAAATGTAGCCTACACTGTAGGCAACCATTATTCAGGACGATGTAGGGTAGGATGTTTGACTAACTGTACCTGGATATGAAACTGCATTTTTATCAACTGAGACATAAAAGCTTCACCACCTTACAAAAATTATTCAGACCCTGAGAAACAACTTTTATCACATGATGCAGAGAAAAAATAATCCTAATAATGTCTTCACCAATTTAAATTTCATCTTAAACTTTCAAAAACTTCAGCATGAATTGAAATTTTGTTATAGCAGGTCATGTTTTCTTTTACATTGCTTAGGCAAATACCTCTTTCATCTTAATTGTACCTACTGTTTATGAGTAAACTGATAACCTGAACATTGAATTGGTTTTCATTCAATGCCAAAAATCTTTTTTTCATATATTTTTTATTGTAATTAATAGAAGGGTTACATTATATTCATCAGATAGAAGGTACATTAATTCACATACATTGATACCCTTTCTCATGTCTTGGTCCCCATTTCTCTCCCCCCCACCCCCACCCCTCATCTTGTTTTCCCCCCTTCCCTATCCAATTTCAAATAACCAAATACAAATATATCCAATATATCAGATAACAAAGTGAGATACTGTAACAATATGAGACAACCAAGGGACAGCAAAAGAGATGAGAGATAACATAGTACATTAAGGACAGCAATCACTCATTATATGGCTTTTGTTTCTATATCCTAGAAGTCCTTTCATTTAGTGTCATACTATATGTCAATGCCAAAAATTTTATATTGGTAATTTATACAAAATACATACTACTGAATTTGAATTCATGTAAATTTACTTTTCATACATAAGCTAATTGTGTATGAGAAAGGGTCTGGCATGCAGAGCTTTGTATTCCTTGATAAGTTTTAATAAATTAGAAGTTATTATACTTGCAAAGCAGTACAATATATTGGGTATATTCTTGATAATGTTTTTTTTACCAAAGATACCTTTTATCAACCTGTATACAAGTATGTTTTGGTCAGAGCAGTTATGTAAATTTAAGTACTGAAATAATTACATGAAGTGATTTATTCATCAAAATACAAATTTTTGTTATCACAATATAAATATAAACTTGATTACAAATCATCAAGTTAGAGTTATTTGCAATGGAAATGTAATTGAGATGGTAAGATGAGGAAATTAATGTTGAGGTAAATGAGGTTATTTAAAACACACTGAGTTGTGATTGCATTATTTTAAATTTAATTTTCACCTGAAGGACTTAAATATGCTACAAAATGATGCTTAAGATTATTTTTTCAGGTCCATTTCTACAATTTTAACAATTTTAAATAAAACCCTCTCCAATCAGTTACATTTTTAAGAAACATGTCCAAGTGTGAGACTGTAAGAAAAATTTACATTCAAAGGATTTGCTGCTATAACAGCATTTTTGTTTGTTTGTTTGTTTGTTGTTGTTGTTTTGTGGTCCTGGGGCTTGGACTATGAGACTTGGTGTTGTCCCTGAGCTCTTCAGGTCAAAGCTATCACCCTACCCCTTGAGTCAAGCCCCACTTCCCATTTTCTAGAGATTAATTGGAGATAAGAGTCTCATGTTCTTTAGTGCCTAGGCTGGCTTTGAACCTTTGATCTTCAGATCTGAGCCTCCCAAGTAGTAGGATTATAGGCGTGAGTCACTGTATCCTGCTTATTATAGTTTTTCTTCTCTTGTGTAGTTCATATCCCTCTCAGAAAAGCTTAATTGTAAGCATTCCCACAATCTCAAACGTTGTCTACTTGAAACTTGACAAATTACAATTCTCTTAACCCTTTCTATTTATTTATTTTTAATATGATTTGCTTCTTAATGCATTGTAAAAATTTAAATATTAGTTCATCTCTCATATTTAGTGATATTTTCTTTCTTTTAAATTATTTTTAAGTAGTTGTACAAAAAAAATGGCCATTCAACAAAAAGTTTGTGAATATACTGACCACACTTCGATATGTTTCCTAAAAATGTAACTGATTGGAGAAGGATTTTATTTAAAAGTGTTAAAACTGTAGAAATGTACCTGAAAAAACAATCTTAAGCATCATTTCCTAGCATATTTATATGTCACCCCCTTGAACATTCTCCCTCTCCCTCCAACATCCCCCATCTTTTCTTCACTTTTCTTAGAAAATGTGGCATATATCCATAATGGGATTTTACTTATCCATTAGAAAGATCTTACTTATCCATTAGAAAGAATGACCCTGAAAAATTAAGTGAAGTTAGTAGTCCCAGAGAGACGAAGGTTACTTCTTTTCTCTCATACATGTAAGCTAGCCTTAGTTTTTAAATATATGAACAAAATACTTGGAAAGCTATGCAAATGTATGTACAAATATATTGATAGAAACTCAATAAATTCAGGGGGTAACTCAATATTGTAATTCCTTAGAAACACGAAGTGAAAGGCTGACAAGTGAACCCCAGGAAATACTTGAAAAGGATGGGACCAAGAAGAGAGACACAGAGGAATGGAAAAAGGAAAGAGGTAGAAGTGAAGTCATTAATTTTTCTTGAAACTGTTTTGATACTGTAGATGTGGAACAAATATTTTTGGAATGTTAAAGCACATTTTCATGACTACTAAACTCCGAAGTCTTTGAATGTGTCATGCTATTTCATGCCTTCTTGCACTTGTTCAGCAATTCCTTCTCTCATAGTACACTTTTTAGTCCTTGCCATCATGTTCATTTGGCAGTTATTTCTTAAATTATTCAGAAATCTGACCAGGCGTAGAGTTAAAGAAGTTTCCTCTAACACAATTCACTTGTTATGAATTTATGGATTCTTTCGTTTTACACATGTACCCAGTGTGAAAAGCTCCATTTGAGAATTTTTTTTAGTATAAAATGTAATTTGAAAACAAAAAGAATCTGCTACACAGCTGAGTAGTTTATTCTACTTAGGAATATTCGCAGGCGAAGGAACTCTCAAACACTCCAAGTGTTTGTCTCAAATTCCAGTAGAGCTCTGCACTGCTTAATTCTGAGAGACAGCAACTCATAGTCACATAGTGCTTCTTTCCTCAGATCCAACCAAAGCAAAGATTTAGAAGAGAAAAGAAATCCATTCAAAATGCTTCTTTTTCAACATTTCTCCACATGCTCACTTGAAGATGGTCACATAAATGTTCACATGTGACTTCTTACGATTGTACCTTTCATACCATGCCTATCATAGTATCTTTTGGGTAATTCATATATACATTATCCTTCCAGGCTTCTGAATTAGAAGAGCAATTTCCAACATAAGTTAAATAAGTGTTTTTTTTTAATATCAATAAGCACTTCCCTTATTTGAGGTCCTGGATTCCATAAGGATTTTGCTCAGTTTTCTGTTTAGTCCAAGCAACATAATTGGAATCCCTATATTTCCCCCCATTGATACAAGCAATGAATTTCTGTAATGTCCTAACTGCAACCGAAGTGTTGGTTTTGAATTGTCCTTTGCCTACATTTACTAAATACTTTCTGTTCCCCAATCATTAAATTACACTATTTTCAGCATCACATATGGCTTAATCCTACTCTACTCCTTTACTGCTCCCTCTATGTATAAGCTATGAGTTTAGGAAACATCTATAAATCTATATTGTATAGATATTTATAAGAGGAGAGTGACCAACTTTAGAACTTTGCTGCATATGAAGGCAATGAAAGGTGATTGTCACAGATACTGAACCTACAAAGCTCTATTGTGGAAAAACATTTCTATTTCATATTTAGTGTTTTGAATTCTGTGATTATGTCCCTGATGAAACTCCAGAATGTAGTCTTTCAAGCCAGAAATCACGGTTCTGCATCTCTCACACTCAGTTGTCAGTGATTTATGTTATTGGGATTTAATGCTTTTTTTATTCTTTCCGACCACGGTATTTAAACTTTCATTTTGTAGCATTCAGTAGAGGCTTAGACCTGAAACACATATTTTAGAGTCATAGTCACATTTGTGTTGAGATTTTGCCATTGTTAAGATCACAAATACATAGGAAATCAAATAGATATCCTCAAAATATCAACAAGAGTCAAGTGAACAGTGAAAAAAGAGGATGTGAAGCAATAGATTTGGAAGGATTAAGAACCAGGAGAAAATTCTAAGAAGGTCATATTGAGAAAAGAAGATTCTCATAGTGGAAAGTATTGCAAATCATTAGGAGATGAATAAATAAAATGTTAAACTTGGCAACTGTGAAATCTTGGTAAACATTTGCAAGTATGTGAGAGAAGATGTGGAAAATAAGTTAACATTCTATAGATAATAAATAAAATACAAACAACAGAAATATTTTTAAATGGCATATCATAAGGGGAGAATTAAAGCATGTACTCGAAACATCTGTCAATCTCCCTACATTATCATATTTACACACACTCCCCAAATCCAGGTCCTTTTGAATATGGAATACTATGTAATGCATTGAACAACTCATTGCATGTTCATGTCTTAACGGGAACAAGAACACAGGAAGAGATATTAGAGATCGAGAAGTAATGCACCCACTGCCTGACAAAGGTAACTTGTACCTATACATTACCCCAACAATAAATTTTTTTAAAAAGAATATAATGGACTAATTTTAAAAAAGAAATGTAGCCTATTTGACTTATATAACTGTAATTCCTCCATACATAACCTTTATAATAACAATAAAAGTTCATGAAGAAGAAAAGAATCCAGTTTTTACAATTCTGAAGTGAACTTGCTCTTGTCCAGACTCAAATAAAAGCTCGAAAATGGAAAAAGGGCTGGGGGACCATGTAGCTATAACATTCAATGTATACATGTGTAAAGAAGCCTAGGAAAATTGAGAGGATAGGTGAGATTGGTAGGAATAGGGAAGGGTGATAAAAGTGATAATGTTGATCAAGATGTAATGGACTAAATGGTGATATGCTGAACTGTAATTCCTATATACAACCTGTTAAAGATAAAAATTATAATAAAAATAGATTACTTCCTCAGCTGAAAATTAAGGAAAATATAGCAGGTACCAAAGTCAGATACAGTAACAATATAAGATAAATCATAAGGGGGAAAAAGAGAAAAGAAATAACTTCACACATATTAAGAACAATCACAAAGGTAAAACTCTTGTTTCCATATCCTGGAGTTCATTTCACTTAACCTCATCTTATATGGTCATATGTATGTAGCTTGCTTTCTTTCTTTCTTTCTTTCTTTCTTTCTTTCTTTCTTTCTTTCTTTCTTCTTTCTTTCTTTCTTTCTTTCTTTCTTTCTTTCTTTCTTTCTTTCTTTCTTTCTTTCTTTTTTGCTAGTCTTGGTGTTTGGGTTCAGGGCCTGAGCGCTGTCCTTGGACTTTTGCAAGGTTAGAGCTCTACCACTTGAGCCACCACACCACTTCCAGCTTTTTTCCATGTACAAAGAAATCAAATCCCGGTCTTCGTGCATGCTAGGTAAGCACTTTACCACTAGGCCAAACACCCAGCTCCAACACTTGATATTCTGTAGATTACTTTAGAGAGAATTTTCTGGCTGTCCCAACAGGTGAGAGAATTGACTCTGATTAACAGTTACTGAAGTGAATGAAGAGTCTTAGGCACTCAAGAACCTAGATTTCAATGGAGGCCCAGGGAGGTCTTAGAGATCCATTTTATCTTATTCCACCATGGCTAGAGGTTTAGTGCTTAATAATGTATATATCATATTTATCCTATAAATACTATTGACCTGTTTTTAAGGGTCATCTAAAAATCCAGGAATAAAGCTTTCCTCTCTTTGTATATTGATGGAAGGAACCAGGTCACCTTAATTGGAAGTTAGCTTTGCTCTTTATGGAACAACAAAGCTGGATGAGATGTGTGAGGGAAGACCTGTTCATTAGTACAACTAGCACGGTGATGATGAAGATATAGGAATAGAGGATGTAAATTCACAATTGCTTCAGCTTCTTGTCTAGAGAGTCAAGGGCTTGGAAAACATACTAGTCTCTGCCACCTCACGTGGAAAATTCCATAATTCAAGTTGTACTGAGAAATCATATTATTCCATCTCAGTACTGAAGAAAATTACCCTACTCCCTTTGTCTCCAATGACAAGTATTAAAGAAAACTGGAAAGATTAAAATATGTCCAAACGTGCATTGACCATCAATGCTCAAGTATATTTTGAAGGCTACTAACCTAAAACATTATTTGGAATATCTTTGGAATGCTCTTTCAGGACCCGTTCACTTGTAAGTTTCTATGTCAGGCATCTAATGAAAAATTATCTGTCATTTTACTATACAAGAAACTGACCCATATTTGGGATGAAAATTCATCAAAAACTGATGCAGATGGTAGATTAACTGTACAATTACTTCATGACACTTTTTATTACTATATTCCATATGTTCAGAAAGTGAGATGACAGATTGAACACTCAGGTGGACAAATGAAAGTTGCAAAAATTGTCTAACTGAAGTTCTTTACAAAAAAGCACAGTATGTAAGACAAATATTTTTGATGTAGGATTAACTGCAAAATACATATTGTATATGTTAATATTAATTAATTTAATGTGTAGCAATGGAAACTACTCACTGAATTAGAAAAAATTTTAAAAAACCAGTATCATTTTAATCTGTGAGATAACTTCAGTGTAACAGGAACCCTGAAAAATAAAGAAGTACTAAAGTTGGAACCTTCTTTTTCACCCTGCACCAGGATTAACTCCAAATGGATCAAAGACCTCGATGTAAAAGAAAATACACTGAAAAATTTACAAGAGGAGATAGGAGATTCACTAGGTCTCCTTGGCACAGGTCAAAACTTTCTTAATAAGGACCCCAAAACACAACAAATCAGAGAAAGTCTGGGACTGCATTAAACTGCAGAGCTCCTGTACGACAAAGGACATAGTAAACCAACTAGAAAGCCTACAGAGGGGGAGATCTTCACTAACCATACAACGGACAAAGGCCTCATATCTAAAATATATCAACAGCTCAAAAAATTGAATCACTGCAAAACTAATCTCCAAAGAAACAACCATCCCATTAAAAGATGGGCCAAAGACTTAAAGAGAGTCTTCTCTGAAGAAGAAATACGAATGGCCTATAGACATATGAAGAAATAAATGCGCGACATCTCTGGCCATAAAAGAAATGCAAATCAAAACAACTCTAAGATTCCACTTCACTCCAGTTAGAATGGCCATTATCAAGAAATCTAATACAAGATGCTGTGGGGATGTGGCCAGGAAGGATCACTACTACACTGTTGGTGAGAGCTCAACCTTGTTCAACCACTATGGAAAGCAGTATTTAGGCAGTTCCTCCAAAGACTAAACATAGAGCTCCCCCATGACCCTGAAATTCCATTACTTGGTATTTACCCAATCATCCAAAAACAAGGACATAGGAAATCCACTAGCACAACCATGTTCATTGCAGCACTATTTACCATAGCAAAGATATGGAACCACCCTAGATGTCCCTCAGTTGATGAGTGGATCAACAAGATGTGGTATTTATACACAATGCAATTCTATGCTTCTGTCCAAAAGAATGACATTGCCCCGTTTGTAAGGAAATGGAAAGACTTGGAAAAAATCATATTACATGAAGTAAGCCAGACTCAAAGGAACATAGGCTCAATGATTTCCCTTATTTGTCATAATGGAAAGACCTCCAGGACATAGAAACAAAAGCCATATAATGAGTGATTGTTGTCCTTAATGTACTATGTTATCTCTCATCTTTTTGCTGTCCCTTGGTTGTCTCGTATTGTTACAGTATTTTACCTTATTATCTGATATATCATATATATGCTTATTTGGTTATGTGAAATCAGATAGGGAAGGGAGGAAACAAGATGAGGGGTGAGGGGTGGGAAAAGGGGACCAAGACTTGAGAAAGCGTATCAATGTTTGTGAAATAATGCACCTGCTATCTGGTGAATATAATGTACCCTTCTATTAATTACAATAAAAATACATAAAAAAATTGAAAAAAACAGTAGCATTTTAATCTGTGAGATAACTTCAGTGTAACTGGAACCCTTAAAAAATAAAGAAGTACCAAATTTTTTTTAAATTAAAGTATTTTTTTCATGATAGGTGTAGTAACAAAATTTATAATCATAGCTTCTCAGGAGGCTGAGGTCTTATGGTCAAAGTGCAAAGCCAATTCAAACGGACACAATGAGAAACAGTTATTTCCAAGTAACTACCAAAAAGATGGAACTAGAAGCATGTCTGAAGTGAATGAGCCCCAGTACCTAAATTCCAGCTACAGTAACAACACCAAAAATAAATAAATAATTTATAATAAAAAGTGAAAATATAGTTGCTTATATCAATAATGGTTGAAATTTTCCAAATGTGATTTCCAGACTATTATCTCATATGTAATAAGCATGTACAGAATCAATAAGTTAAAAACAGACATATGGATAGGGAAGGGAGGAAATCAAGATAAGTGGGGGGAGGGAGGGACGGAAATGGGACCACGTCATAAGCAAGGGTATCAATTTTTGTGAAGTTATGCACCTTCTATCTGATGAATATACTGTAACCCTTCTATTAATCACAATAAAAAATTTAAAAAAGACATGGAAAATAAAGACAAATTAAATAAATGATAGTAAATAGCATGGCAGACAGAAAGATAGACAATTGATGGATAAATAATATAATAATTGAGGGATAGGAAGAATAAATTAGAAATTTAGATAATATGTGCTAGATGGATAGACAAAAAGATAGATGGATTTATAGAAATAAGATAGATGATAGATATACAGATGATAGATGTATTATAAATAATAAAGTAAGATAGATATATAATGGCTAGATTGAAAAATGGTAATAAATAGATAAATCAAAAGAAAGTAGATGTTGGGCAGATATATGTGGTAAGGAACACAAATAATAGATGATTAATAGATGTGAGATGGATGAAAGAAAGACACAAAGGTAGAGAAAAATAGATTGATCATGGGTACATAGATGATACATAGATGATAGATAGAAAGATAGGTAATAGAAAGAAGGAAAGATGGTTACTTGATTGAAGGAAAGAAAGAAGTAGAAAGACAGATGACTGATGTATAGATATAGATATTATGGAAGGTGTCCCAAGTGACAAGGGGGACTGTCACATTACTACATATAGAACATTTTAGCTGGAAGGAACATTTTTAGAGCCAATGCCTTTAGCCCATTGTCTGTAATGGGGGCAAGCAGGCTCAAAACACTAACAATAGTCACTGCTGTAATTATTTTATAGAATTTGTGCTTTTTCCCTAGAAATCTCGGTATTTGCTGTTCATGTCTTCAACTGATTATGATAAAACCTCTTCTCACTAAGGAGTCTCACTTACCAAAAATCACCTCCACAGTAGCACTGAGTTTAGTATTTAAGTACTTGGAGAAGAAGATTTAGTCAAGGTGGCATATAAAATTAGCTACTCTGATACATATTTGATCCATGCCTGAAGATAATATAATAAACTACATAACAATACAATTTAAAGCAATAAATAGAGATAAGTGTTAAAATAATCCAGAATGAATAAATGACATTTTAAATTAGAAAAGAGAAAGTTTATACCTAAACATGGACTCTAAAAAGCTTTAGTACTCCAGAGATCTCAGTAAGAGAGGAAAAAGTTAGACAACCTTTCCAAAAAGAAAGTATACAGCCCACACCACGAAAACAAAGAGAAAATTTTCTGAAATAATGGAATGTTATGTTCATGGGAAAGGGTTTTAAAGTAAAGAAATAAACAAATGCTTTGAAATTTCCTATCTATTAAATATCTTCCCAATATAAATACAAATCAAGTTTATCACACCAATTTATGTAGAGATTTATTGCAGCATTCATACATGAATAGAAGCTGAAATAAATCTTCATTTACAAAAGTTATTGAGATGAAATCATTAGAGACAACTGAGAGCCATGTCTGACTGAGTTAAGTGAGTCTCTGCTTCTCTTCTCTGAATTTTCTCCACTGGCAAGGAAATCAGAGTCACAGTGGACGTATGTAATTATCGTGTGTATTTCCTTATCAGAAAAGGTGTCGTTTTCTGGTTGGCTTTTGTATTTTTGCCCACTGCTCACCAACTTCTGCATGGTAATAAGAGATTATAGAATTAGGAAATCTGACCAAAGGACAAAACTCATTTCCATTGCTGAGACTCTTAAATTGGGAAAAAATAAAAACCAAGATGAATGTTTACCATCACTATAAACACTTCCCAATTTTACGTAGCTGTGTGCCTGTATGTCTATGTGGCTACAATGAGCATTTTACTTATAAAACTTCTTCCTTTAAATATTGCCCTGCGACACTGTATTTATTCTGAACAATTGAAGATCCTAAGAAAATAACGTTTATCCTCTGACACAAATCCCAAAATGGAAACTCAAAAATCACACTAAAATACAGCAGCCAATAAGGCTGCCAAAGCAGCATTTTTTTTTTTTTGGTCTATGCTTAGAAAAAATAAATGACCTGTTTCCCTACCATTCGGTGTTTGCCTGTAAAGTTTGAACACACTGTTCAAGATCAAGACCAGGCTTTGAAGCAAGGGTGAATCCTGCTGGGTGGATGAAAATTAAAAGGTACTCCCATGTCCTTCCTCCTTTCAAAGCAAAGTTTCAAAGCATTTACATGACTTCTGATATCTGGGTAGAAACACTTTTAATTAGCAATATAACTTCTTTTTCTGGACTTAGGACAGCATCAAAGTGGTCTTTTGAATCTGTACCTCAAGTTAGAACAATATTCTAGTGTTCTCTGCTAAACTCTTCTCTCTGTTACATCCTGTGCAGAGAATATTTGAAGGGGAAGACCGCATTGAACTTTACTGAAGACCCTTTTCATTAGTGATCTAAATACCTTGTGGTATTTAATAACACTTTTTTTGGATTAGGGTGATGCTTTCCAAACACACTCTGAAAAGTCTACTGAAGAGACTTTTACAAACCTTACTGGAGACCTTTTAAACAGTACAAAGATTCCTGCTTGTGCTTTTGAGGATATGCCAGAGCCACAGGTTTCTCTGATAGAAAAAATCATGGATATTTTGTTCAGTCTGTTTATTTACTTGTAGAGCATAGAAGAATATGTGCTGTCATTAATAACACTTGTGTGTATATCAATAAGAGTAGCCCAACTGTATTAAATATCCAAGCAATTTACAGGGAAGACACGTAGCTAGTGTTTTTCTTGCCTTTCCAGGCAGGAACATACATAACATGATGCATCTTTATGACTTACCTTGTTTCTGCTCCTGCTAGACATTTTCTGTTCAAGTCAGTGCTCCAGTTTGTCTTCATTAGAGTTCAACAGTTTTATCTTGAGATCATAGTACAAATGGGATCCAAGACCATTCTGAAACTCTCTAGACAAGCTAGTTTTCTCTTTGTACTAAGTGGGTTGAACTCACTCTATGGACTTAATCCAAGATGGCAGGGAATATGGATCAATAGCTAGGATTGATCACCCAGTCTCAGATTGCAGACATTTCCAAAGAATAGTTCTCCTTTCTTTCTCTGATAATTTTAATAGAATACAGATTTCTTTTTTTTTAAGAATCCAGATTTCTTAAGGTGGGGGGGAATGAGAAGTTCTTACCCAAGAGTTGGAGTAAACCCAAGAGCAATTATCAACTACAAATAGGTGAGAGATTTCAGTGCCCCAACTCTAGTCTTAAATTCTGCCCTTATGCTGGTTTAATAGTCCTGTGACAAACCTTGTCCTTCTGTTAGTCTTTGTGGATTTTTGTTCAATTTCTGTCATCTAGAGACTCCACTAATTTGGAGTCTCATTAAGGTGGTGGTTTTATGCACATACAAATCACTGTCTTGGTCCAGAGTAGACCATATAGAATATTTTTTTCTGTTTTACCAAGCGCTTCAGTACAGACCTGTGCCTTTCCTGAAAAAGATTATAGACATATTAATATGTTTATGTAAATAATACATATTTAAAGTAATTTCCTTCGCCCATAAAAGTTTCTAGGGCCTACTTTGGTGATTAGTTGAGTTACCTGCCTTCAATTTCCTTTGCAGGTATGTTTTCATTTTTTACTCAGACAGTTCTGTGTGAAATCTATCTGTGCATCTGCCCCCGAATCCATCCTTCAGCAAAATCGACTGCTTCTCTGTAATCTGATCCTCCTCTGGTGACTGAAACCTTTCCCAATTCTTCTTCTCTTTTCTAAAAGCACAAGTCTTTTCTCAGATCTTTCTGTGAGAGCAGGTGAAGTACCTGAAATCCCGGAAAATATGGAAAGGCCCTTAAAGATTCTACCTCTCACAATATCCAGGCTACACAGCTCGTCTCTGCCATTGTCATCAACAACACACACGTATTTCTAAATTTAACAATATTCTGGTGAATATGATTTTTAGCCATATGAATATATAGTTATTTAACATTTTAACTGTGACTCTTAATATTCATAAGAGGCAAACTTACTCCACTTTTATAGTAAAAGTAGATTAACATGCTCACTTTCTAAAATTGCCAAAATTTCATAATTCATGCCTTATTAAAATCCTTTGCTATTTATAATCTATTAATTCCCATAATTCATGTAATTTTAGACATGAGAACAGAGGCCTATCAAAATTAATCATCTTAGTATATATTCTTGGTAATCTTAATGACACCAGAAATTCCATTTAGCTTTTACTGATATTATACTTATTTGTCATCAGTATTATTTTTCTGGATAGATCCTGCTTATATAAAGTACTATAAAGTTATAAACAGTTTGACCAAGTACGTAGAGACTGAATCCCCAAGACTGCCATTATTTCTGATTCTATTTGCAGTATTAGAAGTGGGGAGAGGGTTCCAGAATTTATCCTCATTTTAAATAATTAACTAGAAATGCATAGTCACTAAGTAGAAGGTATTTTCTTATACCCTCTATTTTCTTAGCTACAGTTCATTGGGGAAAATATATTTATTTCAATAAGAAAAGAAAGTGATCAGTGAAGAAAAATCTAGGAAGGATCCCAATACATAATTTCTTCCATTTTGCCCAGGTGTTGAGAGTGAGTTGTCTCTGCATATATGTTTGATGATGTAGAGTCTGGTAAACTAAAGAAACCTTCCCAAATAGAAGTGTTAGAGAATTTATTGGGGGTACTTCTATGTAAGGTTTATTGATAGATTTTGCACACAGATTTTTTTACATGACAGAAAACCTCCAATAACTTAAGTTAAATTTTTTAGAAGTATCCTGGCTAGACCCAAAGACCAAACAAGTTTGACAGACCCTGACCTAAATCACATTGCTATAAACTTCTCACCATGGACCAGGGCCGAAGGAAACAGATCAGCTCTTAAGCTGAAATTCTTGGGCAAAGAAATTGGTTTTACCACATGTATGCTAAGGATAAAATCAAAGGCAAAATTTTATTACTACATTTGACTCCATATCTACTGTTCTGTTCTGTTCTGTTAACATGTGACATAACAACTACCTTCCATACCCCCAAATACAGTTAAAATCATATAAAATATTGAGGAATATTTTTATTCTGATTTCATATTGCAGTAAAATGTGGAGTTACTTCATGTAGAACTTGATTTCCAATCATAAATTTCAAACTGTAGCCATAGTTATTTTGAAGAATATTATTGTAATCTTTGAATTTTTCATTGTATTTTTGTTTTTACTGAATATATAAACATAGTCTATGGAAACATTACCAGAAACATTAGCTTAAGTTTTACAATGTGTAACCTATTATTTTTTCATTTATTTTTTATTAAAACAAGAAAATCTTCCTCAAATACCCATTTACTTATGCAGATCCATGAACATGTTTTCAACTCAAATATTGTCTAAAGTTTCACATACATTAGTTAATGATGATAACTATCATCTGCTAGAGGTTAGTACAGCTAATCATTATAATTAGTAATGTGCTTTTATGTAGATAATGAGCTCAAATATCTCACTGATGATACATGAATAATAAATTAAAATTCTCTGTCAAATTTTGTGAAAACTCAGTACCATTATACTGTAGCATTTGTAATTTATCATCAAGGAGTCCAAGAAAATCCCAAGTTTAAAATGAGTTTTCAACTCATTATTAAAAATATAAAGGCATCTTCTCTTTGATTTTTGTATCATTTAATTTAATTTATAATTGCATGATTTAGCTCGCATTTATTCTTAGAACTGACTGATAACAATTGTCTGTAGAACATTGCTTATATTCTGTTTGCTAAAAGAAATGTATTTTCTTTTTTTAAAATTTCTTTTTCTTTGGGTGGTACTAGGTTTACACTCAAGGTCTTCGTATTTCCTTAGCAAGCATCTACCACTTAAATAAACTCCACAGATCAAGGGCTTTGAATAAAAAAAGAATCCACATTATTATTTATTCAGTTTTCCAAAACTGGCTATGGATAAAAATGAGAACCAAGTAAATGATGGCTCAAAAGAGTGAGGAGGTGTGCACACAGGGATAGGCTATACAGAGAGACTGCTGAGCCTTTCAGAGAGGCTCCTGAGAGGAGGCAAAGCCAGCGTTAATGTCTTGGTGTCCAGATGGGGACATGGAGTCTTCTTTCTGCTAGTACAGCTCTTTATGTGACAAAGCAAATGGATTGGTAGAAGCTCATTTGTACAGGACAGAAGGACCAAAGCAGACTGGAGGGCTGGTTACTTACAGAGAACTGAAAAAAGAACAAATGAGGCATGCTTTCATATTTATTTATATACGACAATGGCCTAGTTCAGCCCACTGGGGAAGTCTAGGAAGAACACGGTTATAAAACATTCTAGTACACTTAGCCCATAGACCTAGCCCTCCCAATGCTATTTTTCATACCACAAACCTAGTCACCTTAAATATAAATGTTTCAAAAGCTGAAACAATGATGAGACCAAATAGAGCAAGAAACTTCTTGTTCCTCAGGAAAAAAGGCAAAAAACAAAAACAAAAACAAAAGAAGAATGATAGCGAGGCCAGGAGTTTGGCCTAGTAGTAGAGTATTTGCCTAGCATGCACAAAGCCCTGGATTTGATTCCTTCGAACCACACACACAAAAAAGCTGGAAATGTTGCTGTGGCTCAAGGGATAAAGCTCTAGTCTGGAGAAATCTCAGGGACAGTGTTCAGGGTCTGAGTTCAATCCCCAAGACCAGCAATCAATCAATCAATCAATAAGTAAGTAAGTAAGTAAATAAATAAATAAATAAATAAAAGAAGGGTAGTGTTTGGAAAAGGCAAAATGCCATTGGTCAAATCTTTGACAGCTTAAGATAAACCATTTGTTTTTGCAACACTAGAGCATGAATAAATAGTCATCTTAACTCATTAAAAAACTAGTACATACATATAAAATTATAATATAAAATATAAAAGTATAAATCCATTAAAAAAGAATGAATTCATTTAAGGCTTGATAAAGAATGACACACAAATGTATATAACATTATAATACCACGGAGAAATAGGAGTATCCTTCATGCAAAAGCAGGTCAGACTACAACCTGATGAAGCCATCACGTTCGTTTATGCACTTCAGCATCCTCGGGACAGTCTGAAGCTTCACCATCTGTTTAGATGTAACGAGAACACAATAAACCTTCCTGTGGCATTCCTCCCAAATACACACTCCCTGGATGGAAACAGGTGAAAACATTCAAATGCATTGAAATTAGTTAGTATCCTGCAGAATTAATAGACTGCAATACTAAATTTGTCGAGAAAGTCAAGGTAAAATAGGAAACCCATTCCAGATAAAAGATTTCTGAGAAATGTAACTAAACACAAGTTGGATTCTCAAACAAATTTGTTTAGATTACTGGGAAACTGAGGATATCCTGATGACTATGAGGAAAATGTAAGGAACCGAACCCAGGGCTTCTTGCATGCTAGGCAAGCACTCGACGAACAGGCCCTGCTTCCAGCCCCTCAAATGCAATTTTATATATATAAACGCATATGAAGATTAGGAAAAAAATCAGTATTATTACTTTGCTTAGCAAAACTAAAAATACTGTGATAAATGTTAATAGAATCTAGAACAAATCTCAATAGTTCATGTGGCCCAGTGCAATGAATAACATACTAAGATTTTATGCCATTATTATTTTTGACTGTCATTGAACTTCATGTGAATAGAATCATGTGCCATTCCTTCCGTGTCTGGTTTTCTTGACTCAATGTGAATCTCCTGAATTTTATCTTACTGTATATAGTATTAGTGTATATGACATTGGTCATTTCTCTTTGTATCTGATGTTATGATAACAGTAAATACATCATGATTAATATCTCTACATTTGTCTGCTTCTCATATTATGAATAGGACAGTCTTGAAGATAATGTAAATTTTTTTTCTATTTTGATCCAGCAATGTAACTGTGCACCATGAGTGTTGCTGGATTAGAATGAATAAGAGAAAGTGTGTGATAAAAAATGTGTTCTACTTAGATAATTATATTTTTTCATAGCTCTCATGCAATAAAAATGTATCTAAATATAAAAATACTCTTTGTAAGGAAGTATATTACCACACTTAAAATCAATTTGTACTACTTTTGTAGAGTTTCTAATACTGTTCTGTTCACAATCATTTCTCAAAATAATTTCTAAAGCTAAAGAAATTTTTATATATACCATGCTCTTTCTAAAAATAATGACTAAGGAATATTTCTTAGAAAAATTGCAGATATACTTAGCTTTAATATAACCAGTAACATTACTGAAGACTTTAAGTGGAACCTTCCTAACTTTTGGAATTATCAGTCTGTCTTATGAGTTTCTGGCCTATTTTTATGAACATTAATTTAGCTGTTCAAACTTCAAATATATATTTTATATTTGACAGTTATCAAAGTAGTCAACAATATTTACCCACAATTTTCTATATTTCTACATGTTTTATTATATGTTCAATAATTTGATTTAGACTACCCTATGATTGAATGCAGAAAAACACATTGAAAGAGAATGCTTATTACTGACTTTTTAAAATAAATGGAGATATGAAAGAATGCCAAATGATAGACATGTAAGTTTAACTGGATATCTGCACATTATTTTATTTTATTTTAAGCTTTTTTTCTTATTTCATATGTTTATTATAATTAATAGAGGGGTTACAGTTATATTTGCCAGACAGAAGGCACATTACTTCACAAACATTGATACCCCTAATAATGTTTTTGTCCTGTTTCCTTCCCCCCACCCCTCCCCTCCTCTTGTTTTTCCTCCTTCCCTTTCCTATTTCAAATAAACAAATAACATATATGCAATACACCAGATAACAAGGTATGATACTGTAACAATATGAGAATAACCAAGGAGCAACAAAAGAGATGAGAAATAACATAGTACATTAAAAACAACAATTACACATTATAAAGCTCTTGTTCCATATCCTGGAGGTCCTTTCACTTAGCCTCATCCTATCGGGCCTTATGTATGTAGGTTTTGAGCTATTTTTTCATATATTTTTATTGTAATTAATAAAAGGGTTACATGATATTTGCCAGATAGAAGGTGCATTAATTCACATACATTGATACCCTTTCTCATGTCTTGGTCCCCATTTCCCTCCCCCCACCCCTACCCCTCATCTTGTTTTCCACCTTCCCTATCCAATTTCAAATAACCAAATACAAATATGTCTGATATATCAGATAACAAACTGAGATACTGTAACAATATGAGATACCCAAGGGACAGCAAAGGAGATGAGAGATAACATAGTAGATTAAGGACAACAATCATTCGTTATATGGCTTTTGTTTCAATATCCTGGAGGTCCTTTCAATTAGCTTCATACTATATGGCCTTATGTATCAAGGTTTTGCTCTATTGCAAATCTCTGCTAGGAGAGCCCAAGGTTTCTACTGATTATGACAAATGAGGGAAACCATTGAGCCTAAGTTCCTTTGAGTCTGGCTTACTTCACTTAATATGATTTTTTCTAAGTCTTTCCATTTCCTAAGCAATGGGGCAAAATTGTTTTTTCTGATAGCAGCATAGAATTCCATTGTGTACAAATACCACATCTTGTTGATCCATTTATCAACTGAGGGACGTCTAGGGTGGTTCCATATTTTTGCTGTGGTGAATAGTGCTGCAATGAACATGGTTGTGATAGGGGATTTCCTATGTCTTTGTTTCTGGACGATTGGGTAAATGCCAAGTAGTGGAATTTCACGGTCATGGGGGAGTTCTATGTTTAGTCTTTTGAGTAACTGCCATACTGCTTTCCATAGTGGTTGAACGAGTTTGCACTTCCACCAACAGTGTAGTAGTGATCCCTCCTGGCCACTTCCCCTCCAGCATCTGTTGTTATAAGTTTTCCTGATCCTGGCCATTCTAACTGGACAGAGGTGGAATCTTAGATTTTTTTTTTTGATTTGCATTTCTTTTATGACCAGAGATGTCGAGCATTTCTTCAAAGGCCATTTTTGTTTCTTCTTCAGAGAAGATTCTCTTTAAGTCTTTGGCCCATCTTTTAATGGGATGGTTGTTACTTTGGAGATTAGTTTTGGACTGATTCAATTTTTTGAGCTGTTAATATATTTTAGACATGAGGCCTTTGGCCATTGTATGGTTGGTGAAGATTTTCTCCCACTCTGTAGACTTCCTAATTAATTTACTAGCTATGTCCTTTGGCATACAAAAGCTCTGCAATTTAATGCAGCCTTTCTCTGATTTGTTGTGATTCTTGGTCCTTATTAAGAAAGTTTCGATCTGTGCCAAGGAGGCCTAGTGTATCTCCTATACCTCCAGGTCTTTGATCCATTTGGTGTTAATTCTAGTGCAGGTGACAAAGAAGGATCCAACTTTAGTTTTCTGCAGGTGCTTAACCAGTTCTGCCAGCACAACTTGTTGAAGAGGGTATCTTCTTCCATTCTACTTTTTTGGCTCCCTTGTCAAAGATTAGGTGGCCATAGGTCTGTGGTTTAATATCTGGGTCCTCAGTTCTATTCCATTGGTCTTCAGGCCTGTTCTTGTGCCAGTACCAAGCTGTTTTGATAATTATAGCTCTGTAATAGAGTCTAAAGTTTGGTATTGAAATTCCTCCTGTGCTGTTCTTTCTGCTAAGAAGTGTTTTTGCTCTACGGGGTCTTTTATTATTCCATATGAAATTTTGGATTGCCTCTTCTATTTCTTTAAAGAATGCCATTGGGATATTGATGGGTATTGCTATGACTTTGTAGATAGCCCTTGGCAAGATTGTCATTTTCATGATATTGATTCTTCCAATCCAGGAGCATGGGAGGTTTTTCCATTTCCTTAGTTCTGCTTTAATTTCCTTTGTTAGGGTTTTAAAGTTTTCATCAAAAAGGTCCTTTCCATTCTTAGTTAAGCTAATTCCTAGGTACTTTATTTTCTTTGAGGCTATTGTGAAAGGAGTTGCTTTCCTGATTGTTGCCCCGTTCATCTCACTTTTGACGTAGAGGAAGGCAGTTGATTTTTGAGGGTTGATTTTATAGCCTGTTACCCTTCCAAAGTTTTGAATCAGCTCAAGGAGCTTGGGAGTAGAGTCTATAGGATTCTTTAAATACAGAATCATGTCATATGCAAAGAGAGATAGTTTTACTTCCTCTTTCCCTATTTGGATCCCCTTTATTCTTGCTTCTTGCTGTATTGCACTGACTAGGAATTCTAGTACTATGTTAAACAGGAGTAGAGAGAGTGGGCATCCTTGTCTCCTTCCTGATTTTAGAGGGAATGGCTTTAGCTTTTCGCCATTAAATATAATAGTAGCTGTGGGTTTCTCATACACAGCCTTTATTATTTTGAGGAATGTTCCATGGATTCCTAGTTTCTCCAGAGCTTTTAACATAAAGGGGTGTTGGATCTTGTCAAATGCCTTTTCTGCATCTATTGCGACAATCATGTGATTTTTGTCCTTGCTCCTGTTGATTTGTTGAATTATATTAATTGACTTGGGTATGTTGATCCAGCTTTGCCCCACTGTGTTGAATCCTGTTTGATCATATTGTATAATTTTTTGGATGAGTTGTTGTAGGTGGTTGTTAAGAAGTTTTGCATAGATGTTCATCAAAGAAATAGGTCTATAATTCTCTTTCTTTGATGAATCTCTGTCTGGTTTGGGGATGAGGGTTATACCGGCTTCATAGAATGAGGTTGGTAAAGAACCTTCATTTTCAATTTCCTTGAAGAGCTTGAGTAGTATTGGTGTGAGCTCTGCTTTGAAGACTTTATAGAATTCAGCTGTGAATCCATCTGGCCCTGGGCTTTTCTTAGGTGGAAGTTCTCTAATTGCCATTTCTATTTCAGTGCTTGAAATAGGCCTATTTAGTTGGGTTAGTTCTTGGTTCAGTGTGGGTATGTTAATATTGGGTAGGAATTAGTCCATTTCTTCTAGATTCTCAAATTTGTTGGCGTAAAATTTTGAGAAGTATTCCCTCATGATACTCTGGATCTTGGTAATTTCTGTAGTGATATTACCATTTTTGTCTGCTGCACATTATTTTATTTTATTTTTTTATGCATGACTTTAAAAAGTACTGGTTTATTGAAGTATAATTTATACATTAACATTTATACTCTAAAGTTCATTTTTTTTTTGCCAGTCCTGGGCTTGAGCTCAGGGCCTGAGCACTGTCCTTGGATTTTTCTCAAGGCCAGAACTCTACCACTTGAGCCTCAGCACCACTTATGGCTTTTTTCTAAGTATGTGGTACTGAGGAATCGAACCCGGGTCTTCGTGCATGCTAGGCAAGCACTTTAACCACTAGGCCAAACCTCCAGCCCTGAAGTTCATCTTTTTATTTTTGTTTTTATTTATTTATTTTTGCTGCACATTATTTTAATAGGGTATTTTACTGACTCATATTTCAGAATCTGTGACTTGAAAGTTATTTTCTAAGATACTCATAAAATTCTGAATGTCTACAATTTTCTCCTTTATAACGATTTAGTTTACTATTTATGATTGCTTTCTGTTCATTACAAAAGAGATTTAACATCATAATTAAATCTAATTCTTATGTATAGCTAGATCCCTCATATTGCTATAGAGAAATGAATAGAGCTAGAACAAATCACATTCAGTGAGGTAAACCAAGATCAGAGAAACAAAGGGCTTGTGTTCTAGCTGATATGCCTTTTAGGTCTAAAAGGCAATAGGATATGATAAATTACATATGGTTCTAGATATTCACATACAATGAGGCCCGACAGGATACCTTTAGGAGAGAATCAAAAAGGTGTACTGCCCAACTGCCTCTTCATATGTATAGAAAATAATATGCATAGTGAAAAAACTCTTAACATATGAAAACATAAATGTTTTGTATATGTATTTTATTTTTCTGATGATTCTGTATTCTTTACCTTATATACACATTATTCACATGTATATTTGTGGGAGGGTACACAATTCAAGGAAAAAGGGTAAAAAATTACATTAGTGGGGAGCACTGAGCATTGATTAAAGTGAACAATACAATTTGTGAGTGGAGATGGGAGGGAGGGAGCAGGAGTGAATGGAGGAACAATGCAGGAGCTGTGAATACTTGACTCATGTAAGTGCTATCCCTCTATCACCTCCATAGGAACAATAAATTAATACATATAATAAATTAATATATATTATATACATATATTATTGGTACTCTCACAGTTTTCCCTCCTGTCCCCTGCCACAAGTTGCATAGTTCATTTTCTGCATGATGTCTCGTCAATCCCACAATTTATTTGTTCACCATTATTCCTACATTTTCTTTGATTTTCCTTATCATCCCAAAGACCAAAAAAATAAAACCCTAACAAGTATAAAAAAATCAAAACAGAACCAAAAACAACAAACATATTTTATTTCTCTTTCTTGTGGCTCATTTCATAAAATATATATTTTATGATCATATGCATATTACTGAACCTTTGTGATCTGGTCTTATGAATATCCTTCTGTGGTCTTACTACGTTATTGTATAGAGATCTTTATAATTTATCATGTTCTAATATATATATATATTTTAACATCTAGTATGTTTACTTGTAGATTAATAGACATTCTAGTTACTACAAATGAGGAAAACTATGTAACTGATGTTTCTTTGGGTCTGGCTTACTTCAAATACTTAGCATAATATTTCCAATTTTTTTCTTATGAATAGAAATTCCACTGTGTATATTTACCACAGTGTATCCATTTGTCCATTGAGGGGCATCTTGGCTATGGTAAACAATGATCATGGTTGTGCTGATACCTTTAGTCTGGTACCGGTTGTGTTCTATTGGATAAAGGCCCAGTAGTGGAATTCCTAGGTCACAGGGAAGCTCTATGTGTAGTCTTTTGAGAAGCCTCCTGACTGCTCTCTAGAATGGTTGTACAAATTTACATTTCTACCACCAGTGTAGTAGAATTCTGTTTTGGCGACATCCTGATAGAGTTTGTGGTTGTTATGGTTAGATTTCTTGATAATGGACATTCTAACTGGGGTGAGGTAAAAACTGGATGTTGTTTTGATTTCCATTTCTTTTATGGACAAAGATGTTGAACTTTTTCTTAACATATATTTTTAATATTCTTTCAAATATTCTTGCATATAAACAAAGTATGTTTAGAAGATAAATTGATATAATTAACCATTAATTTGTTTAAGCAAATTTGAGAAAATAATGTGTACATTAGGCAACTATTTGGATATTATTTTAAAATAGTAAAGATTTTAACTGGAACAGATATGCAATAAACATAAGGTGAAGCCTTTTCTTGTTAAATTTGCAAGGTAATATTTAAGTTTAAATGATGTATAAAAGCCTTTTGTTTTTTTGTTCAAAATGCTTTCTTAAGTAGATAGAAAAATGGCAAAATATTCATCTTAATATACGGTTGAGAAGTAGCTCCCTTAAAAATGAGCTCTCTGTTAGCTTTTAAAAATGTCTTGAATTATTTAATGTATTTCTAAGATCTTTAGTGAATCATAGTACAATAATATTTTCATGAGTTCATTCATCACAATGGTAGAATATTAAGATGTTAAAATTTATTTCCTTCTTACTTCAAAGAATTAACTGGCTTCTCCTCTAATATAGAACTACTTCCATAAGTAGATGAATTGATTATGGGAATAAGATGTATGGAATAATGCTATAATTATATGATTTATTATTAAATATGAAATTATATATCAAGCACAATACAAAATTTGGAATTTTCATGTCTTCTGTTTCTATTTCTGAATATATATATATATCAAAACTCAAATAGGACAAAGAGAAATAAAAATCTAAAATGTGAATCCTTTGTTTCAGAACTGCTAGAGCATTTATATAAACTTATACCAGAAATCACTTCAAAACAATCTGACTCAAAAACCACAGGAAAATATAAAGGGAGGCTGAAGTACCACTCAAGGGGTTGGTAATGGAAAATTTTTTGTAGAGGCTTTCTATGTTGAGAATTTTCTTTTTATGCTTTAAAGGAAAGACTTCTTAAGATATCCATTCCAGCATTCTGGTATGTTTTTGCTCTAGCAATGGAAAGAAGGAAACGCAGCGGCTGATACCTGCATTCTTCTTGATTAAAAAAAAAAAAGCAAAGACACAAAAGACACCAAAAGAAACGAAAGGCAAGAGGCAAATAGTAATAACCAGAGGTGTGAGGAAATATTAGAGGGGCATTGAGAAAATGAGTGCATTTTCTGTAAACAGATGGACCTGAAATTGTGTTCTGATAATACTGGTTTATCTACATTGTCTACACAGTTTGGGGGCAGAGGTGTTTGCAAAGGTGTACACACACACACATACAAATGTGTATACATGCTAATATGTTAGAGGAGATTGCTTTTTGGACTGTAGGAGAAGTAACATGAAGACAATGTCATAGGTTTCATTAGCCGATATCAACCATAGTCACTTTGATTATACTGCTTTTAAGAATAATGCTGTTTTTTTCTTTTTCTGGTATTATTTCATTCACGTAGGTACAGACTATAACCTTAAAATCATGATTCAAAAGGCCTTAATGACCTTGTTAAGGTGCTTGTATGTTTGTCCAACTCACCTCTCTTAAATTTAGCTGCAGTTCTCTAGGAGAAATAATAGCATTCATCACCTTTAACCTACATCTTTGAAATTTATTTTGCTCAGTTTGTGAGGATTCATTGTAGTGTCCATTTAACTCACTGCATTTTTTTTTGTGTGAGATGCATGCCAATCTTAGGGCTTGAATTTAGAGTCTGAGGGCTGTTCCTCAGCTTTTATGCTCACAGATAGTGCTTTACGCAGTTGAGCTTCATTCAGCTCCACTTCAAGCTGTGTGTGTGTGTGTGTGTGTGTGTGTGTGTGTGTGTGTGTGTGTGTGTGTTTAATTGGAAATTAGGTGCTTATGGATTTTCCTGCCTGGATTGGCTTTGAATCATGGTCCTCAGATCTCAGCCTCTTTATTCATAGTGATTACTCATGTGAGCCATTGATGTCCAGCTCTTCTCATTGCTTGGGAGTCTCTGATAAAGCCGTGCACCACAGCGGGGAGATGTGGCAGAGGTGTGTGGGTCATTGACCTGGTGGTAGAGAGAGAAAGAAATCAGGCCATTTCAGTATTTTTTTTAATTTTCGGAACTTAGTAGGATTTAACGTGTCATTTTCTATGTTTACTACATTTTGATCTGTGTCAGCCATTTTATCATTTTTCTCTCCTTTTTCCTAACCCTACCAATTTCCTTACTTTACCTGGCTCTATTTCCCCATATTTTCACTAAGTATTCTGACTTTAGTTTCCCACCCTTTCTTTTTCCGTGTGTCTGAAGGGCACATCTTTAATAAGTTAAATGTTCCCACCTGCTCCCAGCTGCTACAGAACTTACATTTTTATTTATTTTTAAAAAGTTTATTGTTGGGGTGATATACAAAGGGGTTAACTATAGTTAACATTCTTCAGGTAGTGGGTACATTACTTCTTTAACATTGGTATGCCTTCCCATATTATTCTCCCACTTTCCCTCCTCCTACCCCCTCCCAATCATTTTGTTTTACTCCTTCCCTTCTCTTTTTCAAATAAACATATATACAGTACACCAGGTACCAAAGTCAGATATAGTAACAACATGAGATAAACCTTAGGGGGAAAAAAGAAAAGAAATCACTTCTCATAGTGCATTATGAACAACAATCACAAAGATAAACCTCTTGTTTCCATACCCTGGAGCTCTTTTCACTGAGCCTCATCCTATATGTACATAGCTTTTGAGCTATTTTGACCCTCTGTTAGGAGAATCCTAAACATATAATAATTTTTATAATAATTTTTACAAATGAAGGGAACCATGGAGCCTGTTTCTTTGGGTCTGGCTTACTTCACTTAAAATGACTTTTTCCAAGTCCTTCCATTTGCTTACCAATAGGACAATGTCATTTTTTTCTGATGGTAGCATAGAATTCCATGGTGTAAATATACCACATCTTCATGATCCATTTATGTATTGAGGGGCATCTGGGTTGGTTCCATATCTTAGCTATGATGAATAATGCTGCAATGAACATCATTGTGCTGGTAGCTTAGTATGACCTTGTTTCTGAATTTTTGAATAGAAGCCCAGAAGTGGGATTGCTGGGTCACAGGGGAGCTCTATGTTTAGTCTTTTGAGGACTCGCCATACTGCTTTCCACAGTGGTTGAATGAGTTTACACTCCCACCAACACTACAGTAGTGATCCCTCCTGGCCACATTCCTGCCAGCATCTGTTGTAATTAGATTTCTTGATAATGGCCATTCTAACTGGAGTGAGGTGGAATCTCAAAGTTGTTTTTATTTGCATTTCTTTTATTACCAGCGAGTTTTTAGCATTTCTTCATGTGTCTATTGACCATTCTTATTTCCTCTTCAGAGAAGTCTCTCTTGAAGACTTAATAGTACCACTAATCAAATACTCAATTACTAGCACATGAGCTGTGAGGGTACATTTCAGATCCAAACTATAATATTCTGCCCCTAAGCCTCAGTTTCATGTCCATGTCATAGTGCAAAAGGCACGTAAAAGATTCCAAAGTCCTAATTCTTCTAAAGTGAATCAATACCCAAATCCAATTCCAAAGTTTCTTTTGAGGCTCAAAGAAACTATTGTGTCCAAATATGACACAAAATAAACTTTCAAAAAATTCTGTAAGTGTTTCCTAAGGGAGAAGAAAGGAAAGAACAAGATAAGCTTGGAAACCGAGCAGGAATGCATTTAACCCTTACACCTCCGTGCCCAGCATTTGGTGCGTTCTAAAGTATGATACGAGCCCTTAAGGTCTAGGAAAGCCCTGTTCTTAGGATTTGCTAGTTCTAATCCATATGAATTTTGTATAGGACAGGAATTTTGTATGCTGCCTGTGTGTTTTTCTGTATTCTGGCATCTCTCCCTGCCAGAGGTCTCCATTATACTCTGTCTTCAGTCTCATTGATCAATACTAATGATTCTGTCAGAGACTCATGGCAGGGATTCTAACAATGCCATACATTCCTTGGCTTCCTAAACTTTGAAATCTTAGTGGAAATATCCTTGACCCTATGATTCTTTCATTCTCCCTGTCCTTAAAACCAGCACTATGTGCATGGTGGCAATTCCTACCACCCAGGAGTGCTCAAATCAGAGGTTCAGCAAACCTAGCCTGTCTTGCCAGTGTCCTAAGGAGTATGTCCAAAATCGCAAAGGAAAAACCTTGAACAAGTTCTTTTATATCTGTATAGCTATGTGACTGCTGATTTTCAAAACACCCTCAAGTTTTTTAAAAATCTTTGCTAGTATCTGGTGAAAATGGTTGGCTTCTTTCTTTTTGTATAATGTAAATGTGTATCTAATTTCCTTAGTGATCCTTAGATACATTTTTCTTTCTTTCTTTCTTTTTATGTTATTTTATTTTTTCGTTGGTTGTAGGGCTTGAACTCTGGCGTGAGCATTGTCCTGTACTTCAGATCTTCAGCTCAAGGCCTGAGCTCTACCACTTGAGACACAGCACCACTTCCTAGATACATTTTTATTCTAAACAAAAATAAAAATCTTTCTTTTCTTATGTTTTTCTCAATGAAATTTGGGCTAAAATCTCCACTTCTAAAACACTGTTTTTCCCTGAACATTTCATCATAAGATCAACTATTCTGTTACCTTTTACTTCAGTCTCCTAAAAATTCTCAGGTCGTGGACAAAGTGCAGCTAGCCCAAATAGTGTAATTCTTTAGAAAGTCTAAGTCAAAGCCCAACAAAACAAGTACCAGGAAATGGGTTTTGTAAGAACCAAGGTGGTGGGATGGAGAAAATAGATGAATGAAGGTGGGAGGGAGGAAAATACAATTATAAATTCATTGTACTCCCCAAAATTTAAGAAACAAGGGAAGGGATGAGCAGAAGAGGATGAAATGTTGAAGAGATAACACAGATCAAAGATGCATTGTATATATAAGCTACTTTATTAAATAACCAAATAGTTCAATACAAAGCATAAAAAATTGAGAAAGTTGAAAGAAGTGATTTGGAAAAGGTTGATGAGAATATTAAAAGGGGTTACTGATCAAGGCATATGATAGTCATAAACTGCTTTGTTGAATGGCAACTGCTTTGTACAACCACTTAAATATAATAAAAATATTTTTACAAGAAAATGCATTCACCAGATTAACATGAAAAAATAAAAAAGAAATTCTATGCCAAAGGATATTCAAAAGGTATAACTTTAGCTTTTACACTTAATGTTAATGGGTAGAGTTTAATTATTTATAGTTTAAACTAAATTTCAATTGTAATGAAATAAGGAAAATAATGTAACTTCTAACTCCAAATAGTTTCCTAAATTTACCTTTTGCCTTAGATAAGGAATCAAGAAAATAATTTTAACTCTCAGGGGAAAATCAAATGTCTGTTTTAAGTATTCTTCTATCTTGTTCTTACTTTACCATTATAAATACATTTTTATAAAGGATAAGCATGTGTGTGACATTTGTGTGTTTATGTGTGTGTGTGTATGTGTTTGTAAACAGATTTAGGAATATACCAATGCATGTATATCTGTTGTTGCTTTCTGCAACTAGAATCATGTATAAGGTTACAAGTTAGAACATGTGAGAATTGTGTATTAGGATGGTGGTTCATAATTTTAATACAAGGTACTTGAGAAGAGGATTATACTTCAAGGTCATTTCATGCACAATGTCAGGAAGAATGTCATTTCAATATAGAAGGCAGGAATGGTGGTATGTACCTATTGTCCCTATTACATGAGAGAAATAGGTGTAAAGATCCATGATAAAACACCAACTCTGTCCAAAATTTGCAAAAGAAGGGAGACCTAGAGGTGTGACTGAAGTGGTAGAACACATGCTTAGAAAACTAAAGTTCAGAACCCAATACATAAAAAGAGTAGCAATTATAAAGTCACCATCTGTTGAGTTCCCCAAACCTTTTCTTTTCTTAGGAGCCATGTATTATTGAGGGTATAATAATTTGTTCTGCTCAAGTAGCATCAGTATTTCATGGGCTGTCACGTCTATCATAATCTTACATGGAAATCTGATGCCATCTTGGGACCAGAAATATTAAAAGACAAGCAGATCAAGTCAATCCTAATGTCAAAAATGATATCTTTCATCTGGGGCATGTGAGGTCTCCACCATCATTAAAATGCTAACCTGTCAAACATGAAATGACTGTGCACTATAGATACAACAGCATTTCCATGCAGAGCAGAAATACAACAAGAACGAGACATTAAAATAAACTTTTCGAGAATAATGTAAGAGAGTAGGTAGAGGTAAGGATAGATTGTCACTTAGAGCTTGTTGGGGGAGCACGATCATATCAAAACCGTGTTTTCTTCTAGAAAATAAAAGTACAATCCTGGGTAATACTATCATATCACTCTTGAGCATCTATAGAAAGAAACCTAATTGAGCATACAAAATAAATCCCTAAATAGTCATGTTTCTAAGAGTGCTATTCACACTAGACAAACTATTGAATCAGCCTGGTACTCATCAACTGATGAATAGGTGAAGAACATGTGTATTTGCTCTATATCCCTAACGGAGTGTTAGTCAACCATAAAGACAAATACAATTGTGTCATTTTCTAAAAAGTGGATGGAACAAGAGATCAAGAGATCATTACACTAGGCGAGATAAACTACACTCATAATAAAAAAAATGTCAGTTGTTTATCATATCTGGAGAGGGAGAGAGTGAAAGAGAAAGATAGTGGGGGAGAGAGAATTGTATAACAGTTACTCTGTGCAGATGTGATTGGAACAAAGGAGGGTAAAAGAAGGTAAAAATGAGTAAGTGATTTGCTTAAGTAGTCTATAAAACAGAATAATGAGATTAATAACATTATTTACAAAGGAATTGAGTCAAAGAAACAATATCAAACTATATGATATACAGAAAACTATCACTTTATAACTATCCATGACTATTTCTGTGTCTATTTCCTCTTGAACTTTAACCCAACAATAACTTGGTGTGAGTATGTATGAGAATTCATTTCTGAATGGGCAGGATGTCCTGACAGAGTAGAAAGTTCTTGACTTCCCATAGGGAAACAAACATTACTTGTGCCACAGCATGCCACCCTAAATGTAGTTTCTAAATATTTGTTTCTTATTATTTTATTTTATTTTTTGTTGCCAGTTCGGGCATGAGCATTGTCCTTAGGCTAGAGTTCTACCACTTGAGTTACAACACCATTTCCAGCTTTTTTCTATGTGTACTGTAATAAGGAATCGAACCTGGGTCTTTGTACATGCTAGGCAAGCATTCTACCACTAGCCCAATCTTGTGGCCCTTTGTTCTTCATGATTTTTCTAAAGGAAAATTATACGTAAGCAACTATAGAATAAAATGCTTGTTTTCTTATTTATTTTCCATAGGGATATTTGTCACTGACACTTATGACATGGAAAATCAAACAGTGCTAAGATAATAACTTAGAAATATTTGGTGTAATATTTCACTTCATAATTTCACTTTATCTCATTTATATGACTCTATTAGTTGAGGAGAATTTTTTTCATATATTTTTATTGTAATTAATAGAAAGGTTACATAATATTCACCAGGTAGAAGTGCATGAATTCACAAACATTAATACCTTTTCTCATGTCTTGGTCCCAATTTCCCTTCCCCCACCCCCAGCCCTCATCTTTTTCCCCCCCATCCCTATCTTACTTCAAATAACCAAATGAACATATATACAATATATCAGAAAACGAGGTAAAATACTGTAACCATATGAGATAACCAAGGGATAGCAAAAGAGATGAGAGAAAACATAGTACATTAAGGACAAAAATCACTCAGTATATGGCTTTTGCTTTTATATCCTGGAAGTCCTTTCATTTAGCGTCATTCTATATGACCTTATGTATCTAAGTTCTATTGGAAATCTCTGCTAGGAGAGCCCAAGGTTCCTACTGATTATGACAAATGAGGGAAACCATTGAGCCTATGTTCCTTTGAGTCTGGCTTACTTCACTTAATATGATCTTTTCTAAGTCTTTCCATTTCCTTACAAATGGGGCGATGTTGTTCTTCCTGACAGTGGCATATAATTCCATTGTGTATAAATACCACATCTTGTTGATCCACTCATCAACTGAGGGACATCTGGGTTGGTTCCATATCTTTGCTATGGTAAATAGTGCTGCAATGAACATCACTGTGCTAGTGGATTTAGTATGTCCTTGTTTCTGGACGTTTGGGTAAAATGCCAAGTAGTGGAATTTCTGGGTCATGGGGGAGCTCTCTGTTTAGTCTCTGGAGGAACTGCCATACTGCTTTCCATAATGATTGAACGAGTTTGCACTCCCACCAACAGTGTAGTAGTGATCCCTCCTGGCCACATCCCCTCCAGCATCTGTTATTATTCGTTTTCCTGATCCTGGCCATTCTAACTGGAGTGAGGTGGAATCTTAGAGTTGTTTTGAATTGTATTTCTTTTATGACTAGAGATGTTGAGCATTTCTTCATGTGTCTATAGGACATTCTTATTTCTTTTTCAGTGAAGTCTCTTTTTTTAAAAAAATATTTTTATTGTGATTAATAGAAGGGTTACATTATATTCACCAGATAGAAGGTGCATAACTTCACAAACATTGATGCCCTTTCTCATGACATGGTCCGCATTTCCCTCCCACCCTCCCCCCTTCCCTATCCAATTTCAAAAAAACAATTAAGCACATATAAAATATATCAGATAACAAGGTGAAATATTGTAACAAGATGAGACAACCAAAGGATGGCAAAAGAAATGAGCAATAGGGGCCGGGAGTTTGGCCTAGTGGTTAAAGTGCTTGCCTAGCATGCATGAAGACCCGGGTTCGATTCCTCGGTACCACATACATAGAAAAAAGCCGGAAGTGGTGCTGAGGCTCAAGTGGTAGAGCTGTAGCCTTGAGAAAGTCCAAGGACAGTGCTCAGGCCCTGAGCTCAAGCCCAGCACTGGCAAAAAAAAAAAAAAAGAAAAAAGAAATGAGCAATAACATAGTACATTAAGGACAACAATCACTCATTATATGACTTTTGTTTCCTTATCCTGGAGGTCCTTACATTTAGTGTCATACTATTTGGCCTAATGTCTCTCGATTTTGTTCTATTGTAAATCTCTGCTAGGAGAGCCCAAGGTTCCTACTGATTATGACATATGGGGGAGACTATTGGGCCTATATTCTTTTGAGTCTCTCTTACTTCTCAGTGAAATCTCTCTTTAAGTCTTTGGCCCATCTTTTATTGGGATGGTTGTTACTTTGGAGGTTAGTTTTGGAGTGATTCAAGTTTTTGAGCTGTTGACATATTTTAGATATGAGGCCTTTGTCAGTTGTATGGTTAGTGAAGATGTTCTCCCACTCTGTAGGCTTTCTAGTTGGTTTGCTAGCTATGTCCTTTGCCATACAGAGATCTTTTGATGTCAAGATTCACAAATCTAAATATATCCTTGATTACATGTTTTAAAGAAAGGCAAACACATTGAACTTTCTTAAGCAATGATCAGAACACTGAATGAATGAAGTAAACAATATTTCTAATTTAGAATGTTGGTATAAACATTGATAGTCTTTCAAAGCAGTTTTCCCATATTATGTAGAATAATCACATATTTTGAGTATGTCTGAATATTTCAAATAGGATAATAGACAAATAGGATAATTAATGTGTTTTGATCATTGGAAATAATTGATCTTGTAGTTCAGTATTACATACAGAGAAAGCATTAGTAGTTATAATATTGGGCCATTTAAATTAGGCCCTCTAAAGTGACATAAATTGACCTTGTAAGAGATCAAACTGGTTTGATCACATTAATTACAAATTATAAACTTTTAAGTAAAAATAGAAAGTATCACAGATACTTATTTTCAGGTATTTCATTTGTATGATCTATATTATTATGTTATGTGACACATAACATTTTAACAATAGTAAATTATTATACAGGATAAAAACACCTAATTATAGAATTTCAATAAATATTGTGACCAAAACAATAGGTATCCTCAATCTTACAATGAAACCATTGGTATTCTAGTCACCAATAAAAATCACAAAGAATGGTAAGAAAAATATTTAAAATAGTAATCTCCAGAAAAACATGAAATGTTGTTTAGAAAGCATGTGATTAAAATGTTTTAAGTTGATACAGACTGTATAAAATTATATTTTCAGATAATGTGGTTTATATGTTATAAACAATATATGTATGTGTTCACAAATATATGTGCATGTGTATCATAAATACATATATGTGTCTATATAGCCTCTATAAAGTTTATATAGATGTATATATTTGTGTGAATATATAGACTACCAATGATAATGTGCATGAACTGCTGGTGACATTATATATTATGCTTCATACCAGAAGCGAGACCTTACAAACAAAACTAATTTTAAATTTGATGTAATCTAAATAAGGAATAAAATAAGAGACATGAAAACACAACTAAAAGCAAATATTCTAGGTATAAATTAACTCCTTGGTAGTGAATTGAAATAGACATTTGCATTTTAACTGTGCTGTCCCTGAGCTATTCCGCTCAAGACTAATATTTTACCACTTGCGCCACAGCACCGCTTCCTATATTTTAACTTTTTATCTCATATTTCCAATCAGATTACAATCATCTCTATACTATTCAATGTATGTTAAGATATATAAACTGTCAAGAAGAATAAGACTAAACAAAATGAACTCTAGGATATGGAAACAAGAAGCTTATCTTTTTAATCGTTGTTCTTACGTACTATGTGAAGTTATTTCTTTTCTCTTTTTTCCCCTTATGGTTAATCTCAGATGATTACTTTATCTGACTTTGTTACCTGGTATATTTTATATACATTTATTTGTTTATTTGAAATAGGGAAGGAAAGGGAGGAACCAAGATGATTGTGAGGTGGTGAGGGGGGAGAAAGTGGGACAAAAACAGGAGTAGGGGTTATCAAGGTTGGAAACTTAATGCAACCATTACCTGCCGAATGTAACTGTAAGCCCTCTATACATTATCCTGACAATAAAATGCAATAAAAAGATGAAATGCAGAAGAAAATTACATGAAACCCCAAAATAAAAGGAATACATTAATCTTACGAGTTGGGGCATATGTGGAATATGTTGAATATATTATATAGAATTAACAAACCTATATAACTTATGAATGTGAAAAAACATTTTGGCATTATAAATATTGTGCAGCTCAGATAAATAGAAAAAGTTGGAGTGTAAACATAGACAATTCTCCTGTCTATTGATTTACTAGGACACATAAATTGTTACGCTATTTTGGTGAGGTTGTAGAAAGTCCCTGTTATAAAATCGATGAATTTCTTTTGCCAGATTTGTGCTTTCCCTGATTCATTCAGCCAATCATATAACTCTTCATGGCTATATAAGCCCTTTCAGTAAGATGAACTTTCATAAACGGAAAATATATTTGAAGCATCAGTTTTGAACAGGTTCTTTTTCATTTCCTTCCCTATGATTAATATATCCTGATGTTTTCTCAGTAATGTTTCTAAGGAACCTTGTTTTTCTGTTATTCGCACCTACAAGTCACATTTATAGATAGGATATGCTGTCATTGCCATAAAAAACCCCTGAATTTAGAATTATTTCTATAGGAAATTCCTATTGGTAAAGTTTAAGACTTGCCTCTAAATGACCAGTAACATGATAGATTTATATGATGTTTTTGTCTATAAAATATTTCCAACAAATGCACAAAAACCTGAATTCAAGATTGTCTTTCTACCCTAAAGGATTTTATATACTTATATAATTTCATGGGAGCAGTCAGTTTGCACCTATATTAAAGCTGTTTTGAATCCTAGCTTTGGTAGTTTCTCAAGAAAGCAACCCACAGAAATCCAAGCTGGATAATGCCTGTAGCTACTTAAGATGTAGACATCCATAGGTTCCTTGCTTAAAGGAATTCCAGACAAAATATTTATGAGGCCCCTTCTCCATCAATAGGTAGGTGTGGTGGAACACATTTTCCATCCTGTTCTATGGGAGGCTGAGATTGAGAGGTTTATAATTCTGGGATAGGCAGCAACAAAATAGTTTACAAAACTCCCATTTCAAATGGAAATGCTGGGCATTATTGTATGTACCTGTCGTCCCAGGTATTACTGGAAGTGTGAATGGAAGGACTATCATCCAGGTTGTTCTGGATTAAAAGCAAGACTCTTTGTAGAGATTAACCAGAGTATCTCAAGTGGTAGAGCAGCTGACCAGAAAATGCAAAACTCTGAGTCCAAACTCCCCTATTGCCCAAGATTTAAAAAAAAAAAAGGAAAAAAAGAAAGCAAAACCACCTGAATTCTAATCAATTAGTCACAGAATACATCAGGTTGAAGGAAAATTTAATTATTAAAAACAGTAAGCAATGACAAAAATTGGGCTTAAAAATTAAAGGCCAAACTTTTACTTTAATTACTATTCATAGTACTCTATAAATAAATCTGATTTAGGATTTTAAAAAGCACCTGGTTAGAAAAAGAAAAAGCTTGTTTGTTTTGAATGCTTTCAATGGAAAAGAGTATTTGTGTGGGTACAGGTTCAGCGTTTATTACTGGATAGTCACTGATGTCTGTACACGAGCTAAGCACAGCAGGGTATTACTGGAAGGGTTGCTAGCTGCTGTGAAATTCTTTTGCCCTGAGAAGATTGGGCTTTCTCCTTTTAAAGCCAAGTGAATTGCTATACACATGATGTGTTTAATATACTGCAATAAAAGTCATACTGGGGTGCCTCCAGAATGTTGTGAGGATTGTAACCTCAAGGAAGATTATATGGCATCTGTCCTTTATCCTGCTATTATTCCTAAAAGCAGAATGTTAAAAATAAAGGACTTTCATGTATTACTCTTCAACATATTAACAAGAAATCCTGCTGGATTGATTTTCATTATGCTTATGTTATGGCAAATGTTATGAATAAGTGGTTGCATTTTTTGCCAGTCCTGGGCTTGAGCTCAGGGCCTGAGCACTGTCCTTGGACTTTCTCAAGGCTAGAGCTCTACCACTTGAGCCTCAGCACCACTTCCAGCTTTTTTCTATGTATGTGGTACCGAGGAATTGAACCCTGGTCTTCGTGTATGCTAGGCAAGCACCCTACCACTAGGCCAAACTCCCGGCCCACGGTTGCATTTTTTTCAGTGATATCTCATAGGAATTTACTGTTGTAAAAGCAAACAGTAGTCCAAAAAAGTCAGATAAGATTTTTGGCTTCAACTCCTTTTTATGGGAAGAGAATAGAAAATTAGAGTGATTCACCCAAGAAAAGGGGAAAAATTGATAGAAATAAAGTAACGTTAAAATGAAATCTCTGTACAGCCTTACAAGAAGTGAGGTGCATTAACAGGTCAGTCTTCTTGATCCCTGCCTCATCCCCCAAACGTGTAATGACCTTAACAAGTCCACCCAGTCAGAGAATTCAAAGGCAAATTACCAACAACTAAAAATGCAGGCATAAAATCGGGCAATTAGAAACAAGGGACAAATTAATCAGGATAGAACTGACTCCAAGGGTGTATGTGATGCAATAACCAGACATGCAGCGATGTGATTCTGAACTGCCAGTGGAGACCTCACAGATCTGTAAGGAGATGGAGCAGCCTCCCCTTGACATGATGAAGGCAAATAAGACGAAATTGGAGTTAGAGCGCAGAGATGTTGGTGTAGACATTGTGTGATAGGATAAACTGGCTTCTAATGATAAGAGGTATTCAGAAGTACCCGATTGTTTATGAGAATAGGCAGCGTTTGGAGCAATTTCTTCTCCAGAAGGACATGAATAAATGTCATCTTGGAAAGGTTTACATAAGCAAATCGGACTTCGAAAACTAATGTTGGAAATGCTAGGATCCATCTGTGAGAAAGAGACTGCCCTCTGGCAACAAGATAGAGTTTGACTTTTCACAGAAGCAAAGGACAACCTAGTAATGGAGCAATGGCCTTCCATATGCTTGTGACTATTGAGATGGGGGAGCTTCGTATGGAAGGGAATCTATAGGCTTTCAAACTTGTAAATGTCTCTGGTATACTTTTAGTTTACATCAGCACAATGTGACTGCCCTTAGCTTTTCTTTGTGCAAGACTATTTCAGAATCAAACAGAGCCTGCTGTACTTTTTACTAAGTAATGGATTTACTCTGAATGCTTGTCTTCTCATTTAGGGAGATGGACTATACAGTGATAGCTGTAGTAGTTTAAAACAAGCTTCAGTTCAATAATGCTAACTGCAACAAGGTAACTGAATTTTCCTCAACTCAGAAATAGTCAAAGTATGACATACTGTAATAATACTTCTCCATAATACTATCTGGCATAAAGTCAAGGGAAAATTCTGCTGGGAAATTACAATGAATATCTGTAATTCCTACTGGTAAAAAACTAAATTATTCTACAAATCTACTGTTTTGTGGAAAAACACTAGAATTCTTGGTAATACTCAATTACCATATGCAAATCATAATAAAAGTAATTCTGATGATTAAATCACAGAAAACTGAAACAGAATTGTTTCATGTGTTATAAAATGGATAATCTAAATGTTCAAAAGCAAATATACTGCACTGGTACTTGGCCAAGGACAGGAATCTCCGATCCATGAACAAATGTATTTTTATTATTATTGTTTTGTTTTTGGTAACTTGCACATTTAATGTAATAACTAATGGTACGGTGTCTAGTAGATTTGTGGCTATTTAAGAGCTTTGGAGCTTTATCTAAATTGACCTCTAAATTTTAGATTTTATATACTATCCAAGGCTTTAGTCCATGTTCATTTTTGGCATGTGAACAGGCAGTTATCACAGCAATTTTTAATCAACATATTCTTACCTGCTAAATTTGTTGAAGTTGTACTGTTTTTTTGTCAGGTTTTTCTTTCCTACCCTCAGAATGGATTCTTTCAGCAGATCTACCTTAAACTTTCCTGATATATATGTATACATATATTTTTCATGTATATATATATATATATACATACCAGCAAAAATTATATATCTATTATTTTTCTGCCGGCTCAAACTTGCTCTAGCAAATTTTTGTTTCACTTATTTTATTTCTAAATTTGAAAATTTCTAGTTCTTTCTTATTTTTATCCCCTTTCCATTTTTGTCTCATTAAGTAGCATTGATTCATCTCAAATTATTGATCTTTCTCCTCAATCTTCCACCTCTTGGTCTTAGAGGTATGCTCCTCCACATTCAGCTTTCCATTCCTTTTTATATTTTATTTCCATGTGTTAGTACTCATATTTCCTTTACTTCTTTAGACTTAGTTTTGCTTCATTCTATTGCTATACTTTAAGTAGATCATGTAGAGACCTTTCAAAGCAGGTTGATACTTGTATATTCTCAGTAAAGTTTGAATAAAATTTAGTATTTCTTTTTTATTTATTTATTTTTATATTTTGGATATATATTCTGGTTTATTTAAAGCTTTATTTCTAACATTGGAAACCAGAAGTTTTATACATAATAATGTAAACTCTTTCTGCAAATTCTATTGCTCAATTTTTTTATTGTTTGCTTTGTGAATTTTCTGAATGAGTTCTGTAAGATATATATATATATATATATATATATATTCACATTCACTCTTTCCATATTTGCCTTGGTTCAGCTTGCTGCGAATCTGTAATTCCTTAAATATCTGGAAACCTGTGTGTGTGTGTGTGAGCACCTGTGTGTGTGCTTGGCATATTTTCAATGCTTTGGCAGGCAGTTTAAAATCTTGTATTAACCTTCACTCCCAGCTTTTTTAGGTTCTTGCAAATGGTTAGATGAAACCTTTTAAGGCCTTCCCTGGGCACACAACAGCCCTTTGAATACATATGCAATTCTACACTCCAGGGAATCTGTCAAAGTTTTCAAGCCTCCTATGCGCATCTCAATCCCCGGATTTTCTTTTTACAATTTCGGGTTAACTGTTATTTGCCTCAAATGTTATATGTCACCTTTGGGAGTCTCATTGTTAAATAATTGCCCCTGTTTGCTTCTGGTAAATATTCTTTCCACTCTACTCAGTGAGAACAGAACCTTTTTAGCAAGTGTCCTAGCTGCCCTGCCAGAGAAAGACAAAAATGAAGGTAAAATCCTCAGAAAGGTCAATTAATGACCTTCAGGGTCCCAGCTCCATTTTCTTCCTCCTGGTGGTTGAATGTGTGTTCTCATAAAGGCGTGGGATATTCGCTGTGAACCTTACTACTAATTGGAGCAGGGGAACCGAGAAATGTATATTATAAGCTTCCTTGTCAGTATTTGTATGTAGTTTTATATATTGAATAAATAATTTTCAGGGACTGCATTACTTTTTCATCCTGCATAGTGTAGGCAAAAAGGATTTTGTCAGTATTTCCATTGTTTTTTTTATGAAGGTCAAGCTCTTTGGAGGTTTTAATGCCATTATTTCAGTTCAGGATGACTGTCTCTCTAACCACATCTTAGCAACCTCATGAATAGTAGCATGTACTATGAAAATGGCAGAGTTTGACATTGCCTAGGTGATTATTCTGAATTCCTTTAAACTTTCACTAAAAGGTTATCCTTTACTTTCCCCATAAGCAAGTATCTTTGATCTCAATAGCTATTTTCCAATGCTAGCCAGATACATTTCTTGCTGCATATTAAAACAACTTACATAAAAGCAAGTAGCATCTACTAACTGAAGTCAGCATGGTGTAGAAAGGAGGATGAAATCTTTGCTGCCACCAAACGCTTAAGTTTATAAAAAACATATCTAATTTCCCCCAAACTGATGTCTTGATGCCTTTTGCTTGTGTCTATTAACCATTCTAAGTCATTAGGCATGGTAATGACAAGTTTTAATTAAGTGCAGCATTCTGTTTTTTTTTAAACTATACATTGTCTTTGTGAGTTGATTGTTCACACTGAATATATAGAGTGACCTTTCCTAGTCCATTAGAAGAGATTCATAAACTACCATGACTTCCTGTACTCTGAAGCCTGAATTGTCCCTGCCTTTCATGAAATGCTCTCTGATTACTCATATACTTTCTCAGAAGGCTGGAATAACCTCTAGCCTTTCACTGGTCAAAAATTACACTATTATCTAATGTTTCCTAATTTGCTTCCTTTTATGTCAAGCTTTCCCATCTGCCTTCCTGCCATCCCATGCTTATGGCTCTCTCTGTCACACTATACCTTGCCATGGTGTGATGCTACTTCTGTCATAGAATATCTTATTCCTTCATCCACTAGTCTATATAGTTGTTTCTGACAAATTCCCAGTATAGATGGTCCCCCAGGCTTTGTAGCATATAATTGCAAAATGCCATTGTACAAAATAAACTTTATTTTCTTATAGTTCATGTGTATTAGTTTCCTTCTAGTATTGTAACAAATTACTACAAAGAGTGATGGGGGTCAGAAATCTGAAGTTCATTTTTCTGGGTTGAAGTGAAGCTCTGGCAGATAGGTTCCTATGGAAGGCTTTAGGAAGGGGCTGAGCACCATGACTCAGTTTCCCCTCTCATATCAGCCCAGCTTCCTCCCTCAGTTGTCATGTCTGTCTTCTGATTTTCCTTTCACTCCTTACTTTTTTTTCTTTTTGTTTTGACTTCATGGTTTTTTATTTTCTATATCCAACAAGAAAAGAATGAAAAGAATAAAAGTTCAGAGTGATAAGAAAGAAACTGTCATACAATGAAGTGGCGGTAAGAATATGAGTCATGTGGCCCAGGTTAAGGTTTGTGTGTGTGTGTGTGTGTGTGTGTGTCTGTGTGTGTGTCTGTGTGTGTGTCTGTGTCTGTATGTATGTCTGTGTGTTTTAATTTTGTTGTAATGTAACCCTTCTGTTCATTACCTCCATACATTCTTTTGACTTTCTTCTTTTGACTTTCTCTTTTTACTTTTGACTTTTCTCACTGTTGTGATCACACTGAGAATCACCCAGAAAATCCAAAGTTAGTAGCCCATTCCAAGATCCTTAATTTCATCACATTAGGAAAACCTTGGCTGTACTAAGGCAGAATTCATAGCCTCATTAAGATGCAAGCATGTTAAGGGCTTTTATTCAACCCCTTGTATTTCCATTATAGGTGATATGATTCATATTTAGAAAGATAATTTGTCCTTGCTTTTATAAGCAAAATATGGAAGATGGTCCATAAATTCTATTCTCCATTTCAAAACTAAGTCCTCAGTGTATTTTTCATATAGGTTCTATTTATCCCTGGTGGATAATGAAGATTATGTGTTGTCAGGTAGCAATAGTTCTGCATTATCTGTCCAATAACAAGATGCTATGTGACTTCTGACCTCCTTGCCAATTATCTGATGTTTTTAAAAATTTAAATAATTGTGTCTTTTTTCATGGGCCCATTTAGAACTTGAAGTTACTGTTTTTCTTAATCAATTCTCCCCTAGTTCCATTATTTTACATCTAGTTAATCAATATTACAAAGGTTTTTTTTCTTTAAATTAACATTAATTACATAAACACTTAATTTTAACACAAATATCCAGTAAGGTTGTTTATATGCCTACATTATTATATACTAAGATTTAGAAATCTTGCTTCCAAATCAAATGAATTTTCAAATGCTTATCACATCAGTTTAAGATACCTATCTGACTTTGGTGCCTGTTATGAGGGATGTACTAGTCATAAGGACATTTGGTACCCATTTTTTTTATCTAAGCAACTAGCTCTGAAGAAAACTGGTACAGTGGAGGTAGCATGGGGTTTTGTAGCCATATAGACAAGGAAATAATGAAACATCTACAATTTGGAAAATTCCTACAATCCTTGTGTCTCAGTTTTTCTCCTCTGTAAAACAATTGAAACAATAATACTAAATTCCATAGAGTAACTTTGGAGGGATAATAAAATAATGAGCATACTCACTCTGGGGTATAATTTAGATGCTGAAATCAAACTTAGTTATGCAAGTTTCATTTGCAAGATTCTAGGTGCTGGACTTAATTCTTCCTTGTATTTTGCTATTTGTCTTTGTTTAAATACAGTGAAACACTACACTTGGGTTATGTTATGAGATGTGTTAGCAGCATTTAAGCCCTGTTGGTGTCTTTGAGAAACTCTTGCAGTGTGTTCCTCCCCAAGAGAAGCTTAATTCAGTTCTGTGGTGGTCCATTCTGCCAATAGTCTCAGAAACAGAAATTTTCCAGATGAAGCCGTGGACTTTGAGGTTTTACAAACATAATTCATACAAATACGTGTCTCCTTTCATAAAAGGAAAACTGCTGAGGAAATAAATGTCTTGATTTTCAAATCAGAACAAGTTCTAATAGATGAGCTTAATAAGTAAAATAAACATTGAGAAAAGAATGACATGATTTGTATTTTGGCCAACTGTGTCATGGAGATGGAAGATTTCATTTATGGAGAGTTTTGAATGATACTGCCAACTCTGTTCACTTTCTCATTGTATAAATTCCTTACCTCTGGCCTTTCCAAGATCCTTCTCCAAGATAGAAGTTAATGATTTAGCTTTCTGTTTGACAGATTAAAATCACATCCATTTTTTGTCTAAATGATATTATACTATGGTATCAGGGTTGTAACCGTGGACTCTGCCAAATTATTAAGAACCTTCTTCAGACTTATTTGATTTATTTTCCTAAATCAACTCAATTTGTGTATATATATACATATATATATAATAAAGTTTTATAAATCTTAGTTTAAATATATCACAATTTCTAATCACCATATGTTACAAAGGACTTTAATAATATTATTCTTAAAATCTTAGCAATAATGATTGTAACTGCTGAGACACTGAAGCAATTTTAATATCTTTTTTATAATATAAGAAATGTCTACTTTTTGGTCCAGGGAGCATGGCCTAGTGGTAGAGTGCTTGCCTAGCATGCACAAAGCCCTGGGTTTAATTTTTCAGTATCACACACACAGAAAAAAGCTGGATATGATGCTGTGACTCAACTGGCAGAGCACTACCCTTGAGCAGAAGTGCTCAAGGACAGTGTCCAGGCCCTGAGTTCAAGCTTCAGGACTGGCAAAAGAAGAAAAAATAGAAAGAAAAAGAAATGACTACTTTTATCTGGGCTTTGAAAAAGCAACAGAAATGTTCTGACAACTTGTGAGTAAATAACTCTTTTTTGATAACATTTGTTTTCCTTGTTTTCATCATGTGAATGTATCTATACAAAGATAATATTAGACATCATAGCTTTAAAAATAAGCAATAGGAAATATAGTGATCTGATTTTGTGCTATTGCTATTTGGATACAAGAATAATTGAGTTTATTTTCTCAAAGTATACTTTTATTTGTTTAATCAATTACATTTGATTTTATAGAAGTTTCAATGTTTAATAACATTAAAATTATGGAAAGTCTATTTAAATGATGAAATTATTTTTAATATTAACTTTTTGGACACTTAATTGTTTTGCCAAAGTTAATAAAAATTCTCAATATATCTAATCAAATATGTTCAAAAAGCATAGCTTCAATTTAAGACACTTACTAATGAAAGGATATCAATATTGAAATAACTAAATATGAAAATACTGTAGGTTGCACTCAAGTAAATTTTAATTACTTCCAATGTTATTTGAGAAGTCAAGTGAGTTGGTCTGGCAGCCTAGGATAGAAAGTGAAAGAGCAAAGAATTTGTGAGCAGTCTTTTGGAGTGTATCTACTTATCTTAGCAAGTTTCTACTTGATCCATGACTACTTTGTATTTTCTTAATAAACTAATGCTTAGAAATGAGACTAAGATGATCTTTTCAGTACCAGAAACCTTACTTACTTTTACTGTGATACAATGAATTATAAAAATATTATTTGTTTGCTTTTAACATGTAAAATAATTTGGAGTTCTGAGCACAGAATAGGCACAAAATAAATAGTTGATACATAAAATAAGTATTTGGTGTTTTAAGTCTTGATCTCATTTGGTCAAATTCTACTGTCAGTGTGATATTACTAGCCATCTTTTAAAATAAAATGTATTTTTTTTCTCATCAGGCATGATGATTCACAGGTATGATCTCACCATTTGAGTGGTAGAGGCTAAAGGATCATGAATGAAAGGTTATTCTGTGTTTCATAGTCAGTGCCAGGCCAGTCTGGGACTGTGTATGACCATTTTTTTTATTTATGTTTAACAAGTCATAACAAGACACAATCCATTTGATCAGATGTTCTGGTTGAGGAGAAAGATTCAGGAAAGGCTTAGAGCACAAGGATGTTTGAAACCACACCTTGAGAAGCACTTAGGCTCTGTCTGCCATTTCCTTCACTAAGGATTATGAACACTAATTAAAAATAGTTATTACTGAACACTTGGTGTCTTTTCCTCTTAGGGTGACATTTCCATAGATCTATACTTTTAATTTGGAAAAGTAAGCATTAATAATGTTGCATAGTACATATAAAAATTTCTTTTCTTTATGTGTATGTGTGTGCTTTACAACAGTTTTTAAAATAGTTCCCCATTATCTTCACAAGTTTTCCACATGCTCACTTATTCTAGCCATTTTGATCTTCCAAGAAACAGAGGATGTAGAAATCCTAACTTTCCTTCTGAACAAAGCACAGCCATTTCCCTAATTCTAAGGGGGCACCAGCTATGTAAGTAGAAACGAGGTTTCAGTCATTCTTTTTGTTAACATAAATATCTAAGTTAGAAATTTCCCTCTCGGCTAAGACTTTGTCTTCTTATAGGGACAAATCAGGGCTCTAATATAGTTCAGTAATAGACTGTTTCGCTCACATTCAGCTCTGAGTTCAGTGCCCAGATTTAAATAAACAAACACAATAAAAGCATGTGAGTGGGATAATAGAGATCTGCAATCCCAGTACTAGAGAAGAAGACTGAGGAGTTTGAGGCCAGGCAAATCAACTTAGTGAAACTCATTACAACAAGAAAAAGAAATAATTCGAGTCAAATGCAACCAATCTCTCTTTTCTCTGGCCCTTGTTCCTTATTATCTTTCCCATCTCAGTCATACAGTTCTCAAAATGTAAAACTAGTAAATTAAAATTTTCCAGCCATGTTTAGATAAGACCATTCTCATAATCTTACTCTTTTGCATAATTTCTCACGCTTCTGTGTCTTTGTTTCATTTTTGTTTTTTGAAATAAGGTCTATTTTACTCAGGCTGGCTTCAAACCCCTGATCCTTCTGCCTTAGATTTCCCAGTGCTAGGCATTATAGGATTTTACTATCAAGACAGTTAAATCCTTTATTCTTCAAAACAACTTTTATTGTTGGTTTTGAGAACCTTCACTGTCTTAGGGATTCTACTGACCTAATTATCACTCTCTTCTCATACACTAATTGCTAGGTATTCTCAAGGCTCTAAATTAACCTTGTCCTTGACAGAGAAATGCACCACTTAGCTTCTCTTTAAGAAAGGAGCTGCTGCCCTGCTGTGAAGGAATGAGATCTGTAGGCAGCCTTCAGCTCCCAGCATCTTCAGTGTATACCTGGTAGAGCATCATCCCTTCAAAGGGCATCTGGTGTCGCTTCCGCCTCGACCAGCAAGGAAGACGCGACACAGGATTCTTCTCCAAGTGGTTTATTCAGGAACCCTTAACAAGCTTCTTCCTTTCTCCTTCCTTTTTCTCCTCCCCCCCCCCCCCCGGGACTATCCCCGGTCTTATATGACCTCCGCCTGGCCAATCCTGAAAAGCCACGTGGGAGATGCCTATAGGGCCAACTACGTGGAAGCAAGCCAGAAGCCAAAACTTAGCCATATAAGGAGTTGTTTTTCACAGAGAGCACTCGCCGTCGGGATGGCAGAAGGTGGAAACCGGCGCCATCTTTAAGGCGCGGCCCTCGCAGCTCCCCACAGCTCCCCCTTTTTTACTTATTAAGCAGCAGGCAAGAGTAGAGGTCAGGGCTCTGCTAAAAATTGTTGTTCAGGACCGTGCACTGGTCTTCACCTGGGCGGTACCTTTCCCAAGGACTACCAGACCTGGCCGATGCCTTTTTACAGAGGTGGGATTTTGGGCATCAACCCACATGCACCCTGACATGCTCTTCTTGGGGCTCGCGCCGGGAAGCGATTCCCAAGTGCAGTGCGCTTGCCTCGCATCCTGCGCTTACTCTTTAAGTGTGGCAAGCCACACATAGGGGGACTGTCCTGCTTCTATGGCAGTAAAAGCTTGGACCAACATAGCCATGTTCCGACGCTGGAGGCTCCTCATGCAGCAATTACGTCACAGGCATAACAGGATAACTATGGCCAGATATCCCATTAATGATCCCATTCCCGCCCACTCTTTCAGGTGCCCCACTGCCGACAGGATGCAGGAAGAAACGTCCTGCAGTAGAGCTTCATCAACCCGGGTAGAATTCACACTCGTAATGGCAGTCCACAACTGCATCAGTAATACATCAAATTCTCCAGCCCAATTTCCTAAAAGATAACTTGATAATTGTTTAAATTTGCAGCATATGTAAAGTTATTATACACCACATTTGTTACACAATTATAGCACATAAAAATAAATCCAAACCGATCAATCCTGCCCATCTTTGATCAAGTCCCAAAATAGTGTCAAGTAACCAACCACCCAAAGTTAGAATATTAACATGTGTCTGATTAACAATACCAAAGTCTCCTCTACTGATGAGCGGGAAAGCATTCTCCTCCGCCTGTACAGGCACTGGTATATACTGAGTGGCTCTGACTACAACAGAGAAAATAGGGAAACATTCCAACATTAAGAAAACAACATTCACACAAGCCATAGGGAATAGCAGGACAATGGAAGAGTTAGAGTTTTCCAGTCCTCCCCCCCCCCTTTTGTTTTAAACTACTGTCCAAAAATGACTCTGGTCCTTTCATTTTAAGGGAGTTATGGGCGCAGATCCATTTTCTGTAACTTCTTCAAGCTGACTCAGGGGCGTCGTCTCTGTATTTTGTCAGGGACTTTAAAAAGCTTTAGCCTGTTTTCAACTATTCTGAACCCGAGCACAGGCTTTCTAAATCACTTCCACTTAATTCTCTTTCTCAAGTCTGCGCTTTTCACCTGTTCTTAAACTGTTTACTCCTGTATAGACTTAGATTTACCTTTCACACACACACTCGCGATCATTCCAGTCTCAACCCATTCGGTTCTAAAATCTCTTGAAAAATAGAATATAGGCCTCGCCCTCTGGGAGGTAATCATTAGCCTCGCCCTACTGCTCTGGCCAGAGACTCCCGCGAGGTTCCTCCCTTCCTGGGACATTGCCTCGCCTTCCACGAGGTTCCTCCTGAAGTGACCCGCGCTTCGGAGGTGATCTGGGAATGATTAAAATCTTTCACTTTGTTACGCTTTCACTCTTCTTTCATCTTTGTTTCTCCCCGGGTTGCCGCTCTCTCTCTTATCTACAGAGTAGAGCCCCGAACTATGCCCGCTTTGATCGCGGATTCCCACTTACCTGGGAACTTTCCGGCGCACCGCCCTGACCACAAGGAGTTCTGAATCCTCCGTAGAATGGTTCCCCGTACGGGCCACCACTTGTCGCTTCCACCTCGACCAGCAAGGAAGACGCGACACAGGATTCTTCTCCAAGTGGTTTATTCAGGAACCCTTAACAAGCTTCTTCCTTTCTCCTTCTTCCTTTTTCTTCTCCTCCCCCCCCCCCCCCCCCCCCCCGGGGCCTATCCCCGGTCTTATAAGACCTCCGCCTGGCCAATCCTGAAAAGCCACGTGGGAGATGCCGATAGGGCCAACTACGCGGAAACAAGCCAGAAGCTAAAACTTAGCCATATAAGGAGTTGTTTTTCACAGAGAGCACTCGCCATCGGGATGGTGGAAGGCGGAAACCGGCGCCATCTTTAAGGCGCGGCCCTCGCAGCTCCCCACAATCTAGTTCCTGGGCAAACCCTACCTTGGGGTAACTTAACAAGGTAAGGGCATGTATGTAATCATTTCTATTTAATATGGAATTGTGCTGGTGAGTAATTCTTCTTGGGCCTGTGTTAAATTTCATTTTCCCCTGGTGCTTTCTCCTAATCCTCATTGCTGTACCACAAACTGAATCTCAGTACCTGCTTTCAGAGTCTACAATTTCCAACAGGTGACATCAAGGGTGGCCCCAAACACAGGTTATGGTGTTTTGAACCTAAGGTGCATCTAACCCAGCCGGTATTGATATTCTTATCATTGGTGGCATCTGGTATAACATGGAAATCAGTTGTTGAAACAGATATGGCTGGTGAAAAAGGATAGCAAATGTTTTGGGTAAAACAGAAAAAAACATAATAGAGCAGGCATTTCCAACTGGTTGGTAAATATGCTACCTGAAAGGTCAATAGAATTGTGTGTATCCTTTTTTTTTATTTGTAATGTCATATTACATTATGTTTGAAAGACAAACTGTCTTCTCTCCCCACAAAGATTTATGTGTTTTCATCTTGGTTCCCAGCTGCCAGTGTTATTGAAGTGTGAATGGATCATGAGGGTGGTCACTTTATCAATTATTAATCCATTCATGAGTTCATGCTGAATAAGTTATTAGAAGATAATGCCTGGTTGGAGGAAATCTGTCATGGGGTCATGGGGTGCCTAGTCTATTTGAAGAATAATATCACTGTTGTTCTCTCTCTCTCTCTCTCTCTCTCTCTCTCTCTCTCTCTCTCTCTCTCTCTCTCTCTCCCTCCCTCTCCCTCCCTCCCTCCCTCCCTCCTTCTCAGATTCTGTGATGTGGCATGTATGCCTTTCTACCATGATATGCTGTCTTCCCATGACTCAGAAATAATAGCAATAGATAGACTGTGCTTTCATCCTTTAAGTTGTTTTTTTCAGATATTTGGTTATAATGATAAAAAGTAACCAAAATACCCTTTAAAGGCAAAGGAAATAAAGACAAATCTGTATTGTATTTTATTGTCAGAATAATGTATAGAAGGGTTACAGTTACATTTGTCAGGAAGTGGGTACATTATTTCTTGAATAATGTACCCTTTTCATGTTTTTGTCCCCCTTTCCCAAACTCCTCCCCCTCCCAATCATCTTGTTTCCCCCTTTCCTTCCCTATTTCACATAAACAAATAAGTGTATATACAGTATACCAATATACAAATTCAGATACAGTAACCTCATGAGATTAACTATGAGTAGAAAGAAAAGAGAAATAACTTCACATAGTATATTAAGAACAGCAATCACAAAGATAAAAGTCGTGTTTCATTAACCTAGAGTTCATTTTGTTTAGACTTATCCTGTATGACCTTATGTAACACAGCTTTTGAGCTATTGTGATCCTCTGCTATGAGAATCCTAAATGTGTACTAATTATTACAAATGAGAGAAACCATGGAACCTGTGCTCCTTTGGGTTTGACTTACTTCACTTAATATGATTTTTTCCAAGTCTTTTCATTTCCTTACGAATGAGGCAATGCCATCCTTTCTGATGGTATCATAGAATTCCATTGTGTATAAGTACCAAATCTTGTTGATCTATTCATCTACTGAGGAGCATCTGGGTGGATTCCAAATCTTTGCTATGGTAAATAATGTTGCGATGAACTTTGTTATGCTAGTAGATTTAGTATGCCCTTGTTTTTGGACATTTGGGTAAATGCCAATCCTGAATTAGAGTGTATCGACAGCATTCAGTTATGCATATCTTTATTTTACATAAAGCCTTCATGTATTCATTCACTATTTTGATTTATTTTAGTTCTGAAAATTTAACTCAGTACCTTCCACATGTGAAGCAGGCATTCTGTGAGTGAGCCCTTTCCCTAGAACCCCTTTTATATCGAATTATGACAAATTCATAAGAAAAGGGACCTTCACAGCATGATGTACAGTTACCAGTTACTAAAATTTTAAAGAACAGTCATACAATCTCAGTAATTGAACTGAATGAATTTTCTTTCATCTATACTTATGTTTTATTATATAGTTGAAGAAAGCACAACCTTAAGTAATGTCAATTATTTAATTATGCTGTTTTCCAAAGACCAAACATACTGATGAAGTTTAGGAGATATTATCTAACAATGCAAAAATCTTGGCATTGAAAAAGAAATTAGGAGCAGCAATAAGGTCATTCTCACCTTCTTTCTCCTTTCCTTCCCTGAGGCAGGGCAGAAACCTAGTTGATCTTCTCCGAAACAAGGATTGCAAATACCTACCCTTTCCCCTTTACTGCAGGAAAGGAAGGTTCTTCACTGTGTAGAGGCAGACACAAAGAGAAATCTGATGACTACATTTGTCTAAGCACTCCTATTTGAACATTTTCTCTTGCTGTCTAATATATTCATATGCAATCATGTATTTGCTCATCAAACATAGCACACAATACATAGACTTTTAAAAAAAAATGTCTAAGGTTCCTCTTGTGGTATGTTGTTGGGGCCTGGCCTTCATCTCTGAGGCTGATTCCGGCTCAGTGGCCATTAAAGGGCTTTGGCCAGGCATTCGCTCCTTGCATACCTCTCTTAAGGCATCTCTGTGTACATGACTCTACTGAGCGTCCCCCGCCACCCCGCAACAGTGTGGGTCTCGCAGCAGCGCAGGTCTTGTGCGCTTTCCAGCACTTGTCCCACCCACTATCTAAAAGTTTCCCCCAGACCCTTAGTGGTAGCGCGGTGGCCCTCTTCCTATTGGCTAGCTTCCCAGTTCCTGCCTTCTCTTTCCCCAACAGTATATAACTAATTGCCTGATTCAATAAAGAGAGATCTGCTGCGCTTTCATGGCTGACACAGCTCCGGATTCAGTGTGATTTCTTTCCCCTGGTAATTGGGGGAGGGCTGGGTCATTGATACTTACCATCTTGCTCCGCTCCGGGAGACTTCAGGCTGGCCCTGGGTGTCCCTCCCCATTCCCGTGTTGCTCCACAGTAGCAACAGTATGTAAAACTCATATTCAACAAATCTGTGGATATTTTCCTATTGCTCATATGTCTTTGTCTTCTTGCATTGCAGCTTTAATAGTGAATTAAGAGATTAGTAGGAAAAAAGCAATTTCTCTTTCATACTGGCAATCTTTAGCCTATTCATTATATTCCTGAATTTTTAAATGTTTTCAATATAACAGAATTAAATTATTTTTTCAAACAATATGATTAAATTTTCTTTGAAAAAACAGACTATCTATCTATCTATCTCCTTCTCTCTTTCTTTCTAACATTTTACTCCTACAGCCCCCTGAATGAGCAGCTTCCTCTCCTAGTACAGGTCCCAAAGCAGTAGGGCTAACTAATCATAGGTTGAGACTTTCAGCATGTGAGTCAAACTAACCCTTTCATTATTTTAAGTTGATTACTTAAGTATTTTGTTACATTGATGAAAACCTAGGTAGCACAGCCAAAGAGAATCAATGAAACAAAAGAATTTGCTTGAAAAAGTCATTAGTGAAGACCTAAAATGGACCTGCCTTTCTGACTTCATTTGAATTCAGTACTCATGCAGCAGTTAGTGTTTTCAATGATAAGAATGCAATCACTCATAGTACCTGAAAATAGTGGCTGCTTAGTTGTTTTTATATTCATAGTAAGTTTTATGCCACAGCCTCAAAGGCAGGTTTTACTTCTTCTGATAGGATCAGAAGGTGAGTTCCTTTTTGTAAAGTTAAATTTTATTTTATTTATTTTTTCTAGCAGTGATGTACAGAGAGCTCTGTGTCTGTACACTAGTAATAGAGATGCACTTTCAGATCTTCTGCCCATCCTTATTTTGTTGTAGAAGCCCCAAAGGAGCTGGAGCGAGGATTTTATTTACACTTGGGACTTGTAGAGATTCTAAACTGTGATCTCAGATTGTACTGGGTCATTAAAAGGTCATTAAAAATTTCAAAATGTGGTTCACAATATCATGATACTCATCCATTGAGAAAAATGTTATTTTCCAAGAATAGGTGGAACTGGGAACCAGTGTGAAGTCAGGCCGTGATAGGCAAAGGACACAAACATTCTTTTGTATGTGAATGTTAAATCCAAGTTATTTTTTAAATGTAATTTATATGTAGGTAGGTAAATGTATAGAGATTCAATATGCACGAATGCATAAACAAATTAACCAGAGTATGGTATATTCCAGAGAGAATTCAAATAGTTTAATTCCTTAGAAAAAAATAACTTACAGGATAACAAAATCAAGTTGGCACTTGAAGTATGTGGAGTGGGTGGTCAGGTGAGATGAGTGGTCAGATGAATGGGAAAAGGAAGGGAGGAGTGTGAAGTCACATTTTCCCATGTATAGCCTTTTGTTAAAGATGTTAACTACATTGCATTTCAAACATCAAGACCTTTGTTTTACTTGGTCCAGAAGGTGCAAACTGAGAATCTGAATGCTGAGTTGGTAGTGGCTAATGCCTTTACACACTACAGCAGGATTGTACTCAACATTTCATGCATCCATGAAGGAAGAGACTAGTTAGGAGCAATAATGGCAAATGATATTTTGGATTTACTTTAGAAAGAAAGGTGTTTCCATCTTAGAGTGCACACTCATATACACCCCATAGCAGAGTCACCGAAGCACAAAACCACTTCAATATCAAAATATGTCTTGAATTCTATTTGAACGACGATAGGATTGCGTTTTAAATGATGGATCTGTTAACATATTCAGTGAAATTTACTCAATGGAGCAGTCACAGCCTAGTTTAAAAAGTGCCAAGGGTGGTACGATAGATGTTATGAGAACTTGAAAAAAAACTATCCATCTTGGAGCATCCTCTCCATTAGGTGATGCTATTATAAGCCTGTCTGTTTATAATAGAGACGCTTTCTCTCAAGCAGAAATCACAGCACACACAACTAAAAAGTTTTGTGAGATTCCTACAAATGGCATTATAAATGGTGCTGGCTCATTCTATGCGTTCAGTGGAGTTTGTAGCATAGCTTTTCTCTGACAAGCTCATTCAGTCAGCCTATGTAGCTGGAAGATTTACCATCTTGAATAAAAGCACAGAATAATATTTTTCTATCTATCAAAACCTATTTATTATAAAGCATCAGTTGTATGACACAGATTGTCATATTAATAAAATTAAACCAGCATGCTCTAAAAATATGTAAGATAGGTTGGGAGTTTGGCTTAATGGTACAGTGCTTGCCTAGCATGCACGAAGATCCAGGTTCAATTCCTTGGTACCACATACCTAGAAAAAAAGCTGGAACTGGTGCTGTGGAAGTAGAGCTCTAGCCTTGAGAATGCCCAAGGGCAGTGCTCAGGCCTTGAGTTCAAGGCTCAGGACTGGCAAATATATATATATAACTCTTATTCATTGGTAAAAATCTTATACTCTAGCTTCATTGACCTAAAAATATCAGAGAATCTGGGGATAATTGCAAACTCCTTTAATCCCAGCCTGAAGGATGTTTGTTGTTCAAAGCCAGCTGGTATCCATAGAAATTGTATCAAAACATCAAAGCACACAAAAGTAACCCTCACAGAACTCTGAACAAAAATGTATTTCATAGCTTAGCTTACATAATTAGTATTATCTCATTGTCAAGAATGGATTTTATTATGTTAGCTTTATTATCATAATAAGAATAACAAAGATTTCAAAGATAATTGCACACTTTCAAAACTCATTTATTCATAATTTTATAAACAAGAATATGAATAAGCCTAACACGTTTGCTTCTGTAATCTTATAAGTTATCATGAGATGCTTTACCTAGTCCTTCCTCCATCTTTTATTTTTTATTTATTTTTTATTTTTTTGTCTTTTCTTTTTTTATTGTAATTAATAAAAGGGTTACATGATATTTGCCATATAGAAGGTGCATTAGTTCACATACATTGATACCCTTTCACATGTCTTGGTACCCTTTACCCTCCCACCCACAGCCCCCCCATCTTGGTTTTTCCCCCCTTCCCTATCAAATTTCAAATAACCAAATACAAATAAATTCAATATATCGGATAACAAAGTGAGGTACTGTAACAATATGAGATAACCAAGGGACAGCAAAGGAGATGAGAGATAACATAGTACATTAAGGACAACAATCGTTCGTCAAAATCCATCTTTTATTTTATTTCCTTGCTTCCATCCTCTTTTTCTTACTTCTCTGCTCCTTCTCTGTTCTTTCTTTTCATTTTATTATTTGGAAAACAATACTGGGTAAATTACAGTTAAAATATCTGATTATTTTAAATTCTTAAGAGTAATACATCAGTATGAAGACATTGTACTGCTGTAGGAACATTTCTACTAGAAATTAATAATGATTTTTCCACTATATAATTATCTTTTGGCACTTAGTTAAAGATTTGCCCATGAGCTTTTTCTAATATAAAGTTACTAAAATTCTCCTTTAAATAACAAAGCTCATAATCTGGAGAAATGTTAGTCTCACTCATTCTCATTGACAGTTATAGCATCAGTTAACATTTGATACTAGAATATGTACTGCCTGAATGAACTATCCCTTTATCAATTGATAACTGTGTCACTCATGTTTTTAATGCAACTATTTTGAAAAACTATTTACATATTTAAAACATATGTTTGCATACTCATAGATTCTGGTACTGTTCATTAAATTTTAATCAATAATATTTATTGCAAATTATGAATAAAGTGATTCAGTAACTTCAATTCCATGCCCTTGACATAACAGATATACTCATAACTCACAAGTTTCAAACCATACACAATTATTTTTAAATTACTACACATTACTGCATATCTTTCTGCCAATATATTAGCAACTGTATACCTTAGTGAAGATTTAATATGACACATAGAATCATTAGTAATTATAAGGAATTATTTATTTTTAGAAATTCACAGAAACATTTAGTCTTCTGCATGCAACTTTTCAGGTAAATATGTACTATCAAATATTTCTTTATTAATATAGCTTCTTGAAGGGTGGTATGTTGATATTTGGATTTGCAATTGCCTCCTTATATCTTTACAAACTTTTGCTTAAATATGTGTTAATGTACTAATTTTCCATGTTTATAGAACTCAGCTTGTTATCTCCATGCATATGTACACAATGAGCTAATCAAGTGCACCCTCCACTTATAAACTCTCTCACCCCTTCCCAACCTCTGCTATTCAAGATTTTTCTTTCTGGTCAATGTTTTCCTTATTTTTAAAAACTTACACATAGAAAGATAAAGTGGTACCTTCCCTGTATATTTGGATTATTTCACTTAAAATAATGTCATGTTTGCTGTTTGCTATAAATGACAGCGTACCATTCTTTATAGCTCAATAATATTTACTACGAATATATACCATGTTTTATTTAATGACTCAGTGAGTTATTCAGTTTTGTCCCCAATTTCATTCCATTTAACCAGAAATAGAAAAGCTGGGTCATACAAAATATTTGCTCTAAGTTTTCCAAGATCCTGCCATAATATTCCCCATTAGGTACTCTTTTATAGTTTAAATCTTAAACACATTTTGTTTTTAACATTTATTGGATTTTAATCTTCATTTTCAAAACATATCCATCTTATTAATAAAAATTAAATAAATTCTCTATTATTTTTCTAATTTGATGGGGTAGACATATTTTCACTTTCATATTTCTTTTTAGAATTTTTGCTTTTATTTCTTTAGTGTATGCAAATATGTATCACAAACATTGTATTTTAGTGTAGAATGTTTGAAACAAATTTTGATATTATGCATGAAAAAATTTGTTGCTTTAAGATGTGTCTGCTTACTCTTTCAATGCTTAACATTTAAATAAGGATAGTTAAATGTATGTATTCCTCCCCAAACAAAACTTGCTGATGTTATCTATTATGAAACACATTTGATTCACTTGGGTAAAATGAATACTTTTGCAATGTAAGTTTATTATGTCCAAGAAAAATGGATGTCTTTTGATTTTATGTTCAGGAACATTTCCCTTTTTTTTCCCTTTGCAGATCTAAACATTAAAAATGACTGAAGTATTTTGCCTTTTTGGCTATCCTAAATGTCTGCATTTCTTTACAGTATGAATGCTGTATTTGTATGTCAGACATAGATATGGGGGGAAAAATGAGTAAAAGGGTCTGTCACTGAATGGACTACTTTGTATCAAACGCTCCTTGGAAGAGCCTTGTGGGCAGTTTCTCTCAGGAGGTATACAGCCATTAGGTTCCATGGTGGAAAAGGAAGGGGGAACCACAACACACGCTGGAGTGTTTTCTGTCTCTTTCTTTCCCTCTGATCTAAAAACATCCAGTGCATATTCCCTGCCCTGGACTCCTCTGACTCTGATTATGATGTGCATCACTGACTTCATAAAGTCAACAGAGAATTGCTAGCATGGCAGCATAAAGGATACAAAGCAGATGGATTTAGAACTGCCTGGGCAGAGAGGCAGGGGATAGTGACACTGTGGAGGTGACATCCTCTCCTCATCCTGGGGATCCTGAAAGAAAAAACAGAAGTCCAGTGGGGCCTGTACCTCCTCTTCTTCCAAAAGCACAGTGCCTGGGGCAGCCTGTACTATCCTCAGGGGAAAGTCGAGGCAAGGGCTCTGAGGATGCAAACACCTAGAGGACTCCAGAGCAGAGCTGTGCAGGGGGCGGGAGCTCCTATCTCCTGAGATGAGGTTAATGCAGACTCAACCAGGTGTAGGAGCAGCTGAGATTCAAGTCAAGGACTGAACAGTGAGATCTCATGAGCCAAAGCGGGGCTACCAGGATTGTCAGTTTCAAAGTCCCAGTTTCCCTCTTTCACACCAGTAAGTGTGTGTCCTCTCCCCTCGTCTAGTAAACACATGGATAAAACCTTATTTGACATAAAGCAACTGCCTTCCCAGACAGGAGTCTGGGCTGGGAGCTTAGACCAACCTTTCAGTAGCTAAGAGACGATTCCTTCGATTCCCTGGCATCTTCCTCTGACTCTCAGGTAAACCTTGCCTCTCCTCTCATTTCTCCGACCTCAAATTGAATGGAACTCCTCTTCCGAGGAATCAGTTGCTTTTCCTTCTGACTACTTTGTCTCCTGGAAGAAGGTTTTGCATTTCTTACCCTATCTTCATGTGTCCTCTCCTTCAGTTTTTGTCAGAATGAGACAACCAACCAGAGCCCTAGTCAATATTCAATAGTATTTTCCATCTGTCCCTGGAGGCCAAGCATGATGTTAATCTGTAATCCCAGATATTTGAGAAACAGAGAATTAGAGAGTCACAGTATTAAGTCAAACCAGGTCAATACACAAAATTTTAAAAAATTGGAAAGCTACACATTTCAATGAGAAAGGCTGGCACGGTAATATATGCCTATAATATAATAACAAGTTTATTGTATTATTATATGCAGGCACGTATTGTTATAGGTGTATAATGACAAGCTTAGAGAAGAGGATTATGGCCTGTGGTAGGTCCCGAACAAAAAAACATGAGATCTTTTTTCTTTTTTTCATGTTTATTGGTTTTCATTCTAATTTTCTATTGTTGGATTACAGTTACATTCATCAGGTAGTAGGCGCATTACTTCTCACACATTGATACCCCTTCTCATGTTTTTGTCTTTCTACCACATCTACCTCATCTGTTACAACAATGCAAGTATATTACAGATGACAAATGTCCACTTTTTATCTACATCAAAGGTAAAACTACTAATAATTGTCTTAAAATATTTAAACCTACTTATTATTAAGGCCATGATTTAAACAGGATATTCAGAGAACGTACCTTCCTTTTCAGTTACTTTGTTTTGTTTTTTCCTGGGATTGAACTCAAGGCTTAGGTGTTGTACATTAGCTTTTCCTTATGCTCTAAGCTGGCTCTCTACAACTTGAGCAAAACTCTACTTTTTGGTAGTTAATTCCAGGTAACAATCTCAGAGTCAATGTTTAAGAAGTAATGTCCTCACTATCTGACGAATGCCACTGTAACCCATCTATAAATCACCTTGACAATAAAATACAATACAAAATAAATTAAGAACAATTAAAAAAACCACACAGCAATCTCAGACTTTCCTAAATGAGCTGGTTTTTCTGTGATCTTCAGATCTTAGCTTCCTAAGCATGTAGAATTGCAGGTAGATGCCACTGGTGTCCAGCTTATAATTATATATCCTAGTATGTTTATTATTCTTTTTAGCGTTTGCCATATTTTAGCTAAGTTCTTATTATTACTGAGTTTATAAACAGTTTAACAAATAGACTAACAATGTCTTTTTCATAGTTGTATATAGGGCAATCAAAAAAATAGTAGCATCAAACTTCAGTAAAACTTATTATCCAATGATACTAATGCCAATGAAATCACAAACAATCATCTAGTGTCTTTAAGTGCACATGTTTAAATCTAATTTATCTATAAGAGCCATCCAATATTCATCAAGTATTATTATGTGCTCATTCTCAATTTTCATTATTCTTAGATATAGTCTAACATTGGTATTAAATATGATATAATTTTGTAACCTGTCTTAGACTAGAATACATTTTTCACTCATTAAGAGATAGTCATATCTTTAACAAATTGATGGGACATTTGCATTTAAAAATATGATTTTTAAAATTGGCCTTGGGTAAATATAACTAATGCAATATTAATTACCTAGGCTAAAATTCCTCAATTAGTAATTAGGTCCTCATACTCCATAGGAATAAATGAGTCTACAACTTTCACATTGATCTGCTTATAATATGTGCATGGTATTTTAGGGGGCAACAGGCATTCACTTTACAATGAGCTTTCACTCTTAACAATTGCAAGGGAGAAACAAGGAATATAGTAATGTGCAGTAGAAAGAAGGCAAATATTTGGATCCTTAAAGATCTCATTTTTCATGATATTAAGGCATTGTCATAAACAGAAAAAAACCTGAGAAAATGCAAAGCAGACTTGAGTAAAGATGTACAATTTCCACATAAGAGATCAAATCTGCTGGAAATAAAGATTTTACCCCTCTGTGTTCCACACCCTCTTTCAGCAAATATATCTATATTTAACAATATCGAGGAATGATGTTTACTTATCTGTCATAGGTACTAATATAATATGTACACTGTACTTACTAGGAGAATATCCCCATGTTCAATAACATTGGACATCCATTCTGATTCCACAGAAGCCTAGATCCGAGTACACCAATTAGCTTTTCTTTCTAGTTGTAAGGGATTACAGAAAGATTCTTACGTTCTTGCTTGGCTTCCTTCTGCAGGGCTGGTACTCTGGTGCTCTTTTACTTAAGCCATGCCTCTCGTTCAATCACTTTCTGGCTAATTGTAGAGGAGTGTCGTTGACTTTTCTGTTCAGGCTGTATTGATCAGAAATATTCCAGATCTCAGTTCCCTGAGAAGCTAGGATTACAGATGTGAGCCAACAGTACCTGGCTAAATTAATCAAATTATATAAATTTATTCTAGTACAAATGAGGTGAGTACAAATAGTGCCATAGGATTGTATAACTTTCATGCTGGAAATCTTGATGTAATATATTATTCAGTAAATTGTTCAAATAAACATACCATTGTGCTTTTATTGGTTCCATATTTCACCTGCTTAGTAGCCAATTCTTACTGAAAACATTCATATCCTATTTATAGTTATAAGCCTTGAATATTTCCACCTGTCTCATCTACTTTACCCAATACCATTTACTATCATCTAAGATAGTTACTGCTTCATTCATTCATTCATTCATTCATTCATTCAATATTTCCTGGTAAGTAAATTAAAACTTATTGGGAAAGAAATATTTTTATACTTTTCTCAGTGACTATATTGTAGGCACTAGAACAACACTTGGTATAAAGTATCTGCTTAATAAACAATTTTGAATAAATGAGTAAACATTGTTGAGATACTGTGAATATTAAACTGCAAGAAAAGGTTTTAAGCTAAAAGAATGCTCATTTATATTTAAATGATCAAAATCTTGTGATCAAAATCATCCAGACCAACTTTGGCAGCTGGCTATAGCCCATTACTTTGGTTTTTGAACTCTTTTATTTGCTTAAGAACTATAATTGTTATAGTTTGATGAAGATAAGTAAAAAATAAAATGGTTCATGGAGAAAAAAGAAAAAAGAATGGAGAATTATAATTTAGGAGACTATACACAATGATCTAAACGAAGTGTCAAACTGAGTTCTGGAAGTAAAGGCAAGGATAGAGAATGATGCATCAAGATTACAGTGTGATGGTTTCAACATTTCAGTAGTGCAACTCAACTATGCATAGGCCTCTGTTTTAATGAGATTGATTGATATCTCTGCCTTCAAAATATTTAAATGTAACCTATATTTTAAATTCAACAGCGGTAAACTCTGTGACATTAAAAAAATCAGTATAAATAAACAACATACTGACAATCTATAAAGAGTTGCCAAATTTAAGTCATTGTTGGGTGATCAACTGATCTGAATTTTTTAACTGGATCCATTCTATATTCACTTTTGAAATCAGTGGGGTTATCTAATAAAACTTAACATAAATTATATAAAACATTATATAAAACATTGACAAGTTGACATTATGCAGTATTTTTAGGTCCTCCTCTTCAGTTACTTTCTCTACAAATTTTCCAGTGCAGTGTATATTTGTTTGTTTCCACCCTTTCTCATTTCAACCCATCATGGCAGAATGGTCTTCCTTGTCTCTTTAACTATGCAGTCTACCTTTTCTGAGTATGTGCCTTTGCCCACTTACATCCAGATTAGTCTTGTCTCTAATTAATAGCCCTGTTAAGGGCTTTCTTTCCTGTAGACGTTACTTCAATTAAAATTCCTTTCATATTTCTACCATCTCTTTTCTTTCTGTCATTATCTCATTATATATCTTTGGCTGGCCTCAGATTTATAATACTCCTGGGTAAGTGCTAGCATTACAGGCTTATACTACCAACCCCAGCTCTTATTCAATGATCTTAAATATTCTTAAGGAGTACATGTTTACATAGTTTTGTGTGGTTTTTTTCATATATTTTTTATTGTAATTAATAGAAGGGTTACATGACATTTGCCAGATAAGTTTTGTGTGTTTTTATTACACATGTTTTCTAGGAAGAAATAGAACTATGTTCCCTTTAATCTCAACTGTTAGTGCACAGAACAATATTGTATGCTACATATTTGACTGAGAAAGTTGTTTAATCTTGCTGAAACTCCTCTTCTTTTATAAGAAAATGTATCCATTTTTCTGCTAAAATGATACTACTTCCCATGTGTTTTCTGGAGTGTAAATTAGGAAATTTCATATTGAAAAAGAAAAAGCAATTTAACAAATATTATCTTGCTTTCTCTTAGGCTGAACTTAAATCATATTAAGGCTCTAGAATTTTTCTGATATAGAAGAAAACTCTGTAGGCTGAATGAACATTTCCAGGCAAACTTGGACTCCTGAAAGACACATAGAAGAAGCATTTTGAAATCAACTCATTCTGTCATGACACAATAATGTTATTACAAGACCAAGATTGAAATGCTAGGATAGCTGCCAGGAAACGGCAATTTATACATCACTGAGTACAATGGAATTCCATTAGTCTCTCATTATTATTGTTTTCTTCCATTATGCTATGGAGCCATGTCAGAAATTTTGGATAAAAAATAAGAAGTATTTACATAATCATTAAATTCCTTTTTCTGAAATTATTGGTTGTATAGTGATTGTCTTTAGCACTGTCTTAAACTACTGGAAATATCCTCACAGAGTCACTTAAATGGACAATCAATTCTTATAAATGACAGCATTGCATCAAAATTTTTATCACTTTTAGATAATCAACTAATTTGCAATATTTCATTCTAAAACATAATCTAACATTTGCCACGCTTGAAAATTTGAAATTGTGAAAATTATTTGCACATGTGTGGGTGAGTGGGGAAGTGGGAGACCCTATTCTTGAACTACATTTTGCTGAAGGCTAGCTCTTTACCACAGTGCCACTTAGAGCTTTTTTGACGTGTTCTAAGAGTCCAGGGACTTTCCTGCCCAGGCTAGCTTGCAATCACCATCTTTAGATCACAGCATCCTAAGAAGAAAGGATTGCAGGTGTGAGGCACCAGTGCCTGAGACATTTGTAATATGTTTGCTCGACTTCATAAAACAGCTAAAATACTTGATTAATTTTCTATAGAATTTAATTACTTAATTTTCAATAAAAATTTATTTTACCCAAGTTTAGTTGCAATGGAAAACAAATAGAAAGTGATACTGTATCAGAACTCCGGTGAGTGAATCACTCCTTGTTCTTTCAAGAAATTTTCCCAAATGTATTATATTTCTGTAACTCTTTTCATAATTATGCTTGAAACATCTATTGAAAAATTCCTTTTTTTGTGTGTTCCCTAAAACATCAAAACATTACATGCGTCTTCATTATCTGATTTCCAATTAAATTTTCTACTCCTTAAATTTAAATTAGTTTTTAAAGAGTAAATCTAATATGTTAAATAATAAGATCTAAATCCAGTTAAATGCCTTTAGGTAACAGAATTAGATATTGAATTAGTAAATAAAGTGAACTACAATTAAAGATCCATTTGTTAACAAGAACATAGAAGTTGGTATAGTTTAGTTCATAAGTAGCTGTTTTTTTTCATTTTTATTACATTTTATTATCAGGGTAATATATAGATGTGTAGTAGCTGGTTTTAATGTCCAAATTTCTAAAATATGAGCTCTTTTATCAAGTTTGCATCATTTGAATTATTGACTTGTGTTTTCCACAGGATACAATATACTACAAGAAGAAATTACAAATTATTAACTATCTAGGATCATAAATGTGATGAAAAATATTGGAACTTTAGGTAATAAAAATAAAAATATTAGAGTATTGGCTTTGACTCCATGCAGTTTTCAAATTTTTTTGGTTTATATTTTTGTTTGTTTTAGGCCTTTTAATGTTTGTAACATATATCTTTATGTAATCATAGGCGCCAAGGGAGAATGATATAATTATTTGTCTTTTGTTTGAGAGAGCATCAGTCCATCAAGAAAAGCTGACCATGATAGCATCAACTTTTTCATATGGAAAAAAATTTCTAAATACCACACTGGAATTTAAAATGTCACTTGCTGGAACCGTCAATGGATCAGCTGCCTTCGTAGTGAATGTGCAAATACCACTCAGACCTTAATAGGAAGAAACCCAAAATACGAATTTAGTTAACAGTCATTAGAAACATTCCTATTTATTTTGGTACTTTTAAGAGCAAACCTAATTGTTCTTGCTGTCTTGACACTTTTACTGGTTTGTATGCCTCATCAGTTTACAACATTTACTTCTGTGACTGCTGAACCATTGAGCAAATTGGTTCTTGAGATCAATACCCTTGCTCTTTAAAGGAAGTCAGCCTTTTATAGGTGTCTGGCAATGTTTACTCAACTCATTCATTTTGCACTGTTGATAGTCTGTGAAGTGACACTCCATTTTAGGTCTTTAATCATTTAAACCATCTCCTAAGAAAGTTGCAACTTTAAAAAAAATAAAGAAAAGAAAAAAGTAAAAAAAAAAGCTTAAATGTGCCATCAAATAAAAGCAGCCAATCAGTCAACACAGAAGCATAGCTACCCTTCTCTACAGCAATCAGCAGCAGCTGTCTCCCAATTAAGACTATGATTTTGCAGGTGCACCTAGGAAACTGTCAGAGTAAATTCACTTATTTTAAATGTTTTGAAGCTTTTATAAAGTTGTCTAGAAAACAGGAGAAAAATAATGCAGATTTTTTTAGATAACATGTTTATGAATGTCAAGATTCTTGGTAAAATGAAGGAAAAGAGACCAACTTGAGAAATCGTTTGAAAAACATCCTGCTCACTGTCTGTAAAGGCAGGCACCGATAGAGTATGGGCATCTTCACAAATAATGGTTTGAAACAGATGCTTCCAACAGATGCCCAAAAGCTTATAAGAACTATTCATTTGTAATTACCAGATTTCATCCTGTGTCATAACATCCATACTGAACCTCTACACTCTAGAGTCATTTAAAATCAATTATAAGAAATATTTGCACATCAAATTAGGAGTCATTTCAAACTTTAGTTTCATTTGGAAACTGAACAACATTATACACAGAAATTCTCTCAGCTATTTTACTAAGAATCTGATTCTTTTGAGTTAACTTAGCTGGAGTATTTATATATAAAATTATATATATATTTATTGTGTGTATTTGAATACTACATCATATATATATATATATATACACATACATATATTACCAAGCACATTATTCTCAGTTGTTAGAATAAAGGTAACCAATCCAGACAGCATTTAGTAAAATGCTGCCCAGCGTTTGTAGAAATGAAATCAGTCAAATTTTTTGAGTTTTCTTTTCCATGTTTGCTTTTAAAAGTCTACTCTCCACAAGACAAGCATCATTCTGACTACATGCTCTAATAGTTTCTGAGAATGTGTATCCAGCTCTCCCTCTGATTTTACTTACTTGGATTTTGAATGTGACTATTTTTTATTAGTACATTTTTATAAGACTTGTTTCTTATTCATGGTATGAGGAATTTGGAACCTTTAGTCATCTGAGATTTGCATGAAATTTAACTGTTAGATACTAAATGTAAGAACTAAATACTGTTGCTCAGATTAAAGTTCAGGAAAGGCAACATTTGATAATAGCACATAAAATTCTCCTAGGGTTTTATGAATTGTCTGAGTTGAACTCATTAGGATGAGACGATACTAGCTTTTTTAAGTGAAGAGAAAGATTTTAGTTATCATTTTTTTTGCCAGTCCTGGGCTTGAGCTCAGGGCCTGAGCACTGTCCTTGGACTTTCTCAAGGCTAGAGCTCTACCACTTGAGCCTCAGCACCACTTCTGGCTTTTTTCCATGTATGTGGTACCGAGGAATCGACCCCGGGTCTTCATGCACGCTAGGCAAGCACTCTACCACTAGGCCAAACTCCCAGCCCGATTTTAGTTATCTTTAACAGTTTAAAGTCTTTCAAAAGAAATGTGAGATACATTCCACTTGGAACTATAGAAGCAAAAATTTGGCTAAAGGCGATATCTTAAGAGAAATATAAGGAAGAATATAGCCTAACAATTCAATTAACGTTCACAGCAAAGACAATTACTGATCAAGAAGTTGACAGAGAAAGTTTCATGAAGAATGTGGATTTAAGACATGAATTTGTGCTCTATTTTTTTTTTTTTTGATTAGGGAAGGGGGGGGAAAGCAAGATGAGGGGCGGGGGTGGGGGGAGGGAAATGGGGACCAAGACATGAGAAAAGGTATCAATGTATGTGAATTAATGCACCTTCTATCTGGCAAATATAATGTAAACCTTCTATTCATTACAATAAAAATATATGAAAAAAGAATCAAGGCAGAAAAAAGACATGAATTCGTTAGTGTTTACAGAACATAATGAATAATGGTCCTAGCTTTTTTACATTTTAATTAAATTATAACTATTGAAATATAAAGTACTCCAACTTGAAACTAAAGCAAGATGACATTTTCCAGACACACCTAAGTATACATAAAACAAATCAAGGTATAGAATATATGTTGTTCCTCAGACACCTCACTCCTTCTTCATCCTGTGCACTCTTTCCTCGAGGTAGGTTTTCCTATGCACATTTTTTCCTTTGCACATTTTTTTCTTGGATGATGTTTCCCTGTTTTTGAGAGTAACTCAATTACCTTCTGGTGTAATTTCTCTTTGGTTGGGAAAATAGTTTCAAAATGTTTTTTTTTCTATAATTCTTTCAACGCCATATTCCTTTGGTACTTTTCTTTTTATCGTCATTTGGTCCTTTACCTTTGAATGATATTCTTCTTTATAGCATAGATGCATTCATTCCATACTTTAAATATTTTAATCAATACTTTCTGAAATCTGTATGCTTATGATCATTTCTCAAAATGATTTTTCTCTTTTGAAAGAAAATTATCTTCTAACTGGCATTGAGGAAAGGATTGTCTTAATTTTCAATAATCTTATTGTAATCTGTAGGTAAATATCATTTTGACTTTAGCCTTTGTCTTAAATCTGGAGTTGTGTAGTATTTTATGTTTAGAAAATCTGGTTATCATTTAAAATCACACACTCAAAGGTCTTGACTAAATATTCTCAATTCTATCCCACCTGTTATTGTTCATCTATAATAATTATAACTAATTTTATAGATATTTTATATTGTTTTCTTATAATGTTCCGTATGATCTTATCATGTTCTCAATACTTGCTTCTTAATTCTCCTTTGTTTGATTCTGGTTAATATATATTCATATATAATTTAGTTCACAGATTTAAAATTCTGGGAATGTGTTCAGTGAATAATTTCTTCCAAATCTTCAGAATTAGATAGTGAAAGAGATATGTAATGTACTCAGAGCCAAAACAACTGCCTATCATGGGCAGGACATGGTTTTGAACCTTGGTACCATGTACACAGAGAAATTTATAAGCAAGCACAGGGTTTTTAATTCTATACGGTTGTTCTGGTAATTGTATTAGTGACATACGTCCCTCCCTCTCTCCCTCTCTTCTTCCCTCCCTCCCTTCCTTCTTTTCTCGCTTTCTTTCATTTTCTCTGTCTTCCCTCCCTCACTTTCTTTTTCTCATGATCATAATCTCAACTTGCTATTTAAGATTAATTGGGGAATGTGTGAGGGAAGATTTATGAATTTCCTTTTGCTTTAAAAATAGCATCCATTAACACCAATACAGTTAAGATAGTCTGAGTAAAAATTTGAGCATCTGTGAAAAACACCCAGGGTGGGTCAGAGTTTCTAGAGTTTAATATGTGGCAAGAGAGTGTAATTTTAAGAGATAATTATTGAGAGTGGGCCGATATAGTGTCTGAAATCGAAACATATGGACACTAGATTCAGGACAGCATGATAATTAAGAAGAACATAAAAAGAGAGCAAAGATCAAGTTAAAAATAAAGTGTCCTATTACATAATTTTATCTGAGCACAGACATGTATTAATCTCTTATGAAACAACCATATATTTTTTTCTGTAAAAAAAAAAACCACTGACCAGGAAGTATCTATTTTTGAATCTTTCCAGTTTTGATAAGGACTCAGGATTTGGAAATAGTTCTAAACTGCTCATATGATAATACCTTTCTGTTTTTAAACATACAGCATGCAATGCAACTCAGGTCAGTTGATTAGTTATGACAAAAATTTGGGTTTTTGCTATTCAATTTAATTTGTATTGTAGCACTCTTTTAAATTGTTGAATGTTAAGAAGACAAAGAATACAGGTTTTCTCATATGTGTGGAAGCCAGATTCAGTTTACAAATTCAGAAGCAAATATATAAATGTGTTAACTGAAATAGCCAAGGAAGAACTCAAATAATGTAATTCCCATAGAAAGACAAAATCAAAATTCCGTAAAATAAAACATCAGGAAGGGGGTTAGCATAGGCTTGGGTGTAGTTTAGGGGAAAATGAAGAGGGGGGAAAATTCAATGAAATTCCTAAATTTAAAAAGAGTGAGGGAAGTTGTAGGTAGGGAAGAAGTTTGAAAGGGATGACATTGATCAAGATATATTATATTCATAAGGTTATGAATATAATAAATTTTAAGTCCTTACTACTTACTACTTACTACTAGTAAGAATAATAACAGTAAAAGGGGAAAATAATGTCAAGAAGAATCAAACTGTTCATTTAAATCCTCTTGATTTAGGAAAATAAAACAAAAATAAGTTGCATCATGTTTTTTGTAAATCCAATAGTAATGTTTAAAATTTTACCTTTTTACTACATGTATGATGTTTGACCCATCCACAGATACAATATGTAAACTAGTGTTATTTTTTGAATTGTCTAGGTCAGTTTGTCAGGGAGTAACTTATGGAAGCTGACTAATATAAAAATATAAAAATCCGTATGGGGAAGATTAATTTTAAAAATGGTATGGGCTTGAATGATTTTACATAAATTCCCATTGATAAAATAGAAAATTTAGAAGAAACTTCATTAAGGATACTCCTTATTACATTTGTTATTTCAGTGCATGTTCCCCAAAGTTGGGGGTAAACATGAACAATTCATCTTCTCAGTTATTTTTAACGTGAAATACTTTGTTTAAAGGATTGTGGGGAATCTATAATTTCCTTTAGTTGTAAATCAAATCTGATTTTACCTTATACATTATATTTATTTGGAAATGACTTTCTATACCTCTTATCCTAGCAGTAAGACTTTCAGTCCTATAAGTGAAACAACAAAGAATTTGTTTTCATTGCATGCTGTAAAAGAGGAGATTGCACTGGCTATAGAAAAAAAAAGTCAAAATGGAAATCTAAATAAGTCTAGAAACTTCTGCAAGGGTCCCTGAAAAGGTGATGGGATCTAGGGAAAATTAATAGTAAGCTGTGAAATTGCAATCCTGTATCTTTTATATTTGGGCAGCTGTAATAAGTGTGGAAAGAGATTGGAATAAGGCGTGGGTAGATAGGCATTGCCAGAAGAAGTTATAAAGCTGATGTAAAACATATAGCTTGTTAAAACGTTTATGTTCTGAGTTTCATTCAGATTGCTTAATAACATATTAAACCTTATTCTAAATACAACCATTTCTGTATTCTGCAGACTGCAGGAAAAAATAAATATGACAGCATAATGTATATGAAGCCCTTCACTATTGTTCAGTGTACTATCGGCACCAGTGTGGTGATTCTAAATAAAGAGGACATATACTAAAGGGAAACATAAATGGGTAAGTTAGGAGCAACACGTATAGAGTCATTTTTTTTTCAATGCTAGGCATGAAACCCAGAACTTTGTTCATGTGGGACAGAGCTACATTTCCAGCCTTCTAGCCTTTAATGTTCAAAAATACATTTACTAAGTACGGAGATGCATGACACAAACCAAAATGAAGCTATATTCTGGAATGGGACTAGATATTACTTTTCAACTTATGATGTAGGAGGAAAGACAGAAGTGATATAGATTTATAGATCTAGAGGCTAGAGCCAAATACAGCACAATATCCTAAGTCATGACCTGGAAGAGGAAAAGAATATTCCTTGGGAAACCACCTTCCTACCAAGTCTTTACTTTCATTAATATCCCATAAAATTAATTTTTGAAAACTAAAACATAGTTGAAAAAGATTTTTAAGATTGGAGCAATGCCATTGCCATGATGGTATGTGCATTTCCTTCATGCCTGTTATTTAAATTATTTGAAAACAGAATTCTAAAAGAGTATCTCAAAAAGATATTAACTTATTTCTAACGTCAAAATTGTACCTGTGAATTTATGTCTATAGGATCTCATTTTAAATTGTATAATAAATATATATTATATAGATTTTTGCACACAGCTTACCTAATCGGTGTATGACTAAGCCAAACATTCAGCAAATGACCTTATGTTTTATATAGATATATAAAATTTACAGGGCTGGGAGCATGGCCTAGTGATATAGTGCAGGCCTTGAGAAAGCCTAAGTACAGTGTCCAGGCCCTAGTTAAAGCCCCAGCACAGGCAAAAAAAATTACAAGCATCATTATGTTCTCATGAGTTCACATAAAATCCAAGTATTTATAAAATGTACCTTTAAGGATACTGGACATAGTTCAGTTTCAAAAGAATAAAAACATCTATGCCGGGCACAGTGGTTCATACCTGTAATTCTAGCTACTCAGGAGGCTGAGATGTGAGGATCACAGTTCAAAGCCAACCCAGGCAGTAGAGAACATGAGACTTTTATCTCCAAATAACCACTAGAAAGCTGGAAGTGGCTCTGTGGCTCAAGAGGTAGGGAGGTAGGATTGAGAAATATTTATTAGTTCCTGCCATTTTTACAAGCTTTCATTAGGGCCTGTGTCTTGATAATTTTTGTGGTACTTAGATGTTATGAGTTTTAAGTGCCATGTCTTTCTCTGTATTACATTTGTGTTGGTTTTCCATGTGTAGAACATCTTTGAGAATTTTCTGTAGTGTTGGTTTTGTTTCTACATAATGTTGAAGCTTTTCCTTGGAATGGAATATTTTTATTGTTCCCTCAGTTATGAATGAGAGCTTAGCTGGGTACAGTATTCTTGGCTGGTAGTTATTTGACTTCAGGGCATGGTATATATCATTCCAATCTCTTCTTGCTTGCATGAGAAATCTGGGGTTATTCTGACTGGTTTGCCTTTATAGGTGATTGTTCTCTTCGCCCTGACTGCTTTTAGGATCCTTTCTTTGGTTTCTATTGATCCAGTTCAGATTATAATGTGGTGGTGGGATGTCCTTTTCTGGTCAGGTCTGTTTGGGGTTCTAAAAGCTTCTTGAATCTGGATAGGCCTGCCCTTCTGGATGTTTGGAAGTTGTCTGAGATGATTCCCTGAAGTATATTTCCAATACCATTGACCTCTTTCTCTAGACCCTCCTCAATACCAATTAGCCTTAAATTAAGCTTCCTAATTGTATCTTGGACTTCCTGTAGCATTTTCTCATATTTCCTAGATTTGAATTGACTTATTTTTTATTCTTTTTCTATAATAACTAAATTATCTTCAACCCCAGAAATTCTCTCTTCGGCATTGTCTAACCTGCTATCAAAGCTATCTACTTTATTCTTCATCTCCCTTGCTTCTAATTGCTCATTTTTGATGCCTTGCATTTCTTGTTTTAGATCATGTATGGATTTCTTTAGCTCCTTCATTTCCATTTGAGTGGTTAGCTCACCTTTGGACAGATCAACAAGGCAAAAACTCTACAGAGAAACCTTAGAATTGAACAACTATATAGACCAACTAGATCTAACAGACATCTGCAGATTATTCCACCTAGCAACAACACAATATACATTTTTCCCAGCAGCACATGGAACATTTTCCAAAACAGACCACATTTTAGGCCATAACAAACCTGTACTGATTCAGAAACACTGAAATTATTCCCTGCACTATATCAGACCACAAGGGCATCAAATTGGAACTGAACACACAACTCCACCAACGAAAACCCTGTAACTCACAGACATTGAACAACACATTGTTGAATCACCAATGGGTCATCGAAGAGATCAGAACAGAAATTCAACAGTTTATGAAATTTAACAAAAAGGAGCACACAAAATACCAGCTCCTTTGGATCACTGCAAAGGCAGTTCTCAGAGGAAAATTTATAGTTCTGAGTGCCTACAGTAACAAATTGGAAAAATTGCAAACCAACAATTTAATGTGTCACTTTATGCTCCTGGAAAAAGAGTAACAATCAACCCTAATCCCACTAGAAGGAAGCAAATTACTAAAATCAAAGCAGAATTAAATGAATTGGAATCCAAAAAAACTATAGAAAGAATCAACAAAACAAGGAGTTGGTTCTTTGAAAGAATTAACAAAATTGACAAACCCTTAGCAAATCTTACCAAAAAAAAAAAGAAGGGAGCGTATCAAAATAAACAAAATCACAGACGAAAATGGTAATATCATGACAGAAATTTCCAAGATCCGGAGTATCATGAGGGAATACTGCTCAAACTTTTATGCCAACAAATTTGAGAATCTAGAAGAAATGGACAAATATTAACATACTCACACTGAACCAAAAAGAACAAAACCAAATAAACAGGCCTATTTCAAGCACTGAAATAGAAATGGCAATAAGAGAACTTCCACCTAAGAAAAGCCCAGGGCCAGATGGATTCACAGCTGAATTCTATAAGGTCTTCAAAGCAGAGCTCACACCAATACTCCTCAAGCTCTTCAATGAAATTGAAAATGAAGCTTCCTTACCAAACTCATTCTATGAAGCCAGTATAACCCTTATCCCCAAACCAGACAAAGATTCATGAAAGAAAGAGAATAATAGACCTATTTCTTTGATGAACATCGACGCAAAACTTCTCAACAAAATACTGGCCAACCATCAACAACAACTCATCCAAAAAATTACACACTTTGATCAAACAGGTTTCATCACAGGAAGGCAAAGGTGGTTCAACATACGCAAATCAATTAATATAATTCAGCACATCAATAGGAGCAGGGACAAAAATCACACGATTGTCTCAATAGACGCAGAAAAGGCATTTGACAAGATTCAACACCCTTTTATGTTAAAAGCTCTGGAGAAACTAGGAATCCATGGAACATTCCTCAATGTAATAAAGTCTGTGTATGACAAACCCACAGCTAGTATTATACCTAACGGTGATAAGCTAAAGCCATTCCCTCTAAAATCAGGAAGGAGACAAGGATGTCCACTCCCTCCACTCCTCTTTAACATAGTATTAGAATTCCTAGTCAGTGCAATAAGGCAAGAAGCAAGCATAAAGGGGATCCAAGTAGGGAAAGAGGAAGCAAAACTTTCCCTCTTTGCAGATGACATGATTCTGTACTTAAAGAATCCTATAGACTCTATTCCCAAGCTCGTTGAGCTCCTTCAAAACTTTGGAAGGGTAGAATGCTATAAAATTAACCATCAAAAATCAACTGCCTTCCTCTACGCCAACAGTGAGAGGAATGAGGCAAAAATCAGGAAAGCAACTCCGTTTGCAATAGCCTCAAAGAAAATAAAGTACCTAGGAGTTAGCTTAACTAAGAATGGAAAGGACCTTTTTGATGAAAACTTTAAAACCCTAAAAAAGGAAATTAAAGCAGAACTAAGGAAATGGAAAAACCTCCCATGCTCCTGGATTGGAAGAATCAACATCATGAAAATGACAATCTTGCCAAGGGCTATCTACAAATTCAACGCAATACCCATCAATATCCCACTGGCATTCTTTAAAGAAATAGAAGAGTCAATACAAAAATTTCATATGGGATAATAAAAGACCCCGTGTAGCAAAAACACTTCTTTGCAGAAAGAACAGCACAGGAGGAATTTCAATACCGAACTTTAGACTCTATTACAGAGCTATAATTATCAAAACAGCTTGGTACAGGAACAAGAACAGGTCTGAAGACCAATGGAATATAACTGAGGACCCAGATATTAAACCACAGACCTATGGCCACCTAGTCTTTGACAAGGGAGCCAAAAAAAAATAGAATGGAAGAAAGACAGCCTCTTCAACAAGTGGTGCTGGCAGAACTGGTTAAGCACCTGCAGAAAACTAAAATTGGATCCTTCTTTGTCACCCTGCACTAGAATTAACTCCAAATCGATCAAAGACCTGGAGGTAAAAGCTGACACTCTGAAAACTTTACAAGAAGGAAGAGGAGATACACTAGACCTCCTTGGCACAGGTCGAAACTTTCTTAATAAGGACCAAGAATCACAACAAATCAGAGAAAGCCTGGATAAGTGGGACTGCATTAAACTGCAGAGCTTTTGTATGGCAAAGGACATAGGTAGTATACTAATTAGGAAGCCTACAGAGTGGGAGAAGATCTTCACCAACCAAACAACAGACAAAGTCCTCATATCTAAAATATATCAACAACTCAAAAAATTGAATCACTCCAAAATAATCTCCAAAGTAACAACCATCCCATTAAAAGATGGGCCAAAGGCTTAAAGAGAGTCATCTCTGAAGAAGAAACAAAAATGGCCTTTAGACACATGAAGAAATGCTCAACATCTCTGGTCATAAAAGAAATGCAAATCAAAACAACTCTAGGATTCCACCTCACTCCAGTTAGAATGGCCAGGATCAAGAAAACTAATAACAGATGCTGGAGGAGATGTGGCCAGGAGGGATCACTACTGCACTGTTGGTGGGAGTGCAAACCCATTCAACCACTATGGAAAGTTCCTCAAAAGGCTAAACATAGAACTCCCCTTTGACCCAGCAATTCCACAACTTGGCATTTACCCAACCATCCAGAAACAAGGACATACTAAATCCACTAGCACAACAATGTTTATTGCCGCACTATTCACAATAGCAAAGATATGGAACCAACCTAGATGTCCCTCAGTTGATGAGTGGATCAACAAGATGTGGTATTTGTACACAATGGAATTCTATGCTGCTGTCAGAAAGAATGACATTGCCCCATTTGTTAGGAAATAGAAAGACTTAGAAAAAAATCATATTAAGTGAAGTAAGCCAGACTCAGAGGAACTTAGGCTCAATGGTTTCCCTCATTCGTCATAATCAGTAGAGAGCTTGGGCTCTACTAGCAGAGATTTGCAATAGAGCAAAACCTTCATACAAAAGGCCATATAGTATGACGCTAAATGAAAGGACCTCTAGGACATAGAAACGTAAGCCATATAATGAATGATTGTTTTTCTTAAGGTACTAAGTTATCTCTCATCTCTTTTGCTGTCCCTTGGTTATCTCATATTATTACAGTATCTCACTTTGTTACCTGATATATCGGATATATTTGTATTTGGTTATTTGAAATTGGATAGGGAACAGGGGGAAACAAGATGAGGGGTGGGGGTTGGGGGGGAATGGACCAAGACATGTGAAAGGGTATCAATGTATGGGAATTAATGCACCATCTATCTGGCAAATATCATGTAACCCTTCTATGAATTACCATAAAAATATATGAAAAATAAGAGGTAGGGAGGTAGCCTTGAGCTGAAGAGCTCAAGAGACAGCACCCAGGCCCAGAGTTCTTGAACTCTCTCTCACACACACATCTCTCTCTCTCTCACACACACACCCACACACAAACACACACATGAATAATACCACCTTTATAATTCCTAAAAGTATGTGCTTTGGTCTACTCTAATATGACTTTCATTAGTATTCAAAATGTTATTAAGTTACAAATAGCTAGAAGAAGAAACATTTAATTAATTAATATCCAAGAAATAATGCAGTTAATTAAATTACTATCAAATAAATAATAATTCACAGGCCTGGTGGAGCATCCACTAGAACTCTGATCCTTAGCCTGGTAGCTAATATAAAGGACATCCTGGATATGCAACAGAAAACATAGTTTTTCATACAATGGGTAATGCAGCGTCAAATTCTTCAAAAGTGCACTTGCATTCATTTGACTTCTAATGATTAATTTAAGTATTTCCTTCTTAAATGTCCTTTATTTAAACAGAAAAACAATTTCAGAATTGAAGTTCTGAAACAGTTTGACACAAAAAGGTTTTCAGAAGATATTCTGTTGGGAATAATGTGAGCTGGATCTTTCTTCATAAAAAGACCACATTTAAGAATGATTTGGGAACACCGTAGGCCATGTTTAAAATATGTGTGAAGAGGAATAGTCCCAGGTCCTTTCAATGTGCTGGATGAGCGAACTGGGAGAACACAACTGACCGATCGTTACAGGTGCTTTGGGATACCAGGAGGCAGAGGTGATCTCAGGACAATCCAGCAGCTCCCACAGAGAATAGGAGCAGGACGAATGTCCATCCCCTCCCTCACACATGAAGCTAACAGTTCTCCAGGGAGCTGAGGCTAAATCAACAGTGTAGGAGCCCAATTTAAATAAAACAGAAATATGATTCCGAATTTCAGACATTGCATTGAGGGATAAGTAAATTTTCCCAACTTTATTTTGTGGCCTTAGACAAATAAATAAATAGGGCCTTATAGGCACCTGTGTTGTTGATGACAAAGATTTATCAGCCACGTCATAACATGGCTCATTTTTCGAGGACACCTTGAAAGAAGTATGCCTTACAATAGAGAAGCAGGATGTATCAATAGGTTGAGTAAATAAATGAAGCAGAAGAAACATATTTAAACCAAATCTGCCAATAACAATTAAAATTAGATCAAAATAGCAAGATAAGAAGACTTGAACCTCTGAATCTACTCCAAGAAATAAACAGGAAAACATTAGAACATTCAAGGACAGGCAATAACTTTTTTTTAAAACCGAACTCCACTAGCTCAGAAAAATAAGAACAAAGATTGACACATAAGATTGCCTCAACTTCAAAGGCTTCTACACACAAAAGGAAACAGTAACTAGACTGAAGAGACAAAATTCAGCATGTGAGAATGTCATTGTAGCACACACCTGACAGTATATACATATAAATAGATACTACAGACATGTTTGTTAGAGTGGGGTGGCTTGAAACGATGAAGTGAAAAGGGGATGGAAAAGAGAGTGACTGAAAAGCATCGTGCAATAAATCTCACTAAATCTCTGTATAAAAATAGAATAACAAAATAAACTGAAAGCTGTTGAATAATAGGAAGTAAAGGGAAAGAGAAAGTAATGTAAGGTGCGAATCTGATTAAATGGAAATGAATGGCAGTAATACAAGAGATCCAGTTGGAGTACAATAATAATGAAAGTAAGAGTGATTAATGTTTAAAATGGCTGAAATACTTTACATATATACATATACATGTATATGTATTTATGAAGGCAAACCATGAAACTTGTTACAATTATTTTATGCAAGTGTGAGTGAGAATGAGATAGTTTAATCAAGGTACATTGTTAGAATTTATGGAAATGTCATATCAAAACTCTTCTGGTACAGCTAATATATGCTAATAATAGCATTTTATAGAGCTAAAATAACCGACCAATAAACCATTCAACCAAGCACACAGAATAAACAACATCTAAATAAGGCAAAAATTTTGTCAAAGGAAGATGGTCAAAGAAAAGAAAGAAATTCTAGGAATATGTTTATTAGTACAATATACTAAAATGCGGCTCAAGAGTCTGTGATGAATATTAACATGAGAAGAGTCTGAAGCTGAATTATACATGAAGTTCTCATGGGTCTCAGGAGCTCCAATATGCCCATCACTCCACCTGTATGGTATTGAGGCGGACTCAGGTGTTAGATAAGGTGGAATATGACACATGACTAGTACCATAGGTTTGCACATACAACAGTTAAATATTTTCACCACTAACACTTGAGTGGGAAAATAGCTACATTTTTGTATAGGAAAAGTTATTGGGTAAAAATATTAATAGCATTCTGTTTGATGCCTGTATGAAGCAAAGCTAAAATGCTACCATAAATTTTGCTCACAAACATAGTCTAGATTGCTGTTCCTCGATGCAACCTCCACTCCCTGCAATGGAAGGAGATTATTTTTTGTCTTAAACATTACCCTGGAGTAAATGAAGCCAGTATAAAGTATATCCTTATTTTGCAATAATGATATAGTCTATTACTTTTAAAAAGAAACTAGATTAAACATGAGATACAGTGGAAAATTTGACATTAGTATTTTATTTGGTACATTAATGTAGGAGACATATTTCAAAAATAAGAAATAATTTAGATTAAGCATATTTTATTTAAATACTCTACTCACTTGATTATTATTACTTATGAAACTACTAGAAACTGCATAATGCACTTTGTAAAAAAAAAATAGAAACAAGTAGTGTATATCACAACAAATGAGGTCCCTAAGGCCAAAAGAATAAAACTATTCAGCCTGGAAAACACAATAGAGTAAAATTATGTGTTAAACTAGAATTAATAATTTGGCAACTAAATTTGTTAAGTGGTACACATATCACTTTTCCATTCTCTTCACTAACATGGATCTACTAAATAAAAGCTTCTAATTTTATTTCCTGCCTAAAGTATATTTCTTTCTTACAGGTAGGGCTTGTCATGTTCAACTGCTTTTCCTTCTAAAATTTGTCTCAGTAATGTACCTCAGAATGCACTTGTGGAAAATTACTTGGTAAATTTTATAGTAATGCTGCTTTATTAAAGAAAATATTACCCCTATTCTTCAATCGCATCTTAAAAATATTTATTTCAAATTATAATATATAACATCTAGTGATAATACCTTTTCATCCCCGTTATGTGGCTCTTACTAGTTTTAGAATGTGTTTCACAATTTAAAACAGAAATGGAATTAGAGAAGAGGAGACAGAAAATGACTAAGTATGAGCGGTGTACCAGGATGTTTCTAGAATAAATGAGGCCTCCAATCATTGTCAAGACATTTAGGGATTCACCCAAAGTCTGTTATCAGTATCTCCTAGGAAGTTGATAGCGAAGCATCAGTTACTCTGAGATAGTTTTGTTCTGTGTCCAAGTGGTTACATCTCAAATCCTTTTCCAAAGCATCCTGCCAAAGAAATGATTTGAATTTATGTGAAAAACAGTTCCACCCATCACTCCCTTCCTCCTTTCTCCTTCCCTTCCCCCCTCCTTTCTTTCAGTTCCTTTCTAATAGTTCAAGTATTTACAGTATTCAATATGGCATGCCATTTCTGTAGCAGCTTTAACTGTGTACTACACATGAGTGAGAATAGATTCTCACACAGATGGTTTAAGTTTAGACTGATCTAAAGATATCCCTAACTAAGAGTGTTTAACTAAGAGTGGAAGAGATAGATCCTACCTTGACAAAGCCCTGAGTCCTACCTACCACTGCAAGGTAGAATTAGGCTTGTTCGGGGGGAAAAAAATCTCAATTATAACAAGCTAACAAGTTTTATTCAAGGATTAATGTGTTAATTAGGAAGAATTTTCAAAAGACAGCTGCAAGCTTACTTATAAGGAGAATAACTTTCCTGCTTTGACTAAACCAGTAGCAACCAACAAAATGCCAAGCCTAAGTCCTTAAGTGCCTTTTGACTAAGGTTTTACTCAAAATCAAAACAGTATGTACTTATAATGATTTAGGAATCAATCCTGCTTTGTAAATACTTTACACCCAAATAATCTCTATAAGACTAAGCGTTCCTGTGACTTTCTTTGTGTTAGTATTGTAAATTACGTTTCTGAATTTGTGAATGTATTCTGCCTGAGTTTCATGGGGGAAGGAGGGTTTATTTTGCATGGAGAAGTCACCTTATTTCTAGGTTGAGTCTCCTAAGAACTCTGCTAGAGCTGTTGAGACCAGCAGAACTCACATAAGAAATTCCCAGCAAGAAATCGTATGCCTTTTCAATCACATACGTATGCCAGGTGCTCTTACCTGTTATCTGCAAGGAAACTATTAATAAAGTGACCCTGAGTGTTTCCAGAGGAATCTGAGACTTTACACAGCATATCACAATCTGACCTTGGCCAAAAATCAGAACTAGTCATGGAGGCCTCCCCAGTGGTAACAACTGAGATGTTTAATTCCAGTTAAGAATCAATTCCTTAAGGAAATGGAAAGACTTAGAAAAGGTCATGTTAAGTGAAGTAAGCCAGACTCAAAGAAACATAGGCCCAATAGTCTCCCTCATTTGTCATAATCAGTAGAATCCTTGGGCTCTCCTAGCAGAGATTTACAATAGAACAAAATTTAGAGACATTAGGCCAAATAGTATCACAGTAAATGTAAGGACCTCTAGGAGAAGGAAACAAAAGCCGCATAATGAGTGACTGTTGTCCTTAATGTACTATGTTATCTCTCATCTCTTTTGCCATCCCTTGGTTATCTCGTATTGTTACAACATTTCACCTTGTTATCTGATATATTTTATATGTGCTTAATTGGTTATTTGAAATTGGACAGGAAGGGGGGAAATCAAGATAAGCAGGGGGATGGTGGGAGGGAAATTGGGACCATGTCATGAGAAAGGGTATCAATGTTTGTGAAGTTATGCACCTTCTATCTGGTGAATATAATGTAACCCTTCTATTAATCACAATAAAAAATGAAAAAAGACAAAAAAATAATCAATTCCTTGTATAAGTGTTAGTTCATAAGTTAAAATTATATGCCAAGTACATGTCTATTTTTAAAGGTATCTTGGGGCTCTATGCTGCACTCCATTTGACGGGGTTATAATTACTGTTAACACCCATTAGAAATAAAACTGGACATATATTTTTACCTTGAGAAAACAAATACCCTATATTTGTATTTAACTAAATAGAAATATTGTACTGAATAGAAATATGGTACTAAGTTCTTATTTTCTTCAAAGTTTTTGAGTTCTAATTGTGATTTTGGCAATTGTTCTGAGCTTAGTGACCGTGTTCCTCCAAAAATTCAAGTTTAAAATCATAATTCTGAACAAGATGATAGTAGGAGGTAAGCCCCATGGAAACTGATTAAGTCACAGGGTCAAAAATCTCCATGAATGGTATTAGTGGCTTTGTAAAGGAAACCTTAGCAGCTCCTAATCTCTCCAGCATGAGACGTAGAGTTAAAAATCACTTCTGAACCAGAAATTAGACCCTTGCCAGATATTACATAAGCTAGTACCTTCTTCTTGAACATCGAGTCTTAAGACTGAAGAAATCAGTTTCTTCTATCAATCACACTGCTCAATATAGGGCATATTGTTATAGCAGCCCAAACAGACTTAAAAAATGGACATAATGAATCAAATTAATTCTGTGTTGTAATTAAAAATCCCTAAATATATAATCATTTTGTTTTCAGTACTTTAAACACATTTAAACACATTTACTCTAATACTTAAAATGGAATGATGCCAAATCAATTTTAATCATAAACAAAATTATGTAATTACCTTGAAATTCTCAGTTTTCTCCTGCCACATTCTTTAGGCCTCCCTGTCTTTGGAGTCAAAACATCTGTCATCACAAAAACATAGTAGCAAATTTGAAACTAAATGAGGAAAATGTTATGGGAATGCCAAACACCCATTAGACTAAAATAGTAGCATACACTGATTTGTGTGCATGTGTGGGTGTGAGCAGTGAGCCTGAGTACTGTACAATAACCAGGAGGTCATGGTGAGGGTATAATTGGCTTGGGAGGCAGAAAACTGAAGGGGATGATTACTGATTAACTACTATAAGAGATGGCTGGACTTACTTGTACTAGATTGAAAAGGTTTGAGGCTGAGCTTCTTTAAAAGGAAATTCAAAACACTGTGATTTTGCAGTCTATGGAATGAGTTATTTGAAGTTTTAACGCATGGGACACATTGAATATTTATTTACCCTCCACACTGGCTTATTTATGTTGTGGCAAATATTAAATGCATGATGTGAAAAATTGTATAGATAATGACTGTAAGAAAACAAAAAGCAAAGAAAGCAATTTAAGTTAAGCATCTTTACAAAATAATGCAACTAAATTCCCATATTTGTTACATTAGAAGTCAATGTGCACTGTATTTCACATCTTCTGAAGAGTGAAATTTCCACAGATTCTAAGCAATGACATTCTATTTAATAACATTTAATTAATCTCCAAAGAAGGCTTTGAAATACATAATTATTTTAAAAAGTGGTGCATAATGCCGAGCAATTATTTTTTTTCATGAAAAGGCAAAAGAAACACATTTCAAAAGGGTTTTGGAAAAATCAAACTTTTTTTTGCCCACACACAGTTCTTTTGTTGCTGTGTCTGGATGCATATTTCAATTGTAAGGAGAAAGCTGTTTGCAGGAACTAGACACTAAGTAAGCAGTAGGCTTGCTGAACTGTACTGTAACTTAACAGGAAAATCAGTCTCTGGAGGACAGACATCATAGGGGCCTAAAGTTCATTAGCTTACTAATTAGGATTTTAAAAAAAGTATTCTGCTTAAGAATTGCTTTTCAAATGATTTCACATGATAAACCTGTAATATTTTAATTGATTTACTACCCACTGTTATACAAATTTTAAATTAAGCTTTTCAACAGAACATTTTCATTTGCATTCTTTGTAACTGAGTTTATTATTCTTGAAATCAAAGAAAAAATATTCTTAAGAAATGTGTGAACTAAATAGTAACAGATTAACTCTTTTACTATGTGCCCAAAACACATGTTATCACACCCACATAATGAGATCCTGGAACTGTGGAGAAAATATCTAATAAAATATAGATTGATATTAATAACAATAGTAGTAATAATAATATAGCCCTGAATGCAAAAGATGATCTTAGTGCAGGTATCAGTGGTTATCACACCTCTAATCCTAGATACCTAAGAGGAAGAGAACTGGCAAATTGTGGTTTAACAGAAATGTCTGTGAGACTCCATCTCTAACTGACCAGCAAAAAGAAACATGGTTCAAGCAGTGGAGTAGCAGTCCTACAAGTTAAGAAAGATTTGGGTCCTGAATGAGTTCAACCCAAACAATCTTGGTACCATTGGTTCAAGTTCAAACCTCAGTATTAGCAGAAAACGAAACCATAAATTTCCCAAAGCACCATTATTTCAGTCTTCACAGCCCCTCTGATGGTAAAACAGTAAGCCAGATATCACAAAGGAAGGGCTCACTTTTTAAAAATCCATTACAAAGGTCAATACTAAAAGTTCAAAACGCTTTGAAAATTCCCTGACAACACAAATGTTCTGTCGTTCCCTTTACAAGAATTTTAGCTCTTAAGGTATTTTATTTATTGACATTTGTTTTCCTGTGCCCTGTTGGTAAAGGAGGGGAACTGAGATTGAATAGACCACTTTGGTTCAGAACCTTTCAATGACATGCATTAATTTGTAAATGACTCTGAAGACAAAAAAGTATATAGTAGTGTATCACTGTACTAAAATTCATCTCTCAACACAGAAGTCTCCCTGAATTTCAGAATTATGTATTTAGGAAATAGAAGTCTGAAATATGTATATTACACAAAAAATGAATAACCAGGTCAAGAAGTTTTTAACGTTGTTAGTTTGGTTACAAGTAAATGGCAATAATGGTACATTCTATCACGGTTATCTAAAACAGAAGTCAAGAAACATGCAAGAAATTATTAGGTAAAAACAAGGGAGTGGGGCTGGGAATTTGGCCAGTGGCAGAGTGCTTGCCTAGCATGCATGAAAACCCGGGTTCGATTCCTCGGTACCACATACATAGAAAAAAGCTGGAAGTGGTGCTGAGGTTCAAGTGGTAGAGCCTTAACCTTGAAAAAGTCCAAGCACAGTGCTCAGGCGCTGAGCTCAAGCCCAGGACTGACACACACACAAACAAACAAACAACAACAACAAAAAACCAAGGCAGTGGTGTGTGGCTGCATCCAGCAATCAGGAGAAAAGTTTTAAGACAGAACTGTACCCAGTTGACCAGTATGTCTATCATGGCAAGAGATTTAAATAATGATTGTCTACAGTGGCGTTATTAAGAAAGTAGAATGATAATGGTTTGGCAAGGTATATGAGAGCCGCAAAAGACTCAAGATAGAATATAAACTAAGTTAACTGTAATTATTTTTCTTGGTGGGGAATATGATCAAAATAATGTATGTTTGCATGATCATAAGAATTTTTTTAGTTAAAAAAGTCCTAGCGCGATTAAGTTCCTAGTGTGGAACTTACATGAGCTATCAGTTCTTCATTCTAGCATCTACTTCTTTTGTTTTGCAGAAGTGTTTTCGTGTAATGGAACCCCAGCTATCAATCTTTGCTCTTAATTTGCTAAACCATTATAGTCCTCTTCAGGAAGTTATTTCTGATGTCATATGTTTTCTTACGTTTTCTCCATGTGGACTTGAATTGATTGTAGTAGAGTGAGAGTCAGGGATTTAGATGAAGGGTTCTACCTATAGATATGCGATTTTATTAATATCATCTGCCTAAAAGTTATTCTTTCCTCTACTATTCAGTTTTTAAATTCTGCTAAAAATCAGCTGTGCATAACAATGTTTGTTCCTTCAACTCCGTTGTTGTATGTGACAATTTTCTTATCAATACTTGCTATTTTTGTTATAAAAGTTCTATAGTATGAAGTCAGATTTAAATCAGAGCTTCCTGAATTTGCCCCTCTCCCACCTCTGAATTGCTTTGACTATCCAAAATATTTTCTGATTAGGATTGTTATTATCTGTGAATAAAGATTACTTGACATTGGGTGCAAATTGACTTGGAAACGTGGATTACTTTTGATTATAGATATTTTCAATATATTAATTTTGTCAACTCATAAGCATGGAACAACATCCTTCTATCATCTGATGTCTTCTTCAGTGTTTTTCTTCAGTGATTGATAGTTTTCATAGAAAAAGTCTCTAACTTCCTCAGTTCAATTTATTCTTAGGTAAAACTACTTTATTTAGTAATTGAGGAACAAGGAGACTCCTTGTTCTCTTCTCTTTTGTCAAACTAGGGCTTGATATCAAGTCTTCTCATTTCCCAGGTTAGAAATCTACTAACTGAACCACACTTCAAGCTCTGCTTTTTGCTAGGAGACAGAGTCTTGCCAGTTTGTCTGACCAGGCTATTTTGTACCTTGTTCTTCCAGATTTTTGCCACATTAGTAAATGGGGTTTCAGGAGTGAGCCACTTGTACTTATCTAAAAATTTAATCATAGAAATGGCTCTTCTCTACAGCTGAAAACAACATGGTTTTCCATCAAACTGTAGTTGAACTGAAATTCAGTCCTTGTCCTTGAAAGAATATAATTTCCTATTATCATAGAATAATGCTTAAACCTGCATTTTTCTGGAATCACTAAGTCATGAATCTTATGAAATAACAAGATTAAACATCATCACAACTGTGAGTAGTTATTTTTGCCTCAATATGTCTCAATATGGAATGCCAAGAAAGGCCTTTAACAAATAGCATGGAAACTTTCACAGAACTATCTACCCAGAGGGGAGAAATCAATTTTTCCTCTAGACTCAGTGTTCCCAATGTGTCTTGACAGAATTTTGTTTCAAAAGAATATGTTAAAAATCTTCATATAACGAACAACTCAACTAAATAAGAACATAAGTTGACTTTAGTGCAAGAAAAAAACAACTGACTCAGGAGGTGCATTGAATTAGGCCACCACTTGATCAATTGTGACTTTTACTAAGGAAATGAAAACAAAATGATGTCCAGATCCCTGTAAACGTGCCCTCTGCCATGAGAACAACGTGAAGAGGGAATTATTTTTATTTGATCATCTTAAGTGAGCTGAGAGCCAGGACACCGTGGCTATTGGGAGGAATAGGAGAAAAAAAACATGAGGTGATTTTCTCTCTACATAATCTTGCTCATGTTCCAGAGCAGGATATTTCACACCAAACACGTCACTTATGGAAGGGAAGGTCACATTTGACACTTTCCTCTCAGGTAGTTAAGTGTTTGGGTCCCACATGATGGTGGTTTTTTTAAAAAAATAATTTTTTAATTTCAGTGTATAGAGGGGTTACAGTTATATTCACCAGAGAGAAGGTGTGTTACTTCCCACACATTGATATCCCTTCTTATGTTTTGGTCCCCATTTCCCTCCCCCCACACCCTCCCTCATTTTTCCCCTCCTATTTCAAATAATCAAGTAAACATCTATATAATATAGCAGGTAACAAACTGGGATACTGTAACAATATGAGATTAACCAAAGAGCAACACAAGAGAAGAGAGAAAAACATCGTACATTAGGAACAACCGTCACTTATAATTAAGCTCTTGTTTCTATGTCCTGGAGGCCCATTAATTTGGCCTCGTCCTATATGGCCTTGTGTATCTAGGTTTGAGCTATTGTAATCCTCTGCTAGGAGAGTCGGAGTGTGTACTAATTATTACAGATGAGGGAAACCATTGAGCCGATGTTCCTTTGCGCCTGGCTTACTGCACTTAATACGATTTTTTCCAAGTCTTTCCATTTCTTTACAATTATGGTAATGTCGTTCTTTCTGATGGCTGCATAGAATTCCGTTGTATATAAATATCAATCATTAACTGAGGAGCATCTAGGTTGGTTCATATCTTCGCTATGGTAAATAGTGCTGCAATGAACATCGTTGTGCTAGTGGCCAATGAGTAAATGCCCAGTAGTGGAAATGCTAGGTCATAGTGGAGATCTATATTTAGTCTTTTGAGGAAATGGTGGTTTCTAAGAGTCCCAGCCAAGACAAACAACCAACAATTCACTAATCTTTTATATCATGGATGATTGCTCTTACCTGGACAAGGGGATTTTAGAATAGGTACTCAGATATCTGATATCTGGAAATATTTGGCTAGTTAATATTCCATCCTAGATAGCATAATGTCTATTGTGTGTAACATCAGGTGCTGTACAAGAATGTTGTATGATGAGGCCGGGAGTTTGGCCTAGTGGTAAAGCGCTTGCCTAGCATGCACGAAGACCCGGGTTCAATTCCTCGGTACCACATACATAGCAAAAAGCTGGAAGTGGTGCTGAGGCTCAAGTGGTAGAGTGCTAGCCTTGAGAAAGTCCAAGGACAGTGCTCAGGCCCTGAGCCCAAGCCCAGGACTGGCAAAAAAAAAAATGTTGTAGGGTGAGTAACTTAGAGTTGACAGCAATGATCATAACTCATGTCTGTATTGATATTTCTCTCCCAAATTAAATATATATTCTCTGTTATTAGGAAAATTGAATTCTTCAGTTTATTCATACATTCTTAAATGATAGAATCTGCTTATGCATTGTAGCTGACAAAGTTATATCAAAATCACTAGATAGTAACGTAAACTCATTTTCATTTCTGAAAAAATACTAATGCTTCCTGGCCACCATACAGAATGCATCAGAGGCATCATGAATTCCATGCTGAACTGAGTCATGTCTTCCTCAGACTCCACATCTTGCTTCCCACAGATTCGAGAGCCTCTGTGAGCAGCAACTCCCAGAGTAATTCCATAGAAATGGGTACCCCAGTGAAAAAGAAAAATGCTAATTGAATTTTCCCTTTTGTGCAGAGTTCATTTAGACAGAGTCAAAGAAAACAGAGGGAAAGAGTACGAGACAGAGAAACGACAGGGGATTGTATAGCAGCTGCTCTCATAAAAACTGTAATAAACAGCATTATTTTCCTTAGTTTCAACAGAATTTTAAAGCATCATAATCCCCTAATATTTTGGATGTAAAGACCATTTGATTAAAAAATTCTTGTTATTCGCAATGTTACATTGTATTTGTTTCCTTTTTTTCTCCATCACAGTTCTGCTAGCTGAACTATTCCTAGTCAGAGGGTCCCACAATAACTTTGAAGCTTAGACTATACCTCACACAAATTATTTCAGTCCATGAGACTCTTATCTCTAGTAAACTACTCAGAAAACCTGGAAGTGGTACTGTGGCTCAAGTGGTAGAGCACTAGCCTTGAGCAAATGAAATTTAGGGACCAATGCCCAGGCCTAGAGTTCAAGCCCCAGGACAGAAAAAAAAAAGTGTGCTTTGTGTGATTGTTCTCTAATCCCAATGCAGCTACACTGTACATAAGCCCACAGTGTCTACAATGAGATAGGAAATTCTAAACACAGAAAACAGGAGCCATTATTATTAAACATGTATACTATTACATAGAGATAATGTATATAGCACTTTCATTTGTGATCTAGAAACGTGTTGAAAATCAGCAAAAGAATACATAAAGAGCAAACACTTCAAGATAGTAATCAAAATAAGAATCCTCTTTCTCATATAAAAAGAGAACTCTAGTAAAGAGATTCAATAGATTCAATTCAACATTCCTTTATGTTGTGCTCAGCCACACTATTTTCCATTTAATTCAGAAGGTACTGCTACATATTTTGGATTTGGCATCTTTTAAGAAAGAAATAAAATATCTAAGATCCAGCTTTAACTTATTCCTATATGTTACTATTTAAAATCCATTCTTGCTTCCAGAAATTCCGGTAAAATTCTTGACACAAAATCCTGGATGTGCAGGAAAGGAACAAGAAGAGAAAGTTTTCACCTAAAAATGAATATTCACTAACAATTTGGGCATGGAGAAATTCAATTTTTATGATTGGATCAAGAAGATGTATTTATACACAATGGAATTCTATGCAGCCATCCGAAAGAATGATATCGCACCATTTGTATGGAAATTGAAAGACCTAGAAAAAAAATCATATTAAGTGAATTAAGCCAGGCCCAAAGGAACATAGACTCAATGGTTTCCCTCATCTGTAATAATTAGTACACACCCCAACTCTCCTAGCAGAGGATTACAATAGCTCAAACCTAGATACATAAGGCCATGTAGAATGAGGCCAAATTAATGGGCCTCCAGGACATGGAAACGAGAGCTTAATTATAAGTGACAGTTGTTCTTAATGTACGATGTTTTTCTCTCTTCTCTTGTGTTGCCCTTTGGTTAATCTTATATCTCAGTTTGTTACCTGCTATATTATATAGATGTTTACTTGATTATTTGAAATAGGAGGGGAAAAATGAGGGGAGGGTGTGGGGGGAGGAAAATGGAGACCAAAACGTAAGAAGGGATATTGATGTTTGAGAAGTAATGTACCTTTTTTCTGGTGAATATAACTGTAGCCCCTCTAAATATTGAAATAAAAAATTATTAAAGAAAAGATTTGGGCAAGATTGTAATATTATCAAAAAGGCTGGCATTAATTTGAAGTTTATCAAAAAGACAAAAAGCTACATTTTGGAAAGGAAAAACTGCACTTTCAGCAGATGCATGAGTGAGACATTTAAATTAAGAAGAGGATCTGCTGTTTGACTCCTATGTAATTTCTCTCTCTACCATAGCAGTCACAATTTCTATGCACCTGTTATGCCATATTTGAGAAAGCTGGATGAGGCATTTCCCTCTGTGATTGTACAGAACTATGAGGGATTTTTTTGGCCAGGAGTTTGGCCTAGTGGTACAGTGCTTGCCAAGCTAGAGAGATCTTTTCTTGATATCATTTATGCTCATATCTATCACTCCATTATATTTCTGCTCTCTCTATATAACATGCTACTGCACAAGTACAAGTAAATTTTCTCAAGTTATTCTATTTTCTGATATCTGGATCACTTTCAATTGCACAGTTTTTAAAAAATTCAAGAATGGCTATTCTTTTATACATCTCCTACTGCACGCATATTGTACTTTAAATGAGTATAAATGTCAAGTCTCAGTGTGATAGACACTCAAGCCTTATTATTCTTTTCTATCACATTGGGCTATCAAATTAACTCATCATTAGTGGATTAATCCAGTAATGAGGTTAGAGCTGTCATCAGCTCCTCAGCAAGCCTTTAACACAAGAGATGGATATTTCAGATTCAAGTAATAACACAGCTCTATAGACTAAAAATATCGCAGCCACGACATTTCATGGGAAGTGTGCTCTTCCAGGGAGATGGGTACCCAGCTCTCCTGTGCTTTTGACTGGCAAAGATAGTGAAGACTAATAAGCACATTTCTAATATCAGACCTGTATAAAATTTCTTTTTTGGTGCTAAAATTATTTCACTTAATTTGGATTATGATTATTAAAAAGTGAGAGCATGGTATCTATAAGTTGTAGGGGTTCCATCTAACCTGACTCCCATTAGAAGTACTGTGCTTACATTGCTCAGCTCAGTCAAAGATAAGCACCAATAGCCCTGAAAAATATGGAATAACCCAGGTTTGTCACTTACAACACATTCAGGTCACCTTCCCCCGTGCTATGCTGAAAAACCACATACCCATCATCATATGGATAACCCCACTTAGTTTTATCAACAAACTAAACAGACATACCTTCAAATCACCCCCTTTCAACTTCTACTTTTGTTTTTTTAGTTATTTGGACTTGTGCTTATCACATCTTGTGATGTCAGTCTTTGGATATAACCTTCTTTTTTTTTCTTTTTGTGCTGGGATTTGAGTTTAGGATTCATTACTTGTCAGGCTCTCTTATCACTTGAGACATACTCCAACTCTTCTTTGTTTTTGTTTATTTTTCACAGTATTGTGATTTTGCATAGGGTGGACTTGAGTGGCTGTATTTCCACCTGTGCGTCCCATATCAGGGTTTATAGGTATGTGGCACTACACATGGCCTTAAACATATGTGTTTTTGATGAATGAATGGCTAACATTCTCAAATAATTCTTCTAATGATGTAAGAAATTAATGTAGAATGTTACTAGTTTTCAGTGCATGAAGCATGAAATACTTTGATAGGAGAATCCATTCAGATTCATAGAAAACTATCAGGATGAATAATTATCAGGACATTCCAGTTATCCATGACATTAGCCCAAGAGACTCTGGGACAATAGGTTTACTAGGTGACTAATTAAAATCGTTGTTTTGATAGGCCTAGATCTAATGACACAGATAAGAAATACATTGTAAACATTTCTATAGGTTGTTATCCCACAAGATTAATTTTATGTGTAGCATCTAAAAGCTATTGATTTCTGACAATATTATATATAAATTTAGGGATCTGGAGTGCTATTATGAAATGAGACCCAATACACTAAACTAGCACAGCAAAACAAATTTTACTTTAACCGATAAATGTTAAATAGACAAGAAAATGCATTGAATGCTGTCAACCCAGATTGCATCACTAAAATGTTGCTGCCCTCATTTTGATTGATCAGAAGTTAGGTTCACGGTCTTGTCATAACAGGAACTAGTTAGGACAAGTTTTAACCTGATATGGCTCAATTGAAATAACTTTGCTTCAAAAGAATGTCATAAGACTGATCAGGAGAGTGAGAACATGTAAATAGTTTAGTTTACATAAAAAGGTAGGAGACGGATGCTGCCCCAAAAATGACATTGTTTACATCAAGCAACAATTTGACAAAAATTAATTCTTACAAAAAAAAATTAGAAAATAAATCCAGTTAGAAGCAGTCATTCTCAAAATTTACCAATCTTGCTAGATTTGTTTTGGTTCAGCAGTTACATTTTATTTCTGAACTTCTTTAAGCCTTGCAAATTTTGTTTTCTTGTCTGTATGGTAGATTTGACTCAGCAATAGTATACATCTAGAACTGTGTTGCTAAGAATGCAGAGCAAGAGCGAGCAGAGCAGAATCTTATATGAATGGAAAGCCATGAGATATATAATAAGGAAAATAAATTTAAAGTGACAAAGGTTAGTTCAGGCATGAATATATTATATGTAAAGAATTCAAATTACTGAATGGTTAGGCCATGGGTGCACACTAGTGTACAGGAAATATGCCATGATGAAATGACAATACTAATGTCCACCTGGAAATGTCTATAAGCAAAGGCTTATCACAATTAAATGCCTTAACCAGAACCACACATAGTAGTTGAGGAAGTACAAAATTATTGTGACTGGAACATAATGAGCATAATTGCCGGAGATGAGGTAAAGTTAGAAGATTAAAGACTTAGAGATTTGTCTGAAGAAGAAATAAGAATGGCCTATAGACACATGAAGAAATGCTCGACATCTCTGGTCATAAAAGAAATGCAAATCAAAACAACTCTAAGATTCCACCTCACTCCAGCTAGAATGGCCAGGATCAGGAAAACGAATAATAACAGATGCTGGAGGGGATGTGGCCAGGAGGGATCACTACTACACTGTTGGTGGGAGTATAAACATTCTCAAATACTTCTGCTCAATACTCCTGATCTTTTAAGCTTACATAGCTATACTGTATATTTGAAAGTAAAAAGAGAAAAGTAATTCATGAGACTGCTGTATTTCAGAAGAAAATGTCACAGACTCTTCTTTCTTCTTGCACAAGGCAACAAGTTGCCTCCACACATTCTTTTCTTTAAATTCACACTCAATTCTTTCTCAGAACCATTCTGAAAGAGAAATCTCACAATTTCTAGTACTGTCAAAAACTATCAAATATTTATAAATTTAGCAAAGAGGCTTAATTGTTTGGGCCATCCCAATTTGCTACTTTATTGCATTATAATATGCCAATATCATCATAATGGTAGTATTTAGAAGTAATTTTAGCCTGTGCCTAAGATTAGATTGTATGGTTTTGCAGGATATGTTCTATTTGAATTATCTTTAATTTTCTTTTTATCCAAATGTCATCAAAGTGTCCCCATCTATAATCATTCTCAATTTATTTTATAGCAGTACATGGCATTCTGTATAGAGATTGTACCTGAAAGTTATAGTATCTCAGTTTAATCTTTAAGATTTTGTCATTCCCATGACCAAAATATATAATGCTCGTGATTTTTCACTTTACTTTGCAATTAGAAAATATCAACATGTAGAAAATTCAAATAACTCAGTGAACAGAGATACTGATCTCGGTTCAATTCTCTCAGTCTTTGAGAAAATGAGTTGACAAATTTCTATTAAACATTAATTGTTTTATGCATTGTAGCAAATAGTAGGTTGAAAAATGATAATTGGTAAAAATGACAATATATTTACAAGGAAGGTAAGATAAGCAATCATATTATAAACATATATATATATATGTGCTCTGAAAATACAGGACCAAGTAAAGTATGATAATTTTCAATATTATGGTACAATGGCAAACTGTGGGATATTATCTCTATTGACCTGTTAGTTGATCTATATATATCTATCACTTATCTCTTTATTGTCTAGATGAAAGAGCCACAATAGAAGACAATATGCTTCTTGGGATGTATTAATAACTTGTTAATGACAGAAGACAAATATGACTATATATGAATATTAATATTGCTTGAGAAATAGTGATTCAGAAGCTCTCTGGACATAATATTAAGAGAAATTTGAAACATAAGGAAGCCACACGAAAAATGAATGACAAATGAATAGAGCATACTTCAAAAAATGAATGAAAAAGAAAAAACTTGTTGGTTAAATATAAATGCAGAAACTATTTTTAAGAAAGGCAAGTTTGAAGATAATTATTGACCAGGAGAAAGTATAAAGAATGTAACTTTGCTTAGAAAGAAGTACTGCCTGTGCCTTTGGCATCTGAGCAGCAATCTCTACTTATGCTAATCCCTGGTCATATCATGAATCATAGGAGTGTCCTTGTTTGTCAGCGGGCCTTGAGACTCACCACAAATGTGATTTAGGATGTGATATTTCATTTGTACATTATCAGTCTGACCTTTAGATGTCCCAGAGTGAGGTCAAACAGATAGTCTGTTATGTGGTCATAGTAAAACTTCAGATGCTAAGGTTCAGGTAGAATTCTCTAGGTGGCAAATTCCCATCCATCTTACCACATATCGATGTCAGGAAAGTGATGCACTTCTACAGAGGACAATGGAGTCTGAGTTGCATACTTTCCTGGTTTCTGCTCCTATGCCTCTCTCCTTGGAAGTAAAAACTTGTGTCCTTTTCCTGTAAGGAGTTGTGACAATGAATGCAAGAGCTTCCGGTGGGCTCTGTGAGTCCACCTAGAAGAACCCATGAGAGTATTGGAAGGAATCTTCCACTCCTGAACTGCAAAGTGCTGTCAAATGTGAAGGCCTTTTATAGACAGTGGAAGTAGAATAGAGGTAAAATGACAGAGTAAGAGATCTGTGAAGTTACAAATGTGATAAGGGTAAGAACTGTGCAGTATTAAAACCAAGTGAGAATGTATATTCCCAACACCTTTACGGTACAAGAACATGATTTGACTAAGGATCCATGTGGATGGGGTCTGAAAGGAGGTGAGGAAACAAACAGTGGGAAGATATGAAAATACAAAGATAAGACTCAATGCAAAATGAAATTAGGAAACTTGGGAGAAGTTTCGTGTTTGATAGACAATGAGGGAGAATAATAGGAGGGTTGACACTGAGGAATATGAATTATGCACATAAAACTATGCTGAATTATGATACCATTGTGCAATGATTTCAACATAATTTTAGAAACTGGGGGAAGATTTTCTTTGTGGCCTAAAATGTGAGCTGTTTTGTAGTAAGGCTTCTAGGATGAATACTAACTCCTAAGTTTAAGCTTATAACTTACTCATGGATTGTGCCCTTTATTACTACATGAGATTGTATTTAGTCTTATTATTTTCTTCTTTACAGTCTGATTTTTTTTAATATATCTACCTTTGCCTATCTGGGGATTCTGCTTGGTTGAAATGCAATTTTCAGTCCATACATTTATAGTCTCTGGGAGATAAGGGGTCCAGAACGTTAGTTTTTTAAATGATGTGTGTGTGTGTGTGTGTGTGTGTGTGTGTGTGTGTGTGTGTATCTGTGACATTGCCATAAAGACATTAAATAGTTGAATAATGTTCACTCAGCTAGTCTGTATTTTATTGTATTGTCGGGGTAATGTATAGAGGGGTTACAGTTACATTTGTCAGGTAGTGGCTGTATTAGTTCTTGAACACTGATAGCCATTCTCATGTTTTTGTCCCCCTTTCTCTTCCCCCACTTCTCCCAATCATATGTCTGTATTTTTAAATTGGAGAATTACAATGTTTGTTTGCTTTTCCCCCCTTCTCTATAGTATCCCTTTCATACTGTTTACAGTGGTCATGAATGTATTTAATTATGTTTATTGTGGAAAATCTTTATTTCTCCTTCAATTTAAAAAATAACTTTGCTGGACCCAGTGATTTGACCTGGCAGTTCTTTGTTTCAGAGTTTGAAAATACATCTACACATGAACCTCTGGCATTTAGATTTTCTCATGGGAAGGCTGCTGCTATTCTGATAGGTTTGCTCTTGACAGTAACATTTGTGTCCTGTGGTTCTTAGTATTATTTCTTTGTTCTTTTCACTTCTAATTTTAACTAACCAAGAATGGGATAAATATCTTTGTTAGATATCTTTATTTGAATTCTAAATGTGTCCTTTACTGGAATATCATTTCTTTGCTTAAATGTGAGAAATCAGGGGCTACTATCTCATTGAAAAGGTTTTCTGTGCCTTAGTCTATATCTTTAGCTTATATCTCACTTCTTTCTTTTTTTACAGGACAGATGTGTTGATTGGTCTCTAGTCATTTCCTAGATGTCTTTGATGTTGAAGTGTTGGATACTGTGGCCAGAATTGTTCCTTTTTGTAAGAAATCAGAATGTAATAATTCATCAACAATCTTCATTGATTGAATTGAGATTATTTTACCTTTGGGATTAGGGTAGAATCTAGGGCCTTGCTCTTGCAGGGTGAAACATTCTACCATTTAATTTGTTCTCAGGACATTTATTTTCATGAAATGTTCTAACATAAAGTCTTACAATTGGTGACATGTCTGGAATGTCCATATTTTGTCATTCTTCTTTCTCTGATTAGCAAGTAGCCAGGGTTTGATGTATGGGCCACCATTTTAACCACCGAGCATTATTTAAAGATTTGATTTATTAAGATTTTCATTTTTAAGATGTTCAATTTTTTATTCTTTCCTAAATCTTGGTCATGTCTGATATACATGTATGAACCATTTTTATATCATAGATAAGTTATAAAACTAAATTTCGGAATTGCTTGTCACTAATTCTTTTGATATCATTGCTTTGGTCAAAATGGAGTTTAAATTTTAGTCTTTGTGCTTGCTCAGCTGGTTCTGAACACCAGCAATAAATAAATATATGTATATATACTTACATATGTATTATGTATGTATACATACATAAATGTATTTACACAATGCACACATGCATATGCATGTGTGTATATACATATATATACATACATGTATATATAAACAATATTTACAGTTTCATTTCTCTAGCCTCTCATTTATTTGGTTCCCAACTTAAAACATTAGTGCTGTGCCAATTAATCTTGTCAGTGATTTTTTTTGTTTTGGTTTTTATTTTTTGTCAGTCCTGGGCCTGGACTCTGGGCCTGGAAGCTGTCCCTGAGCTCTTTAGCTCAACGCTACCTCCCTACCCCAAGACCCGGGTGCTGTCCTTGAGCTTTTCAGCTGAAGGCTACCACCCTAGCCCTGGAGCCACAGCACCACTTCCAGTTTTCTTGTGGTTAACTGGAGATCATAGCCCCAGGGTCTTTATTGAAAGGCTGACTTTGAATCACAGTCCTCTGATCTCAGCCTCCTGAGTAGGTAGGGTTACAGGCATGAGTCACCACTCTGGGAATGATAGTTTTCTTTGTGTTGCTGGCATAGCTCAGTATTTTGAGCTGCAATTCCATTCACTTTCCTGAAGGAAGCATAATTCCAATCTGTTTGGAAGATAACACAGTTGTACTCACTTCCTGAAAGCGGCACCATTTCTTTTCTTTCTGTCTCATTTTTTCTTGTTGCTGAATAATTTTCTATTCCATACGTGACCTATTGTTTTCCTTTGGTGTACAGAAACATTTTTATTTAATAGAAACCCATTTTCACTTCATGGGCTTATATTCTGAACAATGTCATTCTATTTGGAAAGTATCACCTAAACTGACAGTGTCAAGTTTATTTTATCTTATTGTTTTCTTGTAGATGTTTCAAAGGTTCATGTTTTACATTTAAATATTTGATCCACTTGGAATTTATTTTGTATTGGATGAGAAATAGGGATTTGGTTTAAGTCTTTACATGAGACTATCTAGTCACGGAAGAACAGACTTTTTTTTTTTTTTTGGCAGTCCTGGGCTTGGGCTCAGGGCCTGAGCACTGTCCCTGGATTTTCTCAAGGCTCGGGTTCTACCACTTGAGCCACACAGCACCACTTCTGGCTTTTTGCTATGTATGTGGTACCGAGGAATCGAACCCAGGTCTTCGTGCATGCCAGGCAAGCACTCTATCACTAGACCAAACTCCCCGCCCCAAGAACAGATTCTTAAAGCCATTTTTTTTCACTGTCATGTTAGTGACCCCAATGCTCTTAAAGTTATACAACAAAATATGGTTTATAGGCAGATATAAGTTCTATAAGGTATATCTCTATGTTCACAGTTATTTAAAAGAATGGATAGGGCCGGGAATTTGGCCTTGTGGTTAAAGTGCTTGCCTAGCATGCATGAAGACCCGGGTTCGATTCCTTGGTACCACATACATAGAAAAAAGCCAGAAGTGGTGCTGAGGCTCAAGTGGTAGAGCTCTAGCCTTGAGAAAGTCCAAGGACAGTGCTCAGGCCCTGAGCTCAAGCCCAGGACTGGCAAAAAAAAAAAAAGAATGGATAAATGGGGAAAATATGTTAATAATACTATTCCATGAATAGTTGAAACTAGCAACCTTTCATACAGTCATGTGAACCACAGAAAGATTGGCAGGTGTGTTATTTGTACAAATAAGAATATATTTGAATTAAAATAAAGTCACAGCACTGGTGAGGGTATGTAAATTGTACTCAGGCATTATCTCTACTGGAAAAGATTATGTTTATTCTCTCTCCCTCTAGTCTTTGGGTTTATCCCTAAAATTTTTATACCATAATACATGATCATGATTTATGTTACAAAAGGAAAGTAATACAAAGTTGCTTGATAGTTGTGTGTATAGTTTCATGTATGCAAATATCTTGGTTATCTTTTATAAATGCATCCTTTACACTTGCTTTGGAGTGAAAAATATTTAATCCCCCAAATGGAAGGCTTCATCACTCTTTCTACTTACTGACTTTATGTTCTCTTTGTTCAGAAACTAAAATCCATTTCAGAACTTGAACAGTCCATTTTCTGCTATAATTTAGTATTCTTAAAATATACTTTTAATTACTCTTGTACATACTTAGGAGTTTTAGTTTGGGTTCTAGCCTGTTAAGATTTTGGAAAAAGACATTCCTATCTTCATGTAACATGAAAAATATGAATGCAATACCCATTAAAGACCTTTCTTTGGTGCAAACATTGAAGTCATAAGGTAATCTTGTATTCTATAGAGATGTATGAATCCATAGTGCCAAAATTAAAACTAGCTTATCTGGAGCTAAAACTCTTAGAGCCATAGTTTACTGAGAGCACTTAAACGATAATTGATGTTACAGAACAAGCAATGTTAGTGAGAAATTTTGAGGGGAATAAAGTCTACCCTTTGGAGAATATAAAATCAATATTGAGGAAAAAACTTGGAGTGAATGAAATCTTATGAGAGCCATCACCTCTTCATGGATGTATTCTCAGTAACCCTTGCAGGTTCTTACAGTGAAAGTGCAAAAATAACAGGAAAAATAAACATTTGAAAACATACTATCATAAAGACAAGGACTACTTTTACTAAATATCCAACCAACCCTAGGGGAAGCAAAATTACCCAGCTCCAATCCCTTCTATCTTTCTATCTAGATAATGTGGGAGCTCAAATGCTAAGAATCATCTTCGAGTTATGGACTGGGAATAAGGAGTCACTAGAAGACTTAACAACGATCACAAGATTGGAGTTACTTTTCCATTCCAGAGTGTACAATGATACATCAACTCTCACACGTAATATTAGGGCTTGTGGTTGAAAAGACACCAATGCAGAGGAGCTATTTTGAATGGAAAGAGGAACAAAATAACAAGGAAGACACAAACTAGGCATTGAACGAAACTGAAATCTTTGACAGTGTCTGGTAATTTAATGTATCATAAGCCAAATCTGGAGCAGATTAATTTAAAACCACATACTTGGGACCTATTTTCCTCAGTTGTTGTAACTGAAGACATGACATTACATTGTGGATTTGATGTAAAAAAATACAAGCATGTTAAAGTTAAACATGAAGTCTAGTCTGAAAATTCAACAAAAATATTAGAACTCTATTTAAGTTATAGTACACTTTGGGAATTCATCTGGCAACAGATATAAGATACTTATTATTGATATGTCAAGGGCTCTAATTCAATCAACTTGACAACTGCAAAAACAGATAACATAAGATAAAAAAGTATGATAATCAGACTCTTTGAGAAAGGATGCAGGAAAATGAAAGGAATGGTAAATGAACATGAAGATAGTCAGAAGATGTTCTATTTGCATATATATGTACAATATTGACTAATAAAAATGGTGAAATTGCTTGAAAAATGGGAGGGTGATAGAACATTTGTGATCAGGATACTTTGTAAAATTGTGTTGAAATGTCATTGTTAAACCAGCTAACCAAGACAGATTTCTTGTGAGAAAGAGTGACAGATAAAATTGAATGACATGAACTGAAAAAAGTACAGAAAACCTAGAAGTTTATACTTAAAGAAATTAATATCCAGAAATGTACAGAAATAAAAATCCCTTGAGACAAAGAAAAAAATGAAAGGATTATATAGCCAGTGTGTCTTCTCTGTAAAATATAGTTGAAACAATTCTTTAGTGGGAAGAACTTTTTTTCCCTGTTTCAGTTTCCTTTGTTCAGCTGAATACTACATATGATTCTACTGCATTTCATCTATTAATGAATCAATTACTTATTTTCATTTTGGGTTTTGGCTCTAAATATTGAAAAGTGGAAAATGAAACTAAATAATTATATTGAATGTGTGCAACAAAGAAAATAGTTATAACCATGACAGACCTTAACAACTAATCCATAATCCTTGTTCATGTAGACAGTAATAAAGAGATCAGTTAATGACAGAAAATATCTGCAATTATTAAGGCACAACTAAAATAAAGGCACTGCCCCTTAGCAATTAAAAAAAATTGCTCTGATAAAAATCAAACAGCATAGATAACTACATTCTATTCTTTTTGTCCAGTTACAACATTGTTACATACAGTTTTAACGTTTAATATGCTTAGTGTCTAAATATGTAAACTATGAAATTATATATTTAAATCACCTGACATCATATTGAATATTTTCTTAATTATAAACACTTGGTTTTAATAGGTAAATTCCTATCTGTGACAGAATTTGTTCAAATTCGAAGTCTTGTAATTTCTAGATACTCTACCATTATAACTGTTACAATAACCTTCTGTCTTTATTTTTCAGATAGGGCTTCTTGTTTATGCTCAGGGCAAACAGCAGACCAGGTTTAATCTTGAGTAACTGGGATACAGATATGAGCTGCACAATTATTTGTTGACATGGAGCCTTATTATATTTGTACTCCAGCTAGACATACCGCAATGTCCTATCTGCCTCCAGAATAGCTGAGATGACAGACATCAGCCACCATGTCCAGTCACATAATTTATTATCAAGAAGAAGCAAATATTTAAAGATCATAATATGAATCTATATGCACATGACTTTACTCTCAAGTGAATAATTCTTAGTCACTAGATATTTAAACTGCATCAAAATAAACAATGTTAGAGCAAATTAACTGTGTCACTGCATAACAATAATATAAAGTATGTCCTATAAAATAATTAATTTACCCCTGTACATAACAACTGGTAAGACATCCCACTTACTTCTGTTCTCAGGTCCATGGGATTTTGATTATGACCCTAAAGTCCCCAAAATAATTATCTATTCCATAACTAGTAATTCATTTGTAAAATGCTAATATAGTCTACAGGGTTTTGCAACTCTTGCTAAGTTTATTCAAAAGAGTTATCAAATTATAATTAAATGAACGAGGGATCGGCTAGGCCTGTGTAAATATTGTAATTGGTTCATAAATATGTAATGCTACTAATTTATGTGCAATCTCTGGTGGCTTTGAAATAAATATTGCTGCCTCTGTTGACCAGCTTATACATAAAATATTTTATTTTTCAATGATTTATTTTAAAAAGAATTCCATAGTTTATGTGAAATTTCTTTAAATGTAAATGCTAGAAAATGCTGGAAATTAGATTATAACTTCATGAAAAGTTTCAATATCTTTTATACATCACTCCTGATAATGTGATGCTTATTATATTTGGTGAGAAAGAACTATCAGAGCTTCCTCTGTAATGAACTAGTAGCCACAGGGAGGGTTTATATCTGTAATTCAGGCTGTTCAGGAAGGGGATAACAGCATGTTTGAGGTCAGCCTGTATAAAATATTACTGAGCTCTCATCTCACTACATCAACAAGGTGTACTGGTGCAGGATAGTGATTTTCTATATGGCTGAGGCTGTAAGGAGGAGGATCCTAATCTGAGGCTGGCCTCAGAGGGGAGCTGAAAAGTGGCTAAAACAGAAAAGATTGATAGTGTTGCCCAAGTAGTGGAGCACCTGTCTACCAAGCATAAGGATACAAGTTCAAACCTCAGTCCTACTAAAAAAAAATAATGAAGGGTACAGTAAACAGTGATTAATTGTGCACTGGTACTCTGTGTTTCTTCACTAAGAAACTTGTTCAGCCTCATTTAGGACTACATTTTTAATCTCAAGTAAAAGACTACTTAAAATAGTGCTTCATGTTCATCATCTTTTCTTCCTTTTGATAGTTATTAAATTTATGGCTAACATGAGTTCTTACACTTTGAATTTTTCCATTTTTCTACAAGTGCTTTAACAAAAACTAATTTTCAATTAGAAAAATTAAGAATGATGTGTTCACTCATATGCATTCTAATCATATATTTGCAGATTTCTAAGAAGTATTTAACATTTTAAAAGTGAGTTTACTTTTTATTTTCTTTACTACATGTGCAAAAAGGTATCAATTGAAAGTGTCAACTTATGAGTGAAATAAATTTCTGTAGAGTTGAAGAGATAAATCTAAAGTATGAAAACAATCCAACATTTTCTTCTATAATGCTATTGGATAGTTTATAAAATTAATTCTTCAGCTAATACTAATTTTAATTATTTTTTACTTGCACCAAATTTACTTATTCATGATTCTTCATAAATTTCATTCATCCACTTACCAATAAATCCTTTGTTATGAAATGGAATTTTTTGAAATGGACTTATTTCTATCTTGAATTTTGGCTGTGAGTAGAAGGTTGGAAGAGGTGGACAAAAATATCTCATATTTATACATTAAATTTATGCGATTAAAGCAGTTCCTTGGGCTTAAAGTAAATTTTCTTTAGGATAAGTATCTTGGCATTTTAGAATAAGTGAATCCATCCAGAAATCTTCTAACATTCAATACTCCACTTATAAATTATTCATTCATTTGCAGATTTCATTTATGTCAAATCTTGTTAGAACAGTTAATTTTACATGAAAGTTATCCTCAGAGGAAGCTCTTAACAATTGGACATTAGCATTTTTTAGTAAGTCAGCATTTTTAGTGTAACAAGGTTCCTGTCTTCTTCTGAGTAATCGCATTTACATAATTTAATCATTGCATAGTTTAGCATAGGTCTGAGGATGTCAAATTCTTGGGTCATAAATTAAAATTTTGTACCTAGAGAGTTATTCATTGATAAGAGGGTATAGAATAGGACATGTAAAAACCAAAATGACTGCATTTGAAACTTAATAAATGTAAAATATAGCTTTCCTAAAGTATTGTTTTGTAATCAAAACATCCCATCAACCACAGGAAATGAAAATATTATTTTCTGAATAATTATGCAAACAACACAAACTCCTAAAAACTGTCGACTTTACTGGCACTTTTGTGGGCAATTTTATGTAGATTATTATCTCCACTTACCATATGTGTCAATAATTTGCCATGAAATTCAGAAGATCAGTGGTCATTAGAAGTATATTTTTTTCAAAATATGTTACATTTATCATTCAAAAATATCATGGACCTAAGATTTCTCTTTGATTTCTTAAAGTAAATGAGCAAAACACAAGCAAAAAAAAAAACTATGATGAACCTTGTGGATCTTAACTTCTTGATTAATCCAAAAAATTTCTCTCCATATGAGTGCTTAAAATCAGTTGTAAACTTAGATTTGAACAGGGTTTCTGTCCTCAGAATTTCTCTTGAGTTAGATTAACAGTAAACAGTGTGTGTCCTATAAAAAAAACTAAATTTCCTCTAATACAGGCCCTTACAGAGTCCAGATTTGAAGATTCAAGTAAAGCAAAAGCTCTTGGTCATCTAGATAGACTGGTACAAAACAATGCCCATTGAAACTGAAGGGAATTTATTAATAATTTAGGTAAAAGCATGTCAACTTTATGTTGTGTTCAGATATGTAGACATGATACTACATGTACCATATTGAGAAAGAATTACATAGGATTTTAAGCAAGTTTAGTCAAAACAATTTTTTAAAAATTCAAGGGCCCAGAGTTTGGCCTAGTGGTAGAGTGCTTGCCTAGCATGTGTGAAGCCCTAGGTTCAATTCCTCCCTATCACATACATAGAAAAGCCAGAAGTGGTGCTGTAGCTCAAGTAGTAGAGTATTAGCCTTGATGAAAGCCTAAGGACGGTGCTCAAGCCCTGAGTTCAGTCCCCAAGACTGGCAAAAATAAAAATAAGAAACAAAGCACATCATACAGCTAATCTGATGACTCTTTGTTACTATCAATTGTGTTGAAAGCATTGTATTTCACTGTTTCCCTTACTTTTGAGAGAATGTATCTTCCCAAAACAACTAGTACCACCAATTAAAGGTAAATGTTGTGGGTTTAAGTGGCAAAGTGAAAATTTGAGACTCCATAGGAGAAAGCTAGCTTTAGCATTAATCATTAGGTGGGTGAATCAAACATACACTGTGCAAGTATTCTCTGCATCCTGGTTGTTCCTTCTTGTGTTTTTCTGAGTGGGAATTGAAACTAGGTGCCTACTGATACAAAGGGTACTCCATATTTATTTGGTCAAAAGAGACTTGCAGTTTTTCCAGTAGGTAACACTAGTTACTGAATCAGTACTCACCGTACACTGCTTTTATGGAAGATTGGACTTGGATCTTTGGAGAACTGTGCTAAAGTTGGCCTCACTGCCCAGTCATTCCCCCCACCACCCGCCACATGCACATTTCACTGTTACTTACTAAGTCTCCATCTTTCTCATCACATCAGGAAAGACCTGTTTTTCATAAGTGACATTCACTTTATTTTCACTCTTTCTAAATGCCAATAAAAAAGGACTGTCTAGAATCCCACATGTTGTCAGTATTAACATATATTTTACTTATTTTAAGTAGTTTTCATTGCACTCACTCATTTCCATATTCCCATTTAGCTATCTCAGCAAAATATTCTGATGGAATTATTTTATTGTACGTACATGGGCCCAACTATTATTTTCCAATTTTTAACCTCAGAATTTGAGTTATATTAAAAAATTATAAAGAGATGGAAGAATGCATTTCCATCATTTGTAAACAGTTTTCAGCTTTATTAATGAAATTTCTTCCCTCCATCATCCACACATATTGTACTCTCAAAACTTTCATTGTTTAATACTATTTATGTTACCAAAGGAAAAAAATCTCAAATTTTGTCTTACAACTATTGTTTTAAGAGACTGATATGTTCCTATATTGTAAGGGTTAACAAGTAGAAATTTATGCCATTAAATTTAGAGAATTCCTCTGAATAATAGAAGCAGTTACATTATGAAAACTCTGTAATGATTTTAGTCATAAACAGATCATTTTCTTTCATTAAGCATATTAATCAGTAATACATTCTTCTCCAAAAGCTGCATAATAAATTCTATTTGCATCTTGTAGATGTCCATCACACACAATATCCAGTTTTTAAAAAAAATCCTAGCAGACATCTTAGTGAGATGATGTAATAGCTATTAAGAAGACATGGTTGAATACTTTGAGAATAATGTCTGTGAGAATGTGTTGAAATTAAGAGTAATTAGTTTTAAAGCATGGAAGTATATTTTTTTCTTGTTCAGGAAAAATTGATCTTTTCTTTCATAATATTTTGTTTGACTAGCTTACTGGTCATTTATATGATCATGATTTCCAAAGTCAGCAAAGAGAAAAGTTTTTTGAATGTACTCCATAGAGTACTGAGATTTTTACACACTCATTAATTTGTTATCCAGAAGTGTCAAAAAAAAAGTTACATGTATAAATCTGGTAAAGAAATTGGTCAAGAAAATCTAAAGCTGTTTATTGTCTTTTTAAACCAATATATGATTTTCCGATGAAAGTTTCAATGGAATAAACTGTGATGTTTCATACTGCTAAGAAATAATCTTTCTCCTGTCCACAAAATAATTTTCTAGATACAAGCTGTTGACTTCCTGTGACAGTGTTACTCCCTCCCTCATTTTCTCCAATATTCCCACCCCTATCTCTCCTTCCCCTCATGTTGTAAAGTTCATTTCCAACATGGTGTCTTGTGAGTATCACTCTTGCATTGATTTACCCTTTGTCTTTTTTTTTTTTTATTGTAACTACTTGGCATTTACCCAACCATCCAGAAACAAGGGCAGACTAACTCCACTAGCACAACAATGTTCATTGCAGCACTATTCACCATAGCAAAGATATGGAACCAACCTGGATGTTCCTCAGTTGATGAGTGGATCAACAAGTTGTGGTATTTGTACACAGTGGAATTCTGTGCTGCTGTCAGAAAAAACGACATCGCCCCATTTGTTAGGAAATGGAAAGTCTTAGAAAAAATCATATTAAGTGAAGTAAGCCAGACTCAAAGGAACTTTGCTCAATGGTTCCCCTCATTTGTCATAATCAGTAGAAACCTTGGGCTCTACTAGCAGAGATCTGCACTAGAGCAAAATCTTGATACATAAGGCCATATAGTATGAAGCTAATTGAAAGGACCTCCAGGATATTGAAACAAAAGCCATATAATGAATGATTGTTGCCCTTTGTCTTTTTGTATTGCCATTTTTGTGATTCTACTTCCCTTCCCCAAATCAGATAAACTTATATACAAGACTAAAGGTACTGAAATAAAAAACAGTGACAACAGAGGATAAACCATTAGCGGAAAAAGAAAGAAAAACTAAATAATTGCAACAGTACCCTAAAAAATACACCACTTATTTCCGTATCTTGAAGTTCATTTCAATTAGCATCGTTTTCTATGGTCATATGTACATACCTATTGAACTATTGTGATCTCCTGCTAGGATTACATTAGACATAGTCTAATTACTACAAATGAGAAAAATCATGGAGCCTGTGTTTCATTGGGTCTGGCTTAACTTCACTTAGTATGATTTTTTCCAAGTCTTTCCATTTCCTTATGAATGAGGTGATGCCATTCTTTCTAGTGAAAGAATAGAATTCCATTGTGTATACATACCACATTTTCTTGATCCATTCATGTAATGAAGGGTATCTGGGTTGGTTCCATATTTAGCTATGATAAATAATGCTGCAATGAATATCTTTGTGCTGGTAGTTTCATGTGGCTTTGCTTGTGGTCATTTGGGTAAATTTCCAGGAGTGGGATTGCTAGGTCATAGATTAACTTAAAAAAAGTGACCAGCATAAAAAGGAGACAATGCATAAACAAAGAATAACATTTTCCACTATGGAACATATCTTCTAAACTCTTTACTTTGTATGTAAACTTCCAGGGCCTTTTTGTTTTATCTTTCACTTCAAATTTTACTAGTAGAATAACTGACATGCATTATATGCATATACACACTTAGTGGAATAAATGACATTGACCTTTAATGCATTTTTCCTATTAGTTTGGAAATAATATTTCAACATGAAATATATCCATATATCCATTTGAAAACCAAAATAAATAGAATCTAAAATGAGTAAATATGTTTTAATTGTATTCTTTACCTGAGTGCCGAGGTTAACTATATAATTTACAAAGCTTCCAATATTATAATTACATGCTTTTAGTTTCTGAAATGCAATTTTTGGGTTGGTTGGAAGCTTATGTTACCACTTCAAATCCAATCAAGAAAAGTTTAGTAGACATGCATGATCTCTGTGGAAGATCATTTGACTCAGATCAACAAGAGTTTCAGCTGCTTCTGCAGATAAATACTGCATGGATTTCTAGATCTTGTTCAACTGAGCTACAGTTCTTGAGGGGCCTTAAAATGGTATAATTTTGATATTGTAAGATGTGATTTCAGAAGGAATGGTTCAAAGATGGAATATCTTGAGAAGTATAGAATGGTTGAATTTAATAATGTACATATTAATAATTGCTGGCATTTCAGGCTGATAAATTATCTCTGCATTAAATGGAATAACCATGTAATTACTTTCTGAGGCCCATATCATGTTATTTCTCCTTTAGTCAATCCTAAATTAAGATATTCCAATGAGATTAACATCAGCATCTGCAGACCATATAATGGAATGTCAGTCAACTACAGATCATATGTAAAATATTGATGTCATACGATTACAATAAACTGAAAAATTATTAATGTATAGGTTTTTTTTAAACTATCTGTTTTCTGTTTTGGTGTTTCAATACACAAATCTTTACCACAGTGTTAAAAATTAGAGTTCTCTGTAAAAGTGGCTTATGTCTGTTATCCTAGCTACTCAAGAAGCTGAAACACAGAGGATCATAGGTAAAAGTCAGCTGAAGCAAAAACTTTGAAAAACTCCATCTCAAGTGAGTCAGCCAAAGATCAGACTGGCAGCATGGCTCAAGTGTTAAGAATAACAGCCATAAGCAACAAAACAACAACAACAACAATTAAAACCAGAGAAAACAAAAACTGAGCAAGAGCCAAGGCTCTGAGTTCAAGCTTAGAAACCAGCCCCCAAATAATAAATTAATTAATTAATTTAGCTACAGCATTGTGTATAGATGAATGCTGTACAGATGGATTATCTAATATCAATAAGCTACAGTGTAAAGCCTAGGTATGGGGTAACTTCACTTTGTAAAGGTGCACAGGTAACCAGAGTAATGTTCACACAATATCATTATTTTTATGTATTTCACATATCATAACCCTGTCCATTAGAGCCATGTAACTATGATACAAAATTTTTTGTGTGTCATGGAGCTTGAATTCAGCCTGGATGTTGTCCCTGAGCTCTTCAACTCAAAGCTACCACCCTACCTTTGACCCAAGCCCCACTTTCCATTTTCTAGAGGTTAGTTGGAGATAAGAGTCTCAGGTCCTTTTGTTCCAGGCTGGCTTTGAACTTGGATCTTCAGATCTCAGCCTCCTGAGTAGCTAGGATTCACCGTGCCCCACTTTTGTAATAAAATCTTAATGGTAAAACATCTTCTGTTAGACCATTGCCCTAAAAATAATTCTGAATAATTCAAGTGCATAGTATATGTAATAAATATTTAAAATCATTCCAGACTCTTCTAATAGACAAATATGAATTAATATCTTCTTAGTAGAAAATAAATTCTGAAGTCATATTGCCTTAATTTGAGTCTTTTAACCATTTCTTTTCATTCTTGGGATATTTTCTCAGCTTGTATTACCAATGGTGATAATAATGGTATAATGTTGCTCTAAATATTAGATTAAATATTTATACTAAATGCATAACATTTCATATGCCTTTAAAATATATATCTGTTTTCTTATGAACTTTTTTCATATTTTATATTCATCTTATGCAATAGGGTTTAGAATAGGTCTGATCAAAAATAATTGTTAACAAAAGTAAATATTAATTTTCTGCAACTAAACTAGTGTTCCCCAAAGCAAATAAAAATGACATTTGCTTTTTCTTTTCTTTAATGTTTGTTCTATAGATTTTCTGTAATAACTTGCATGGAGGAAACCATCACTTTTATATTATTGTTTCTCTCTCATGAACCACTGAATTTAGAGTATAGAAAAATACTAATTTAATTTAAGGAAGCAGTAGGCTTATTTGGTAATAAGCACATCCTTATTTTGTGTTTGCAGGTTTTTTCAGTGAAGGTCTGCAAAAAGCTTATACCAGATATCTCAAAAGTATAAGTGGTTTTAGGCAAGTACATCAAGTCTGATTTGATTGCTTTCTTCTTACATTTATTCATTAACTTAACTTGAAAAAGTAAGTGCTAAAGTCAGTAAATGACAATGTTTGGGTTACTAGAAACAATCGGGATGTGAAATTCACATATTTTCTAGTAACTATGTTCTGTTCTTAGGCTCATTACAACCACAAAAGACAATATTACTTCAGTTATAAGAATTTCATTATACTGATAACCTTTAATCACATCAACATTGTTGAGGGTAAAACAAGGAATTAGAAATGCAGGGCATGGTATTACTTTCTAAATGTCTGCTCTGGAAAATATAAATAATATTTCATGTAATTTGTCTTAAAACAGAAAAACTCACTACACTAACTACATCATATTTCTATAAATAAATTAATTTAAAGCAGAAAGATGAGAATAATAGTGACAGCTTCCACATATCCATAGCTCTTTGGTTTATTCTGCAATGGAGCATTATATACAAATAGGATTCCTAAGTGATTTCTTATCTTTTATTTTTTTTACTAACTCAACTTAAAACATCTTTATTGTCCCGATATTCAGTCACACATTCAACAAGCCATTCCATACTACAAACATGCATATTAAATATCTAATGCTAAAATGTGTAATTTTAATATATGATAGATTCTTTTAATGGTGATGATACTACTCTATTATCTAAGAGTTCAGGGAATTTTTTATTTCCCCAAGGACTATTAAAACAATAAATTTTGCCTTCACCAACTGTAATGTTAAGAAAATTGTATAAAAATATTCTCATATCTAGGCACAGGTGCCTCGTGCATGTAATCTTAGCTACTCAGGAGTCTAAGATCTGAGGATCACAGTTCAAAGCCCACCTTGGAAGAAAAGTCCCCATGAGGCTCTATCTCCAAATAATTACTCACAGACCCGAAGTGGAGCTGTAGCACAAAGTAGTGGCATGCTAGTCTTGAACCAAAGAGATTAGGGACAGTGCCCAGACCCTGAGTTCAACTCCAACAACCCACAAAAATAAATAATCAAACAAACAAATAAAATAAAAATACTGTTTCCAGGAAGTGTTTGGTGGTGTGTCTGTGTGTCAAAAAAGTCCTAACTGATTTATATGAAAGAATAAGTTTAGTAATAATAATGTTTGGAAGAAATCAATAGTCTAAGTAATTAAAGAAGCATATTAGCAGCAACTCTTTCACTCTTTTATGTTTCATTACAAAGAAATACTGAAAATGTTTTGAATGATTCCGTCAATGACAGAAGAATCAGGTTTAAATTGCTGTGCACTTACTCATTAAACCAAGATTGTAAATTTTATAGCAATGGAAACATTGAATGTGGCCAAATATTTTTTCTATTTTTGCTGTGTTCATTTACATTCAAATTAAACATGTAAGAATAGATTGAGAATAAGAATATCCAAGTTTAGTGCATATCATAGTTTATGTTCCTTTGATATTTATCACTGAAAATTTGAATTATAATGATGGCAATAATATTCTCAAAAGTATTTTAACATATTCAAGTATATTAAAGGTCCAATGGCAATTATAAATGAGTGTTAATGAGCACACATGCACTATCTACTCAAACAAAAATGAGAGGCTAAAGGAAAAAATAGGGAAAATATAATAAGACAATGGATTGAGATACAAGCACATTAAAAATTTCCTGAAATATGAACTTATGAGGGTGGCAATTATAGGAAAATGGCTAGTACCATGATAAATGGTTATAGTATGATATCACTAGAAAAATTTTTTAAAAAAAGGTCTGTGTGTTGTTCAAATGATCAGAAAAATTGCATTAAAAATATATATATAGTTGGGTGTGGGGCCTCCTAGCTGATGGCATAGAAGCCAAGGTTGCTATCTGTGGTTCCATGACTCTGTGCTGAAAGGCACATACGTTCCTAGGCACACCCAGTGACATGAGCAGTCCAGAGCCAGAGGGCCCTGACTGCTTCTGCCTTGAGCAGGAGCTCCCAGCAAGTGGGGAGTGTCTCAGGACACCATTGGCTGACAGTAGCCTTCTGGGAAGTCCCTATTTGCTGCTGGTATGAAGTGGCGGCCACAGCTTGATGTGTATTTAAGCAGCATGATTATTAAAATAAAGTTAGATCTGCACCTGTAATCTGGTTTCTGGAGTCTGTGTTCCCGGGATTATTCTTGGGCTCTGTTGCCATTTTACCCCCCTCCCAGACATCTGAGAAGGACCCCAACAGCTGGGCACAGTGGCTCATGCTTATAATCCTAGTTACTCAGGAGGCTGAGATCTGAGGATCAAGGTTCAAAGCCAGTCTGGTCACAAAAGGACCTCAGACTCTTATCTCCAACTAACCTCTAGAAAACCGTAAGTGGGCTTGCCTCACGGGTAAGGCGGTAGCCTTGAGCTGAAGAGCTCAGGGACAGGCTCATGACCCACTCAAAAATAATAATAAATAAAAAGTAGGCTGGGATCGTGGCCAAGTGATAGAGTGCTTGTCTAGCATGCAAGAAGACCTGTGTTCAATTCCTTGGTACCAGATACATAGAAAAAACCCTGAGGTGGTGTTGTGGCTCAAGTGGTAGAGCTCTAGCCTTGAGAAAGCCCAAGAACAGTGCTCAGGCACTGAATTCAAGGCCCAGGACTGGCAAAGAAAAAAAATATAATATTTATATAGAGACAGATGTTAAGCTAACTTTAACCTAATTAAAGCTGTTATTATTATATAAACATGGACAAATTAGCCTTTAAAACTGAATCACTATCAGTAGTAGATGAACTATCTTGCAAAGATAAAAATTCAGTTATCTAAGGTGATGAAAATGATTGGTGTTAATATTTATGATAATGTATATGTAAGTAGAAAAAAATAAGTAAAATGTATATTTCATAATACTTCAAGAAAATTGGTAGAAAATGCAACCTAGAAAATATAAGTAAAAAAATTTAAAGAAAAAAAAATCTGGAAGTGGTGCTGTGGCTCAAGGGGTAGGATGATAGACTTGAGCCCAGGGACAATGCCCAGGCCCAGAGTTCAAGCCCCACAACCGACAAAAAAAAAAGAAAAAAAAAGAAAAAAGAAAAAAAAATCTACAGGCTTTTTCTTTTTTAAATCCCAGAAACATTGATCAAATATATGTGTACCTATCAAGTTGACAGAGTGGGAGAAGATCTTCACTTAACCATACAAAAGATGAAGGCATCATATCTATAATATATGAACAGCTAAAAAAATTGAATCACTCCAAAACTAATCTCCAAAGAAAGAATCATCCCATTTAAAGATGGGCCAAAGACTTAGAGACTTTTCTGAAGGTGAAATAAGTATGACTTATAGACACATGAAGAAATGCTTGACATCTCTGGCTATAAAAGCAATGCAAATCAAAACAACTCTGAGATTCCACCTCACTCTAGTTAGAATGGCCATGATCAAGAAATCTAATAACAACAGATGCTGGTGGGATGTGGCCAAGAGGGATCACTACTACACTGCTGGTGAGAGTGTAAATTTGTTCAACAACTATGGAAAGTAGTATGGCGATTCCTCAAAAGACTAAACATAGAGTTCCCCTATGACCCAGCAATTACCCAAATGTCCAGAAATAAGGACATACTAAAGCCACTGGCACAATGATGTTCATTGCAGCATTATTCACCATAGCTAGGAACCACACCAGTTACCCTTCAGTAGATGAATGGATCAAGAAGATGTATATACCATGGAATTCTATGCTCCCATCAAAAAGAATGAAATCTCCCCACTCATAAGGAAATAGAAAGACTTGGAAAAAATCATATTAAAGGAAATAAAAGAACACAGGATCCAAAAGAACATAGTTTTCCCTCATTTGTAATAATTAGTACACATCTAGGACTCTCCTGGGATTACAACAGCGCAAAACCTAAATCCATAAGGTCATATAGCATGAGACTAAGGAAAGGGTTTCTAGGATATGGAAACAAGAGTTTTATCTTGTGTGATTGTTATTCTTGATGTACTATGTTATTTCTCTTCTCGTTTTTTCCCTTTGGTTAATCTCATATTGGTACAATATCTGACTTTGTTACCTGGCATATTGTATATATGTTCATTTGAAATAGGGAAGGGAAGGGGAAAAAACAAGTTGATTGGGAGGGGGTGGGGTAGGGAAACAGGGACAAAAACATGAGAAGGGGGGGTTGGGGATTTTGCTCAGCAGAAGAGCCCTTGCTTGGCAAGTGTAAGGCCCTGAGTTCAGTCTTCAGCTCTGGGAAAAAAATGAGAAGGGGTATCAATGTTCGAGAAGTAATGCACCTACTACCTGAGGAATGTAACTGTAACCCCTCTATATGTTACCCTGACAATAAAATATTAAAAAATCAGTGTTGACCCATGTTATCGCTACAAATTTAAACAAAACCATGAAATGGGTCAATTTAGAAGACGTACATACTATTACAAATTTTTCTCATGAACTTTGACATTATGATCTGAGAATTGAAATTTAATTAATTAATTGTATAAATAAAAGGCTTTATTATGACAGGTTTTTTAAGTTTTATATTACATTTTTAGCTTTGGCCTAATCTACTATGAAGCAATTGCTCTTCTGCCTTCCCTTCTATGTGATCTATGTGAGGTGCCTTATTCTGGTGTACACACACACACACACACACACACACACACACACCCTGGATCATCACTTCTGATTTTACCTGTGAATTCAGTGGCAAGTTCCACATGAGATTCCACTGAGTTTGAGTCACCAGCTTCTCATTGTCATTGCATTTACTTTTCTCTGGGACATCTCTGCTGACAGCTATCAAGCTCAGACTTGCTCAGGCTGCAAAAGATGAAATTTAAATAATGTGAGGACACATGACTACAGGGGGAAGTCTCAAGTAATCTAAGGCTAAAGAACGAAGGAAATAGAGAACCCCTGACTTCTTTCCAACATTCTTCAGGTGAAGAATATTGGTAGGCCTCTGTTGCTTCTTAGAAATCTCGAGCACATTGTTCCTCAGAGTAATAACATTTGCACCATGTACTCTGATGGTCTTTTTTGCCCTATTTATATCTTTAAATGAACAATGCCTGTATCACATAGTTCTTGGAATTCATTTTGCATTTGTAGACTCCCAAGGCAATATTACTATCTAGGTTATCTTACTTTCTTGAGCCCTGGGACATGATGATGAAATCTATTTCCTCTGTGCATGCAAATCAAAGGTGTCCCACACAGCTTCTTTATAAAAAATATTCTTTGAAAGGGAAGCTACCTCCAAGTTTTTCCCCCAGACAAATTATCCTCATAAGAAAACAAACTTGATTGTGACTGAATATGTGTAGCAAAAGGAATATTTTAGCTCTGTGTCTGTGTCTAAAACAGATTTAAAATGGCTTCAAATTAGGTAGCACTACTGTTTTGAAAGTGCCAAATAGTTTGTTAAAACTAAAATGAGAGAGAGGAAGGAGAAGAAGAAGAAGAAGAAGAAGAAGAAGAAGAAGAAGAAGAAGAAGAAGAAGAAGAAGAAGAAGAAGAAGAAGAAGAAGAAGAATCAGGAGAAGGAGGAGAAGGAGGAGAAGAAGAAGAAGGAGGAGGAGGAGGAGGAAGACGAGGAACAGGAGGAGGAGGGGGATGAGGAGGGGGAGGAGGAAGGAGAAAGAAGAGGAACAAGAAGAAGAGGAGGAGGAGGAGGAGGAGGAGGAGGAGGAGGAGGAGGAGGAGGAGGAGGAGGAGAAAAATGCTTGTGTACAATTGAAACATAAGATACTCAGTAACTTCTAGCCAATGGCTATGAAAGGAGAAAGATTAGAAAATAATGTCCAGATTTTGAGACCTTCAGTATCAACTTTGCTCTACTACAAAAAATTAAGTATGTGTAAGGGAGTCTCTACTCCTCATTTAGCTTTTGCTAAAACACTCAAATAATCACTGTCCCTGATAAAGATTTGTGAAGTAATTTGTCAAAAGTATACCAACTGGTCATTAGTGTTACAGCTATAACTGAACTAGTAAACAAAAGAAGCATTTGCCTTCTATTAAGAAATGGAGCAAGGTTTTATCTAACTGGTCCTCACAGACTCAAATAACTAGCCAATGTGTTGAGTATGACATGGTGGTCGGTATAAAATTTCCAGAAAATTCTAAGACATGAAGACTGGAGTAATTTTCAATTAGAAATGTATTTGCTCTTTAAATAGTTATGCAGAGTTAAAAATCGACAAGTTTATGAATACAGTGTGTCGATTAGTGTCACCCTTTCAACATTCTCATCTGTCCCTTCTAATCCACACCTTCCTTCACCTTTTCCTTAATTTTGTAAAGTATGTGTTGAATTTTGACTGTATTTTCTATCTGGTAGTCTTCTGTTCTGTCCCGGTGTTGTATAATTCTTTTTCTTGATAAATTAACAAATACATTCCTTTTTCCAGTACATGCAAGATTTTCCAATTTTTTCATGAAGTGATGATAGAAATGAAAAGGACCAGAATAAGAGCAGACACAAGTTGGGCCTGGAGTGTGGCCTAGTGGTAGAGTACTTTCCTAGCATGCACAAAGACCTGGTTTGATTCCTTAGTACCACATACATAGAAAAAGGCCAGAAGTGGTGCTGTGGCTTAAGTGGCAGAGCTCTAGCCTTGAGGAAGCCCAAGGAGAGTATTCAGGCCCTGAATACAAATCCCAGCACTAGTAAAAAAAAGAGAGAGAGAGAGAGAGAGAGAGAGAGAGAGAGAGAGAGAGAGAGAGAGAGAGAGAGAGAGAGAGAGAGAGAGAGAGAGAGAGGACATAAGTCAAGATGTAGTGTAAAAGCAAGCACATATGCAAGAAATAAAAGAAAATTTAAAGAGCCAAAAAAATAAAATGTTATTGAGTATGTAATATATTTCAAAATGTTAAGTTAATTACCATTTGCTTTGGGTATTATTGATGCAGTAATGTTTTATGCATCATAAAGGAGACCCATAAACAAATTTCTTCTCATAGAAATGTAACTCTTGGGGCCGGGAGTTTGGCCTAGTGGTAAAGTGCTTGCCTAGCATGCACGAAAACTTGGGTTCAATTCCTCGGCACAGGCTCAAGTGGTAGAGCTCTAGCCTTGAGAAAGTCCAAGGACAGGGCCGGGAGTTTGGCCTAGTGGTAGAGTGCTTGCCTAGCATGCACGAAGACCCGGGTTTGATTCCTTGGTACCACATACATAGCAAAAAGCCAGAAGTGGTGCTGAGGCTCAAGTGGTAGAGCTCTAGCCTTGAGAAAGTCCAAGGACAGTGCTCAGGCCCTGAGCTCAAGCCCAGGACTGGCAAAAAAATAAAATAAAGAAATGTAACTCTTATGCAATAAGTGGTAATTAAAGCACACTGACAATATGATGAGATTCGGTCTCTGGGATGGTACAGATGACAATTGTATTCTTTATCAAAGGCCTACCACGTGAAAGACACAGCAAACTCAATAGGCACTGCGTTCAGTGAGTTCTCTCTTTCCTATCCACTTCTAACTCATTTCATGTTAAGGGAAGTTAAGTCCTGTGCTGGTCTCACTCCTAAATCTTTTTAAAAAACAAAACAAACAAAGATGACTCAAAAGCTATGTACATATAGTCATATAGGATGAGGCTAAGTGAAATGAGCTAAAGGATATGGAAACATGAGGCTTACCTTTGTGATTGTTTTTCTTAATTATTATCTGAAGTTAATTATTTTCTCTTTTCCCCCTTATGGTTTATCTCATGTTGCTACTGTATACAACAGTAATACCTGGTACACTGTATAGATGTTTGTTTGTTTATTTGAAGGGAAGGGATAAACAAGGTAGGTGGAGGGAAAGTGGGAGAAAAACACGGGGCAGGGGTTAATGTTTAAGCAGTAAATAGTACCTGATAAATGTAACTGTGACCCCTCTACATATCACCCTGACAGTAAAAAACAATAAAAACATACAAAATAACTCTGAAGAAATTAATGAAAGTGATAGAAAAAAAACCTTTTGTTTCCCCATTACTATTAGACAATGACTTTTATGTTAGGGAAGAAAGAGTTCTTTGTTTAAAGTATATTTCAGAATTTATAACACTTTGCTCAATGGATCTCTTTCATCAATGTACTTAATCTTTTGTCCTTGGCAGTCACGACTTGCTTTCGCTCTCTTTGCTCTGAGAGAAGTGACAGCAGTTTGTAGTCACAAGCCTTTTGTTTCTGTCTCCTCACTTTCCTGTCTGAGCTATTGACAGCATCAGAATTCTGAGTGACACTTCTGTAATTGCTTATGCTACATTTAAAAACAAGAAAGCTTTTGATTAATGGAAAAAAATCTAGTGATTATCCACTTGCCCTCTACCTGATTTAATTGTCCTATGAGAGTCTCAGCTACCTCAATGTCTGGTTCCATATTTTGATGTAGATGACCTACATAGTATCTGGACAGTAAAGGAAAAGCTGAAGAGTAAAGCATTTCTAACAAGCAAGCGCCTTAAAAAAATGGCGGTGTGACATTACCAATGTTTGACAGAGTAGTGTTTTGAAACAGATCTATATAAATATAGATTTATTCATAATGTTAACAAATTAATACTTTATTATCTGATATAATTAATATAAATTAGTTTATTTAGGGATATACATTTTAAAATTCCCCTTTAGTAACATAAGAGCTATCATTACTGAACAAGAATTATTTTTCATATGAGAGCACGTATGTGCATACGGTGGCTCAGATCTGCTCTGTGGTTTAATTTAATTATTTAACCAATGAGAACTCACTGCAAAATTTTGGGAGAAAATTACCTGATGCCAGTCTATAATCCCAGTTACTTTAGAGGCTGAGATATGATGATCACAGTTCCTAGCTACCCTAGGGAGAAGAGTCAATTTGACTTTGAATCCAATTAACCATCAGAAAAGCGGAAGTGAGTTATGGTTCAAGTAGCAAAATGATATCTTTGAATGTAACACCTAAAAGGTAACAGTCAGGCATAGACACAATCCCTTACAAGCACATGCACACACGCATGCACGCGTACACATACACACACATACACAGATAGAAAGATAAATAGAGAGATAGAGAGATAGATTACTGGATGTGTAGATAGATGATGGAGGATAGATAGGGAGAAAGACAGAGGAAATATCTGAAGACGAGTGATTTTTTAATGTTTTAAAAGTTATGAGTAATAGATTATTAACCTTTTATAATTCTCAGAAAAAATAGAAATAAAAATAGAGAAAATACAACTCTGGATACTTTCTTTTTTTAATATTTTTATTGTAATTAATAAAAGGGTTTCATGATTTTTGCCAGATAGAAGGTGCATTAATTCACATACATTGATGCCCTTTCACATGTCTTGGTACCCATTACCCTCCCCCCCACCCCCCACAACTCTGGATACTTTCTAAAAATAGTTTTTGTTGAGGCTGGGAATTTGGCCTAGTGGTAGAGTGCTTGGCTAGGATGCATGAAGACCCAGGTTCAGTTCCTAAGTGTCACATATACAGAAAAGCCGGAAGTGATGCTCTGGCCCCTGGTCTTGAGGAAAAAGCCTACGGACAGTGATCAGGCACTGAGTTCAAGCAGCAAGACTAGCAAAAAAAAATTGTGTTGTTTTGGCAGAACAGGAATATAAACTTAAAAGACTTTGTACTTTCTAGGGAGGTGGTCTACCTCGACTCAAGTCTTCAGTCTTTGTGTTTTATTTTTTTAAAAATAATCTATCATCACCCAGTCTGAACATTGTATTCATTTGTACATTTTCTGTACAGATTACATACTAGGAACTAACCTTGAAATCTAGATATTTTACTAGTTGACATGGGCTATTGTGAACTTTTTGACTAAGTTGGGCTGAAACTCAAATCTTTAAATCCCAGTTTCCAGAATACCTAGGATTACAATCAGGAGCCACCACACCTAGCTCGTTCTGATTTTTAATGTAAATGTTTGCTTTAAGTCGTATACAACTAGCTTAGTCAATGCATTTACACACACACACACACACACACACACACACACACACACAATCCATATATTGGGAAGGAATATATGTGACTGTGTATGTCAGAGTGAATGTGTACGAGAGAGAAAAAGAGAGAGATCGTGTGGTGGAGGTGGTGGTGAAGGAGGGGATGAAGAGAAGGAAAAGACAGAAGAGGAGGAGGAAACTAAAGCATTCAAAGTCAAAAATGTAAGAGCCCAGGTTTAAAGGCAACATAAAATATGTACCACAAAATACATACCCTGGAAAGAATATAATTTTCTCTGATAGGAATCCCCAATTATTTCTAGTTGTAGTTGACCCTAATAGCCTCTAACTTATTGTACAAATGAGTCATTGATACCAATACCTACGTGAAATTTAGAAAGGAAGCAAATGAATAATAAATTCAATTAAAAATTCTTTCATAATATGATAATCATTGGAAATGATAGAAGTCATTCCCAACTTCATTGGTACAGAATATTTTGCCCTTTATGAGTTCAATTAATTCAATGCTGAATTGAATTCATGAATGATATTCTGATAGATTTAATGAAATTTAATTTCCTTTTGGGAAGTTAAGTTTTTCTTTTTCTTAAATTTAATTTAATTTGTTTTTTATTGTCAGGGTAATGTATAGAGGGGTTATAGCTACAATCTCCAGATAGTAGGTGCATTACTTGTCACACAGTGATACCCCTTCTCACGTTTTTGTTCCCATTTCCTTCCCCCCAATGCCTCCCAGTCATCTGAAGTTAAGTTTTTCAATTCAACTGTTGACTAGCTTTAATCATTGTTCTTTTTCCTTCCCTCTCATCCCATCCCCTATCTCCCTTTTTTTCTCTGTCTCTCATTTCAAATATAGTTTGGATACATAGCTGTAATCTTTTTTCTTTCTTTTCTGGTAAAGTTGTTTAATAGCAATCCCCCCTAAGGAACAATAAGCTACATGTTCATAAATGAAAGCAATGCTGCAAGATTTTCAATGTAAAAGGATAATACAAATAAAAATTTGAAGTAATATCTGTACACCTATGATATATAACAAGCCCCATTCTACTTTCTTACTTTATCATCTCACACATTGTATTCAGTCTCAAAAAACACTCCTGCATTAATACTTTGTTATATTTTAGAAGCACTCGGGTAAATTGTAATGAAATTAAGAAATGGGTCCAGGTTTTCACAATAATAAGACTCACCAAATATGCTATAAATTATAAATTTGATTCACCTGAAGTGAAGACAAAAATACACTTCCAGGGCTGGGAGTTTGGCCTAGTGGTAGAGTGCTTGCCTAGCATGCATGAAGACCTGGGGTCAATTCCTTGGCACCACATACATAGAAAAAAGCCAGATGTGGTGCTGAGGCTCAAGTGGTAGAGCTCTAGCCTTGAGAAAGTCCAAGGACAGTGCTCAGGCCCTGAGCTCAAGCCCAGGACTGGCAAAAAAAAAAAAAATAACACTTCCAGTGAGAATAGTCACAAATTTAAAAATGACAATTTATCTCATCATCAAAGATAAATCATATAACTATCACACTTATGTGGTCCTTCTAAATGCAATAAAAAGATTTCAGTGTAATAAAGCCTGCCTAAACATTTCCATTAAATCTCATGCTGAATGAAATATTCCATGCTCAAAAAGACAGATATGGAAATGTTTTGCTCTTAAGGGACTCTTGGACTAAAATGAAACATAATATAACATGATTGTAAAAAGAGAAGCTGTTTGAAGATAAAAGTAAATCCAGGGGAAGCAGATAGTGATGGAAGTAAAACAACACCCAAAAAATGTCACTATGAAATAGCTTAAGGGGGAGGTCTGTTAATACTTATTTTAAAGGGATGAAGTGAAGGTTTAAGAAAAAGTAGTAGAGAGGTTGATTTTTATTGAAGAGCATTATAGACGTGTACATCAATGTCATGATCAAACCAATTTGCAAATTAATTTGCACCAATTTTAGAGATTTTTAGACTAAAAACATAAAAAGAAAAAGAAATCCCAGTACACAAGAACAAATCTATTTATTTACCCTTTCAGAAGTTTGTAATAGAAGTCCCAGTAGAGTATACAAATTTAAGAAAAGTAGACAAGTTTTAAAAAGAGCAAAAAAAATCTACCAAATTATATAATATCTCACTTTGTTATCTGATATATTGAATTTATTTGTATTTGGATATTTGAAATTTGATAGGGAAGGGGGGAAAACCAAGACGGGTGGGGGGTATGGGGGGGGAGGGAAACGGGTACCAAGACATGTGAAAGGGTAACAATGTATGTGAATTAATGCACCTTCTATCTGGCAAATATCATGTAACACTTTTACTAATTACAATAAAAAAAATCTACCAAATTATAAAATACAATAACATCTACAATAAAATTATAAAGCTTAATGATAACATTGCTGCACACAGTAATTGAAAGTGTTTTAAGATCCTGCTGGGTACTGGTGGTCCACGCCTGTAATCCTAGCTACTCAGGAGGCTGAAATCTAAAGATTGCAAGTAAAAGCTAGACCTGGCACAAAATTCCAATGTCTAGTTAACCACTGACAACTGAAAAAGCTGAAAGTGGAGCTGAAGCTTAAGTGGAACAGCTGTATCCTTGAACAAAAAAGTTCAGGGACAAACATTCAGGCCTTTAGTTCAAAACTCAAAACTGCCACATATACACAGAAAAAAAATTCAGTCCCTGCCTCACAAACATCTGAATATTTCTGCCTCCCCACCTATACTCACACACACATGCACGCATACACACACACACACACACACTGCATTGACTTTTTTTTAATGTAGTACTCATTTAGACTGTATATCTTACATGTATATAATAAAAAGATATAAAGTCCAATTACTGTTGTCAGTATTATGGAAACAGAGTAAAACTACAATCTCTCCCCACCTCCTCTTTGTCTTATTTTATTTGGCAGTACTAAGTTTTAAACTCAGACCTTAGGTTTGTTAGTCAGGCTTAGGACTACTGGAGCTAAGTGCCTATCTCTTTTTTACTGTCTTTTCACTGGGGTCTTTTTTTTTTTTTCCAGTCCTGGGCTTGAGCTCAGGGCCTGAGCACTGTCCTTGGACTTTCTCAAGGCTAGAGCTCTACCACTTGAGCCTCAGCACCACTTCCGGCTTTTTTCTATGTATGTGGTACCGAGGAATCGAACCCGGGTCTTCATGCATGCTAGGCAAGCACTTTAACCACTAGGCCAAACTCTCGGCCTCATTGGGGTCTTTTTATTCGTACCCAATGATACAGCAACTTTACCTCTATATGTACATATGACTTTATTCAGGATAAATGAAAAGTATTTTAGTATAAATGTGTGCACAAGAATATCAGCTTTATGTATCAATGGGATATTGCATCAATTTGTAGTAAATTCTAAGAATTAAAGAGCCATCAGTAATAACATATAATAAATATTCTGTATCATCACAAAGAAATATCAAAAGAAAGTCATTTTTCCCATTTTGTTAAGAAAGTACTTTGAAAATGGGCACACTAAAATCAGCACATTCTCTAGAAGAAAGGATAAAAGTAAGCTATTAGGTTAGAAAATAAGATCTGAAAGGATGCCTGGTCTAGATGTTATTCAGTTTTGTAGACACTATGTGAAGACTCTTTCTTCTAGAGACAATATATTGCATATTTTAAAGAAAAGATTTTGGTATCATGGTTACAAGTCTTAAGGTCATCATACTGTTTGAATTATCATATGACAGTTTTCTATATTATTTTGTCACCTGTAAATATCATCCATTGCCCAGGTAAAAGTTTTGTTTTGGGGTTTTAAATTATCTTTAAGTAGTTATACCAAGGGATTCAACAGAGAATTGATCGAGTGTGTCTGGATGTCACCCTTTTTTTTCCAGTCCTGAGACTTGATCTCAGGGCCTAGCCATTGTCCTTGAACTTTCTCAAGGCTAACACTTTACCTCTTGAGCCACACTACCCCTTCCAGCTTTTTCTCTGTGTGTGTGGTAACAAGGAATCAAACCCAGGGCTTTATGCCTGATAAACAAGCATTCTAGCACTAGGCCACACTCCTGGCCAAAATGTTTTGCAATGCTATCTCTAAAAGGAGTCATTGTTAACTGAATATTTGGCGTTTTAATTATTAAATAGAAGATAACATGTATTTTGTACAAGTAAGGCATGAGAAATGTATGATAATTTGTTACTCTTAAGTCACATATCAATCTATGTGGACTAACAGTTCTAATTATAAATTCCATTTTATGAGACACAAAGGATGGAAGAAATCATTGATTGTCTTTATATGCATTTAAAATGTGCCACCCATGTGAATAAAAATGATTTACTTTCAAAGCAAATGGAGACCCAAGAAATATTTCTGAAATACCTTAGGTCATAGTGCCTATTTCTCTTATAATTATTACAAACAAATCTAACAGTAAAGAAGGAAAATAAATAATTAATGGCTTAGACATCTATATTATCAAAATTAGGGAGTAGATGCAAGTGCAATTTGCCATACAGAACAGTTCTTTTTACATTGCTAAGTACTCAATATTTGTCCTGCATTACAAAGCCCTTGCTTCTCATTCACACAAAATCATTTCTGTTGATTAATTTGGTCTTCACTAACAAGTTACTAAGAATGTTTTGTCTAAATTACGGGAAAGCAGTAATAAATAGCTTTTACATTTGGTGTTAACTTAGTGTCCATGAAACAAGTTTTCCTGTGAAAATTTTGTAAATCACACATATTAAACTGGCCATGGTTTTTAGTTATTGATCATGTAATTCAAGCTGCATGAGTGGCAGATGATGTGTCAGAAAGCAGTGACTGAGAAAACAAAAGTCACATTGGTATAAGCTGTTTAGAGTTGTTAGGTGGAACATTTCTTTTTATTATTAAGAAGACAAACGTGGCAGAGAAAATGCTGATTCATTGACTTTTATATGTGAAGCATTCCCACAATGAACTTCTAAAACAACTATGAATTCTTTCAGGAAAAAATAAAATATGATACTTCATGATCCTTGAATATACAAACTCAGCAAATAAATTTATATATATGAAAAAACAATCCCCTATATACTGAGAGAAACTATGTTTATAAACTAAATTACAAAGCTATTGAAGTTTATAAGACTTTATCATGATAAGATATGAATACAGTATGTGATTGGATTTGGACTTCTGGACACAGGTTTCTGAATGACCAATTTTTCTCAGAGAAGGTGCAAATAAAAGTTTACAGACGGAAATAACTCGTAAAATGCATTTTATTCCTTATTGAACCCAAAGTCTGTAGACTTAATTTTACACATAGAAAATATACAGTAAATTTATGGTTTAATGCATTTTCTCTACAAAAATAATGAGACTTTATAAGTTAATTCTTTGAAAATTATAATATTTTACTGTAATTTGAGCAGAAAAGAAGCCATGTCCTGGAGATCTCTCTTTATTTTGTATCATTTTTGGAATGCTTGCTTTAAATACAGGAAAGGATCATGAAGCAATGATCACCAAATAGAGAAGGCTTTGGGGGCCTGGAATTTTACCTAAGGCTAGAGTGCTTGCTTAGCGTGCAAGACACTCTGGGTTTGATTACTCGGTACCATATACACTGAAAAAAGGCAGAAGTGGTGCTATGGCTCAAGTAATAGAGTGCTGGCCTTGAGGAAAGCAAAAGGACAGTGCTCAGGCCCTGAGTTCAAGCCCCAGGATTGGCAAAAAAAAAAAAAAGAGAGAGAAGGCTTTGACATAGAAAGTTCTAATGATAGAGAACAGAATAGAGGGAAAATGGTTTTGTTTGATGCATTTAAGACTTGCTGCAGAGTACAATGCAGACAAATTATTCATCATTCTTTGACTTCCTCTCACTGTTAATACTAGTTTAAGTTAGTGAATGAAGACAATTAGTTGTCTAGGGGCCGGGAGTTTGGCCTAGTGGTACAGTGCTTGCCTAGCATGCATGAAGACCCGGGCTCTATTCCTCAGTACCACATACATAGAAAAAAGCCGGAAGTGGTGCTGAGGCTCAAGTGGTAGAGCTCTAGCCTTGAGAAAGTCCAAGGACAGTGCTCAGGCCCTGAGATCAAGCCCAGGATGGGCAAAAAAAAAAAAAAAATTAGTTGTCTATTACTACATGAATTTGTGGTATAGAGCCTTCAATACCGTTTCATTTTATTTATTTAATAATTGGTCATAGAAACCTTAAAGAAAAATAAATATAACTCTATTACTTTATAATTTGAATAATTAGTTCAGATAAATTCACATAACTTTCCAGATATAATTATATTTTACAGAAATATACTGCATATTTGTTTGATGTAAATATATGTATAAGTATATTGTTTATAATATAAATAATCACTTCATAATACCTCATGATTTGAAATTGAAATTTATGTAAGTGTATATATTTCACTTACACACACATATATTTCTTTAACTAGCTTTAAGCAACTTTACTTTTAATCAATATTATAGTTAGCATTTTATATTACATGGTATTGTTTCATCACATTTCATACTTTTTTTTTTTTTTGCCAGTCCTGGGCTTGAGCTCAGGGCCTGAGCACTGTCCTTGGATTTTCTCAAGGCTAGAGCTCTACCACTTCAGCCTCAGCACCACTTCTGGCTTTTTTTTCTATGTATGTGGTACCGAGGAATTGAACCCGGGTCTTCATGCATGCTAGGCAAGCACTTTAACCACTAGGCCAAACTCCCGGCCCCGTCATTTCATAATTTTTAAAGATTACTTTTCACGTTTGTCTCTTAACTTGCACCAAATTAAATCTAGAAGTTAACTATAAATGACTCTACATCTTGTTAATTTTTGTATTATTCTATGAGAAGTTCCACTTTTCAATGTTCTTTGTTTTCTACCTAGGGGATTATTTAAGTTGAATTCCTTGTTTTGGGCAAATAATTCATTTGTATATTTTTAGTAAGAATGTATTGTGTAGCGGAAAATATTATATCTTTATTCAATGAAAAATGTATTCAATAATGTTTAATAAGTTATATTTTATACTCTAGGTGCTTCAAGTGAGGAGGAACTGTTTCATAAATTTTAGTCCTCATGTTACTGAAATATTGAATAGATAAGTTGTGTATACTTAGTAGTTTGCATATGTAGGGGGAGGTGAGTGAACATGACTGTTCTAGGAGGGTGTGTGTCAGTCTCAGAATATTTTTATGGAAAATGTCAAAATGACTTGACATACCATAACTATCCACAACCTTCCTTGCATTTGTAACATGAAAGGTAGCATTGGACAGAAGGTGACTGGAAACTTTCCTGGTGCTTCTTTACCACAGTTGAAGTTCTGAAATAAGATCCATTTGCTCCCTGATCTTTCATTACCTTTCAGTTTGTCTTTGTTACAGGATTCAATACCATGAATCTAAGAGCCTTTGTTTTGGCACTCTGACAGAAATGATTGGATTGTTTAACCAGAACTAATGAACAACTTCCATTTCCTTCACGAGTAAGGTAATATGTGTTTACGTAACTTTCTAAATTGTACAAGAAACTGACAGCAAGAAATGCCCTTAGAATAGTAATAACGTCATCTGTGTCTCCAAGAATGGTGATGGAAACATGTGGAAATAATGCCTGACTGTCTTGGTAGAATATTCTAAGAACGTGTTTATGAATTCTGTTTGAGTTTAATTTGATACAACTGGTTCATTTTTGAGTCACTATTTATTAAATTATTCAGATTTTACATCAGACTGTCACACAAAACACTTGACACTAATGAAAATTTGCTGCTTTTACTACTAAAAGTGATTATTTACACTGTTCGCAAAACTATATTTTATTTTCTCATCATCAGTGATGTATTTTCAGACCTTGTTGTTGGTAGGTATTTTTGTTGTGTTTTCCAAGGAATATTACTTATCGCATTCATGTTTATGGCTTCTCTGGGTAAAGACAAAAAAATCATACTTTGAACTAACAAAAAATGCCAGTCACATTAAAATTTCAGTCTTTTGAATATCGATGTAATTTTCATATCTTATTGATCACTTGAATGTCAGCATAGCATAAATCAATATTATTTGTTTGTTTTTATCTTGTACTTATTGTTTTGAGTCTGGGGATTTAACCTAGTGCTTTCTGCTTATTAATCAGTCTACACTTGAACTACACTCTCAGCCCTTTTAGATTTTTTTATTCTTTTTTTTGTTTGTTTATACATGGCCTGTTTACCTTCTGAATATTTTGTGCTATCTTTAAGTTATTTTTACAAAGGAATTCCCATTAGACAATGCAGTCTATGAATGTAATATATTTTAATCAATGTTATCCCTTTCAAACTTCTCACCCACCCCTCCAAATCCAATCCTTCGTTAAGCCAGGGTCTTACTGTCACCATTGTCTGGGCTAGTCTCAAACTCAAAACTTCCTTTCCTATCTTCAGCTATCAAATATCTGGGCCTGCAAGCAAATATATGATCCCTGGCTAACATGAATATTACTTATTAATACATGGATCTAATTCATAACATGTGTTAATATATTGGAACACATTTAAACAAACTTATGAAATTTTACATATGATTCTCTATAAAATTTGAATAGTAAATTAATTTTATAGAAGTTTCTTCATGTTTTGTAATAGTGTCAATGACTGGATCTAAGATCTTTCAAGTTCTCAGCGAGTTTTCCAATATTTCTACCCTGTACCCAGTCAAGTCTGGTCATTTTTGCCCAGTGCATGAGCAAGATGGTGGAGTATATGCTTGCTTGTTTGACTGTATGCATGAAATGGCTCTTCTTACACGAACATTTTATATGTAGCTTAATTCAGAGTGAGTATGTACATGTGTGTTCATCTGGGTCTGAATATACATTTCTGAAGCAAGGATCCCTGAAGTTCTCATAGTTAATATAGCTGCACTCTGCCAGCTGGGTCTGTCTAACCATCTGTCACTTGGAGAATGTGTCTGTCAATTAGCACTTCTATGCTTTCTGTTGACCCACAGAAGTTACTAGGAAAATAACTAAAGCTCCTGTCAGGATGAAATTGAATGAGATATCAAATGTTTTGGAAATGTATTCATCTCATGGCATCTGTGTGTCAAGTAGTGATGAATGCCATTTTAAACTAGGTGAGATAGTGAAATGCATCTCTTTAAGGAATCTTCTATAAAGTGGGATATGAAATCTTAGCAATGCCAATGTTTCTTTTAAAATTATCTCTGTATATATTTGTGTTCAATTTTAAAATATGCTCATGAAAATTCTCATCATCATAACAAAGTGGATTTAAGAAATAATTCATTCTGGTATTTTAAATATCACTGACATATTCTATCTCATATAGAATATGTTAATGTTAAATTAATGGTGAATATACTTCCTGATTTTTTTCTCTTTGTACCATAACCAAACTTTTTTAAAAGTTCACTTAGTAGATGATTTTACATCAATTCTTCTAACACAATATATTATATTTTGAATGGCAGAGTTCTAAATCATAAATACATCTGAGGATAGTTGTCAAGATATAAATTTGAAAGTTATCTCAATGTCTCTTTCTCTGCTTGGTTTAATAAAATATTCTATGTATTTTAGACCTTGAAAAGAGAATATGTTTATTCCAGGTATTTTAATAATAAAACTTGTAGTTTATTTTTCAAACACTGAATATATATATATATCCAACTGTGTACATTGTACATAGTATATAAGAATATATAAACAGGGCTGGGAGTTTGGCCTAGTGGTTAAAGTGCTTGCCTAGCATTGCATGAACACCCAGGATCGATTCCTTGGTACCACATACATAGAAAAAAGCCGGAAGTGGTGCTGAGGCTCAAATGGTAGAGCTCTAGCCTTGAGAAAGTCCAAGACAGTGCTCAGGCCCTGAGCTCAAGCCCAGGACTGGCAAAAAAAAAAAGAATATATAAACATTCATAACAAAAGCACTCATGGTATGCCAATATTTTGTAACTGTATAAGAATATGTATTTGAACACATGCTTAAGCATTGATTTTTCTGAAATATTATAAGGGAGAAGTAAAGGACAATTATTAGAAGTCAAAACATAGCTACTATTGGGGTTGTATGCAGATTAGTTTTGTGTACATACACTGAAACCTAGCAATAACAGATTCAGCATGGACAAGCACTATAATAGCAAGACTTGTCTTGGTTATTTGTCTATTTCACAGCTTTATGTTTCTCATCTGTAAAGTAAGAAGGTATTTTGAGTACTTACTGAAGAAAGGAATGCAGTATGTCCAGCTACAAAAATGGCATAAGGTAGGTACTTTAAAAGTTAGGTAGTATTGGTAGAAGTATTTCAAACATCTTAAGATTGTCTTAGGATATTCTTGAATCATACTAAAACAGTATTGCATAATATATACTAAATCATCTGAATTATACATGCTCTCAGATTTTATAGCAGAAGACAACCTTAAAGATCCTTTGTTTCCTTCTCACATGAAAGAATCCTGAAGCTCTTGGTTGAGATGGGATCCCCTGAACTGTTCAAACTGGCCTCGCATCACATTTTTTCCAAGTTTAGGCCCTGTAGGCACTAGGATTACAAGACTTAGTCTCATGCCTGGGTGGAGCCTACATGAAAATTGTAGTTATTTTTTAATTTCCGATTATATCTAAAGTTACAGAAAGGAAAAAAATCCTAGAGAAATTTTAACATCGTAAGTATAATTTTGTCTTTGTTTATCTTCATGCTTTCTTATGTTCTTCATAATAAGCCTCCTTATTTCTAGGAATGTATACTTTAGATTGCTTGGGAAAAAATTGGCTTTGCATACATGTCCTCTATTCACCATTTCACACCAGTCAAGGCAAGGGTTTTGCACCCATAAAAGGTCATAGCTAACAAGTTGTCATAAGCTCCCACTTTGTGTCTGGCTCCATCATTCCCTAGCAAGAGCAATTTTCTCTTGAATTAGTCAAGTGGAGAGAGTAAACCATTTATTTGCACATTAATCAATATAAAGGAAATTCAGATATCAAAATCAAAGTCAACATTTACCAACATCTGCTATGATGTATGATGTATGATACAGGCTCCTTATTAACTACTTCTTTTAACAAGTACAATTTTATTTCACCAGAGAAAGTATTAGTTGATACAGATTTGTTTTCTAATTTCTGCCCTTTTTCTCTCAATCCTATCTTTCTCTCTTATAAGGGGAAGTCACCAATTTCTTGTTAACGAATGGTAGAGGAGACAGACATAAGAAATAAAAGCAAGATCCCAACACCCACAGAGTGGGTTTCCAGAGTGGAAACGCCAACACAACACTTAGTGAGCATGGTCCTCTGATCTGATATTATATAGACTGCACAATGGGCCCAGACAGAAGGCACAATGACCTAGATTCGCCTCCACTAATAAAAGCAGAGATGTTGTCTTAGTATCTTCTATCATAACTTATAAATTTGTATGAGAATAATCTGTAAATTTAATCACTACAAAGCTCTATTCCTTCATACTTGATGACATTTTGCACATGAGGATAAGACTCTGTCAGAGATATAACTGTGAAAGAAGATAGATCAGGTCTCTATTGATGTGTTCAGGCTATGAAAAGATTCTCTGATCGAGCATAGCTTATATGCCATCTAAATGATGGCATTAGTGATAAAGATATCCAGGTCTGAAAAAAAGAAGAAAATGGAACATGCCAGTGCGATCCATTGTATAATTTTCACTCTGTTATGTAAGCAGAAAAAGAGCCATTTATTTGTCAGTGGCCTAACACAGCACTTCCATCTCTAGAAGACACAGGTTTGTGTCTTTACAAAGACGAGGAATCTAAGTTATTGATACAAACTACTGTCAAAAACCTTAACTCTTTTCCCTATGCTCAGTCAGCCATTGCCTTATGCTTTCATAAGGCAGATGAGGTCCACCTCAATGGTGAAATAAACAGCACAAACTGCACTTCTTATGCTTAAATTTTACTTTATGAACAAGAATAAAATTCTGATGCCTATCAGTTGTCATATTGGAGGCACTCAATCTGGAAATTCTTGTGATTTGCTTGACAGATGCAAAATGGTAAACAATATTATCTTTCTCAAGGTGCCAGGAACTTTGTTTTTTGTGTGGAAGAAAGCCATTCAGTCAATTAAAACATGCTTCCTATATGGAACTTCTACCATAGGCGTAATGACAAAAGGCATTCAAACATCAGGACATGTGTAGACTATTTGATTTTGAAATGTCCACCCTAATGTCTCCAAAGGGAAGCAACTCTTGTTTTTTGTTTTCTTTTAACTTGGGAGTGTTTACCAGAGCAATAAATGATTCATTATCCCTAGAAGGGGAACCATACAATTAGATGAGGTGGTATGAAATTTATCCCTGACATTAGCTGGGGTAGTCAATAAAATTGACTCAAACCTAGAAGGCAATTGTGCCGGCATCCGTCCACTGCTAGAGCTGTTACAGATGATAAAATTACCCTAAACTTTCAACTTTAGGGGCAGGATAACATCTGTGCAGTAGCTGATGCAATTAATGCATTAGACCAAGTAGAAAAATCAATTAAAATACTTAGGGAGGAATGCCCTGATGGTCTCCTTCGCTGTGTGGGTTTACAGTGTGGGGCGTACAATTGAGTTCTATATTGATGGCTGTCTGTTTCTATTGTTTATAGTCTTGGGAGGAGCAGCTTTATTTAATTGCTATGAGTATCAAATTGAATAGCTTTGTCTTGGGCTTCAGTTAGTAAAAACTAAGAGAGGAGTTGCCAGAGTGGAAAAATAACCAGAAGCCAAGATGGTATAGGATTGAGGAGTCAATATTGTGCAAGACTCTTACCCATATATCTGAAAGCCTTGTGAAAGCAAAGTGTGACTGCATTTCTTAACCATAGGATTTAGAAGATGTGTACCATGAAAACAGCCTTTAATGTTAGAGGTAGTAAGTCGTGAAGAGAGAAAAGGTGATTTTACTTGGAACACAGAGACAGTGTAGTTCTCCATGGTAAAGGGTGGCCCTTATTATTGTCTTACATTATGTAGATTTTGTCTCATATAGTAGCAAAGGGAAAGTGTCTAACTGAATATAAAAAGAAAAAGATTTGGGCTTGTGAGCTGAGTTCCTCACGAGCACACACCGTGACAGGCTGAGGCATACATATGCCATGGGATTTGAGGAGAGGGACATAGCCACAAAATGCTGATGCTCATGTTTTCTATATTGGGGCTGATATAATCCTCTGTACCACATCTAGGATTCACATTTCTTTTATCAGCTTCCACAAAACTGTGTCAAACTGAAGTAATGACTACAAGCAGAACTAAATCTCAGATTTTCTTTTGTTCTTGATAATGTTCTTTATTAGACTGGAAAAAGTACTTTGCATTAAGCATATTTTTGATAGCTCTTTCAAATTCAATGTGATTACTTCCTTTAATTAGAGAAGCAGAAATAATTCAATGCTTATTCTGCATCACTTTACATTTTTTCTCTTAAGTTCATGAGTGAAATGATTTCCCTGGAAAATTCATAATCTCAAAATGATTCCTTCAGTCCTAGTATCAAACTTACTTCATCAGACCATTTCCCTTCATTGTTGATTCCGTTCTATTCTTATGTCACTGCAAACTATGTTTCTATTATCTTATATATGATGTTCATGTCATCAGAATACTGATTGACTCTCCTTGAATTCTGGGCCTGGGCGCTGTCCCTGAGCAATTCAGCTCAAGGCTAGCACTCTAACCCTTGAGCCACAGTACCACTTTCAGTTTTCTGCTGATTAATTGGAGGTACCAGTTTCATGGACTTTCATGCCCTGGTTGGCTTTTAATGATGATCCTCAGATCTCGGACTCCCCTGTAGCTAGGATTATAGACATGTGCCACTGGTGCGGGGATTCTGAATACTGATTCTTTATCTGATGAAAGGAGAGTGCTTTGAAGGGAAAGGTAAATTAATAACCCATGGAACATGATTCTCCTAGATCTAGCGCTTGAATTATATAATATTGTCCTTCCACATCTAGCTTCATACAGCATGTGTTCAGGGTCTACTCAGTGCTGTATGATACATTAGGCTTCATTTTTAATGGCTAAAAATGTTATTTATATTGTCTGTTATCCATTCAACTGTGTATGGACATTTGAATTATTTCTGCTTTTTAAGTTCTGTGGAAAGTACTGCTGCGGTCACTGATATGTTTCTGAATCTCTTAATAACTGGAATGATGTCAGAGTGGTTCAGGCAAAAAGGATGTTAGCAGAAAAGTTTAAGAGGAAAAATAAAGAAAAAAACGACTAAAATTAAGGAAGATATGTCCTATTAAATGAGTCTATAGACTAATAGTTCATGCCTATATCTGAGCTACTCTGTATTGTGAGACATGGCACTTCAAAGTCAGCCAGGGATAAACATTTCCATAGATTCTGTAATCACTTAACCAGGAAAACACCATACTGAAAGTGTGACTCAAGCGATAGAGTACCAACTGAGTAAAGGAGCTAAGTGAAAGCATGAGGCTCTGAATTCAATCCCTGGGCCTGGCCTAAAACATGTATGAAATAATTCCTATAGAATATTTTTCACCGTCAATATTTCTTAGGAATGATGACATTCACATGTTTTAATATTTGAAATATTTATTGCTTTTGCCTTTTAATTCAGAACAGGTTGGGGACCACATAGGATATATGTGCCTATATATAAAACCTATCAACATAGAGTTGATTCATGAAGGTATGGAGACAGCAACCTGGACACCACAAAGAGCTAATGGTATATTTATAGCAGAGAGAACAGACATAAGAGGAAATCATCAGATGTATGTTCTGGTCCAAAAATAGATGAAGAATAGATAGCAAATACAGTTTTTAATGACACATACTATTCTGATTCTGTATTATCGATGTTGCTCTGACTTTTTGTTTAGTTCCTATTCTCGAGAGATTGGATGGTGTCCTGACACATTAAGGAAAACTATTTTAGGCATTCAAATGCCAATTTATCGAGAAACATGATTGACAACATTCAAAGGTAATGTTTTTTTCTAATATTTGAATAACCTGTGACTCATCAAGTCCATACATAAAGCTAACCATCACATATGTTGGTAAGAGTAAGTAGTCTCAGGTTAGTTTTGGATGATGATGAGAAATTCTCTTTTATAACCATTTGTTTCCAGAGTCTTTATTTGGGTCACACATCAAAAATCTTATATTTTTTGGCAAGTGCTTATTATTTCTAAGGCAGAATAATGAACTATAGAACACTACATTATTTCTTTGGAAATATGTTATTAAATTGATGAGAAAAATGTAACAGTTTTCCTAAAAACCGAGTGAGTCACATAAATGAATACTGTGTGAAAAAAAACTCAGTAAAAATTTAAGAACATCCATCATGAAGTGCCCAGAATTACAGCAGTCTGCAATTGAACCTTGAACCACTTGTAATCAGAATTTTTAAAGTATTTGGACCAGAGTCTAGTCAGTATGAAGGCCCAGCAGACTCCCTGTGCAAAAAAATGCACATAAAACAAAACAAAACAACAATAACAAAACTAAGATTATAGATATGGCTCAACTGTTAGTATATCAGTCGAACAAACCATTTAAGCCAGCTCAGGTCTCTGAGTTCAAACTCTAGTACCAAGGAAATATTTTTCAATATTTGGAAACATTTATGGATTTGGAGTATAGTCTGTTGAGTTAGGTGCCAAGCGGCTATAAAACTTGTAGTTTGTGGGGGAGAAAAAAATAGAGAAATTATACAACAAATCCAGCCATTTTCACAAACTGCCTTCTAATAGAGTCCCAGGTCACATGGGGCCTAGTTCTATGGCAGTGGTTGGAAAATTAGCACTACCAGGTCCTCACTAGATTTATACACAAATCTTCAATGACATGCCCTGTTTCTTTATTGTCCATGCTGTAGAGTTGCATTGTTGTGATAGAAAAATAGGGCCTCTAAAGTCCAAAATGTTTACTATCTCCCTGATAGAATGTATTTTTGTCATCCTTGGCTTTTGACATTTAAGTCTTGATAAGAAACATTATGTGATCTTCTGCAAGAAAATACCATCCTTTGCCAGTAGAATCTGATGAAGCACTAATGAAATGATTTCAGGGTAAATAAATGGTTTTGTAACTTGCACTGTTCATCATCAATTTGGCTTTTTCATGTATTTTTATTGTAATTAATAGAAGGGTTACATTATATTTGCCAGATAGGAGGTGCATTAATTCACATACATTGATACCCTTTCTCATGTCTTGATACCCATTTTCCTCCCCCCAACCCCCACCACTCATCTTGTTTTCTCCCCTTCCCTATCCTATTTCAAAAAACCGAATACAAATATATCTAATATATCAGATAACAAAGTGAGATACTGTAACACTATGAGATTACCAACGGACAGCAAAAGAGATGAGAGATAACATAGTACATTAAGGACAACAATCACTCATTATATGGCCTTTGTTTCTATATCCTAGAGATCCTTTCATTTAGCGTCATACTATATGGCCTTAGGTATCTAGGCTTTGCTCTATTGCAAATCTCTGCTAGGAGAGCCCAAGGTTTCTACTGATTATGACAAATGAGGGAAACCATGGAGCCTAAGTTCCTTTGAGTCTGGCTTACTTCACTTAATATGATTTTTTCTAAGTCTTTCCATTTCCTAACAAATGGGACGATGTCGTTCTTTCTGACAGCAGCATAGAATTCCATTGTGTACAAATACCACATCTTGTTGATCCACTCATCAACTGAGGGACATCTGGGTTGGTTCCATTCTTTGCTATGGTAAATAGTGCTGCAATGAACATTGTTGTGCTAGTGGATTTAGTATGTCCTTGTTTCTGGACAATTGGGTAAATGCCTAGTAGTGGAATTGCTGGGTCATAGGGGAGCTCTATGTTTAATCTTTTGAGGAACTGCCATACTGCTTTCCATAGTGGTTGAAGGAGTTTGCACTCCCACCAACAGTGTAGTAGTGATCCCTCCTGGCCATATCCCCTCCAGCATCTGTTGTTATTAGTTTTCTTAGAATGGGAGAAGATCTTCACCAACCAAATAACGCACAAAGGCCTCATATCTAAAATATATCAACAGCTCAAAAAATTGAATCCCTCCAAAACTAATCTCCAAAGTAACAACCATCGCATTAAAAGATGGGCCAAAGACTTAAAGAGAGTCTTCTCTGAACAGGAAACAAAAATGGCCTATAGACACATGAAGAAATGCTCCACATCTCTGGTCATCAAAGAAATGCAAATCAAAACAACTCTAAGATTCCACCTCACAGCAGTTAGAATGGCCACGATTTGGTTTTTTTTATGTCCTTAACCAAATTCTTACATATGTGTAGAAGTATGCCGTCAATTCATGTATGTAGCATACCATCAATTGCTGGTGAAATATCTAGGGTAGAAGACAGATTAATTTCTCCAAGCATTTTCTCAGCTTGCATATATTTCAGATTATGTATATGCATGTTAAACCATCTGTCTGAGATTGGTGGAAGAAGTTGCTGGCACAAACTGGAAAGAACTTCTTTTCTCAAAAAAACTATTTCAGATTTTTACATGGACTAAATCAGGACATTGACTAGAAATACTTATAATCTCAGCTACTTGAGGAAAAGAGATTAGAAGAATCATGGTTCAAGTTAAAAAGTAAGGGACAAGGCTGGGATGGAACTTAGTGACAATATGCTTGCCTGGCAAGTGCAATGAGCTGCATTTTGCCCTCAATACCAAAAAGAAATGACAAAGATGAAAAGAACAGTTAAAAGAAAAAAGGACAAACAGTAAGGTTGATGTGGCTTTTGTTTGTAATTCTTCCGACATGGGAAATATAAGAAAGCGAATCATCATCCATGGAAGCCTCCAAGAAAAAAAAAGACTACTTGAAAAACTAAAACAAAAACGGATGGTATTACGCTTCAAGTAGTGAGCACTTGACTAGCAAAACCCGTGCACTGCCAACTAATTAGATGATGAATTTACAGATGACAGAGAGGTAGAAAATAAAAACAGACAGAGCTTGCTAGCTAGCTAGATAGTTGGAAAAGGAAAATATAGACCACCTACTTTCTACTCATAGCTATTCTCAGCACTTTATTTATATAATTATTATTTATTATAATGCTTGTGGGGCTTAAACCCAGGTCCCAGGAGATGTCCTTGAGTATTTTTATTCAAGGCTATCACTCTACCACCTGAGCCACAGGGCTACTTCTAGCCTTTGGGTAGTTAACTGGAGAGAAGAGTCTGACAGCATTTCTTTCTATGCGGTAGATTTGAACAGCAGTCCTCAGGCATGTGCAACTGACTGTGGAAAAGGGCAAATTGGCCTTTGTTTGCACATTTATTTATCCTCCAATGTGAAATACTTGGATTGACATTTTGGTTGTAATTAAAGAAAATTTCTGGGACCGGGAGTTTGGCCTAGTTGTTAAAGTGCTTGCCTAGCATGCATGAATACTCGGGTTCGATTCCTCGGTACCACATACATAGAAAAAAGCCGGAAGTGGTGCTGAGGCTCAAGTGGTAGAGCTCTAGCCTTGAGAAAGTCCAAGGACAGTGCTCAGGCCCTGAGCTCAAGCCCAGGACTGGCAAAAAAAAAAAAAAAAGAAAATTTCCAAAGAATAAAATTTACCCAACTAATGGCTGTTGTAAAAACAAATTTAAAGGATAAAAAGTAGGGAAGAATGAGTATGGAGGATTAGTATGGAGCAGAAATAAGTTTGGCAAATAAAAGTTGCTTAGGGAAAAAGTAATGCTGATTATGCAAACAGAAATGCTCTGAAAAAAGTTTGGCTGATACTGATATCTGTCAACAATGATATATTCCAAAATTACCCAAATCAATTGAGGTATTGTTTATATAATTATATAAGAAAAAAGTTAATTTTTAAATTCAATTGTATTTCTTTTTTCTTTGTTTTAATTGTAATTAATAGAAGCACCAGACAGAAGATGCATTACTTCACTACATTGATACCCCTTCTCATGTTTTTGTCCCCATTTCCCTCCCCTTACCCCCTCCCCTCATCTTGTTTTCCTGCCTTCCCTATATTATTTCAAATAAACAAATAAACATATATACAATATACCAGATAACAAGGTAAGATACTGTAACAATATGAGAATAACCAAGGGACAACAAAAGAGATGAGAAATAACATAGTACATTAAGAACAACAATCACTGGGGCCGGGCATTTGGCCTAGTGGTTACCCGGGTTTGATTCCTCTGTACCACATACATAGAAAAAAGCTGGAAGTGGTGCTGAGGCTCAAGTGGTAGAGCTCAAGCCTTGAGAAAGTCCAAGGACAGTGCTCACGTCCTGAACTCAAGCCCAGGACTGGCAAAAAAAAAAAAAAAAAAAAAGAACAACAATCACAATTGTATTTCTTACATGATTCCTTATTGTATTATGTTCTTCATTCTGCCTTTTAATCATGTTATTAATTCTTTTTCTCTTGCATTGATTTTAATCCACAATTTTATGGGATTTTTAATTGTCTAGTATAATGTGTTTCTAATTATATTGTATGGGCTTCAGAGAGTATTTCCTGAGAGCTGAAGCTGGATTGTGACCCATTTAATAGTTCATTTTCACTACTAATTTATGTATGTTATACCAATTAGAGTTCAGCCAGAATACAAAGGAGATGATTATTAGAATTGTTGTGACAATTTTGGTCTGTGTAATCATGGGTTTGAGTATTCAAGTCAGAAATCCTACCAGGAAAAGTAGTCTGGATCTTGTGGTAAGAAACCTGGAAGTACTTTGTACAAAAAACTTAGCACTGGTTAAAGCAATCACATCTACCCAGGCCTGTGAGGGCAACTCACCCTAATCTTCCTAGCTACTCAGGATGTTGAATTCTGAGGATCCCTTTCCAAAGCCAGCCAGGGCAGGAAAGTCTGTATCTCCATGTAAGACTGTCCAATTAACCAGAGAGTATTGAATAAGTACCAATAAAGTTGTAAGTGGACATCTGAGTAAAGTGATAAATTACTAGCCTTGATGGAAAAAGCTCAGGGAAGCCAGGAGTACAGCCTCATGGTAAAAATGCTTGCCTAACATGCATGAAGCTCTGGATTTGATTCCTACCACATATATAGCAAAAGCTAAAAGTGGTGCTGTGTCTCAAGTGATAGTGCACTAGCCTTGAGAAAACTCAAGTATAGTGCCCAGGCCCTGAGTTCAAGCCCAGGACAGAAAAAAAAATAGTCAAGGACTGTACCCACGCTCTGAGTGCAAGCTTCACGGCTAGCCCTAAATACATACATACATGCATACATATGTATATGCATATACACATACATAAACTATATCCAGCCCAACCCAAGTATCTAGTAATAATGTTATTCAAATGGAGTTTCAACACACCAATAAAATATGTCTACAAAAAATCTAGAGTATTTTTAATTGAATAATTAGGTAAAAGATTAAAATGACTAAATAACATCCTAAAAGTACATTTTGTTTAATTTGGTTGCTAACTTCAACTCTGTGTATTTATATCCAAAAGTTGATGATGATCAACTTAGTTTGAGACAATTATTTCAGTACTAAATGTGTTACTGTTACCAATTTAAGAATCCTTGTTTCACATATTTTTCATTTTTGTCACAAATATTTACATATATGAATATTTAATATAATTTGATGTTTCCCAAAGTTTTTTATGATCTTTGTTCAGCAACTCAAGAGATAAAAAAACAAAGAGATGATAAACAAATCAAAATAAACACGAATGCTAAATTCTGTTTGTTTTGTATTTATGCATCGCTCTTAATGTTTTTCTAATTTTAAGTGAAAATTTCAAGATATTATTAATCATTAGACATTAAAATAAATAATAAGTACTTTTCAGTGATATACAATTTAATACATTTCAAAGAAACCTCTAACTTCTGTCAAGTCAAAGGGGGATTCAAATTTACAGAGCAAAAAGTTTTAGGGGTTGGCAGTATTTCATTCTGTATATGTCCTAAAATTGTGTGTTGGGGGATAATAGGATATGCTTCATTCTGTGTTTCTTTTTTTTCCATATATTTTTATTGTAATTAATAAAAGGGTTACATTATATTCATCTGACAGATGGTGCATTACTTAACATACATTGATAACCTTTCTCATGTCTTCGTCACCATTTTCCTCTCTCCACCCCTGCCCCTCATCTTGTTTTCTCCCCTTCCCTATCCAATTTCAAATAAGCAAATACACACACACACACACACACACACACACACACACACACACACACACACACATAATATATCAGATAACAAGGTGAAATACTGTAACAATATGAAATAACCAAGGGACAGCAAAAGAGATGAGAGTTAACATAGTACATTAAGGACAAAAAATCACTCATTATATGGCTTTTGTTTCTATATCATTAAGCCTCATACTACATGGCCTTATGTATCTAGCTTTTGCTCTATTGTAAATCTCTGCTAGGAGAGCCCAAGGTTTCTACTGATTATGACAAATGAGGGAAACCATTGAGCCTATCTTCCTTTGGGTCTGTCTTACTTCATTTAAGATGATGTTTTTCTAAGTCTTTCCATTTCCTTACAAGTGGGGCAATCTGAAAGCAGCATAGAATTCCATTGTGTATAAATATCACATCTTGTTGATCCACTCATCAACGGAAGGGCTCCTGGGTTGGTTCCATATCTTTGCTATGATAAATAGTTCTGCAATGAACATCGCTGTGCTAATGGATTTAGTATGTCCTGGTTTCTGGACTTTTGGGTAAATGCCAAGTAGTGGAATTGCTGGGTCATAGGGGAGCTCTATGTTTAGTCTTTTGAGGAACTGCCATACTGCTTTCCATAGTGGTCAAATGAGTTTGCACTCCCACCAACAGTGTAGTAGTGATCCCTCCTGGCCACATCCCCTCCAGCATCTGTTGTAAATTTCTTGATCATGCCCATTCTAAGTGGAGTGAGGTGGAATCTTAGAGTTGTTTTGATTTACATTTATTTTATGGCCAGAGATGTTGAGCATTTCTTCATGTGTCTATAAGCCATTCTTATTTCTTCTTCAGAGAAGACTCTCTTTAAGTCTTAGCCAATATTTTAATGGGATGACTGTTTCTTTGGATACTAGTTTTGGAGTGATTCAATTGTGTAAGTTGTTGATATATTTTAGATATGAGGCCTTTAGATATGCGCTTCTTGTATCTGGATGGGCCTGCTCTTCAGGATATTTGGGAAGTTCTCTGAGATGATTCCCTGATGTATATTTCCCACACCATTGACCTCTTTCTCCAGGCCTTCTTCAATACCAATTAGCCTTAGATTAGGTTTCTTAATTGTATCTTGGACCTCCTGAAGTGTTCTCTCATATTTCCTGGATTTGGTTTGACTCATTTTTTGATCTTTCTCTATAACAACTAGATTATCTTCAACCCTGGAGATTCTTTCTTCTGCATTGTCTAAACTGTTATCAATACTTTCTACTTTATTCTTCATCTCCCTTCCTACCAGTTGCTCATTTTTGATGCCTTGCATCTCTTGTGCATGGACTTCTTTATCGCCTTGATTTCCATTTGAGTGGTTAACTCAGCAGCTTTCCTCTCATTGGACATTTGTTGGAGTTCAGTCAGCCTTTTTTTTTTTGAGGGTTCTATGAATTTATTTTTCTTTGTAAATCTTTTATTATATCCTCCTTTATGGCTTCCTCACATTCACATACCACCTTCTTTATGGTTTCATCTCATTTAGATATACCTTCCTCACATATCTCTTTCTGTATGTTTTCAAAGTTTTCATTAATCAAGTTTATCAATTGCATTTTATAGCATTTAGAGTTTTGACATTTACTGCTCCATTACCTGTTTATATTGGGTGGGAGATGCTATTCCTTGATTTACCATTTTTTTGAGCTTCTTATTCTGCCAATTTGAAAATAGGATCATGATTAATACTGCACAAGATTACAGTTTTTAAGATATAACCAACCTAGAGCTCTTTAGCTGGCCAGACAACAGATGTTCACAATTTTAGATTGGTATTATTACTCTCTATCTCTCTTTTTGTGCACTTACAGATTAATCTAATACTACCACTGATCACCATTTTATGACCATGAAAAAACCCTCGATCCTATCTCTATTGATTTTAAGTCCCTCTGGACCTAGAGTATAATTGAACACCTAGATACACAGTATTGCTCAACAACTATCAACTGTAGATCCATGCATTATAAACATTGAGGGATGAGCCGAGAACCAGAATTAGAAAAATAGTATGAAAGACAAGAGGGGAGGTAAGAAAAGAGTGGTGTAGGAGTGTAAGGTTAATATAATAATGAAGAAGAGCGATAGCTTGAGGATAACTGACCTAAGGTGATAGAAAGGTAAAATAGTTGAGTACAAAATTTTGAAAAAATAAGATAAAACTTATGAAAATAAGGACAGTAATAAGAAGAATATATAAAGAAAAGAGGAAGTTATATATAGGAGAGTTCATTGATAAGATTTTTTTAAAAGTAAGAATAAACAACAACAACAAAAAGAAAGACAAGAAAAAAGGTGGGGGGAGATCCCACACAATTGTGAATTCTTTAACAAGCAAAACTAGGGTTAAGATCCAACAGGTTAAAAAGCAAGTGACTGCATCAATAAAAATATCATTTGTATCCAATCTGTATTCAGTGCTCTCACTATGTTTCTAGAACTGACCACAATGACCGAAGTGAGAAAAAAAAAGAAAAAATAATGGAAACAATCATTACAGTAAGGAAAAAAAAAGGTGGAAAAAATGGCAAAAAAAAACCACATAAAATGCAAATGAAAAAGGTAGAAAAAAAGAAAAAAAAGGGGGGGTATTCTTCTGTTTATTTTTCAGTGGGGGAGACAAGATAGGAAACTTGTGTCTCCACTACATTATGGATCCAAGCACTTCAAAAAGTCTTTTTCTCTTGCGATTTGGCTTTGTGGTTTTTCTGATCAGTTTGCTTGATTGGGCAGAAAAAAATAAATCAGTGGAGATGTGAGCGGCTTTGTTTATCAGGAGTGCAGCCCCGCCCAGGGGGAGGAACTTCCCCTGGCACAGGACGGACATCCGGCTAAGCTGCCTCTGGGAAATATTTGCCCTTTTGAATGATGGCGCTGCCAGCACCACTTCTCAGGTTCCAATTAGTTTGGCCAGGTCTTTGCCAGCAGTCAAGATGTCGCTGCTGTCGGCTGGTGGGGGAGCGGATTCCTTCTAAATGTCATTCTGGTAGCAGAAGTGGAAACTTCTCCATGGAAGTACACACAAATTGCTAGGTTTTCTGGTTCTGTGAAGCTGTCAGGTCTGCACCATGGCCGGGTGATGACTCTGGGCTCGTGCAGGCTCTGTATGGCTCTGTGTGGAGCCAGCAGGTCTGCGCTGCCGAGAAGCGCTGTCTGCTCAGGTTCAGGAGGGAGATTTTGTCTCCCCGGTGGCTCCGAGTGTCTAGTGCCTCTCCACGCTGTCTTCTTGCGCTGGTTTTCTGCCTTTCTCCTCTCTGAGATCTCTGTGGTGCTAAAGCTTACTTAGGATGGATCTTTGGGTATGAACTTTCCCCTACGATGCTAGAACTGGTATCTTGGTGAGAGCTCAGAAAGACTCACACTGAACCACTGCCATCTTCCGCCAATCTTTTATGTTTCTTTTTAATCTGAGCTGTGGGAGAACTGACAACACAGACTGTATTCCTTTGCACTCTGATTGTTTTCTCTCCTTCACTACCAAGCAGCTTGGTATTATCATAATGGTGCCAACTGCCTTTGATCCCTCAGTTGACCTCAGCTGCATTTTTGAAAAGTAGATGCAAACTTGGATCATGGATCTTGGTGGGAGTAAAGAGAAAAATGAAAGAAACACATCAGTGGCTGTTTGTTTCCACATCACACAGCTGTAGCAGCTAGCAATCTCATCCTCTCCAGTTTACTCCAGGTCTTTAAAAGAAAAGACAACTTATATAATTATGAGCCCATCTGGGCACAGGTGACTTATGTCTGTAAACTTAGCTACTCAGGAGGCTGGCATCTGAGAATTGCAGTTTGAAGCCAGCCTAGAAAGATAAATCCAAGATCACCAGTGAGTGCAGTCAACCTCCAAATAACCAGTATAACTTGATAGTCAAAATGTGGTTCTAATAGCAGAGCGCAAGCTTTGAGTGCTGAGTGAAGAAGCCAAGTGAGAGCCCTCACACTAGTGCAAAAAAGAATCACAAGCCATATTTAATTTTCATATGTTACAGATAATGCCAATAATATCACAAATAAAGTTTACAATGGTAGTGACAAAAGGGTTAAAACTTTAGCTACTATTTTTCAAATTTATGTTCAGGACTGTAAGAAATATTCCAAGTCATGACAAGTGGACTTTAAATGATTTTTTGACCATCTATTTTGAATTTCTCTAGCATGGAATGTTAAGTACTTCTTGTTTTATACAATCAAGTTTTAATTGATTAACTTCTATATTCTTAACACTGACAGTGCTAGGTTCTACAGGTGCAAGAGATAAATAAAGCTTAGTTCCTGTCCTCAGGAGCTTACACTATGGTTGTATATTTTTGTTGTTGGTGGTGGTGGTTATGGGGTTTGAACTCTGGGCCTGGGCACTGTTCCTGAGTTCTTCAGGTCAAGTATAGAGCTGTACCACTTTGAGCCACAACACCACTTCTAGTTTTCTGGTGGTTATTTAGAGATAAAAATCTCATGGACTTCTGTGCTTAGGCTAGATTGAACTGCTATCTTCAGATCGCTGGCTCCTGAGAGCTAGGTTTAAAGGCATGAGCCACTGGCACCCAGCTGATTATATATTTTTTAAAAATTCAAAATCTATTAAGATGTATTTTCTATATAAAAATTTTGTACATGAATGTCAGTACTGGAGCTTTAACTCGGGTCATCATGCACTGGAATATTATGTACTTCTCATAAAAATCCTGGCTGCATAGAGGGCTGAGATCTAAGGATCACAGTTCTAAACCAGCTAGGGCAGCAGCCCCTGTGAAACTTTAACATCCAGTTATTCACCAAAAATTAGAAATGGGGCTGTGGTTCAAGTGGTAGAGAGTCAGCCTTGGAGAGAAAAAGGTAAGAGACAGATCCCATGGCTGGAGTTGAAACTCCAGTATACTGGTATAGCTAAATGATTAGCTAAATAAACATAGAGAGAAAATGTACCCACCTCAAAATGAATTAAACAGAAACATTAATATTATGTTATTTTCAAAGGAAAATTATCCAGACTATATATCAAAGTGTACTTAATGATGTAGTATTTCTAGCTCCATGTTAAATAGCTATATATTACATCTATAATATAGATATTATATTTGACTCTAGCTCTATAGTATCTCTCTATACATTTATATATAAACCTATATTATATTTCTCTCACTATATATATATTTGTAGCTCTATATTATATATCTCTACAGAGCTCAATGTATTATAGCTCTGAAAGTTTGCACAAAACTGAATATTTTCCTTTTACACTCACTTCTTCGTGCATTTATATCTCCTTCAGAGCCCTCACTTGTACCTGCATATCTTTCCACTTCATAATTTCTTCTCGTTTTTGAGTCTCTTCTACATGTTCCTTTCCATTCCCAACATCATTATGTGTTACTCATATCCTTTCAATTTTGTCATGCATAGGATGCACTTAAACTATCATCCCCAAATTTACAATCTTATAGTAGAATCAAATGCTGACAAATAATATTGATCCGATGACTTAGGTAAGTGTGTGTTTCCGTGATCAATGTTGTGGGAGTGTTGATGTGACTGTTTAGAACTGTTCTTGAAAATGCTTGTTCGACAGCCATTTTTTTTTTCAGTTATAACTCTAAGTGGCACTACAACTCAATAATGTCATTATTGTAAAAGAATGAGATTGTACATGCCACATAGCTATTTAAAGATTAATTTTCAATGATAGTGATTGCAATAACTTTGGAATAGGGAAATTCTTCAAAGATAGCTTCAAATACTTGTGATTACTGAGATGTTTTATAGTGCAAATAAGCTGACAAGGTGAATTAATAATGTAACATCATCTGTGGTATTCACAAGTTGAAAAACAATGATAGGTAAAACTATTTTTGTTGCAGAAAATATATTCTAAACCTTAGTTTAAAAATATGCATGTGTGACACACATAGTATTTACTTAGCAGCTTCCAATAAAATCATTCATAAATTTTAATGAGGATGAAAGTTTAATTGGTACCTAATTTATTAAATTTTAATCAAGTAATAAATGACTTATTCTTTGCTACAGCATATGCACATTATTACTAAAATTATAATAATTCTGTAATCCTTATACCATATCCTATTCACCTTCCCTCTTTACTAGAGATGGTTACTTCTTTTTGTTCTTTTTTTACTAATGATTTTGAACTTTTGGTACATATTAGGCATGTTATAAAGGACATAAAGAATATTTTATGTAATTTTCTACACTTCTGAAATAACCAGTGTCTTCTCAGGAAGTCATTTTTAAATCAGCTTGTATCTTCAGAATACTCATAATAAAACATGCATACCTAGCATGCCCTAAATGTGCTTGGAATAAAATTGTATTGGTTTACTACAATACTTTTAAACATGCACTTTTTCATTTAAATTTATACTGTAGTTTTTATCAATACTAAATAAGGGATTTTGTATATAAGTGTTTCTCAAAATCAAAGTTTTAAAATTGAAATGCTGAGTTCCAGAAAACGACATTCTTAAATTTTAAAACAATGGTACAAAGTTATCTACTAGATTGATATATAAATTTATATTCCTTAAAATTTATTATAAGAGATATATACTAAGGGATTAGTTACATAAGTAGGATAATGAGAACATTTGTTTTTGAACATTGTTACCCCACTTCCTCTTTTTTTTCCTACCTGCATTCTCTCCCCCCACTCCCCTCCCTCCAAATTGTAAAGTTTCATTTTGAACATAATGTCTTTGTAAATTTATATTCTTAAAAAATACTTTCAAATATCATTACCCAATACCAATCTAAAATCATGGGAGTTTTTGCTTGCATCTCATATATTTGATAGATCTAAATAAAAGTATATTTTCAATATTAATAAATTTAAAACAAGATCTTTTATAATGGTAGTATAGTGAAGAGAGGTCAACTTAATAGACATTATGAGCTCTAATGTCTGTCTGTCTGTCTTTTATTAATGTTCTTCTAGAGCAACTTATCTGTTTGGATTCATGAGCACTATTTATTGGACCATAAAATTATCTAGTTATGCTGGGAACAGTGTCTCCCTGCTTCCATATATCAGTTGAAGATAAAAAAATGTTTTTTGGCAGAAAACACAGAAAAGGAAGTACGTTGGTATTTGGATTTAAAACCTATTTAAAGAAACAGTCAGTATAATTTAGTAGAATGTAATCATGAGCTGGTCATTTCAATAATAGAAATTTAGTCTAACTTCAAATTGTCATCAAAATTAACACTTCACATTCTAGCCAATGTATTTAAATTTCATATATGTCTATCTGAGCATACACACACATACACACACACAAATATACATATACATATACATATATATTTATATAGAGAGAGAGAGCAAGAGAAAGGGGGGCTATATAAAATTCTAAACCTTCTATTTTGTGTAACTGGCAGTTTATATAGAGATACTGACTCCATCAGAGAACTAAAAAAAAAAACCAGCAGACTCTTTATTAGAAAGAAAGCATTACTGAATTTATATGGCAAAGAGAGACTTTGCTGAGAATCCTTTTCCAACAAAGCACGTTAATGGGAAGTCATTGAAAAAATTCTGATTTAACTATGTGATGATACATTGGGGAGCCCTTGGAAATAGATTCCTTTGTTTATATTAGACATGAGGACATTGTAAATCCAAGGCCTTCATTGGGGATTTATATACATTCTATCTTGCTGTGGCAAATAAAAGAACAGTTTGCTTTATTTCTTTCATATTAATTGTATGTTTTCTTCCTTGGTCTTCTCTGGGGATTCTGCTACTTAATAATATTGGCTGCAATTGACATTTTGTGAGGTGTTTTACAGACAATGAGGACAATTTAGGGAGTTTATTTGTAATCTGGAAAAATAATGCAAAAGCTATCATCATCCACCAGTGGAAGAGAGCCTGCCCCTAGGCACAAACACACAGTGAGCAGCCAAATCCATCCCTCTGTTCTATTCATCTAATGTTCCCACATGGTCAATACATGTTGTGAGACATTTCAAGCAACTTTTGCTTGTGAATGGCAAATTCATTCACTATTACAATTTTTCATGAAATTCCTAAAGACTAAATATTTCTACAAGGTACAAAACAAGCCTACAGAGTTAAGTTTTTGGAATTCACTTCATTACAAGCAAGTAAAGGAGAGCCTTTGTTGCCACTAAAGACAGTCTAATCAAAAATAAAATTGCTTTAGGATTATTTCTTCTTTCAAAGCTGAAGGAAAAAAAACAAAAATCTATGTAGGAAATAAGTGTGTAGATTACAAATGTTAAGAAACAGTGTTTTTCAAATACTTATAATATATATTGAAATACAACTGTTGTTAAAAACAATCTAACCACTCATATAATGATACTGGCAGTATTTCAAAACATTCCTCTTGATGATGAATGCTTCTAAAGAGTTTGCCATATGAAAATGTAGGACACATCAGAAGTTATTTTTATAAGATAATTGGTACCAGCACAAAATCCAGAAAAAGGAAACAAACTCGTGTGTGTGTGTGTGTGTGTGTGTGTGTGTGTGTGTCTGAAGAGAACAGATATATAGACAGAGATGAGAGAAAGAGAGAGAGGGAGGGAGAATGGTAGAGAGAATGCTGAGCAAATGATGCAGAATAACTCCCAACTATTCATTTAAATAGAACTAAAAGAAAGAAACTGAGCAATATGAGCCAGTTTACATATGGAAAATAAATCATACTGTGATAGCACTACAAGTACATGAGGTTGAATGCAAACAAAGGGCCAAATACTACCTTTGATTAGAGTTTGAGGAAACTGGATTCCTCTATATTTATGATGGGAATATAAAAATATATATATATATATTTCAGATCTATCCATTTATTTATCCTTTTTTAATTTGTATAATTAAATATTTCTGTTTATAGTGCTGTTCCTAGGGCTACAGCTTAGGCTTTCACGCTCTTCTTTGGCTTTCTTCCACTCAAGGTTGAAATCTCTACCACTTTCCCCTCTACTTCTGGCTTTTTTTTAATTTTTGCTTGTCCTGGGTCTTGAACTCAGGGCCTGAATATTATCTTAGACACATTTTTGCTCAAGGCTAGTGCTCTGTCACTTGAGCCATAGCACCACTTCCAGCTTTATCTGTGTATGTGGTTCTGGGGAACTGAACCCAGGGCTTCCTGCATGCTAGACTAGCATGATACCACAAGGCCACACTCCTCTCCCTTTTGGCTTTTTTTTTGTGGGCTAGGTAATTGGAAGTCTTTTCTGCCCAGTCTGGCTTTAAACTTGGATCCTCAGATCTATGGTCCCTTCTCTCTTCTCCTGCTCTTCTCCAGCTTTTCATTTCCTCCCCTACTCTCTCTCTTTTCCTCCACCTTCTCTGTCCCTCCTCCCACCCCAGGTGACACACATCCTTTGTTGGTGACTTGATTTTATGGAGCATCTTCCTAGAAGGACTAGCTTTCTTCCTCACTGCCTTATAATGCATGAGTGAGAAGGAATAACAAACCAAATGCCCATAATACGATTTCTGTTACTTCAACAATTATGGTTTCTTGTTATAACGCAGTGGAAAGTATGTGCATTATATTAAATCATATAATTTGCACTTGGGCATGAATGCCACCTCATTTTTCTCATGATCAATCTCTTAGTGACACTGGTATCTCCACTCATGGGGTCTAGATTATAGGGAAGGAGGATCTGAAGTTACCTCCTACAGTTTGTCTTTTGAGTTGAAAGCAGGGTTGGCCATTCTTTCTGCTCAGTTAGATGATCACTAAGTGATCTTTTGTGTTTGTTCACTTTCGATAGCTCACATATTATAGTGATCTTCCCCTTTTCCCTGAGTTAAAAGCTTATAATAAATCATCTTTATATGAAGACATTTGAGGGCTGTATAGGGGCTTTTTAGAACAATCTCATAAATTAAGAATATGGAAATGAAATAATTATGGAAGCATTAAATCCTTATTTATTTTTGATAGTGGAGTGCTAGAAATTTTGTCAATAGGGAAGATGGAACCTTCAATGTGTGCCTGCTGCTTTGGTCTAGAAAGTATCCTTGAAGCATTCTTTGGCTCCGAATTTAATGTTATTTTTTTCCATGAACTCTTCATATAACAACTCAACCCTTCCTTTTGATAATTACTTCTACTTGGCACTCCTGCATGCTATTTCCTCTTTGCCTAATAGAACATGAGCCATTGTGAGAATAAGGTCTTAGCATTGCCCCCAACCACATTCCCCATTTCACAACAGTGACCTAACTAAATGTCTAAAATTCAAATGTCAAATCCTCCTTCATTTCCAGTGATTAAGGAGTGCAAATCATGTTTCAAGGTAATGATTAGAATAACTGAGAAGACCAAAGGAACAATGTATTTGATTATTGCCATCATGTAATGTTTGAAGAAGTGATACTATTTTTTCACATATGTTTTGCTGGACAACTCTGAACCTCAGAGTTATATCAATTCAATTATATTCTAGTTGTCAGCTCAAATAGTCAATTACAATATTTCTTTGAATACATAATAGGAACAGTTTTAAAAACTAGATGAATTTTTCACATGAAATAGAATAATTCAATGAAACTGTCTACTTGATTAACACATTAATCTGAGTGGTACTTTTGCTTATAACTAAGAAATTGCAATTTTCAAATAATTTAAAGGAAATTTTTATCTTTTTTAAGAAGTCTGTGCTTTATCATGAACATACAGTATAATTACTACTTTTAAAAGTATATTTTGAAGTGCTCTTTATGAATAGCAGAAGAAGTAGGGTAGTACTGTGGTTATTAAGCTGTCTATATTGAAAGAGAAAGTGAGGAAGGAGGGAAGGAAGGAAGGAAGGAAGGAAGGAAGGAAGGAAGGAAGGAAGGAAGGAAAGAAGGAAGGAAGGAAGGAACAGAGAGACTTATTTACAGGCAGACCATGGTAGTCTGCTTATCTCCGGAAACACCTGGAGCCATTATACTGAACCTTGAACAGGTTAGAGATGAAAATCACTAGGTAGAGATTTATAATTTTCTCATTAACCCTGTAACAACTGGACAATTTTCATTACAAATGTATAGACTCCTGGCCTGTTCTTGATTTATGTAGTCTCCCAGGCTGGTTTTGGCTATATAACAAATGAAGTATTAAAGACCCCTCGGTACATTTGTGCTTTGGAAGCCCTGAGAAGATGATATGACCCATTTGTCCTGGTAGTTTGGTGGTTTATGATCCAGACATTAAGTTGGTCTTGTGAAATTGAGAGAAAGTCCTTGGAAGCACCCCCTGTGTGGAGAGCTTGCATAATCTTCACGTTTGCCTGGGTTTTATTTCTTCTGCTGGGTCGTATCTTTAGTCTGCATCAACACATTATGTGAATGTTCCTGGAGCCTCTTGAGTGCCTTCAAGTTTTCACCCTGCAATGCAATCATTGGTACAGAGAAAAAAGTCATTTATACGAGTCTTCATTCAATAATTTCCGTGGTCATGAATGCTTACATTGGAAGAAAGATGAACCACAGTGTGATGAAGATATGTGTTGCTGCTCTCGAGCAACATGGCTATGAGAGGGACACGCAGGGCCAGCCTGAAGTCCCCCGGAGCAGAGCGAGATGGCAAGTATCAATGACCCAGCCCTCCCCCAATTACCGGGGGGAAAAAAACACACCGAGCCAGGAGCTGTGTCAGCCATGAAAGCACAGCAGATCTCTCTCTTTATTGCACCAGGCACTTAGTTATATACTGCTGGGGAGAGAGGGGATGAGAATTGGGAAGCTAGCCAATAGGAAGAGGGCCACGATGCTATCACTAAGGGTCAGGGCAAACTTTTAGGTACTGGGGGTGACCAGTGCAGGAAAGCACACAGGCTGAGGACCTGCGCTGGCTCCAGAGATCCTCAAGAGAGGTATGCAAGGAATGTGAGGAATGCCTGGCCAAAGCTCTTGAATGGCCGCTGAGCCAGAATGATGAACAGGCCTCAGAGATGGAGATCAGGCCCCAACAGATAGGAAGCTGGCTTAACTGGGAGACCATATACCTTTGATGTGACTCCGGAGCCACTGCTACCAATAAGATAGCTAATTGATGAAATAGATGGCCAGGGGAAAAAGTGGAGGATGTAAAACAGAAGTAGGAGAGAAGGAGGTAAAAGAATTATGTATCTTAACTGCTTGAGAATATGAAAGCCACATGGCTATAAGGTGGGCCAAATTATAGATAATAATCTTATTTGGAAAAAAGCGAAAGTGGAATGCCAGCTGAAAGTCTGTGTGTGTGGACATGTAGGTATAAGGTGTGTTCTACTTATAAGATATGGGTGTAAGCGTAACAAAATCACCAAAAAAAATGATTACATGAGTTATATGTTTAGGGAGAGATCAAATTAGTCATTCCAAAAATGAAAGGTTTGCTGGAGGGATGTAAATTTCCTACAGAGCCACTAAATACAGGAATTATACTTTTCAATACATGTTGCTCTACTTTTTTCCCTTTTATAAGATCTTTGTGAATGGAAGTCCATGTCTGATCAGACTTGAACTGAACCCATTGCACTGGACTCTCTACCACTAATTTTATTGTTTGTCCCCTAACTTTTCTGGGCTTGGTTGGAACTCTCAATCTTTTTACCTCTACTTCACAAGTGGCAAGGATTACATGTGCCTACCACCAGAGTCAGCTCCAAAGCATGTGTAGGTGCAGGGGAAGAAGAAAGGAGAGGAATGGGCAGTGAATAAAATTTGAATTTGCTTTCACAAGACATTAATTGGTTTTACTATTCTAATAATTCCTCAGAGTCTTTAAGGGCATGGCAGAATTTTCTCATTACATTCCAATATTGATTAATTAAAAAAAAACAGTGCTGAGACAAAATCAGAGACCCTAGCTCTTTCCTTATCAGCATTAATAAAATAATGCAAGAAATGTAAGTGGATTATGGTGTTGGGTGATGGGAAGAACAGAGGTGATTGGTGAAAACTGCAATGGCTGAGACTAATAACAATGGTGTGTGTGTGTGTGTGTGTGTGTGAGAGAGAGAGAGAGAGAGAGAGAGAGAGAGAGAGAGAGAGAGAGAGAGAGAGAGAGAGAGAGAGAGAGAGAGAAATACAAGGGCCTATATTAGGTGCAAGAGTTTAATTTACTGTTTTTTGCTAATTCTCCAGATTAAATATAAGTTATACAATGATAGGTGGATACAATGATGCCTAGGTGAAAGGTTTAAACATGAGATAGTGATTGCATAATTGCCCACATTCCATGTGCTCAGCCTGTGTTTTCATAAAAGGAAATAGGATCTTTTGGAGAAATGGCTGCCTCTATAGCCAAGAAAGGACAAATACAACACAAACCCATAGAAGCTTGTATAAACACTGAGGAAAATCCTCACATAGAAAGAGTGAGGAGTCAAGCCACTGAAATTGGAAGCAACGTGATGGAGCTTTCAATAGTTACAGCTTGAATCATCATTGAGTAATAAAACTGCTTGCAGAGTAGGTCACAACTGAATTATATAAATAAACATTCATGAACATAATTACTTAATTAAGGAATGACAAATGTTCCTTTCAGAGGAATTTCAATTATTTTAGGAAATATGTTGTTCTCATGATACAAACATTAATTCTTGCCACAAACTTTGCTGTGTGTGTACTACATTTACTGACTTACTTCCAAAGACTAGTAAAGAACTTAGAAACGGGCTGGGAATTTGGCGTAGTGGTAGAGTTCTTGCCTAGCATGCATGAAGATTGGGTTCAATTCTTCAGTACCATATATACAGAAAAAAGTCAACAGTGGTGCTGTGACTCAGGTAGAAGATTTCTAGCCTTCAGAAAACCCAGGCACAATACTCAGACCCGCAGTAAGAAAGTCCCAGGACTGGCAATATTTTTTAAAGAACTTAGAAAGTACTAAAAAATTGTCTTCAGATATGACATGTATGCAATGTATATTGCATATACTCCTGAATAATATATTCATATACTCCTGAAATAAGGGAAAATCTCATGTATGTGTCATCCTTTGCAAAAAATCCTAGTAAACTATGAGAATAATTTAAAACAATCATAGATGTCAGGACATTCTAACAATACTCAATACATTAAGTATTTTCAAAAATTTTAAGGTTCTGGAAACATCCCCTCCCCCCACACACAGTGAAAGGGAAACTGTCCTTGGAAATTTAATGTACCAAACACCAAACTGTATGAATGGAAGAGACAGAGTATTAGGTGAAAGAATGCTGGTGGAATCCAAATTCAGTGTGGAATATATTCACTAGCAATTCATTGTCCATTTGCTTGTTTACCTGATTTAGTACTGAAATGTTACCATGGTAATAGAAGATGCTAACAATGGCAAGAACTAGTTCATTTATACAGCAGTTATTTTTAAAGGCATTACAATTTTCTTATAAATCTAAAACAAGCAAAGCAAACCAGAGTACATGGAAACACAAAACAAAACTGTTTATAAAAGGGAAGGAAGACGGAGCTCAAGGGTGCAAAGTTCCAGTTTTATGGGATAAATATGTCAAGATAGCTAATGTACAAAATGAGGACCATTATAGTAGTACATAGCAAATTGAAAATTTAGTAGGAGAGTAGTTTTAGGTACTTATCTCTTTGTGCAAGTGTTTTAACTGAGACTGTAGCACTTATTCAGTGTGCTTTCTCATTTGGTGTTCATCCACTTGAATCATGTGTCTAGACCTTTTTTTCCCTGGATATTTTAGTGAAGTATCACAGACTTTTCTTACCAAGTTGTACTTGAACCCCAGTTTTCAGCCTCATGAAAAGGTATAGTGACAAATGTGACTCAAAAAAATGTAGTAATTTTATATATATTTCCCACACTCACAAACACAGAAAACACAATATACAATATACAATAAATGAAAAAACTGAGATTGTGTTCATTTCCTTGAGATAAGTCTCATTCCAACATGTTGTATATTAAGACATTTGATTGTCCGTCATAGGATATCTAAGAGAAAAAAAGAGACTTTACCCAGTGAAGATGTTCAGAGGTTTTACAGCAGGACCATAATTTATAAAGATTTAGGAAAATTGTTGATATCCTGAGTTTTTTGGTCTTAAGCCTGGCATGGTGGCTCACGCCTGTAATCAAAGCCACTCAGGAGGCTGAGATCTGAGGATTAAGGTTCAAAGACAGCCAGGCACAAAAGGTCCTGAGACTTTTTATCTCCAATTAACCTTTAGAAAATGGGAAGTGGGGCTTGGTTCAAGGGTAGGGTGGTAGCCTTGAGCTGAGGAGTTCAGGGACAACATACAGGCCCAGGGGTAGGGTGGTAGCCCTGAGCTGAGGAGCTCAGGGACAGTAAGCAGGCCAAGTTCAAGCCCCATGACCCCCATTAAGAAAAATTAAAAAAGAATACAATTACACAGATATTCTCTTGTAGCCAAGACCTCTCTGTAAAATTAAAGTAAAATGTGGCATAGTTAATGGATATAGAAATTAAATTGACCGACATTGTTTTCTTTAGTAGAAACTGTCAGATAATAAAAAAAAAACAAATTACTAGGCATTTTATATAAGTCAAAAATTATATGAAGAAAGTATTCTGAGAATAGAAAAAGATGTGGCAGGGATACTTACTGACAATTAATGCTTACAGGAACCCTATAAATACTGGATATTTAGACAATCAACTTCCCAAGGGAGAATACACATTCCTGTTATAATTCCAGTGCTTTATTTATAACAGGATTGATGTAATTCATATAATACTTAGTTTTGCATATATATAATAAATTATCTTGATTTTTTTCAGAAACAAAATTACAGAAAGCTAATGAAAAAAAGTGAGTCAATAAATACCCAATGACACAATTTGAAACAGAAAACTTATAAACACAAAAGGGTAATATGAATGTTCATACCAGAATTTTCTCAGCAGAAGATGGAAATAACCTAAATGTCCATACCTAACCAAGTATTGACAGGATAAATGTAATATGTACAACTAATTAAATATTACTTATTGCAAAATGCAGAAGGTACTAATATATATTACAGTATAGATAGAACCTGTAAAATTATGACAAATAAAAGGAGGGATACATATTTTATTATTTTCCTTATATAAAGTATGCAAAAAGGAAATGCAGAAAAATCCAGATATCCAGAAAATAGAACAAGTTGCTAGAGTTTGGAATGGGACATTTCTTATGATTGGCTACTAAGCAGAACCACTTTCTTTTTAGTGTAATGCAAGCATCCTAAAGTTTTGTAATGTCAATTGTTTAACCACTTTGTGGACATCTTGAAACCAAATGAACAATATATTTTACCATGGTGAAATTTATAAAAAACTATGAGTTATATATCAATAAAGCACAACATTTTTAAAATGTCTAACACAAGGCCACTTTGCCCATTTTTTATGGATATCAGTTAATTTTTTCATGAACTATTCATTTTAAATATTAAAGTGATTCTATTTTTATTTTTGAATAAATTCACTGGTAAGATGCTTACATGTTGCTGTAAAACATTTCCTGGCAACTTTTTTTTTTAATGATGACAAAACTTTTCTTTCTTTTTTTTCTTTCTTTATTTTTTGTGAGTCCTGGGCTTGGACTCAGGGCCTGAGCACTGTCCTTTTGTTTTCTCAAATCTAGAGCTCTACCACTTGAGCCACACCACCACTTCTGGCTTTTTTCCATGTATGTCCTACTGAGGAATTGAACCCGGGGCTTTGTGCATGCTAGGCAAGCACTCTATCACTAGGCCAAACTCCCAGCCCAACTGAATACTTTTGAATTATACTTCATTGAACTTAATCATATCACACCTTGCATTATTCATTCCTCCACCCAACCATCCCATCAAATAGAAACTTCTCCTCAGTCCCTGGTGTGGATGGTGAACACTGAGGAAGGAAGAGGAGAGAATGTACAGAATAGAATGATTTATTCTACAGGCAGTGAAAATCTACTTGAAAGAATAATTTAATACCCAGTTATGAAGTGCTCCAAGCATTTAATGAAAAGTAATTACACGATTAATTTTAAAAGTGCATGTCCCTGAATTTTAAAGATAAGGTAAAATGATGTTTTGTGCATGTCTGAAGAGCCCTCCATTCAAACGGAGAAATTACCATAAAGAAAACTGAGGAAAAAAGTACTGAAGAGTACAGAAGATAGTTCTAGACTCAGAAGTCATGCAAAATTGCATATATTTACATGTCAATCAGTTTGATCTGAATAGGGTAATATTAGAGCAAAGTGGTCTATACTCTTATATGTTAAGCCACATTACTCAATCATAAAAATTATTACTGGCATATTTGCTGCCTAAAATTTTACCTGGACATTCTTTGTTGCCAGATAACTGTGTGGTGGTCTTGCGGCTTGAACTCACAGTCGAGACATTATACCTTATCATTTCCACTCAAAACTGTAGGTCTATCACTTGAGACACAGCTCAAGAATCTTAAAGACTTCTCTCTTCCAGATGACTTTAAAATTTCATTCTCAGATCCAGCCCCTGAATAGCATAGATTACTGATATGAGCCACTGGCCTCCAGCTCCAAACACCCTTAATTTGAAATAAGTTTCAGAAGGTATTCATTAATAGGATCAGCTATACTGATATTCTGTAATTTCTTTCTTTGCTATGTTTATTTTTTTCTAGAGAATGGCTATTGTACTTCTTATAATTACTGCAGTATTAACTTACTATTTTTTACAAGTTTTATTACCTCACAAAATTTATTTTAACTAATTTGCCAATTGACATTGGAAATTAATGTATGCCAATTAATAATAGTATGAAAGATTTATTTAAGCCTCAAGGTATATCTAGCTGTGCTTTAACAATAGAAAGATCTATTAAATTACACCTTACCTAATTGTACATTAAAATTTAGGAAAACTGCTCAGCCTTTTCTGCTTTTTTTTTCTTTGTGTAAATTCTATTCATCTCTTCTGGGTTATTGCTTGGGTATTTAAAAAGATAATTTTAAAAATGTGACTAGTAGTTGTTAAATTTGAGTCTTAATGAAATCATTTAAACTTTCCACAGTAATATCACTTGTTTGCTGATAGATCCTTGGAAGCCTTTCTTGATAAGTTGCATTGGAAGTTTTATAATATAGTTTCACATTTCTTTTGCAGATGAATCTTTATTAAAGCAAAGTCCATTAATATTAAGCATTGTTGTACATTTTTATTACACTGTTTCTAAAACATATATAGATCCTTTGACCAGATTAAGTATGGAATTTATTTAATGTGATTATCTTATTTCAGTAAACATTTCTTCTAGAACTCTATACCACCTACAGTATATACCATATTTATATTACAAATGTAATGATTATGGAACATATTTCTGAAAGTTGTATCAATACAAAGTATGTAAATCTCAAACTTTGGAAATTTCTACTAATATGATATCCCTCATTATACATTAAAATAACCAGAAAGAAAAAAATTATATTTTACTTTGTTGTTCCTTAATTGCCTATGATGTGTGCAAATTTTGGGGTGGATATCTTAGATTTATTATTTATTATTTATTTATTATTATTTTAACTGCTTTCACAACATTATCTCTGAAGGTTCACTATTCACAACCACGACATAAGTTTACATTTGTGAATTTCACACTTTCTATTACAAACAACTATTCCAAGCCTGAATCTGGTGATTCATACCTATTATCCTAGTTACTCAGAAAGAGGATATCTGAGGGTCTTGGTTAAAAGCTAGCTGGGTAGAAAAGTCCCTTAGATGATACTCTTAACTCCAATTAACCATTCAAAAAGTATAAATGGATCTGTGGCTCAAATGTGTAGAGCACTAGCCTTGAGCAAAAGAGTTCAAGGAGAGTGCCTAGTTCTTGAGTTCTAGTCCCAAAAAATATCTACCAAGGAAAAATTTGAAAAGGGTATTTTTATTCAATATGAAAAAATAGTAAGCTGCTGTTTTTTCTATGTTTCTGAAAAATAATGAGATTGTTTAAATGTAATATAAAATAAATTTCAAATGAATAAGATTAATTTAGAAGAGATTATATTTAGAATTAAATTAATACGTTTTCATTTTCTTCATTCACATTTCAATGTATGAACATGAAATAGGTCACTTAGAGATGATAAAAGAGAGACAGGATAGAGAAAATTTGTAATTATTGGTTTGTTTTTCTGGATTGGTAAAATTATATCTGAATTTTCTTGTAAAACAAGTTCTTTAAATCCAAGGTGCTATACTTACTAGTCACAGCATATATTTTGAGTAAAAAGCTACACCAAACAATGACAACAATTTCCTTGTCCCTGCCCATTGTTGAGGAGCTGTTCTGATTTTGGCAGGTGAGTGGTGTGGTGTGGAAAAGGTATTGCTGATGCCACTGCACCTTTTCTAACGGACAAGTCCCCAAGGGCATAAAGTTTTACATTACTAACTCTCCATTAACTCCAGTACCAGAAACACATTTGTTTTAGACAGTATCCCTCATGCTGTGGAGAGCAAGTGTATACGATTAAATAATTGTTGGTTCCAATTTACATACCCTTTTACAACTTAGAAAAGATACGACCTTTACACATAACCATTGTCACATGGAAAATAATATCATTCCTATTCTTCCTTAGCACAAATAAAAGTTAGGTGTTGTCAAGTTGGTATTTATGAGATAGTTTTCTATTTTGTCTTAAATGTCTGATGTCCAGAGATTAGTATTCTGAAGAAAGGAATTTGAGGAAAAGATGAAATTTTGTGCAATGTGAGCACATGCTTTGTTTAATGGGCAGTTTAGTTTTGTCTCAGTCATCCATTAGAGAAAGATAAGGACTGATCAAAAAAGTAGCTGGAGCTGTACGCTGTACAGCTGATCCTGAGCAGTGTTTTTGTTTGTTTTGGGTTTAGTTTTTTTTATTATAACCGGGCACTGAACAATTTAGGAGAATATGAATTTCCTTGTTTGCATGTGGATTGGACCAGAGAAGAGGAAATGGACTTCACATGTAGGAGAACATGAATGTAAAGGCTATTTCAAAAGCTAGTTTAGAGTTATTCTTGTTTATGTGTGTATATATTTTGAAATAATAAAACATCACTTATAGTAACTGTTTTATTTGATGATTTTGTTTTCTTTCACCAAACATTGTTTTGAGGCTCTTTTTTTTTTGCCAGTCCTGGGCTTGAACTCAGGGCCTGAGCACTGTCCTTGAACTTTTCTCAAGACTACAGCTCTACCACTTGAGCCTCAGCATCACTTCCAGCTTTTTTCTATGTATGTGGTACCAAGGAATTGAACCTGGGTCTTCTTGCATGCTAGACAAGCACTTTACCACCAGGCCAAACACCTGGCCCAGAAGTATCCTTTCTTTTACCCCAAAAACATTCTTATGAGTTGTTTGAGATAAGGATTTAAAATACTCCTCTTTCTGATGAACAAGACAATTATTCTCTGGGAATAAAATCTCCAAGATAAGTTTTAAATATATGAAATTATATTTGGTTGTAGGAAAATTACATGTTAAGTTAATGTATGTTTTGGACTACCCAGTATTTGTAGAAGCAGACTATGAAAGCTGTACATCTTCATCCTGAAACAAAGTAGTTGCTGCACATTTCTTTTCTTCATTGACAGAAACAAAATTTTGCTATGCATTTAAAATTTCATAATAATTTATTATAGTCAACTACTACAGCAATGAATGGTGTGGTTTTGCTAAATTAGAAATTTGTGTAAATTTGTAGTATATGTGTTTATATATTGTATGTGCAAATGTATTATGTGTACGTACATGAATACTTGCATGTATTTATATCTATTTTACTGTATGCAATGAGCTTTTGCTCTTTTGCTCATATTGTGGGAGAAATCCTACTCTTATTATTCATTGCTTTACTATTTATTTTTATGGATTAGGGTCTATAACAAGACCCTCATACACACACACTAAGCAAGTACCACTAAGCTCTAGTCACATAGCCCTATTCATTGTATTTTTTTTTTTTTGCAAGTCCTGGGGCTTGAACCTATGGTGTGAAGACTATCCCTGAACTTCTTTTGTTCAAGCCTAGCACTCTACTAATTGAGCCACAGTGCCACTTCTGGCTTTTTCTGTTTATGTAGTAATAAGGAATCGTAGCCAAAGTTTTATGCACCCTAAGCAGGCACTCTCCCCTTAAATCACACTCCCAGCCCTGTATCTACTGCATTTTAAATAAACTTTCAATACTGCTAACATAAACACAACTAAATTAATCATTTCTTCAGGTTACTCTTTTATGTATTTGTAGTTTCAGAACTTTATCAAAATAATTTTAGAACATTTATTATACTGTTTTATCTAGGTTCTGATGCTTGGTTTTTATCAATATTCATCAATAAAATTTCTCACCAAATTGTCTTCAAACTTCCACAATCATAAAGATCTTTCCAATGGCTTAAACTTCATCTGTCATATCTCAAATTTGTCAGAATCCTAGGGTCACCAACAAGCATTCTATTTTGTTTTGTTTTATTTTCTTTGTTGATAGCCATAATCCTATTTCTAAAGACACAAAGCTTAAAGGTGAGATGCTTGAGGCACACAAGTAGACTGGAATATACTCTGTCAGCACAGGTTTACCTATAAGACTGTGACTTACTGGGTTTTATGGGTAAAAATATTTGTATAAGTTTTATGAACCATACGCAATTAAAATTAAACCACATAATGATGAAAAACTCATGTCCAATACAGCATGTACATATCCACTGCTCCTTGAATCAGTTACACATTGATTAATTAACTAATTTAAAAATAATTCTAAAATGTATGTATCATAAATTATCTTAGTTTTTATGTTGGTATGAGTATGGGATAAAATATGGCAACAATATATGCAGCAGAATTATTTTTTGTCACTCATTAAGAAAATAGTTTTCATCAATTTAATATCTTTGAAAACAATACTAATAAATTAAATTTCAGTAATTCATAAATTATTACATTCCACTGTAGATTTGACTCAGCAATTTTTACCCTATAATGTAATTTTTGTTGTTATGAAAGGAACTCAGACAGTATCCATACTCTGTAAGTTTAATGGTGGTTTATGGTCTATTTTATTCATATATATACATATATAAATATATGCAGATATTTATATATAATTTATTTAAAAAATAAAGTCTGATTTTTCTCATTCATATGAAAATAATTATATTACTAACTAAAAAAGACCCTCATTTTTCTTAATTCCTATTTTTTTGTCCAAGAAAATGGTTTTGTACTGTTTTTCCATTAGAATTGCTATGAACATATCATAATAAAATAATTTGTTGGAACTTGATTTAGTACTTGCTTAGAGTCACGTCAGATGGCACAGTATTTTCTCAGGTTATTGTAAGCAAAAAGCAGAGTTTAGATTTACCTAGTTTTCAGTGGACTAACAATATTTTAGTAATGTAATCTTGTATGTTAAGATTTTGTGCATTTTTCATCCAAGATTAGTAAGTTACTTCCATTAGTTGTATACTAATTTATTTTGTGGGGGTCATGGAGCTTGAACTCGGCCTGGGCACTGAACCTGAGCTCTTGGGCTCAAGGTTACCGCCCTACCCTTGAGCCAAACTTCACTTCCTCTTTTCTAGTAGTTAATTGGAGATAAGAGTGTCAGGTGTTTTTGTGCCTGGGCTGGCTTTGAACCTTGATCCTCAGATCTCAGCCTCCTGAGTAGCTACTACAAATTTTTAACACTGAATCATCTTTTCCTCTGTATTTTAGTGGCTAAGGATAATCAAGTCTAATGGTACGCTTATTGGTTATGGGACGTGATATCACAATGAAAATAAAACAAATAAGATAAAACATTTTTATGACTGTTCTCATCATGTATGATAGTCGTTTAAAAATACAAGGTGTCATAGCTCAAAAGAGATTTAAGATATAATTTTCATTTTTAAATAATTTCTCATTAAATTGGACAATGTTTACAGAATTTGCATTGCTTTCATGTGTTCAACGATGTTATAAAAATAACAAACCGAAGCAGTACATTTCTCAATGAAAAATCATCCATCAAGTTTTAACAATATGCTAATTTAGTGAACACTGTGAAATTAATAATGAACTTAGTTCCTGCCTTGCATGAGTTTAGATTAAAGGGACAATTGAAAAGGGAAATGTTATCATTTGACAAATATTATGAGAGTAATTTCTTTTCACACTAGCAAGGGAATCTTATTAGTAAATTACTAAAAACTTTGCAGAACCTAAAAATAACTGAATGATAGAAGTGTGAAACTTGGGAGGAGGGGATATTTTGTGGTGTGTGAAAGGAGAAGGTAAAATGGTTAATTATGATCCAAGTACTTCATTTGCATGTAGGAAAATAACAATGAAATCAATTAAAATGGCTTAGGAAGGGAGTAGGAAATAAATAACAATACAGGGGTGAATTTGATCAAAGCACGCTATATGCATTTATGGATGTACCACAATGTACTGTTTATATAATTAATTGTATAATGATTATATGCAAACATAAAACAAAGAATAAATCAAAGATAGTGAAAAATCTTTCAAGAGTCAACTAATGTACATACTACATACAATAATGATTTTAAAATGTATTTTCTTTCATTTGGTGTTCAGGGATCAAACACAGGGCTTCATACATTCTGGGCATGTGTTCTACCAAAGAGTTATATCCTCATTCTTCAATACATATTTAATCTAGTATTTTGTTTGTCTGTTTGTTGTTGGGTATGAATTCTGTTCCTTAGCTCTTCAGTTAAAGGATAATGAACTACCATTGGAGACATAGTACCACTGACTGTTTTCTGGTGATTAATTTGAGATAAGAGTCTCACGGACTTTTGTGCCCAGTCTGGCTTTGAACCATAATCCTCATATGTCAGCCTCCTTAGTAACTAGGATTACAAGCATGAACCACTGACTTCTGGCTAGTATTTTTTTTTTTTACTGTCCTTAGGAATAAGGTATTTCAACCTATTCTAATCAGACATGTTTCTGGAAAAAGCCAAGATTTACTTTAGAATATACATATATATATATATGTATGTATGTATATATACACATGTGTATGTATTTTTAGTTATAAACAAGTACTGTATAATTAAAATTTCATACCTCTCAGTGTTTAATTTTTTTTTTTTTTTGCCAGTCATGGGCTTGATCTCAGGGCCTGAGCACTGTCCTTGGACTTTCTCAAGGCTAGAGCTCTACCACTTGAGCCTCAGCACCACTTCCGGCTTTTTTCTATGTATGTGGTACCGAGGAATCGAACCCGGGTCTTCGTGCATGCTAGGCAAGCACTCTACTACTAGGCCAAACTCCCGGCCATCAGTGTTTAATTTTTTTCTGTTCTAATTAGGTGTTTGAGAAAATTAGAACCTGAATCTTTATCTCTTTATTCAAATAGCATTATTGAGATTATGCAGCAATCATATTAAACAACCTCAGAAAATAACAATAACTAAAATTGTAATAATTCAGCTGGGTGCCAGTGGCTCACATCTGTAATCTTAGCTCCTCAGGGAACCAATTATAAGGATCCCGATTTGAAGCCTGGTCAGGAAAGTCCATGAGACTTTTACCTTTAAGTAGATGCTAAAAAGGACAGTTCAGGACCCAGGCCAGTACCAAAATCACCATAACCATCACCACCACCACAAAGACTACCACCACCACCACCACCACCATCATCATCATCATCATCATCATCATAATCATAATCATCTTAATCTTACGTATATTCTTCAAGTGTGTTTTAAGGATATATACATTGTCAGTTCTTGGCAAGAAATTTTCTAAAAATAAATAATAAATTTTGAACAAGTGTTTTTCCTTATTTCAAATATTTATTTCTCAAAGAAATAAACACACCATTGTAATTCTTCCCAGGATTATTCAAGGAACAAAGATTAAGGCCTTGATTCGAGTGATTCAATTTCCACATGAATTACATCAAGTTAAGAAGGAATATTTTATTCTGTTGTTTGCTAACCTAAACTTCCAAAAGTACTTGAAATAGCATCTCACTATCGAGAACATTACAGAACTTATTTGAAGCACAGTTCTCCAACAACAGCATATTTTACGGTTGTTATTTTCCCCCTCATTGCTGCTGCTTTTGTTTTTTTTGTACCTTGTTGACTTGTTTGTAAATTTATCTGGTTGGGAAAGAGTAAGCAGAGGACAAAAAAATGATACAGCAGAGGGTAAACAAATGTAACAGTGGTACTCATTAGACAGTAGATTGAAATGTACTATACACCTTGTAGTGGGATGTGGGAGAAAAAAAAACTGGGAGAAAGCAAAGGAAGAGGCGACACTGTTCAAAAAGAAATGTATTCAGTACCTAACTCATGCATCTGTACATCACCATTACATAACAATTTTTAAAAATGCTATTAAAAAGTTCATTACTCACTTCTACACTATAAACTATAGATATGTTGACTATTGAGCCACAGTTCTCATTAAAATTTTGAGTCATTTTATTAAGTCTGTTATTTTTCTCAATCTAGTACAAATAGGAAACAAATACTTTGATTAGTTAATTAATTCATTAAATATCATATGTCATGCTTTTTTCAAACCCCTGATTTTTAGAGTCATCTTGGAAATGTCTAAAATATATTACTTAATATATGTTAAGAATATATGTTTCCATGCATTGTTATTAAATTTGGTAAAATCAACTTCATTGTGCAGCTTTTCCATTTTAATTTTGTCCTCAACTTTCCTTAACACCTTTTTTTATATATCTTTATTGTAATTAATAGAAGGGTTACATTATAGTCACCAGATAGAAGGTGCATTACTTCACAAACATTGATACCCTTTCTCATGTCTTGGTCCCCATTTCCCTCCCCCTACCCCCACCCCTCATCTTGTTTTCCTCCCTTCCCTATCCTATTTCAAATAACCAAATATGCATATCTGCAATATATCAGATAACAAGGTAAAATACTGTAACAAGATGAGATAACCAAGGAACAACAAAAGAGATGAGAAATAACATAGTACATTAAGGACAACAATCACTCATTATATGGCTTTTGTTTCTAAATCCTGGAAGTCCTTTCATTTAGCATCATACAGTGTGGCCTTATGTATCTAGGTTTTGCTCTATTGCAAATCTCTACTAGAGAGAGCCCAAGGTTTCTACTGATTAAGACAAATGAGGGAAACCATTGAGCCTATGTTCCTTTGAGTCTGGCTTACTTCACTTAATATGATTTTTTCTAAGTCTTTCCATTTCCTGACAAATGGGGTGATGTTGTTCTTTCTGACAGCAGCATAGAATTCCATTGTGTATAAATACCCCAACTTGTTGATCCACTCATCAACTGAGGGACATCTGGGTTGGTTCCATATCTTTGCTATGGTAAATAATGCTGCAATGACCATAGTTTTGCTAGTGGATTTAGTATGTCCTTGTTTCTGGATGGTTGGGTAAATGCCAAGTGGTGGAATTGCTTGATCATAAGGGAGCTCTATGTTTAGTCTTTTGAGGAACTGCCATACTGCTTTCCATAGTGGTTGAATGATCATTAACATCTTTTCAAGGCATATTAGATGTTCCTTTTCATATCAGAAATCTAAAATGTTGTTGCAGGTCAGATCAGGTCATGTCAGGAAAGAACCCTTTCCATAATAAATGTGCTCCTTAGAAGATGAAATTCACTCTTTAACTCCTTATAGCTAATATCATTAAATAGGTTATTAATTTGGCTAATTGAATTGGCATCAAATTCACATTCCTTCATTTTAGCAATGACAATGTATTAAGAGACATTATATATTTTGGAAAATGTTTGATCTACTTTTGCAGTCTTTAAAGATTAGCTTTGACTTACCTAGAAAAACTAGAAAATAATCCTTGCAAATAACATTATAGCATTTTCATTGTCTATACCCATTTTCCTCTTACAGGAACTGATTTCTTTTTTTGTCAAAAACATAGTATTTATCTTGTTATGGGTGGTTCACACAGGTGGCTACTCAGGGAGCTAAGATCTGAGGATCATGGTTCAAAGCCAAGCTGTGAGATCTATGAGATTCTTATCCCCAATTACTCAACAGAAAACCCGATGTAGAACAGTGCCTCAGAGTGCCAGAGCACTAGCCTCGAGGAAAGAAACCTCAGGAACATCACCCAGGCCCTGAGTTCAAGTTCCATGACTAACAAAATAAAAATAAATTAATTGAACTTAGTTAATGATCAATTCAAATAAATCCAAAGTACTATTTAAATATTTGCACATTTGTTTTCTTGAAGTCATTTAACATAATTTACTAGTTAATGATTGATTCTTATCCTGAAAATAATATCTTAATTCAGTTTAAAAAAATTGGCAACTTTGAATAGTTTAGACCACTGGAAGAGTGATTTGGGGTTATTTGCTTCAATCATTTTAATTTTTATCAGCAAGAAAATTTCATTTTATAATATCTAACTTGAGAATTTGTATATCTTGAGAAAATTCAGAGACAATGAGAATTCCTTTTAGTACTGCTTATTTCCTCTTCCACAAAGAGAATATAAGAATAAATTTATGAATCAAATTTGCTGGTTTCATTTTTTTCAAACTAGTGAAGAGGAAAAATAGCTATCCATAAGCTAGGAGTTTTGTGATTCATGCCTATAATTCTAGATATTCAACAGGTTCAGGTTTAGACCTGTTGAATTCATGGTTTGAAGGCAGCCTACACATGTATGTTGGCAATGCAGAAAAGCTCCTATAATGCTAGTGCGTATGAAGGGGTCGACCTATTTGGAGTTACCTGCCAATTTCTTATAAAACTAAGCATAAATTATACAATATAAAAATTTCTGCTTGGGCCGGGAGTTTGGCCTAGTGGTAGAGTGCTTGCCTAGCATGCACGAAGACCTGGGTTCAATTCCTCGGTACCACATAACATAGAAATAGAAAAAAAAAAGCCAAAAGTGGTACTGAGGCTCAAGCGGTAGAGCTCTAGCCTTGAGAAAGTCCAAGGACAGTGCTCAGGCCCTGAGCTTAAGCCCAAGACTGGCCAAAAAACAAAAAAAGTTCTGCTCTAGGAATCTTTCTAATATTAGTAATGACATTGTATAGTCAAAGCTTGATACAAAATTTTATTAAAAAATATATATAGTGTGAATAACTCCACTGGCCAATGAATACAAAGTGTGGTAATATACATACAATAAAAATGGCATAAATGTTAGATATTTAAGCTAGACAACTTTAAAATCCTTATGAGCAAAACAAGTCCCTAAGTACTATGCTTTGCAAGATTTTATTTATGTAAAATAATTAGAAAAAATTATTGATTCAGATCAGATCCTTTGTGATTGGAACTAGAAGTGGAAAAATGTATTGGCTTTAAACAAGGTGACCTAAATGAATGATGGAAATGTTTAAAAGACAACTGTGATGGTTGAATATCTATATAAACTGGCCACTTGCAATAACTTGAATTTATTCTATTGGCTTTAGTATATTAACTATATGTATATTACCCTATGTATGTACTACATAAAATACTAGGTATAAAAGTTATACTCAAATATCTCAATAATGTTACTAAAATCTCACCAGAAATTCAAAGCAGAAGAAAAAAGGACTAATAAATACTCAGATAAAGTTATGTATAAAATATTTAAAAATGGATTGCATATAATATGATTCAGTCCCTTTGCTTCTGGACAGATATTATAATTTGATAGAATTATCTCTCTACACAGATAGAATTGCTGTGGCATTTAGCTTTATATTACAAGTATTGCTCATTTTTGTGAAGATAAGCACTCTAAAACCTCAGCCATAAATTTTCCAACCATGTTATTTGGCACATGGCATAACTAAAAGAAAAAAGTGTTAAATTTAGCCATGTATATTTTGAAGTGATTACTATATGGAGCACTCTCTGATCCAAACTCTTAAAATGTATATAAGATGTATAATGTCTTCAGATACATTCTTCTTAGTTTATTTGAAGAATTATAATCTATTATGTTTGAGCCAGGAATCAAGCTTCAAAACTTCATATTACCAGTTTGATATATGGGAAAAGAAGGTAGATTGTTAATCTGTGCCACATTTCTGTGTTCTTACAATTAGAAATAAAACCCTTAAGGATATGGTTACCAAAAGAAAAAACAGTGAGCAAGTTATTAAAGTAGATGTGAGGACCAGTAAAAACTTAGAGAATTATCAGATAAAAATTTTTAAATTATAAGAGATAAATGGCCTATAGACACACGATGAAATGCTCGACATCTCTGGTCATAAAAGAAATGCAAATCAAAACAACTCTAAGATTCCACCTCACTCCAGTTAGAATGGCCAGGATCAGGAAAACTAATAACAAAACAGATGCTGGAGGGGATGTGGCCAGGAGGGATCACTACTACACTGTTGGTGGGAGTGCAAACTCATTCAACCACTATGGAAAGCAGTATGGCAGTTCCTCAAAAGACTAAACATAGCGCTCCCCTATGACCCAGCAATTCCACTACTTGGCATTTACCCACTTGTCCAGAAACAAGGCCATACTAAATCAACTAGCACAATGATGTTCATTGCAGCACTATTTACCATAGCAAAGATATGGAACCAACCCAGATGTCCCTCAGTTGATGAGTGGATCAACAAGTTGTGGTATTTGTACACAATGGAATTCTATGCTACTGTCAGAAAGAAAGACATTGCCCCATTTGTAAAAAAAATGGAAAGACTTAGAAAAGATCATATTAAGTGAAGTAAGCCTGATTCAAAGGAACATAGGCTCAATGGTTTCCCTCATTTGTCATAATCAGTAGAAACCTTGGGCTCTCCTAGCAGAGATTTGCAATAGAACAAAATCTAGATACATACGGCCATATAGAATGATGTTAAATGTAAGGACCTCCAGGATATACAAACAAAAGCCATATAATTTTTGTCCTTAATGTACTATGTTATCTCTCATCTCGTTTGCTGTCCCTTGTTTATCTCATATTGTTACAATATTTCACCTTGTTATCTGATATATTTTATATATGCTTAATTTGTTATTTGATATAGGATAGGTAAGGGGGTAAATCAAGATAAGCGGGGATAGTGTGGGAGGGAAATGGAGACCATATCATGAGAAAGGGTATCAATGTTTGTGAAGTTAGGCATCTTTTATCTGGTGAATATAATGTAATCCTTCTATTAATCACAATAAAAAATAAATTAAAAAATTAGAAAAAAAGAAGAGCAAAAAAAGGATAAAAAAGAGTGAGAAAGCCATTCCTTGGTGGGACCTCTTCTAAGGAATTGCAGGAGAGGAATTGTCTGGCACTTCCCTGTTCACACCAGCTCCTCAGTCCTCCTCCCCACCCCCAGCTCACTCAGTCCAAGTCAGAATTACAGCTTCCTGCAAAGAATCCTGGCAGAAAAGTTCATACCCCTGCTCCTAGCCTACAGCTGAGAAAAACAACTCAGAGCTGTGATTCTGGTCTTGTATGGGAAAGATGGAGCCTGGCACACTTCAGGGTGACTTCCCAAACCCCAAATTACTGGGCATAAGGAAACAATATAAATGCTATGAAGGATTCTTGGAAAAGTGAGCTTAAAAGAAAAAAGTCCTATACAGTTGGAAATAGCCTTCAGGCTTTCTGATGGTAGCTTATGAGAGAAGCCAGAAGCATGATACTTTGACAGGGACACATCCACATGACAGTCAGACTCCAAAGAGCACTATTCACTCCTTTGGGTAGAGACCCCTATTTCCCCAACAACTCACCTCAGCCCATAACCTTACCATTGAAGAGGGCACTGATACCACGTTCAGATAATTCAGATCAGTAACTTAGGGGAAAAAAAAACAAACATTGAGCTGTACAGAAGATGCTAACAATCAAAGATGGGATGGCAACTGTACATGGGTTACAGCCCAAGTGGTGTACATTCTTCTTCACAGCAAGGAGAGACTTCTGTTGCATTTTCCTTTTTCTTTACTCTTTTAAACATTTTACGTTATTTTTTAAATTTCTTTTTAAAAATTCTGAGTGTATGTTAGAAGTACAAGGATTTCATTGTGACACTGCCTCACAGGCTTGGACATCATTCTGTCATGCACACTCCTCTCTCTGCCCACTTAGAACAGCAAGTTTCAACACTGTATTTCATATACACATGGAAAGTATATCGGTCATACTCACCTTCATTCTCCCTCATCTCAATTCTACCCATTCCCAGTGAAGTAAGCTTTATTATTATTGATTGTGCCAAGCTTACATTTAATCACTATGGTATTTCACACATAAGTGTGTGTGTGTGTGTGTGTGTGTATCTTAGTCCTGGTGCTGAAGTTAGGCCCTGGGCACTGTCCTTGAGATTTTGTTTGTTTGTTTGTTTTCCCTCAAGGTTAGTGCTATTCCACTTGTGTCAGAGTTCCACTTCTGGCTATTTTTTAGTTAGTTTGATAGGAGTTGCATGAATGTTCCTGGCCAGACTCTCTCATGTATCTCCTGAGTAATTAGAACTATTGTCAGGAGACCTTGGGACCAAGGAATAATCTCCAGTATTTTTTCCATTCCATATTCTGTTCTATAATTTAATAGTTTTAGTGGGCTTTGGGGAATCTTCATATACACACGATGTTCTTGGGTGTTATCCCCTTTCCTGCTTTCCTCCTTCTCATCTCACTGAAAAGTTTTGTAATTACTTTATATATATATATATATATTCATGATTACATATGCATATATCTGTAATATGCATGTCTTTCTAGATTGCACAGTTGAGTACAACATGCAATACTTGGTAGATTGCACAAAAATTGAGTAAAACATGCAACATATGTTGTAGACTACATGATTGAGTAAAACATGCAAAATGATTTTAAGTTGTACAATTGAATGAAGCATGCCTTATTTGTTCTTTTGAGCTTGGCTCCAAAACATTTTAGAAAGTGCAACAGCAGGAATTCCTAAGGCCAATGTTGCTTTTGTCTAACACTGAGAGCATTTCTATAGCACTTATCAAAACCTGGGTCATTAAGTGGGTTGAGGATGTAAATCAATGGTGGGTCACCCTTGGTTTGAGAAATAAAATTAAAAAAAAACAATAGTCTCACTTAGTCATGTTTCTGTAGGCTGAAAGATTTAGGTCAAGTTACTACACAATCTATATCTGTCCAGGTCTGGCTTCTGGAATGCTGAAAAGCTTTTTACAGTTATTTCATATGGGGACAGAAATTATTTTGTTCTCCTAAGTCCTAGATGATGATGCCACTTCTGCTCAAGGGGTTATAGCTATCAGGTCATGAAAAGATTCCAGAAGAATTCAAGCATTCAGATCATAGAAGCTATAAGCAAAACAAAACCAAAAATCCTTGTTCCCATGTTTCACAGCAAAAAGCAAAACCAGATGTCAAAACAGTACCATTTGTGTAGGTAAAGAATTCTGATACCTAGCATTTCTGATTTGTGCCTCTTAAGTAACATGAAAGTGATCTGCTGCAGATACAGGCAACTGATCTTTGTCAGGAACTGAGCTCTGTTTCCAATGGTGATTCTTTCCACATAGATTTCTGCAGATAATATAGCTTCTTTTATGCAAGAACAAGGTCCTGATGTCTTTCATAATCCAATCTCAGTAGTCTCCAAAACATTGCTAAGGCATAGCAATAATGTATTATTTACACAGGGATGACCTGTGCAAATTAATTTAATCTAGAGAAGAAAACACAAGAGATGGGTACCAAAGACTGAATATATTTGAGATTATCTTGAAGACTGGATACCATACCCATGATCATCTTATTTATTGTTAGTCTTTTCTGCTTTCAGTCTATTTTACTTGTTACTGAGTTCAGACTATAAAGATTTTCAGAGCTGCTTAGCAGCTATTATCTGGTCTGTGATTAGATAAGTTCATTGGAAACCCCCAGGCAAAGCCCTCAAAACTACATACCTGCTTCTCTTACTTTACTTCTCAAGTGATATCCACTATGAAAAGCCCATATCTAATTTGGACAATCAGTGCTTGTCTTTCTACTGGATTTAAGCATGTTTTCATGTGAGGCTTTTGAAGTTAAAAATAACAGTTGTTACCTAGAGTTGACTATTTTTTTTCTTGCCCCTGTATTTTGTATATGAAGGAGCTGGTATCTAAGGAGATGGAATGGCTGACTACCAAAATGCAAGATAAAATTCACAACACATTACTGTTTCCTTTATAAATGGCTAGAAGCTGAGCAGTTTTCCATAACTTCTTGCCACTGTAAGAAAGCTTTCAGCATCAGAGATTTGTGGGTTGATTTTAATAGAAAACTTCCCAATGCCAGCAGTTGTAAACTTTTCTCTATATTCATTTCTCCTTTTCATTATGTGGCAGTTACTGATCAACATTTCAAGAACTTAAAGACATGAAATGTGACTCGCTCCTTCAACCCCAAAGAACAGAGAGAAAATTAAACTTCTGCAGGGGGGGAATTACAATTTTAGAAATGTTTTAACATTAAAGTTTTCATGATGAAATAACATCTTCGAGAAATATCTGTCTGTTTCCTATCGTGTTTGACATGCCTTCCAGAAGAAATAATAAGTAAACAATATGGAATGGTTCGAGGGAAAAAAAATGTGTCCTTCTATGTATGGCTCCATCTACCTTTACTATCTACTGAGTATGTTTATGGGTAGAGATGTTTCAAGTCCCTTCAAATGAAGAATAAATCTTCCCTTCCCTACTCAGATGGTTGTGAGAGGCAATGCACCATCATGCTGTAGATTGTTTGTATCTTTGTGGCATACTTTACAATCCAGTTGTGTGGTTCCTCTTCTGTCATTCTTTTTCTTCAAGATTTTTGGCTATTCATGTTTTCTTGGTGTTTCCATATCAATTTAATTTTTTTCTTCTAAAGTGAAAAAAAAGTTTCCATGACTCTCACAGCAAATTTGTTCTCTTACTAGCATGTGAGGTAATTAGAGCACATTTTCAGAGTTAACAGAGCCAGGCTGACATATAACTACTAACCCCATACTTCGTGAACATTCCCTCCTTTTAAAGAACACCTTGTAATCCAGGAATCAATGTATATTTAGTATTTTTGTCTTGTTACATTGATCTCGATATGTTGACTCTCCTTGCTTCTGATGACATTAAACATTTTGAAAAGTAGTGGTGATATATCATATAATGTATACTTCTACTGAAATGTTGTTTTTCATGATTTGATTATGTTGTATTAAAATGAGAGCAAGGAATAGAAGAGAATGACAATTGTTTTATTTCCTTTGTGCCTATTGCTGGGGTTTGAATGCAGAACCTCTTGATATCTAAGAGGAAATCCTTAATAAAGTCATGATTCCATCCTTGATTTTTGTTGATTATTCTGTAGAAAGCATTTCTTGCATAAGTGCAGGCCTGAGATGTTAGGGTTCTTGGTAGCTATGGCAAAAGATAGCAACACCACCACTCCCAGCTCTCTCCTGAAAAGGGATCTCAAGAACTTTCTACATAGTTGTCCTCTAACAGTCATCTCTAGGAGCTCAGCCTGTCAATTAGTTAAGATTAAAGGCATGATCCATCAGTGCCACGGTAAGATTTTTTTTTATATCATAATCTCTTATTCATTAATTTACTATGTCCTTAATTTATTAGTGTTTTCCCAAGCCTTTTAGGCTAAAATAATATAATTTTAAGCATGCAATTATTTTGATATTCTTTAGGTAGACACAACACAGACAAGTTGGATATAATCTTTAAGTTTTTGCACATAAGGTAACCAAAACATATGAATTGAATTCCCAGTTCCCTTCTAAGTTTGGAATATGAAGCTCTGAAAATTGTAATCTGTTTGATGACTATAATATAAACACTGTTTCCATCTGTTCTATAATTCTATACATGCTTCATTAAAATTCCCAGCCAGCAAAATTAAATTGAATTGATGAATAAATTTACTATATTGCCTATAAATTTTATACAAATACTTCCTTAGGATGGAATTTCAAAGGACATACATTTCCAATATATTGTATATATATAAATTGATTGCTGTAGAAGAATGGATGATACCTATATAAAGAGAGTTATATATATATCTTTATGGGTATAATTAACTTTTATGAAATATATTAAGATTTAATTAAAATAGTCAGCATTATATTTTAGCTACTTCATGAATTAATAATTTATCAGTAGGAAATATTTAAATTTTTTGTATAGGTTATTATTATTATTATTGTTAAGAATAAAATAAAATATAATTCATTTTATTGTATTTTGTTGTTGTGATAATGTATAGAGGGGTTACAATTCCATTCATCATGTAATGGGTACATTACTTCTCAAACCATGATATGCTTTCTCATGTTTTTGTTTCTCTTTCCCTATCCCCACCCCTCCAATCATCTTGTTTTCCCTCTTTCCCTTTTCTATTTCAAATAAACAAATAAACATATATACAATATAGCAGTTACCAAAGTCAGATACAGTAAACACATGAGATTAAAGGGGAGAAAGCTCTATATGTACAGGTGATTTGAGAGTACTCACAAAGGCTAGTTTATTTCATGGCTGTTTTTTTTTATTTATTTATCTTTTATGTTAGTGCTGGGACTCAATTTCAATTCCTAGGTACTGTCTATGGGCTTCTTTTGCTCAAGATTAGCATTCTACCACTTCAGCCAAGCTCTACTTCTGGCTTTTGGGGGATTGTTTATTGGAGATAGAAGTCTCATGAACTTTTCTGCCCACACTGGCTTTGAACAGTGATCCACATTATTTAAGCAATCAAAGCTCATGTTTCTTGAAAATTAAATAAAATTTGAAAATAGATAACATATCAAAATAAAAGTATTATAAGCCAATATTCATGTACTCTTTTTTGTCTCAGGTAACTGAATAGAGAAGATAAATGCTATTCTGTAATAGAAACATTTATATTTCAGTAGAAATGATCTTCTGAAAACTTAGATTGGTATTTCTTTGAGCTAATTATATTAATACTATATGGGTCTACATTTTCAGCAGAAACATGTAACTTTAAATTGCCACAACATTAGAAATAATCAAAGCTGGGTGCCTATATGAATAGATTATAAGCACATTTGATCATAGCTGAGTTTTTGAGTTCTAGATATAGTTGACCTTTTATCTCTATTCTGTAATTCCTTGTAACCACATCATCATAGGTCACGAGTAACTTTAATAGAGGCAACTATATTCTTAGAGAACTTTGGTAGAGTTTTTAATTTGTTGTTTTAAGCTTTGGGGAATTTCAAAATCTCATCACCTACTAGCATTATATTGTTTTATTTCATTTTATTTTATGCATCTATACGTAGTTAGTACTTCATACTTTATGTAGATAACAGGAAAATATTTTGATTAATGCTGTATTGACCTAGTTAAATTGGAAGGAATGAAAAACTTAAAGTGTTGTGTTATTCAACGCATGGATGCAATATATCTCTTAGTTAACTTCAAGTTTATTAAAATTCAGACAAGTTCTTGAAAACAGTATCTTAAAATTCATCCAATGTCTTGCTATTCACATTGCTGAACTGTCAGGTTCTCATAGTATCTGAGAGAAAGTTGCAACATATGTTGATGTTGTTACCTAGTGATGCTCTACTGTATAGTAGAATTCCAAATTATTGTTAATGACAAATATAATTGGCTTTGGTATGCAGTCTTTTTATCCTGTTTCCCAAATTTATTACTTATTTGTGGTGAAATAAGTTTGTAGATGTCACAGAATTTTTTTTATATATTTTTATTGTAATTAATAAAAGGGTTACATGATATTTGCCAGATAGAAGGTGCATTAATTCACATACATTGATACCCTTTCACATGTCTTGGTACCTTTTACCCTCCCCCCCACCCCCGTCTTGGTTTTCCCCCCTTCCCTATCAAGTTTCAAATAACCAAACACAAATAAATTCAATATATCAGATAACAAAGTGAGATACTGTAACAATAGGAGATACCATTAAACACTGTAAGAATGTCAGAAAATGTGATGACCGTGAAGCAGAGCTGTGATTAACAAGTAATTCCAAAATACTTTAAGGTTTCCCACCACCACCCTTCAGGGTTGCTGGCCCTTGGGCTGGAACTCAGGGCCTAGATGCTGTCCTTGAGCACTTTGGAAAAGGCCACTTCTGGTGTTTTGTGATTAGCTCATTGCAGATAAGAGTCTCATGGATTTTCCTGCTTACGGTAGCTTTTAACAGCCATCCTCAAATCTTAACCACTTGAGTGGCTAGGATTATAGACATGAGGCGCCAGTGCCCTAGTGAGAACCTAATATTTTAAAATCACTGTTAGTGGTTATTCTTAGAATGTGATTTCTTTAATCATAAATTCATAACAGATGATGATACCATGCTTTGCAAACTACTTGATAGCACAGATGTCATTAGTCTTCATGTATAGGCATTTTGTCATGAATAATTCAATTATTCTTAAGCTGGACACGGTGGCTCACACCTGTAATCATAGCTTCTCAGGAGGCTGAGATCTGAGGATTACAGTTCAAAGCCAGCCTGGGCTCTAAAGACTATGAGACACTTATCTCCAATTCATCTCTACCAAAGAAGAAGAGGTGCTGTGGCTCCAGGGACAGAGTGGTAGCCTTGAGCTGAAGAATTCAGGGACAGCACCCAGGCCCAGAGTTCAAGCCCCATGACCCACAAAAAAAGATGATTATTCTTTTCAGAATGTGTGCGTATATTTTGTATTCATCTATAAATTTCACAAAATATCGTGCAACTACAATACCACCTTGGGAGATTATGCTGGTTAGAAATGCTTATTTATTTCTAGCAAATTTTATCTTTTCTTTCTTCTCCTCTTTGATCTTTCATGCTCATAAATTTTATTTCGTGGGGTTGAGATTTGAGTTTGAGACACATTGTATTCTATGCTGGGAAAAAGGAGAAAGGGAAAGCAAAACGCTTTAAGAAAACAACTTCAGTTTAGTATACAAAATGGACCTATCTTCATATGCTCATCCTGCCCTATGTAGAGTGAACAACACTGCAGGAAGCTATCTGGGAAAGGATTTGAATTTAGGCATTTACTTAGCCAACCAAACAGTGCAGGCCAAAATCTGTTGTTCCTATGGTTTTCACTCTTTCCCTTTACGTTCAAACTCTCATCCTCTTTCCTGGGTAACAAGAACTCAACAAAGCTCAGTTTTTATATCTTGCTTAATATGAAATTGAGACCTTGCCACTGATATCAGATGTTGATCTCAGAGCCTGGTAACCTACAGAATAAATTATGATTCATCCTCAGCTAACTCCCATAATATGTTACTGTACCAGAGGAAGAGCAAATGCAAGTTTGTTTTGCAAAGAAGAGGGAGAAACCTCAAAGTCATCACTCACTTTCAAGCAAAAATCAATGAGAGTAAATTCAACCCTTCTGGCCAAAATGGAATTATATTTGCAATTGATGGAATCCTGCTTATGCATTAAAATTGTTACCTGTTCAGAATTTCTTATTAGGAATGATACTCTTCGGAAAGAAAAGCAGCCATTTATTTTTCTTTTCCAATCCTGCTGCTTGAACTCAGTCCTGTCCTTAGGCTTTCTCAATGCTAGAGCTCTACCACTTGAGCCACAGCACCATTATGGGCTTGTTCTATGTATGTGGTACCAAGGAATGGAAACTGGGTCTCCATGCATGCTAGGGAAGCACTCTATTACTAGACCAAATTCCCAGCCCCCCGCAGCCTGCTTTTTGTTGTTGTTGTTTGTTTGTTTGTTTTTGATTGTGGGGCTTGAACTCTGGGCTTGGGCCCTGTCCTTGAGCTCTTCAGCTCCAGGCTAGCACTCTACCACTGAGGCACAACACCACTTCCACTTATGGTGGAAAATGAGCTTTTAAAAAGTTTACCTCAGAACCTAAGCAATCACAAGCAACTGTACATCATATCTTAGATTTTTCCGGCAGAAGATATCTAGAAAATTTTTTAAGGTTTCTGAACTATTGGTATTCATTGCTCTTGTTCATAGCACAGCCAGGATAGTGCAGCATAGCCTTTGACTGAAGATTCTCTGCGTCAAGCTCTGTGCTCTGTGTCCTAATGGAGCAGTAACTTCACATCATTTTACCGCTCTGGCATGTTGCATAGCAAAACAAGTTTCTCCTTACCACTGAGTTTAGTGAAACAAGTCTACTGCGTGCCCTTTAGAAGAGTTTGGAGTTCCAGCTGTGTATAGTGTTAAGCTGGAACCTAACATTCTGCACTTCTAGAAGCATCTGTATGTAGAGAAACATGTGGCCTTTTCAGTCAGAAAGAAAAAAAAATCTGAGTGAGGAAATGTTCAGAGAACTTCAGTTGCAAGCTTAAGCAGAGTGCTTCTCTTTGCAAAGCTGATTTTGTTCCTACTCCTTTCCCCTGAGAGTCTAGCTAATTTTGGCTTCAGTTCATTCATCTCTTCTAGGACTTTTATGACAGCTGGAAACAAGTTATCAAAGTACTCAGACATACTAGAGTTTCACTCAATTGTTTTTGCTTTTGTGTTTCTTATCACTTTCTCCAGTATATGTGGTCTGTATCTCAATATAGTAAGATCTTGAGCTAGAGTGGGGGATTTAGCTCAGGGGAATAAAACTTGTCTGGCAAGTGCAAGGTCCTCAGCTCAGCTCTAAAAAGGAAAAAAAAAAAAGATTTTGAGCCAGTATTTTTTTTTAGTCAACATGAATGGTGGCAAGAACAACTTTCCAACCTTCCATTGATTAAGAGCATAAATCCCTAACCAAGGGCAAAGGTGTGAGTCATTCACAGAAAAATAAAATGAAAAGGCCTGGTGGTGCAGCTCAAATTGGTAGGAGTTCTGTCCTTTTTCACTCTTTCCTTTTCACTCTCATTATCACACACATGAATTATCCTGCATCATCCATTTGAATTATTGCTCAGTATTTTTTAAACATACTTCTACCTATTTCTCAATGCAGAAACTAAACAAGACTGCATCTCTGGGCTTCTTTGCAGCTCAGTACTAACAGACAGTCTTGCAATCATATACCCATAAGCAATGTGAATAAACACAAGCAGTAGAGGAAAAGAGGCAGGCAAGGCAGCATTCTGGCTGTAGAGGCATTTGTGGCAGTAAGATTTCATTCTTGAGGCAAAAGTGACTCGATCACTATGGCTGTAGCAGATGTTGAATTTCATATACATGACAGCCTCGTAGAGATTACCAGGTCTTCCTGGTTATTGTACTCACAGTGCTGGTTGCAGGGACATTGGTGATCCCTTGATAACTAATCAAAGTAAATTTTGGCATGATTCTTTGAAGCACAGTCTCAAGTGTATTACTTCAGTTCTCCACAGACAGCAAAAAACTTCTTTTTCTGTCCTTCGATCCTGCTTTGTATTTTGCTCACCAACCTCAGTGGGGCTTAAGACTGAAGACATGAACAGACACAGTAGCACTACAAGCTAATGAGGAATAAGCACTACAAGCAAGGAATGAGGGAATGTCACACATGAATAAATAAGAACACAACTACAATAATTTATTCAATGATTCTTAAAATGAATGTAGCTGCATATGTGTACATGTGTTCATGGCACTCATCAGATATGTTTCATAAACTGACACTGAGGCACACTCACAAGGAGGCAATCAAAGAACAACATCAAAAAGCAATTATGATCTTGAGATGATGTAAGCCTAGCAAAATGCATTATTGGCACACAGACACATCGTTTTTCCCTGATGATAGAACACTTAAAATAAATATAAATTTTTGTCTCTGAAAAAAGTCACTGCTTTTTCATATGAAAACATAAGCTCAAAATGTAACATATCTAGGATCTATATGTATTTCCAGGAAAAATGTAATTAATAATGGAGATTATTGATTAAATGCTCACTGAAAATGCAATTTTCAATTAAAATAAAATATGAGAATTTTAGCTTTATTGTACATCATATACATAAACCTGAAATATTTCATGTATATGCATTTATATATTCACATAGAATGTATAACATGTAAATGTACATATATGGGCAAAGGTGCACCTATATAGACACAAATATACTATATAATTCCCATAATAAAAACACACACATATATATGTATATAAATATATACTTTATATCTATATCATCTAGTTAGCTAAATAGTTAGCTAGCTAGCTGGATAATTTATACAGGGAAGAGGTATATCCATACGTACATTTGTTAATCTGCATGTACCAGAAAGGAAATTGTTGAGCCCTCTAAATGTCTTTTATAATATTACAAACTATAGCTTATTAGAATTAGTGTGGTGTGTGTGTGTGCGTGTGTGTGTGTGTGTGTGTGTGTGTTTTCCAGTACTGAGGTTTGATCTCAGTGCCTGACACTATTGCTCAGTTTTTGTTCACAGATGTCACTTGACCATTTGAACTAAATCTCCTTTTTACTTCGCTAGTTATTTGAAGGTAAGTGTTCTGAGTGTTTTTTGTACCTAAACTGGCTTAGAATTGTGGTCTTCAGATCTCAACCACCAAAATGTCTAGGAATATAAGTATGGGCCATTATTGGCTGGCTTCATTATTTTTTTCAATTCATTATTTATTCATTTAATAAGAAAGTCTAGAAAAAGTGAAATTATATATTTTCATGAGAATATTCAGAAATTTTAAGATAACATTGATTAAAATAAATTGAGTATCATACATAACTTTTCTTTATTCGCTACATTACTTATTAATTTGATGAATATATGTAGCCAGTGATTTCCATTACATTTGTTTCTGTAGAGTTTGAGAACTTTTAGAGCAGCATCTTCTGTTTATTCTTCTTGCATTCACTCTGGAATATGTACAACCACTGAACAATTCTCAGGGTCATCAAGATTTTCTTGGTTGTGTGGGTCTCCAGAGGAGTGGATTGGAAGCAGTCATTGCGCTATAGCTTTGTTTCATATTTATTTGTTATTAATCCATCGTTTGTATATAATTTGAATTCTGCTGAGTTCACCACTTGATAAAAAATGTTATTTACTTCTCCACTGAAAGTAATTTACTAGAGATATTTCAGTTCCCATTGAGTTATGGCTAACTCTTTTTTTGTAATTTTATTTTGAGTATTGCCTTGTTTACTGAGTTATTATATTTATCTTATGAATTGAGAATACATCCTAGACTAAATATTCCATTTACTAAACATCTTCTTGCTTTAATATTGTTTAATCTGAAATAGTTCCTTAGCTACTCTTTTCTTTAAACATGATAAACGGACTGAGATTGTAGACTATCCCTTGTCTGATAGTTTTTTCTAATTTTGTTTATCAGATTTATATATCTATATTACTTTATATATATAGTCCATATCTATATATATTACTTAATGGAGGATACCATCCAAAAGGGATGAAAACTACATATATATATGCTTACATACATATACACTAACATATATGTACACATATACAAATACATGTGTATGCCTATATGTACATATATGTATATACATGTGTGTATATATATACATACATATATATACATATATATATATGTATATATATATAGTACCTGTCCTGAGGCTTGATCTCAGATGACAGACTTTCCTGGCCTGGCTTTGAATTGTCATTCTCACAAGTCAGACTCCTGAGAGAGCCTCAGGCTTGAGGTTCACAGTACTTGACTCATTTCAAAATTTCATAATCATGGTACATATATTAATTTTATGTGAATAAATATCATGCTACTTTAAAGCTATTGTTAGTGAAGAAAATAAAGTAATGACATTCATTTCATAATATGAAAACTATTTTATTATAATGTGATAGATAGATAGATCTATCTATATAGAGAGATCAGTGTGTTATAGTCAAACACCTAACTTTGGTCATGTTAATCTTACTGATCAATTTTATTTATGTAATAATACTTTTTTCTTTATGTTTTCATAAATTAGATTAGACTATTAACTGAAGTTCCAGATCTCACTCTGTTAATTTACATAGTTTTCATCCCTTTCTGGATGGTATCTTCCACTTGATATAACTTTTCTTAACTATGTTGACTCAATCTGATTATACTTATTTGGTAAGCATTCAAAGGATGCTCTCTACGTGCTCATTATTCTGACTTTATAATGGGTAGATATGTGTTCTGATGAGTACTTTCAGTTAATTTCTTATAATCGCCAATTCCAATATTTCATGTAATTAAAAATAATGAAAAGTTGATAATGATTTTGCCACCTATGTTACTCAAAGTAAGAGTGTGGTAGAAAAATATCAATAGTCATGTAAGAGTGTTTTGAATGGTAATCAATATGACAGTGTCATGCTGATATTAGCACAGCAGCTGTCTGCTGTTTCAAGTGTGCATGAACCTTAACCCATGCCAGCTGTGCTGGGCAGAGGTGGTGAACATTAGTTCAACTCAATTATAAATTTACTTCAAAAAACAGCTTGAGCCATGTGTGACCTAACAGTTAAAATTTAGAAAGGATGAAATAAGGTCATGATAAATCACCAAAGTGTGTTTTATTCATCATATGCAAGTACCAAACTGAATTAACAAAAAATAAAAATATGGTGTATCACTGAGATAAGGAATTATTTTGTATTGCATTTTAATTTTATTTTCTTGTCAGTATGAATAAATGGCATTTAAAAATGTGGCACAGGTGCTGTTGATGTGAGGGCTTATCAGCAAGACAGAGTGAAATATTTGATGGTTTTTGTGAGTGAGAAGAGTCAGAAACATGTGGGAGAAGTTATCTATATAAGGGCAAAAAGGAGGAAGAACACTGAGAACTCCCCGGGAGGAACAAGGTAATTGAAAATAGAAATGTCATAGAATTTTCTTTCAGTTTGCAACTACCCAAGTAAGGGTGCTCAGAGGCTAGAGGAAGAAGCTAAAGACTCTTTCCCAGCCTAAGCCTAAGGGACTCTGAGACACCAGCAAGCCTAATGGGGCACACAGCCTTATCTCCACAAACCCTGGAGTGCGGACTTGAAGGGATTGTGATCCCCTCCCCCAGCCCCTTTAGGTCAGAGACACAGGAGACAGCTCTTCTCTCCCCTGGGGTGTAAAGAAGTTAGATTATATCAGCTGTGTACGTTTATCTTCAGCCAAGTATACTTGAGAGGGAGCCACAATTGGGGGCTTACTAACCAAAACAAAACCAGTAGCCAGGGGATGTCTAGGAGAACTAAGAAGTGTCATAGAAGAAGGTAGCAGAGCTGATCACCCACAGGGAGTAGTTTTAGGTTTAGCCAAGCTGAAATCTCCCAATGGAAACTAGGGGAGGGGTGTGAGGTTGAGTAGTTGGCGGCTCTACCTTGACCAGTGTGGGCAATTCCATTGGCCAAAGAACATTGCAAAACAGCAGGACCTTCACCTTTAATGATGGTGTACACACACACACACACACACACACACACACACACACACACACACTTATGTAAAGAGAAAATTCAAAGTAGCAACAGGATCTTCAGTAGTGACTGGCTTGAGGGTTAGTGATCCAAACCTCCCCGGAAATAGCAAGACCTAGTGCCTTCTTGGCACAAGAAGATGGACAAGAGTACTCAGCACCTACGAGCTGTCTCCTGGCTTTGGAAGCTTTCTGCCTAGAAGGATGGACAGCTATGCGCAGATTTGGAGTTCCCAGGATGTCTACCACATTGAACTTCATTCAGGAGGACACTTGGGTGGCATCTGAAAGATCAAGACCTCTAGGTGGAACACATGTGGTCTCACAATTCTTCATGACAGAGGCAGAACACCATGCATTATTTGCTCAGCTCATTCTAAGGCATATTGGGATGTCACTCTGGGAGTCACCTTTATCCTACCTCAGGAATCACAGACAAGTGGATGTGTACAATGATTTGGAGCCTGGCCTTTAGATTAAAGGATGTTGTGCAACCAGCAGTGGCATCTAGTAAACAGAGAAGGGAAACTTCCAAGATGAGATATAGCCAAAGTAGAAAATAGACTCATTATTACCTTAAGGGACATACATATGAAAGACACCAACCAGAGAATAAGCTATAAGGAGGGATTCTGGCTGGTAATCTTGTATATGAGTGATAGTGCTGTGGGAACCACGTATGGTGCACTGAGAACGTGGACAAACACCTACTAAGCACTGACCTTTGGGACAAAAAGCTCTACATCCTTCCTACTACACAGTTCTGCTTGTGAGCAGGTCAATTGCAAGATGAAAAGTGCTTAAAATAGCTGAACAATGGACCGGCTTCAAATGTCTATATCCTAATTTGCAAACAGAAGACATGGTGGAAAAACCTCACAAATCAATAATGCTATAGGAATAGACACCAAAGACCTAAGAGGAAGAACACCCAGACAGAATACTCAAAAGCACAATCATAAGGATAGCCAACAAAAATAAAGCAGATATGGATACATGGCTGAAATCAAATGGATACCAATAAAGAGATCAAGAGTTCTGAAACATTGAAACTACCAGAGGAAGTGGAAGAAACATTAGGATGAATTGGTATGGGCAAGAACATCCTGAATAGAATTTCAAGTGCTCAGCAAGTAGGAGAGAGCTGGCAAATGGAACTGCATCAATCTTAAAGGTTTCCAAACAACAAAGGATGAATGCTAGGGAAACTTTGCTAGCTATACATTTCACAAGGTTCTTACACCCTGAATACACAAAGGAACTAAAAAACTGAAAAACATAAAAAGTGGATGACTTTTTATTGATTTGATTATCCGGACAATTTGATACTACCTGGGATACTAATTATTAGGACAAAATTAACTTTCCAACGTAGTTCATCAAGTACTTGGTCTTATGTTTATGATAGTTACTAAATACTTTCATATATGAATATTTCCTACCTCTCCAGGGCAGCAGGTTTCCCTGGGAATTACAATGGGAAATCACCAAAATAAGGGACATAATTCTCACCGATATTTCCTAGAGATGTAGCAAACTTTTTTTCTTGTTTCTTTGTTTCATTTTGCTATATTTTGAAACAGTGTTGTGCTATATAACCTATGTTGGTCTCTGTTTTATAAATTTGCTACTTCAGTTTTCTTAGTCCTGGGATTACATGTGTGTTCTGACAAAGGTGGTTCCAGATAAATGACTCTTCACACAGAATTTAGTTTTCTTTTTCAATAGCAAGAATATGAGCAATAAGCAAAATCTGATCCTGAATTTATCTATGCACGTGTCACAAATGAAAAACAATCATAATTTTTAGAGGTCAAGTATGTGTTCAGTATTAGAGTCATGATTCAGTCATCATTCAGGATTTGATTTTGATGAGGCAAGAGTGAAAATATCTGTTTCCTTATGTATCAGTGTGAATATCACCTGCTTGAACTGCTGAAATTAAGTTTTTCTGAAGATTAGACCCTAGAAATTTAGATATGTACGCATGTTCTTTTTATTTGAGAGCAATTGGTACTCAGTTTCTTTCTTTCTTATTTCTGTTAGGAAATTTATTCTTTTCCATTTAATGTCAGATTACTTGAGCACATACCTCAATAAAATTAAAAAATATTTAGTGTTTGTTTGAGTCTAAGAACAATAGAATATAAGCAAATTGACATTTTCAAGTTCATTGAATCTTTCAAAGACCTTCTAAACTTATTCAAAACATGCCAAAGAATACATTTTTAAGTAGAGGGAAAATGAAGGGTATATATGGTTTTACCAAGACAAGTCTTCATCAGTTTGTGTATTTATCACATGGACATAAAATGTTTGCACACTCACAGTACAATTATCCCACCTAATTTAAGGAATGTTATTTAATTAAACCTGCTCTGAAATGTTCCTTCTTAAACGCCATGAAACATGATCAAACTCTACCTGGTAACTTTTCTTTTTGGCTCCTGAATGTTGTATTGAATCTTGTGATTTTTCGGCAACTTCAATCTTACACTCTACTAATTGTGCAGAATATGGTTTAAATGGCCTAATAATTTCCACAACATTATTTTTTATTTAAATTGGTATAATTTTATTTATTTTCTTACTTTTTTAAAAATATTTTTATTGTAATTAATAAAAGGGTTACATGATATTTGCCAGATAGAAGGTGCATTAATTCACATACATTGATACCCTTTCACATGTCTTGGTACCCATTAACCTCCCCCCTACCCCACCCCCACCCACCCGTCTTGGTTTTCCCCCCTTCCCTATCAAATTTCAAATAACCAAATACAAATAAATTCAATATATCAGATAACAAAGTGAGATACTGTAACAATCTGAGATAACCAAGGGACAGCAAAAGAGATGAGAGATAACATAGTACATTAAGGACAACAATCATTCATTATATGGCTTTTGTTTCAATATCCTGGAGGTCTTTTCAATTAGCTTCATACTATATGGCCTTATGTATCAAGGTTTTGCTCTATTGCAGATCTCTGCTAGTAGAGCCCAAGGTTTCTACTGATTATGACAAATGAGGGAAACCATTGAGCCTAAGTTCCTTTGAGTCTGGCTTACTTCACTTAATATGATTTTTTCCAATTAATTCCATTTCCTAACAATGCGTCGATGTCATTTTTTCTGACAGCAGCATAGAATTCCATTGTGTACAAATACCACAACTTGTTGATCCACTCATCAACTGAGGGACATCTAGGGTGGTTCCATATCTTTGCTATGGTGAATAATGCTGCAATGAACATTGTTGTGCTAGTGGATTTAGTATGCCCTTGTTTCTGGATGGTTGGGTAAATGCCAAGTAGTGGAATTGCTGGGTGATAGGGGAGTTCTATGTTTAGCCTTTTGAGGCACTGCCATACTGCTTTCCATAGTGGTTGAATGAGTTTGCACTCCCACCAACAGTGTAGTAGTGATCCCTCCTGGACACATCCCCTCCAGCATCTGTTATTATTCGTTTTCCTGATCCTGGCCATTCTAACTGGAGTGAGGTGGAATCTTAAGAGTTGTTTTGATTTGCATTTCTTTTATGACCAGAGATGTTGAGCATTTCTTCATGTGTCTATAGGCCATTTTTGTTTCTTCTTCAGAGAAGACTCTCTTTAAGTCTTTGGCCCATCTTTTAATGGGATGGTCGTTACTTTGGAGATTAGTTTTGGAGTGATTCAATTTTTTGAGTTGTCGATATATTTTAGATATGAGGCCTTTGTCCGTTGTTTGGTTGGTGAAGATCTTCTCCCACTCTGTAGGCTTCCTAATTAATTTACTAGCTATGTCCTTTGCCATACAAAAGCTCTGCAGTTTAATGCAGTCCCACTTATCCAGCCTTTCTCTGATTTGTTGTGATTCTTGGTCCTTATTAAGGAAGTTTCCACAACATTATATTTAATATTTTTGATCATTTTTTGTTTCTACCAACCATCAATTCATTGATAAAACCTAGGTATAGGAAAAGCCATACGTGTATGCGACATTAGTTTAGTTGAATGAAATGATTTGGGTTTTATCCAATACGTAAGTATTTCAGAAAATATTGGTGAGACTGTTATTTCATATTTATTTCTTTATGATACAACATATAACTTTAAGGTTGTGGAAATCAGATCATTTAAGAAAGGCTATCTTGAGGGGAACTTGCCATAAAAAAGAGAAAGTTCATGGTATCAATGAAAAGCAAAAGAACAAGGATCTAGTGAATAAAAGCCCATGAAAAAGAAAATATCAACTACTTCATCTAGATATATTTGACTTATTTAACCAACATTTGAGAGCTATATACACTTGAGCCATAAAAGATGACTAATTTTAGTATTGCAGCATAAAAGCACTTGTTTACTTAAAAACACATAAATCCATTTTCACATGAAACATTTGCCTATATTTCTAAGTAATGTCTAGATTAGAACAGTTGAATATAAATTTATAGTTGAATTCAAAAATTTAATTTGTAGTGAAAATCAAAACTACTGATACAAAATGCAGTTCACTTCTGCTCTATATTTGCATTATTAATAGTGAATATAGATAATTCAAATTCATCTATTTTCCAAGCTATTTAATCTTATTTGAAGAAATAAATGACATTGTTTTAATAGTATATTCATCTTTGGCTTTACATATCACTGTCTCTTATGTCCCTAGGTGAAAACATTTGGTGTTTATTTTTATATGAATAAAATATATCTCAATAACCAGAAAAAATAAATTACAGACATGCATATATATTGAAATTATATATAAATGATTCACTAATTTTATTTGGCTAACTAAAGCTAACTAAGGCTAACAAAAATCTAATTACAATTTAACTATATTTTTTCAAATTAAGCATTCTTTTATTTTGCTATCAGTGAAGCTTATTTGAATCCATATATCTAAAGCTAAAGTAGTGGGAAAATCATAACGTTTTAGAATGACCAAATTATCTGATAACTACAAATAATTGAGATACATGCTTTTTAACTATATATATATATATATATATATGTATAAAAGGGGAGAGAGAGAGAGAGAGAATGAGAGAGTGAAAGAGCAAGAAAGAGAAAGACTGTGATGGTTATAGAAATGTCAACCTACATCTTATTATGTTCTTTAAAATTTATTCAAAGAAGAAAATACATACCTTTGGGGATGCAATATTGCATAGATAGAGAATTGTGCTGCAGAAGAGTTAGTTTTCATTATAAAAGTATTTCATCCAAGACTAAAAAGTCTTATCTGGCTAAAACCATTATAGTGCATGTATCCCCTCTGGTTTAAATATATTCATTGATACTTTATGAATAAGTTTAGAAGCCCTTTGAAATGACTCATTATAGAAACAACTTTCTGTCCACGGTTGCTATAAATTTTTAAGAACTAGGCTTTCTTTGCAGGCGCAACAGCTTCCTGTGTATTCACTACCCCTTTTCAGGCCTCTACTATGAGAGCTTCTTTTGCTTCAGTTAAAGAAGTTGACTGGGCATATCACAATTATCCAAGATGATAATGCTGGTTTCATGCTTCTTACTTAACTATGGAATGGGTTTGGATACATACACGATTGCAGATACCTACGATTATATTGCTATACAGAGAAATTTCGCTGCTCTAAAACTCTCCTGGTATACTCAATGTACTCATACTTTCCTCACAACAATTCCCTAAAATATGAATCTTTTTTTCTATATAGCTTTGTCTTTTCTTGGATGTTACATGGTTGGAATTTTATCTTACCTAGCCTTTAGATTGAGTTCTTCATAGGAACAAGCATTTTCAGATTTCTTTAATTATATTTTCTTGTATTGAAACATAGAGAAAATGAGTGCCAGAGCTCCTCATGCGAGCTGCTTGGGAGTGTTAGATCAAAAAGGCCATGATTCAAGGCCAGTCCTAGAAAAAAGTTCAAACAATGCAGGTCTCACTCACATATGTTCAGAAGTCATTGTAGCTACAAAGACAGCCTAATCTTAAAAACATAGTGAAAGTTAAAAGTGATAATGGCTAACTCAGTAAACACATAAGTTTGAACCAAAGCCCTAAGCTGAAACTATAGTATTATCACCAGAAAGTTAGGAATGTGAAAGAGGAAAAAATGTGTGGGAAAGGGAAGGAATAAATTCTGGATTTTTTTTTGCCAGTCTTACGGCAGGAACTCAGGGCCTTAATACTGATCCTTGGGCTTTCCTCAAGGCTAGCTCTCTATCACCTGAGCCACAGCACCATTTCTGCCTTTTCCTGTGTATGTGGTACAGAGGAATTGAACCCATGTCTTAGTGAATGCTAGGGAAACACCCTACCACTAGGCCAAATTCCCAGCCTGAATCTAAGATTTTAAGGGTCTTACCTAGTCTACCTTCTGAAGCACACAAGTTTGTGGACAGTTGCTGTGTTAAGTATCAGTTGTAATAAACAGTTTTGTAACCAGCTTACTTTCATGAGAATCTATTTTATATATGAGCTGAGATTTGCTATAAAGTGACACAAACCTCATTTTTCTTTTGATAAGGATTTAAAGAGGACATGTTTGTATATGTTTATGAAAGATTTGTGGGTCTAAAGCTAATAAAAAATAAAAGCTAAATAAAAATAAGCTTCCAGTAACTTTTCCCCTTAATCCAAACAAAAGCTCTATGACTTTAAAAACAGCAAAAAAAAAAACCACTGACATGTTTTCACACTAAATTTGACAAATACTCAGAAAAATTACAAATTAAGACAATTAAAGATTAATTCCTCGAAACTTCAGCTTGTGAACGATGCCTCTAATCTCTGCTCTTATAAAATGGTGATAACCTAAAGGTCCTTCTCTGACATGTTTTTTGAATAAGATGGACATATGTCACATTGATAGGATCCACTCTAATTTACTTTCTATTAACTATATGTAAAATAAACCTACTTTCAAATACATTTACAGCATATGTATGTACACTTTGTATATACATATGTATATGCATATGTATGTGTAGGCATAGAAATTAATATCGGTGCATATACATGTATATGCATATTAATATGTATATATGTAAATGTATACACATGTTGATCTTCAGTATACATGTATATGTGTGTATATAAAATACCTCAGTATATAATTACATATTTCAAATGCAGCAATATTTCTAATAGCTCAATTAGTTCTTCATCAGGATCAGCTTTTCTGTTTTTTATTGTATCTTCCATACCATGTACAAGATATGACATGTAAAAAATTCTCAATAGACAATGTTGAATAAAACAAATGTGTCAGAAACTATGAAAGTATGAATAGGCTTTATCATCAATTCTTCAACCATAAAAAATCTTTTCCATAGAATTACATTCAATTGTCAGTGCCACAAGTAATGGCCATATTTCCCACTCCAAAAATTTTAAAAATGGTTCTTCTGTGGGTGAGGAGTTTGGCCTAGAAGTAGACTGCTTGCCTAGCATGCATGAAGACCCAGGTTCGATTCCTCAGTACCACATATACATAGAAAAAGCCAGAAATGGTGCTTTGGCTCAAGTGGTAGAGCTCTAGCCTTTAGAAAGCCCAAGGACTGTACTTAGGCCCCGAATTCAAAGCGCAGGAGTGGCAAAAAAAATTTTTTTTCTCCTGGGGTTGTGAGTGCTGCTTAGTGGTAGAGTTCTTGCTTAACATGCATAAATCCATAGGTTTCATTCCTCAGTACCTCATAAACAGAAAGCAAAAAGGCTCAGAGACAGTGCCCAGGCCCTGAGTTCAAGCCCAGGATTGGCCAAAAAATGCTTCTCTTTATGGTATATTTTCTTTTAATAATTTCTTCCATTTATATTCAAATAGTTTCAAATGTATTATTTTAAAATATATTTGATTAGTGTCCATTTTAATATATAAATTGTAGAATTTTAAAATATGTCTCAGCAAAAAAGATATGGATAACTCCCTTTACTTCAGTTCTGATGTCATATAAAACAAGTCACTATTGATTTGCAAGGTCACTGAAGCGATTGTTCCTGATATGATCACATTTATCCAACCACATTTTGATACCATACATGTGTATATAGATGATAAATGTATCCTGAGAAGCTGAATCAAAAGTGATGCTCTTTGCAAATTAAATGACAATTAAGGCTAAAATTTCATTGTCAGCAATTCATATAACTGAATTGCAGTGTCAACACTATGAGATTAATGTTTGCACACACACACACACACACACACACACACACACACACACAAGCTATGGTGGCAATATCATGAGAATACTTCAGCCAGCAAAACTGTAAACTGATGTTATTAAGACAACTCTGTTCCAGAGGCATAAAAAAGTGGGAACGATCCCTTTTAGAACTGATGAAATACATTCAGTATGAATAGACATTATTTAATTGATTTCTATAGAAAAGTATTGAAATAATATGGCAGAATTATGTCCCAAATACATGTTGTGAAGTTGTGACTTGTTTTAGGAAAGAGAACTGATTTAATCACTTCCAGTTAGTTATTTTTCTGTGGGAAAATTTATAATGTAATAGTAAAGAGGAGACTAAATTTTCTAAAAGAAATGACTAAAATTTATGCACATTGAAGTTGGTTACATAAGTAAACAGATCAGATGTTAGAGTTGGAAAATAGGATAAATATAAAATTAAAAGAAATTGGCCAGGAGCTGGTGGCTGGTGTTTTAGTCCAAGTTACTCAATAGGCTGAGATCTGAGGATCACAGTTCAAATCCAGCCATGGCATAAAAGTCCCCATGAGATACTTATCTCCAATTAACCACCCCAAAACTGGAAGTGGAGGAGTAGCTCAAAGTGGTAGAGTGCTAGACTTAAGTAAAAGAGCTCAAGGAAAAATGTCCAGGCCTTGAGTTCAAGCTCAACATCTGTCAAAAGAAAAAAATGAAAGAATTAGCCAAAGTCCATTGAAAGAACTGAATTAAATTCTGGTGCACAAGTTAAAAATATCAAGATTTCTGGATAACTGCGTACATAAATGTCTGTCATGGTGACCTAAATACAAGGCATATTATTAATTTTTGGTAAGTAGGAATTCACAAATGAATTTATTTTCTTAATGTTATCTTTGAGAGAAAGAGAGTGAGAAAGAGAGAGTGAGAGAACGAGAGAGAGGGGGGGAGAAGGGGGGAGAGAGAGGGGGAGAGAGAGAGAGAGAGAGAGAGAGAGAGAGAGAGAGAGAGAGAGAGAGAGAGAGAGAGAGAGAGAGAGAGAGAGAGAGCGCGCCCATACCAGTATTTGGACTAGAACTCAGAGCCAGGGCTCAAGGTTTACCTGATCCACACTTCTGGCTTTTTGGTAGTTATTTGGAAATAAAAGTTGCACAGATTTTCTTGCCTGGCTTGCTTCAAACTGCCGTTCTCATAGCTTAGCCTCTGAATAACTAAGATTATAGTAGTGACCCACCAGTGTCATCTGGCTAAAAAGTTTTCTAATATAACAGAATTTCTTTTAGAAACAGCAATGCAAAAATGACAGAAGGTGGCACTTAATATAATTTTCTGACCTAAAAAAGGCTTGTTGTCTTGTTTTGTAAGACTCCTATGTAATGGTAGTAATTGTGCCAATAAAAGACAAGCCAGGGCTGGGATCCTGGCCTAGTGGTAGCGTGCTTGCTAGCATTACATGGGTTTGGTTCCTTGGTACCACATACACAGAAAAAGCTGCAAGTGGTGCTGTAGTTCAAGTGGTAAAGCACTAGCCTTGAGAAAGACCAAAGACAGTGCCTAACTCCTTGGTTCAAGCCCAAGACCTGCCAGAAAGGCCACTTCAATGTAGGAAAAGATGCTTATACTATCAAAGAAAAGTGAGACTGAAGTGATTTGAAGTGGATATGTATTTAAGGACTTAAGCTAGGTCTTAAAGATTTCTTCCATTTAATTGAATGATAATTTATATAATTTATATGAAATATCACAATTAGAAAAAGAAATTAGAATTAGAAAGTGAGTGTGATTTAGAAGCCATGGATAGTTTTGCAAGTAAAATTCTGTCGTTCATAAAATGCTAGAACTCTTTAAAATCAAATGATACTAAAATTGCTTATATGGATATCACATGTGGAAATTCTCATTTTGTTTTGTAGAATTTTGTCATTTTGTGCTAAATAGTTTATAGGAAAAGATTAATTCAACACATAATATGGCCATGCAGTTGAGGACAAATTTTGTGATGTAATCTCACTGCCATAAATGCTTGCCCAAGTCTACTTTCTATAAAAGTTTGTTTTGAACTCTGTGAATCGTATTATTTTTCTACATGAATGCTATGGCTATGACATTTCCTTAGGATTTGAGTAATTTTAAAGTCACATTATAAGCTTATTTGAGCAAAATGATGGACAAGTTACACGGTAATCCATCTGCTGAAAATTCTACTTTTGATTAATTTTTATTCATTTATGTTAGTTTCACAAATCATTTTCATTGTGATATTCCCATATACAGTACATATACTGTACCTGGATCCAATTCCCCCTCCATTCTCTTCCCCACAATTCCCACATAGTTCCCGCTCCCCATTCACAAAAGAATTTCAGTAGATTTCCTTGTTGTATTTGCATACTTGCATGTAGAGCATCTTCCGCCTTTTCTTCACCCTTTCGCCTGCAGCTGGTATCCATCTCCAGGCAACCTGTTTTACATTCTTATCATTCATTTCTAAGGACTAGATTCAGCATATTAGCAAGAATATGAAATACTTGTCTTCCTCAGTCTGCCTTCTTTCACTTGACAATCTGATAATCTGTAGTGCACCCAAATCCTTAAGTATTCTTACAAAAGCAATAATCATTTCTGAAAAAGAATTTTTAGAGGAAATCAAATAATGAATTGGGAAAGTAATTACTCGAACATAGTAACAACCTAGAAGAAGTTGTCAAATTTATCATTTTCTCAGATTATATGTGATTCCTTTTTTTAAAATTTCATTGTCAAGTAATGTATAGAGGGGTTACAGTTACATTCGTCAGGCAGTAGGTGCTTTACTTCTCACACATTGATATCCCTTCTCATGTTTTTGGCCTCATTTCCCCCCCACCCCCTCCAAATCATTTTGTTTCCCCCCCTTTCTTTTCCTATTTCAAATAAACATATATACAATATACCAGGTAACAAAGTCAGATATAGTAACAACATGAGATTAACCATAAAGGCAGAAAAAGAGAAGAGAAATAATATAGTACATTAAAAACAACAATCACACAAGATTTTGCTTAGAAAGAAGTTCACCTGATTGCATTCTTGTAGCATTTACATAAAGAAAAAGCACAGATCTGAGGTATTCAGTTTGACGAAGCTAATCACTTTGGAAAATATGTCTGAATATTTTCCCTTTCCTAAACAAGCCTTGCAAATAGAATCCTGATTTGGTGCTGGACTTCAGACTCCATCTTGCCAAGAATGCTGGTGGATAAGTTTCAAACAGAATCTTTAGAAAATGCTTTCAAGAATGAGTACTGGTGGATCATGCCTTTGATCATACAACTTCATAAGACTGTGAGGTAAAAGATCCAGACAAAGCAGAAAAATCCCAAAGATTCTGTCTCCTAACCCAAGCAGAAGTTACTGCTCAAATGGTAGAGCTCCAGCAGTGAGGAAGCAAATCAAGGGAGCAAAAAGCCCTGAGTTGTAAGAAGAAAAAAAAAAGGCAAGGCTAGCCATGCTGCATATTAGAGTTGAAACCTCTTCACACTGTGTGTGTGTGTGTGTGTGTGTGTGTGATTGTGTATGTGCTTGCGTATCTGTGCGAGCGTCCGCAAGTGCAGTCATCTCAGATATAGCTCCCAAAAGGCTCCAGTTTACATGAGATAATTGGCTGACATAAGCTCAGGATGAAATGTCAGGACATTTATGCAGGTTCTTCTGGAACAAGTCTCCCACTTTCCCTGATCCAGGGATAAAAACTGTCCTGTGTGGGGTAGCAGTCTCTTAGAGATACCTGTCTGCCATGAGTGGGGGCAGAAACCCAGGAGTGATGGAGCTTGGCTTTCTTTTTCCTCTTTGGGAGCATGGTGCATTTTCTTCCCCTACCAGTTGACAAGTGAGGAGATCTTGCAGATGGGTGAGGTGTGCACCAGACCACCAACGCAGCATTATCAGTCTACAAGAGAATGTAATTGCTAATTGGACAAAAGTACAAATTTTGTCATTTCAAAATTTTTTGAAATGTTTATATATTGGGATATTATATGCATGCTGATATTCTATTACATATTGAATCTTATGTATGTAACCATGTGTAATATGAAGGCTAATACCAGAAAAGTAACATAAGTGCCTGACACAAATACGATGCTGAGGGAAGGACATTAGTAATAATACAACATGTACTATATGGACAGTTTTTACACCACTTGCTCTTACTAAAAGGTCAGATTTGGGGAAGGAAAGAGGGATTGGCAATAGGGAGCAGAATACGCTTTCAGTTTCCAAATGATGTTGAATTTCATGACAGTAGGCTGAGATCTGAGGATCAAGGTTCAAAGCCAGCCCAAACACAAAAGGACCTGAGACTCTTATCTCCAATTAAGCACTAGAAAACAAGAAGTGGGTCTTGATGCAAAGATAGGGTGGTAGCCTTGAGCTGAAGAGCTCAGGTACAGCGCGTAGGCCGAGTTCAAGTCCCATGACCTGCAAACAAAAAAGTAAAAATTTAAAAAAATTAACATTTGATATAGCCAGTTTGGGTAAACATGAGAAAGTATCCTCTAGACTTTTGTAAATGTGTTATTAAACAATTTATAACATACCTTGAGATGAACAGATTTTTAGATCTTCATTGGTTTTGTGATTTCATCCACCATTGATTGCTAAGGAGGAGTAAATTCATCTTGATGGTTGTGAATGGTTCTTTCATGTGTGAATGAATTGTATTGGTATACCTAGTTGAGAATTTCTGCTTGCATTTTCACATCAGCAGTAGGGGAAACCACTGTTTCTTTTTTATTTTATTTCCCCCTGTTTTTTTTTTCGAGAATTCTGAGGGAATTTATTAGGTGGGCCACCTTGCCCCTCTGCAATGGTGTCTTCATCTTGTTTTATTGTCCGGATAATGGTATCACAAAATGTTTTGGGAAGTACTCTTCTACTTCAGTTTCTTGACAGAGTATGGGAAGGTTTCATGGCATTTCTTTGTTAACTGTTTGGTGAAATCAGCTGTGAAGATATCTGGTTGGGGCTTAGAGGGCAATGTTTTATGACTTTATCACTTTTCTATTCTTTATAATATTGAAAGCAAAAGATATGCTGAAAAACTATGACACACTGATGAAGAAAACACAAACATTTGCAGATTGGAAGATAATATCACTAATATGTTGATAATACCTAAAGTGATCTCCAGATTCAATATAAGTTCAATTCAAATGAAGAAAACAATCTTGAGAAAAATGAACAAAGATGGAGCATTCAAAAGATATTATGAACTTACTATAACCAAATGAGCATGGTCTTAATATAAAAACAAGCAAATAGAATAATGTAAGGAACAAAGGTCCCCAGATACAAGCTTAAATTTTCAAACAATTGGCAAAAACACTCACTGGGGATACTGAGAGGTTTTAATAGGGGAGTATTTGAAAACATATAACTGTAATCAGAATAATGAAATTAAACTCATCTCCTATAATATGATACAGTCAAAATATCAGCATATTAAATATAAAGCTTGAAACTATAAATCCATATGAAGACATAACAAGGAAAATATGAAGCACTAATAAGAAAAATGACTCATAACACTGACTGTAGGTAAGAATTTTTAGATCAAGGCCCCATAGACATAATTTAGCAAAAATGTAAAGAATTCATATTTTTGTACCTTCCTCAACTAGTCTCCTGCTCTTATTGTAACTCCAGTTATCCAGACAGCATATCAGAATACGTTTCACAGTTCACCAAAACTTTGGCCATCTTATTACAATCTGTTATTTAAGGAACTAATTTCTATTATTTTTTCTTTTTTAAATTTTTTTATTTTTCAATTAATTATTTTTCTATATAAAACAACACTTTATTTTACTTATCCAACATGTTAAGATTGAACAGTAACTTTTTTCATTTTAGACATTGTAAGTTTTCTTCAAATTTTGTATACATTTATTTTAAGCTGTGATGTATCTCCATCTGTGACTCATTATGATTATATTTAAGTTTTATAGCCTTGAACAGATTTATAATGTAGCTTAGCAGTCAGTTTCTAATCATTTTAAAATAGTGACCTTTTCTATTCTTTTCTTTTTTCTTTAGCCAGTCCTGGGGCTGAACTCAGGACCTCGGCACTGTCCTTGAACTTTCTCAAGGCTACCACTCTACCACTTGAACCACAGTACCACTTCCAGCTTTTCCTGTGTGTGTGATACACAGGAGTGAAACCCAGGGCTTTGTGCATGTTAGGCAGGCACTCTACCCTAGGCCATGCTCCTGGCCCAAATATGTGATTTCTTATGTTCAATATTCAGTACTTATTTGATTTCTCTTTTGTATGGAGGCAGAAGTTTCTGTTTCTTCACATATCCAATATTTGTAGTACATGTTGTAAATTGTGGATGCTGCAACGTAAATTATCTAATTCTCTGAAGAGTTTTGATTATCATTTTAGAATGTTGTTAATTTGGCTACCCTTACATGGCAAACACAAGCTCCCTTGAGAAAGTGGGAAAAATTACGAAATCTCCTATTCACCCAAGTAATTTCTGTAGAGTCCCAGGCAAGACTTCTTGTACATGTACAGTATTATTCAAAAACTTAAAGACAGCTCCTACATTATGTCTTTATTGGGTACATTTCCATAAGCCCTAAGAACCCCCAAATGAATCTTCTCATCCTTGATCTGCTATATCGTTTAATACATTTTATTCTACAGGCTACACTCGGCTTTATATATTGAAGAATGTCATCAGAAAAAAGCAATATGAATTCCTACTTTCATGGGAACAAGTCTCTAATTTCTGCCTGCTGTTCTCTCTCTGTAGTCTCTCATTTTATTTTTTACAAATATGAGTTTATGTTTTACATTAATTAGTAGGAGGACATAGAATTCTGTTTGTCTGCTTTGCTTGCTATGATCTTCATATTGTGTTTACAGAGCGCTCTGCCGCCTCATCTAGAAATCTATCCATAGTGGACAATGTCTAACAAAATGGGCTGTGTATTAAGTCTGTTTTAAGAACATCATTTGGCTTGATCTTCTGTGTTTTCTAGAATATTAGATGCAAGAGGGAATAAAAGTGTACCACATCAGCCTCATGAAGGGAGAAGACTTTTATTCTGACAGCACAGATTGCCGCAAAGCTAACACTGACATATGAGTAGAGATGACTAATCTCTCTATTAGCTTTTCATTTCCAAGCTAGATTTGAGTTTATTTAAGGGGTAGATGAGTGGCTAAAAGTTTCAGAATGTCTTTGGATATATTTCAAGAAGGTCAGTTGTAGTCACTACTATGCAAATTCAGATCTTATCTTGAAAATCATTTTTTTAGTGCAAAAGATTGAACAATATTGTATGACTTTAATTTCATGGGGCAATCATAGTAGTTACATTAAAGCTTAAGTATCCTTTCAAAGGGCCGGGAGTTTGGCCTTGTGGTGCTTGCCTAGCATGCACGAAGGCCTGGGTTCAATTCCTTGGTACCACATACATAGAAAAAAGCCGTAATTGATGCTGAGGCTCAAGTGGTAGAGCTGTAGCCTTGAGAAAGTCCAAGGACAGTGCTCAGGCCCTGAGCTCAAGCCCAGGACTGGCAAAAAAGAAAAAGTAACCTTGCAAAGTTTATATAAGAAAACATGAACACCTGTTTAATTTTTATTACAAATGTAGGTATAAACAATTGTGTTTTAGCAAGACTGAACTAAATTTCAATTTTACCATCTAATGAAGTTTAATAGCTTAAGTTTTAAGCTATTATATTTCATTAAAATATTTTACTTTAAGTTTATTCTTTTCCTATTTGTATAGACTGTCAGCAATGATTTAATGGCAGTAGTCTCCTTTCCTTTTCATACTGTCTGTTCCCAGTGTTCTCTAATGATACACATTATTAATACTGACAAGAACTTAGACAAATATAATCTGATGCTGATGAGAAAGACAAATTAGTAAAGTCAAATTATCATTATTTTATAATTTATTACCCAGGTATAAAACTCTCACGAGACATCTGTTTCCTTGTAACACAGCTGCAGTTATCAGATATTAATTACATAATTGACTTTTTTTGAATTATCAGCAAACTGTACTAGTGTTGTGCAAAATTTAGAAGATATTAGTAGTATTATAGTAGCAAATTTCTGGGCCATGACCAAGAGTGGATGTTATTGAAAACTTTTTAAATTAATATGTACTAATTGTTCAGATCAGTGAGTTTCATTATGACCTTTTCTTACAAATATATGTTGCATTTGTAAAAATCATCTTCCTCATTTCCATTTCTTGCCCATGTCTCCTTGGTCCACATCTGCTTTCTAAATTTCTTTTCAATCTGTATTCTGTGTATGAGAGAAATACACAGTATCTGTTATTTTCAAATCTGAATTATTTGGTTTAAGAGAATACACTTTAGATGCATTCATTTTCCTCTATATGATTCAGTTTCTTTTTTTATTTATGAAATATCATTGAGTATTCACTCCATTCATTTCCTGATGGGTACCAAGACTGATTATGTAACTAGCAGGTTGTATACCAAATGGTAACAAACAAAAGTGCATGAAGTGCATGAAGGTCTCTATAGCATGTAGATGTAGATATCTTTAGTAAAAACATGTTCAGGAGTAATATAGATGGAGATATATCAATTGTAATTGATGGGCCTCCATGCTGATTTCCATAATATTTGCACTAATTTACATTCCTGCAAACATGTGTAAGGGATCTGCTTCACCTGCATTTACTCCTGCATCATTTGCAGTTTATTTCTGTAATGGTAACAGTGCCAATTGGTATACTTGAGATAGTTTTAATTTGCATTTCCTTGATAGCCAATGAAGATGAACACTTTTTATTTTTTATTTTTTTTAAGAAAGGAATTGAATTGTCTGTTGTCTAACACTATCAGAACCATACAAAGGACTTTCTTTGCAAAGGCTTCCTAAAACTTTAGCCAACAATATGCTCACTCAAGGGCTTGTTGAAACTCAGAACCCTGAAAGCTACTCCAAGAGTCTCAATTTCAGTACCTCAGATAGTCTTTCCCCCAGTGAGAAATAGCCCTAGACAAATGCAGACTAGAGTCTGAACAAATTTTCTTTTTTCTGTTCATGTTCTTTTCTTGTTTCTTACTTTCTTTTCCCTATTTATTTTTTTATTTTTTCATATATTTTTATTGTAATTAATAGAAGGGTTACATGATATTTGCCAGACAGAAGGTGCATTAATTCACATACATTGATACCCTTCCACCTGTCTTGGTCCCCATTTCGCTCCCCATCACCCCTACCCCTCATCTTGTTTTCCCCCCTTCCCTATCCAATTTCAAATAACCAAATACAAATATATCTGATATATCAGGTAACAAAGTGAGATACTGTAACAATATGAGATAACCAAGGGACAGCAAAAGAGATGAGAGATAACATAGTACCTTAGGGACAACAATCATTCATTATATGGCTTATGTTTCTATAGCAGCACTATTTACCATAGCAAAGATATGGAACCAACCTAGATGTCCCTCAGTTGATGAATGGATCAACAAGATGTGGTATTTGTACACAATGGGATTCTATGCTGCTGTCAGAAAGAACGACATCGTCCCATTTGTTAGGAAATGGAAAGACTTAGAAAAAATCATATTAAGTGAAGTAAGCCAGACTCAAAGGAACTTAGGCTCAATGGTTTCCCTCATTTGTCATAATCATTAGAAACCTTGGGCTCTCCTAGCAGAGATTTGCAATAGAGAAAAACCTTGATACAAAAGGCCATATAGTATGACGCTAAATGAAAGTTGAACACTTTTTAAAACATAGTCATTTGAATGTCTTTCGAGAATTGTGTGTTTAATACATTTGGCCACTTATTGATTCAATCATTATTATTATGGTTTAATTTTTTCAGATTTATTTATTTATTTATTTATTGCCAGTCCTCTGCTTGAGCTTAGGGCCTGAGCACTGTCCTTAGCCTTTCTCTAGGCTAGATCTCTACTACTTGAGCCACAGCACCACTTCTGTTTTTTTTCTATTTATGTGGTACTGAGGAATCAAACCCTGGTCTTCGTGCATGCTAGGCAAACACTCTACCTCTAGGCCAAACTCCCAGCCATTCCGTTTTAAAAGTATATTCTGAATATTAACTCCTTTTCAGTTGAATAGCCAGCAATGATTTTCCTCCCATTCTTTAAATTGTCTCTTCAATCTGACAACTTTTCTTTGATGTGCAGAAGCTTTTCAGTTTAAATCAATCCCACTTGTCAATCGACATTGCTATTTCCTGAGATAGCAGAGTTCTATTCAGAGTCATTGTCTATACCACTATATTCCCTCTGTGTTCTTTTTTATATTCCCTAACTGGCCTGAAATGCAACTCTTCTCTTCACAGATTCTACTTTGCTGGGATGACAGATATTACTTTGGCCAGCTTTTTATTAGTTAGTTCAAAAGTTGCAGAGTTTTTGTTGTTGTTGTTGTTATTGTTTTTTTGTTTGTTTTCCAGAAGTAGAGCTGTGGCTCATGTGGTAGATTGCCAGTCTTGAATCAAAATGCCAAGTAAGAGCACAAAGCCCTGGGTTCGATTCCACTACCAGCATACCCCAAATTGGTTTCCATGCCCCAGATTGGCCTTCAATCACTTTAATGCTGATTTCTGCTGCCTGAAAAGATGTTAAAGGTTTAACTCACCATGCCCAGCCTTAGGACCTAAAAAAAATACTGTATTCCAAGCATGTATATGATTACTAGAAATGTATATCTATCCCAGACTTTCTTTGGTACTTTATTATTTAATTGGTATTTCACCATGATTTCGGTTTGCCTTTATTATTGATGTCAAACACGTGTCTATTATATTTTTTAACTTAGGATTTAATAAAGCACTGAAAAATAATAGCATGCTATTTATTATTTTCAAATAGAAATATTATGCCTAATTTATTTGTTTAAATGTTGATCAAAAATAGATAGCATACGGGCCGGGAGTTTGGCCTAGTGGTTAAAGTGCTTGCCTAGCATGCACGAAGGCCTGGGTTCAATTCCTTGGTACCACATACATAGAAAAAAGCCGTAATTGATGCTGAGGCTCAAGTGGTAGAGCTCTAGCCTTGAGAAAGTCCAAGGACAGTGCTCAGGCCCTGAGCTCAAGCCCAGGACTGGCCAAAAAAAATAGATAGCATATTAATATAAATACTATAAAACATTACTCTCTCAAATAAATGGAAGATACTTTGAGATTATTTCAAAGATTAATCTTATGAGTATTACATAAATAAATGTGAAACAGACACCTTATTAGATTTTTGAGCTCAAATAAAATATCTTGATATATATATTAAATCTTCTAATATAAGTGATGCCAATTATTTATCCATTTTGGTCTCAACGTCCTCATATGAAAATAAATGTCTTAGAATCCTAAAGAAGATTCAAGGTATATTTTGAATTGTTGACAATAAACATTAAGCTCCTCTTCTATGGGCAGAGTTCACTGCTCAGTATCACTAGCACTACACTTTGGCCATATGAACTTTTTCTGCCAATGAAACTTCAGTGGATATTTCTGGAGCAGGCTTCACATGTATTCAGTTCAGCATTGAACAGTGATTGTTAATCTATCAGGAGAACACAATTTCCCTGCTCAGCAGCACTGATGTTTCCACACAGAGCGTATCTCCTCCTATCCTACTACATTATCATTGAGGTATTACGTGTTGCTTTTTATTTGGAACATTTCATTATTTATGAGTGAGAATGTCACTTTGATTAAAATGCATAACCACTTGAATACTAAGATTAAATAGTATTTTCCCAGATTATTCAAATATCAAATCGAATTTTAAATACATACTAAATTCCCAAAGCAGTACAACTCCAATGGAGATATTTTTTTTAATTTGAACTTTGTGTGTCCTAATTCTCTCTTCTCAGCAGGATTTTATGAAGCAGTAAATTTTATCTGAGATGAAAGCAAGTGAGAAGGCTAAAGATTTTAAAAGTCACCACATTATCTCACATCTGGGATAGAATAGAGAACAAGGGAATGTGGAATCCTTTATTAATTTTGAAGAACTTGATTAGATATTTTTCCTCTTAAAAACCATGTAAAATCTTCTTAGCCCTAAAACCAAACTGGAGTTACCTCATGGAGTTAATTGTTTCAAGATGTGAAACAATAATGTTGGCAAAAGATATTAACTTACATTGTTCAAAGAAAGCACTCTGCTTTAAGTGGAAAATTAAGTGTTACTCTATCATGCATATACTCACAAAACCTATGCAAGTTTCATACTATAATTTCACAGAATGTATTCATTTAAAAAAAAATAAAGGTCCAGGAAAAATTGCAATTATAAGGGAAGAGAAAGAACACATTGATTAGAAACCCCTCCTAAAAATTCTGGAAAATCAGAGCAATAAAACAAGAGCAGAGACTTAGAAGTGCCTGAGGAATCTGAAAAGACCGTCTTGGAATGACAGTGCTCTAAGGATAGAAACAAATAGCTTATAATGGATAAGTGGTTCTGTGGACTGCAAAAATAAAAATAAAATAAATAAAAGCAACTGTGAGATATCCTAGGGAAAATAAGCACTAAAGAGGTAAATAATACCAATAAAGGGAAAGAAACAAAATGAAAGAAACTTAAAAATACACAGATACAAAACATTTCTGAAACTTTCCCCAAATCAAAGAATCATAATCTGCTGTGGTCAAAGAAAATGATGGGTAGTAAGTAAATTAAATTGCTGGCTCTCTCCAATAAAGCACTCTTTGTTATATATAAGGTTAAAAATTATTGATAATAAGGATCCTACTAGTTTCCTGGACAAACCCAAGCTAAAGCCAAAGTAGAAGAGATGGACACTGTACAATAAATGGAATAAAATTTTTACTTTCTCGACCTGGCCAAGAGATATGGGAAGATACGGCAAAGTATTTAAAACTCACATCTGAAACAGGTGGCTATTTCATTGATGAGAACTACTGTCATATCATCTATCAACTCCAAGAGGCTGATAATTGTATTATAGACATACCAGGAAAAGAAAGCATCATCAAAATGAGAAAACTTGTAGTCTCTGTTATGATATCATATGTATTAGACAGTTAGATTTTCTAGCACTGTAAGAGAGGAAAACATAAAGGATAATGGAAAGTTGAGGCAAAGAAGAAGACATCTACTTCAGAAATGTTTCTCCTTACATAGATGAAGGGATCCCTAGGGAGACCATTCAAGTGAACAGATAAGAAGACAAACTCTGGCCGGGAGTTTGGCCTTGCGGTAGAGTGATTGTCGAGCATGCACGAAGACCTAGGCCTGATTCCTCAGTATCACATACATAGAAAAGGCTGAAATGGTACTGTGGCTCAAGTGGTAGAGCTCTAGCCTTGAGAGAAAAACCAAGGACAGTGCTCAGGCTCTGAGTTCAAGCCTCAGGACTGCCAAAAAAAGATAAAAATCTTTCAATGTTCTCAAATATGGCATTGAGAATGATTATCAGGAATCATCAAAGGGAGAAGAGGTAGATGAATGGAGAGAGGAGGGATGAATGAATGCAGTGTACATGTGTAAAAATGAAATTAGGAAGACTGAGAAAGTTGGGGTTGGGAGATTTGGGACCTTTGATGAAAGAGTTGACATGGATTTAGTTGCATTGTACTCAGAAACTGACATGTTGAGTTGAAATCCCTTTGCACAAATACTTAAGGATAATAAAACAATAAATAATAAAAAAACTGTGCAATAAAATATGGAGGATGAAAGAAACAAAAACAAAACAGGTTTCAAGTAGGGAATCATAAGAAAACAGTCACTCATAAAGGGGAATATTGAATCGTGGCAAATTAAAGTGGGATGTATAAACTACTAAATCACAGTGAAAGAAATACATTTTTTGAGTTTTTTAAGTAGAGTATGAAGAAGGAGAAGGAGAAGAAGAAGAAGAAGAAGAAGAAGAAGAAGAAGAAGAAGAAGAAGAAGAAGAAGAAGAAGAAGAGGAAGAGGAAGAAGAGGAAAAGGAAGAAGAGGAAAAGGAAGAAGAGGAAGAAGAAGTGACAACTCAGATGATTAAGAGAGTGTGGGTTACTAAAAAGGATGACAGGAAATATGACTGGCCCTTTAGATGATGCTGAATGGGCCATTACTGTGTAATCCACACAATCATGCTAACCCAACTTCCATTACTTACTATGTCTCCACATTAAAGGAGGCAATAGGAAAGATAAATAAAACATTATTTAAATTCTCAAGGAACTCACTGCTTTATAGGCACCCAGTCCACTTAGGCAGAATTATAAATCTCATTTACTGTTTTAGGTTTTATAGTAGTTTTAGAGAACATAGCTCTCTGGGGATCTGAGGCAGACATTATCAACTGAGTCTGTTCAAGCATTCTGCTACACCTCTCCAGGTAAGTGGTGAGTAAATATGTTCTAACTACTGTCAGGCTTGAAATATGTTATGAGCCTGACTGCTAGTTTTAGCTCTGTCATTTTTCAGGTATTTAATTTTCTTTTGAAAATATTTCCATCATTTGCCTATTTAGCTCCTGATATTACCTCATTAGATCACATTGACTAAGAACATTGAATTTTATTCTTTTTAAGTCCTGTGTATCTTTTTTTCTCATTTCTCTTGGTCACTGAATTGTACTTTACACATTCTTAAGTCTGTTTTCACAGATTGTGGAGTTCATGATTGAATATGAAACTTTTGAATTTGATTCATTTGATTATATTTTTCTTTTGCCAGTCCTGAGGTTTGTACTAAGGGTCTGGCCACTGTCTCTGAGCTTCTTTTGCTCAAGGCTAGCACTCTTCCACTTGAGCTACTTCCAGCTTTCTCTGTGTATGTGGTACTGAGAGATCTAACTCAGGGTTTCATGAATGCTAGGCAAGCATTCTACCACTAAGCCATATTCCTAGACCAAGGTTTAATTTTTTAAGAAGATTTGTGTTTTAAAAATATAATAATCCCTACAACAGAACAAAACGTAGATACATAAGGCCATATAGTATGACGCTAAATGAAAGGACCTCCAGGATACAGAGACAAAAGCCATGTAATGAATGATTGTTGTCCTTAACGTACTATGTGATCTCTCATCTCTTGCTGTCCTTTGGTTATCTCATATTGTTACAGTGTTTCACTTTGTTATCTGATATATTGGGTGTATGGGTATCTGGTTATTTGAAATTGGATAGGGAATGGGGGAAAACAAGATTAGGAGCGGGGTGCGGGGAAGGAAATGGGGACCAAGACATGAGAAAGGGTATCAATGTATGTGAAGTAATGCACCTTCTATCTGGTGAATATAATGTAACCCTTCTATTAATCACAATAAAAATATATGGAAAAATATAATAATCCAGAAATTATTTAGCAAGTGGTCATTTTTGTCAAATAATTGTTTCTTACTATCCTACAATCAATCGCTTATTTTTTTTCCTCTGATCTCTGGTAAATGAAATGGACTATCTTAATAAACAGTATTTTGTTTGTGAACTGTGATAGTAATACATTGAACACTTTACAGATCAATTATGCTATAAAACCAGCATTTTTTGTCAAATAGATTTAAATTAATATTTCTCTTTCAAAGAATAATATCAGGGTGAGGAAGGGAGTTAATGGGAATAACTATTGAGTGATCCTTGTTACTTATACTTCATTTAGCTCACACAGAAAATTTATAAAGCTCACAAACAATTAAAACTCAATTATGCTTGTGAAAATAAATTAACAAAACAACTATTTCATAAACATACTTTGTTGTGCTGTTTCATAATTTACCCAATTGTTCTTATTATGATTTTTATACAAATAAATAATTTGCATAATTTTCTGTCAATACTACACCATTTAAAATTTTGTGTACATAATTTTCATATTAACATATTGTTAATATTGTTATTATTTCTCAAAAATGCTTTCATAAATTTCCAACATTTTTATTCAATCTTTTTATAAAAAGAGAAGCATAGCTAATATCTGACTGGATAGTCTCAGTCTTTAGTCTTTCACATTATGTAAAGTGAGGTAACACTTTATCATTTCCTGTTAAAGATAATTCGAAAACTGAGATTACCACTTAGTTACATATCCAGCACTGCATTTTGCTGTATTTTAAAGACAGGGCTTCAGAACGTTTTTACATGATCTGTCCTCCATCTTCAATCCTTCTCTCAGCCTCCCAGGTAGTTAGAACCACAGGCTCAAATCACTGCTACTCGGTGTGCAAGTAAAGAAAACTATTCAATATTGAATGAAATTATTTCTTGGCAAAAAAGAAAATATAATGAAAAAATTTGACTTTTGAGCTGGACTATGTTTAATTAAACAGCTTCAAAACTCGTGTTTTGCCCATAATCATCATTTAAATGGCATGCATGTTTTGAAATAACATAACACATAATATGTTCTTAGACACAGGGAACTCACCATCGAATTACAGAAGTCCTTGTGATGATCTATTCCAAATCTTCTTATTGCAAGACAAATTAGACAAATTAGTTTATAACAGTTGCGTAAACATGATTTAAATGCCACACACTTTTAGAAATAATATAACATGTAATATGGCCTAAATCACAGGAAACTTACCATTGAACCACAGTAGAAGTCCTTGCTATCATCTGTTCCAAATCTTCTTATTGAAAGCCAAATGAGTTTACAACAGTTGTGGATACACAGATACTAGAAGAGAACTGATCAATGATTTGTTCACTTCTAATGGAAAAATGGAAAATTTAGATTCAGTAGGAATTATCCAAAATGACCCATTAACATTAAAGAAAAGATCTCCTATAAAAGCATGCACAGTTTTGACATACTATTTCATTACTAAGACAAAAAAGCAGGAAGAAAAATACTTAATTTATCATCCAAATTTCATTTCAACAATCAATCTATCATATAGTGATAGGTTCTCCATTATCTGTTTTTTGTTAATATGAACTGAGACTGGGTTTTAAATTATAATCAGGAAAATATTTATTTCAACTCATGGTTCTGGTTCAAGGCTGAGGTGCCAAATGTCCTGATGGCCTTTCTAATGAGAGCTGTAACATGCCAGGCACTGGTGGCTCATGCCTACAATCCTAGCTATTCAGGGGGCTGGGATCTGATAAATGCCATCCAAAGTCAGACTGGGCTGCAAATCCCACTAGATTCTTCTCTCCGATTCATCACCAGAAAACCAGAAGTGTTGCTCTAGCTCAAAGTGTTAAAAAATGAGAGCCTTGAGTAAAATAGAGCTCAGGGACAGCACCCATGCCCTGACTTCAAGTTCCATGACTGATTTAAAAAAAATTTTGTGAAGTAATGCAAGGAGTTAAGTAGTTTTTGCCTCTATGGGTGTGTCTGTATGTGAGTGTGTGTGTTTGTGTGTGTGTGTGTGTGCATGCACCCATGTATCATTTGGTTTCTCTCTCTCTTTATAAAACACCAGTATTCAACCATAATTACTTAACACTAATTGTTTTCCTCTAGCTTACCCCTACACATGCTGAACTGTACTTTTTCCACTCCTCTAATACTGTACAATGGGCATTGAACTTCAACACGTCACATTGCTTATGCCCGATGCACCATAGACTCCCACTCTGTCTAGACAGGTCCATTTTCTCCTCACAATTCACAATACAATCATTGTATCCTCAGTACTCCTAATGCCTTGACCATTCTGGGACTAATTAAAAATCCAAAGATTCATCTGAGATTCAGATAAAATTCTTAGGTTGTGAGCCTATAAAGTCAAAACTAGCTCTTAAGCCATTAAAATAAGGCAGCTATAGAGCATATATTTCCATTTTAAGTGAGATAGGCTGACCGAAAGATGTAATCAGCCCCAAACCTGAGTTGTTTTTAATTGTTTTATCAATAAACTAATGTAAGAGGTTCATTTCTGGGAATATTTTCCATTTGATTTTAAATCTAGTGAATCTAATAATTCAAAACAATCAAGAAATTTGAAAGAAGTATAAAGGGTTAGGGACACAGTTCAAATAATACACCCCCTGTCTGGAAAGTAGAAGGCCCAGAATTTAAGCTGCAGTAACACACAAAACAATAATTGTCCATTTGCTTATTCGGTTTCTTATCAAATAATATATAAGCCTAAAAATTAAAATCAAGTATCAAATAACTTCAAGACAGTAAATATATGTGATTAGTTCATTCATTTATTCAACAACCATACTTTGAGTCTTTGTTTCTGCTTGATATTTCTTGCTGTTAGTATGTTTGTTTGTTATTTGGTTTGTTTTTTTCCTTGCTGGTGCTTTTATCCTTTGAGGGTTTACATACCAAATGTAGGACCTTGTGCAGACTAGGAAGATATCCTATCACTGAGTTGCACTCTAAGTTCAAGGAACTACTTAATATCTAAGGTAAGTAGACTCAATTACACATTAAATGACAGGCTACATCACAAGTACATTTGAAAGTATATGAACTAAATATATAACAGTAATTTGCATTACATGTTTATGTCCATAGACATAGATGTTTAAAATAATGGTAATGGACATTGTCAAGTGAGCATGAAAGGCTAAATAAGAAAAAGACTGAAACATAGAATAATTTATAGTATTAATAACATGTGTAAGGATAATTTGATAAGATGGTACATACGAAAGATAGACCTGGTAGAAACATGAGAAATTAGGAAAAAATACTGACATGAATTAATCCTAGGGGAAAATGTCAGTCCAAAATGGAGCAATAAGATAATTGAATGGGCATTAAGATTAAACTGTTTGTTTTCTTAAGATGAGAGAATTTTGGCTGTACTTGGAAGATGAGTTCCACAGTAGCATAGTAATTAAAGTTCACTCATAATTAAGCATGGTTTTGCCAACCTAAGAGGCATGAGGGCACAAGAGCCACGCTCTTGACCTGTTTCACTTTTCCAAGGGAAAGTGTCATGGAAAACAAATTCAATCACTGGTGTTCAGTGTGGCATCTTGTAATCTATGCTCCTCTTCCTGGGATGCAGTATTTCCTCTGTTCCTCAAGGCAAGTGTTTGAAATACTAATGGAAAATTCTACCTATCAGCATGGACCATGAAATTGTAGTCTTTATTCAAATGGACTTTTCTCTAGTAGGTTGCATACTTGGTGACTGTGCACATAGAACAGATCTGTTGAAATCTGTATCCCTCAGTAATAAGAAAATGCAAAAGGTTTTGAAGTGATGTGATAGTTTAGGGAAATGTGCACATAAACTTTTTTTTGTATTTCTATGGGGAAAGTTTATGTATGTTACTAATTGTCCGTAGTCACTTATTACAATTCACTCAACAGAGTTCAGTTGAAAACTTTATTTGAAGTGTAGACAGCATTACAGCTCACTGTGTTCTGTTTAAATCTAGCACACTTTCATTGATCTTTAATATATTTGTTATATATTTATACTGGAGTATCAGGTACCAGAAAGAAGTACCATAAAGCCTTTCCTTAAAAATAATTATTATGGCATGTATAATGCCTACAATGATTGAAATGGTGTGACTTTTTTTGACAAGTAACTTATAGTTTAACAAAATGAATACCAAGCAGTAAGCTAAACCCTGTTTTTGGCAAGGGGAGGGGTCAAGAGAATCAAAGGAAAATGAATGGAGAATTAAAATGTGGATGAATGTAGCCCTAGTAATTATTGTACATACGTGAGTGTGGAACCAGGTAACTTGAGGGGATGTATGGGCTTGTCAGAGATGGGAGAGAATGATAAAAGGGGTGACACTAGACAAAATGAATGGGATTCAAAAGTTGACATATTAAATTGAAATTCTTGTACAAGTGAAGGTCATGCAAAAGTAATAAGAATCAATAAAAATGAAATAAAATAAGAGTTAAAGTAGCTATCAATTTTATATAAGTACAAAAATACAAAAAACTAAAGCAAGAAGTGATCCGAATTCTGAGAATCAGGTATAACAATAACTTGGAGATGTTTGTTTTAATTTAAATTCTATTGTAAAGGCGATGTAGAGATGGGTGGCAGTTACATAATGAATATATTATTTTTGAACAGTGTCACCTCCTCACTCATTTTATCTCAGTTTTTCCTCTGTTTTCTCCCCTCCCCACAAGTTGTCTTCATCACTTACAACATAATGTCTAGTAAATATCACTGCTGAATTGATTTACCTTTTGTCACACTGTTTTCTGTGCTTCCCCTTCCCTGTCCTATATCAGATAAACTTATATGCAAGACAAAGTGTACAGAAATAAAAAATAGTGAAAAAGAGAATAAACTGAAGGGAGAAAATAAGTGCCAATAGCACAATAAGAAACCACCCATTTCCATTTCTTGGGGTTCATTTTAATTATCATTTTATATGATCATATGCATATAGCTACGTTAGCCCTTGTGATCCTTTACTAATAATCCTCATTTGGTCTCACTTGGGTGGCCAAAAGGGAGCACTACTATACTGTTTGGTGGGAAGGTAAACTTGCTTAACCACTCTGAAAAGCAGGATAGAGGTTCCTCAAAGCATGATACATGGCTGGGTTTGGCCTAGTGGTAGAGTGCTTGCCTAGCATGCATGAAGACCCGGGTTCCATTCCTTGGTACCACATACTTAGAAAAAGCCAGAAGTGGTGCTGAGGCTCAAGTGGTAGAGCTCTAGCCTTGAGAAAGTCCAAGGACAGTGCTCAGGCCCTGAGCTTAAGCCCAGGACTGGCAAAAAAAAAAAAAAAAAAAAGCACCAGGATGATACATAAAGCACGCTTTCCTATTACCTAGCAATTCCACTTCTGGTTGTTTACTCCAGTGACCACAAACCAGGCCATAAAAAAAGCCACCAGCACAACCATGTTCATTGTAATATTGCTTACCATAGCCAAGATATGGAGTCAACCCAGATGTCCATCAATAGATAACGATCAAGAAGATGTGGTATAGATACACAATAAAATTCTATGTTTCCATCAGAAAGAATGAAATATCCTGATTCATAAGGAAAAGACTTGGAAAAAATTATATTGAGGGGAAGTAAGCTAGACTCAAAGGAACATAGCTGAATGGCTTCCCTCATTTGTAATAACTAAAATGTATCTATAAATCTATGAGTAAATGCAATGGATATTAAAAAGACAAATAATTACACTTGGACATGATTACTTAAAAAGCACCCCAAGCATTCACATTGTGGAGAAATGTATAATCAATCCACTTATGCAAACGTAGGCAAAAAAAAAAAAGAATCGCTTATTTTTACTCATATCCAGTGTATGGGCATTTTTAATTTTGTTTTTGTTTTTGTTTTTGGTGGGTCATGGGGCTTGCACTCAGCCTGGGCGTTGTCCCTGAGCTCTTCAGCTCAAGGATACCGCCCTACCTTTGAGCCAAGCGCCACTTCCGGTTTTCTAGAGATTAATTGGAGATAAGAGTCTCAGTCCCTTTTGTTTCCAAGCTGGCTAGGATTACAGGCGTGAGCCACTTCTCCTGGTTTATCCTTTTTATTTATTATTCTTTGAACACATCGTCTTTGGGATCCATTGTATCAGGCAACATGGAAAAATGACGGAGAGGAACTGGTGAATAAATGAGCTCTACCAACTAAATGACTCCTAATGTGGATCACATACACCAACTTTCACTAAGACAAATTGGACCTGGCATTGTGTAACAGCATGAAAAAGGGACTTGTGACTCCTCACAAGTTTCCTAGCTCACTGCATTCCCCAGGTGTTAATGAAGACCAGAGATGAGTCCTGCAATATACATTGTGAGAACTCTATATAATACCACTTCAATCAGGATAGTTCAAGAAAAATGAGTAAATACCTGTTCACACTTTGAACACTTTTGAAATCAGAAATTGAAGTTTAAATATGCTTTTAAAGGAAGTATGTAAAATGGACTTTCAGGCCTTCAAAATATAGATGTTGGAAAAGTGACAATATAATCAAACTTAATTATATCATAATAACAGTAAATTAAAAAACTTGTGACACAGTGCAAAACTGAAATCATGCAACATATTAGAATTCAAAATGTCTGAATAGGAAAAGGATACCGTGGATGTCTGTCTCTGGACCTGCATGGGTAAATGGGTAAAACAGGTTGGAACTTTGTGTCAAAATTCCTCATCAACCAATGAATAGTAACATTTTTATTTCATTTTATGTTTTTTTTTTAAGGTTTCCCTCCATTATGCTGAAGGAAACCCATCTTAGAGGAAACCTTTCATTTACAAATAAAGGATCAAGTAATTTCTACAAGTGGGCAACTATCTACTTTCTTTTTTTTCTCCATTAATATTAATAAGTCAGAAGAACAATTTCTGCTTAGAAATTCCAAGTATGATACGAAACATAATATCTCCACTGTGCAGAAAGAAGCAGAGCTCCAGGCAACTTGGCTAATCTTGAGCAGGTCATAATTCATTTTATGTGGAAGGCAGAGAGTTTTGAAATATGTGATCTTTGTTTCTAAATAGATACCAATCCTCATTTACTTTGTCTCCTGTGTTTTCTGTTTTATTTGTCTTGACTTACATACCGGGAGTTTTATGATGTGTCATAACATTTCAAATAGATGAAATGTGATAACCAATCTGCTGGCTGGTGCCATTCCCATGCTGGTGCTATGAATTTTTTCTCTCAACAGCTACCCTCAGTCTTTTTTTACTTCAAGACTAATCAAGGTCCTGTTGGTATTTGGTTTTTGTGAATATTTATCCAAATAGGTGCAAAGCTCAGTAGAATGATGTTTCTGCATCCTGGGCACCAAAAGAAAGCAGAAATGGCCTATTTACCTAAAGAATGTGGTGCTCAGCCATTCCCACTGCCTGATGTCTGCTTCCTGACATCCTCAGACTCTCCCTTTTGTCTTTTTGCACCTTTTTGCTTTACTCAGTCTCGTTGGTGAAGACCCTTTCCTCATGTTTCTTCCAATTAACCTACCTTCAAAGCACATCTGCAGGAGTTTCTTCTGTATGCATCTTTCTAGGTCTGTTAGTGGGATATAAATTCTGCATTCTCCCGTATGCTTGGTGTTTATACTTAATACACCACATTACCTAAAATTACTTAAGTACAGAATGACTATCCCTGCTTCTTGTTTATTTCACATCAGTTGCCAGTCCTACTCAGCATTTTGGTAGCTAACAGGGCTTTTGCCTACTACTAAGCATGAAGGAATTTGTTATTTGCTATTTAGTGTAATTATTTTTTTAAAAAAGCATATAAGGCATTTATCATTGTCACTGCTTACCTTGAGTGTGCTTTGCTTACCAAATGAAAATCTTGCTATATGTAATATTAGTGATTAACTTTTCTCTAAATGTTTCTGTTGGGATATGAATTAAGCTAAATTTATAATTGTGATCCTGAACTTTTTTTCAGTGTCCAGATATAGTTTTGCCCATAAAGAATGGATTTATAGAAATCGAATACTGGCTTTTTTCTGTAATTGGCTTTACTCTGCTGCAGTCAGATATTTTGGGAAAAGAGCTTGAGTGAAAATATGAGGAAAACCTTTTCAAATCTACTGTCGTTAGAAAGGCTGCCCTCTCTTTTCTAACAATAGAAGCAAGACATTTTAGATAACATACCAAAATTATTATTGATCTTTTTCAGTGAATGATTTTATTTTCTGATAGTTGTTCTGCTATATTTCTGTTTCAACTTCTATGGTAAATTTTCAGTCCTCTGACGGTTTCAATGGGCAAATCTAATAGAATGATTATAATACTCATTACTATTAATTAGCACTGTAATTAGAATAATCACTGCGATATGAAAGAATTTAAACTAATAGTACATACTCAGCAAAAGAGTAAAAATGATACCAATCCAAAGAATTCTTTTGCATGTTGAATGTCTACCTTCAACTTTTATACAAGGAACTTCAAGCAATTACTATATTTAGGAATGATGTCTAAGTTATCATATAAATTTGTTCAATATTATTTTATTGTAAAGGTTTCTTGGTGATTAATTCTGAATATTACATAGTTTCTTAAATTGATGTCACTTGCAAAGCAATGGACGATTTGTAAGTTCATAATTGAGAACTGAATAATTATTACTTCATTGAACAGAATTGCATTTAATTGATCGATTCCATTTCCCCAAAAGTGCCACTCTTAGTACATCACCTGAATTTTATAATATTATGTATCATAGCCTATGATGCTGTTAACATTGTAGAAGTAGAAAGTCTACCAGGAAAATACTTAACAGAATTTCTAATTAGTTTCACTTACTAAAATGAACATTTCAGCAGTATGCTCTATGGTAATTGTATGTGATTGTTTTCCTGTGCACGGTAACTTATTTTTACAGTTTGTATGAACCATTAGAAAAGTTAATTCATTCAAGGAACACATTTTTTATTTCTTTTGTCGGGTACAGTATTTAATAATAGGAGGGAGATGATAATTCACTAAGACTGAACAAATACTCTGGGTGGTTATATTCCTCTATGAATGGTTTTTGAAGATAGGGATAGAGGGAAAGAGCTAAGAATTTAATTCCATCCTCGTGATGGAGGAAGCCCAAGTTGAACTGAAATATTATTCCTTACCGGTAATGGCATGTTTTGAATGCTTTGCCAATAGTAAGAGCTATAAAACAGCTAACTAGCTTATATCCTCCAAAAACCTACTATATCAAACTAGACTATAAGACACAACATTCTATAACTTAGACATGAGTAAATTCACTGAATTTTCCCTGACAGAATTCGATCCCACGGAAAAAATGTAGTTTTAGAAAACACTTTTTACATGCTTAGAATTCAATTACTGTTTTATATTGTTTTGTTTACTAACTATAAGTAATTCTATGTAATAATGTTCTTACAAATCACATCAAGATCTTACCACCATCATTTCTCTAAAGTAATTCCTGCACATGAAATTTTTGTTAATGCTTAAATTTTAGTAGATTAAATTTTAAATTCTGAGAGTAGATATTCTAAACTATCACCAGAACTGTTATCACCAGGTTGTTAGTAAAAACTTTCCATATGCTTGGACTATAGAGAAGAACATCCACGATCTGCAAGGTTCAGGTCATTAACATAAAATATTAACTTGCACAGGTGGACACAAAATTTAAGAAGGAAAAATGGAAATAATTTGAGGAAGGTGAGGGAATATAAATAGCCTCAATTACACTTTAAATGTGAATATGTATAATCAGAAAAGTTTCCATTTCTTTCAATCAAGTGTACACGTAACATTGCTGAGTCTATGTACTGATATTGATTACTGATAAAGTGAGGCAGGACTCTGCCAGTTTCCTTTCTGCTACTCTAATGCAAAGCTCTGTTCCATTTTCTGCCTAAGGAAACTTATCATCGATTTCCACTGACTGGGAGAGAGAATTTTGATGCAAGTTCCTTAACATGGTAAACTATACCCTTCAATTGTTTGTTTTGAGATAGATGAGAATATTATTTTTACTAACACACATTATAGTGTTTCTCTATAAAATTCCATTATAAAACAATGGAGTTATAATAATGTCATTTTGCCAAAACTGCTAGTCCGTGATTCATTTTAACATTTTATAAATTATGTTCATCTGAAACAAGAAAATTATATATACATAATTAGTGAAGTGATTCAGACTTAAAACACAAATTATATTTCCATTTGAAAGATTCAGTACATAAATTTAAAAAATATTCTTGAAGTCAAGAATATGGGTTAAGTGTTGAACAAGTTTATGTAACTCTTCATGCTATAAAAAAGCCACTTATTATCTTGATGAAAATTTTCCATATGAAAAAAACATTACCACACTTAATCTAGTATATAATTAGTATGCCATGTTTTCTCTTTCCCTAATTTTTCAATTTGACCTTTTGTGGTATTTTGAAGGCATACAAGAATGAAGAAAATCCTACTGTTTAATCATTTTATGAACTTAGGTTACATTAAACTGTTCAGCCTTGATAGCTTTGGGTGTCATAGAAAATATCACTCTTCATTTGTTTTCTTCAAAAATAGTAATTCCAGCACTTTACAAAATTAATGTATATAGAACAGTCTAATTAAAGCTTATATATGATGTGAATCACAATTAAAAATTTAAATAGACTTTATTTTAATATATTTTAAAGTGCTGAGATAAAGGTGAAGTAGTTTTAAGTTGTTCTTTTGGGGTTAAGCCTGAATCCAGTCTTACCTTTTTAAAAAATGTTAAGAATTTGCCAAAGTAGAGTATATTTCATTTTACATTTTGACACCACAGACAGTAGCAGAAAAAATATGTCAACATGACACTGGTAGGAATTTGGGAGATTTTTGCCTGTTTGAGTTAAAATTGTAGATGTAAGATAGTATTAAAGATAGATTATTTTCTTGCAACCCATTGTTTTGCTTCAAAAAGAATGAAAATTCTATTATATCTTAGAAGGCGTTCAGGATTTTCATTTTTCCTTTGGCTTTCAGTAATTTTGCTGTGATGTTTATTTACAGCTGCCTTTATGTTTACCTCATTTTAGAACCTTGGTCCCAAACTTGGTTAAAATAGAAGTTGAATTATTGGTTATTCTCCTTCAAAAGAAATTTCTGACATAACAATAGTTTTTATTTTTTTATCTTCGAACTGTCTGAACAATTTATTTTGTGAAAGTTTGCAGATAACTTATGATTATATTGGCAGCCAAAGTAGTAAATTGTAATAAATCATATGTTTTATTCAACTGTCTGATATGAGATGACTTTACTTTAGGCAGATGGAAAAATTATTGGAAGACATTGGAGGGCAGAGGGAATCTCCCAGCTTTGAATCTAAAATGAACAGATAATCCATAGCCCCCCTTAGCCCACTGCTATCCCAACTCTGCCATGCCTCCCAAACAACCCACCTCTGTGCTGACTATGAGAATTTAAGGTTTTAGTGTGGCTATGGAGATCCTGATATAAAGGAGAGAGCAGAAAAGTCATTCTTAAGGGCACAAAATCACCAGACACAGCTAGTTTTCTGTCTTTACAACCCATCTATTTTGGATAAACTCTCTGAATATCTGTCCTGCTGAAAAGCTGTAGGCAGTGCCTCCAATAAAGTATATTCAGGACTAGAATCAGGGTTGTTCCCTCAGATCTTCAGCATCTTCAATTTTGGAAACTATCTTTTAGTTATGCTGGAGATTACTCGAGTATGACTGTAGGAACTGACATGCACTACTTCAGATGCACGGAAGGAGTTAGTTTTATTTTCTGAAATAACCTTACAGGTAATTGAGTAAAAACTAATCCAAAATAGTGAGCCTGTGTTAAACACATTTGATTCACATGCCAGGACCATTCCCCACACAATATTGTGTCTTACTATAACGTTTGACATATTGCTGTTTCTACCATGTCTCTCTAGTCGTTTAATGATATTGCAAGAAACATCAAGATGATGATGATAATCATTATTATTATTTACCAAATCCTGAAACTTTATGTGATTACTCTAAAGAATTCTACAAGATAGTTAAAAACAACAACAGAAAGTTCTAATATTGGCTGTGGATCACTGAAGTAAATGCAAGTGAGTTTAGATTGCTTCTCAGACACTAATAGTCTCATTCAGAATATAAAACATTCAAGCCATGTATTAAAGCTAAAAGAAAATTTGTGCTGAAGGAGAATCCATCAACTGCCAGAATGTTACATATGATCCAAACTTTTCTGGAGAACAGAACCGTAGAATAGAGTTACAAAAAGATATTTCTAAATTTATTGCTAACTTCCCAACTCCCCCATCTTTGGATTTAAATTTAAGGCCACACACATACCTCCTCTATCACTTGAGCCACTCTGCTAACACTTTTTGACATTTGTCATGTTCAAGGTAGGGTCTCATTTCATATTCATATCTAGGACAGCCAGAACTTTGATCCTCCTATTTGTGCCAATAACTGTAACTTTCCTGTTCCTTGAGATGACTGAGATACCAGATACCCACTATTGTATTCAGCCATTAATCAAGATGGGATTATTTCAAGCCTTTATGCCTAGGTGAGCCTCAAACCATGATTCATCTCTTCTCTCTCTTCCAAGTGTCTAGAATTGCAGGCTTCTACAGCTATGCTGTAGAAGTTAAAATTGTACTATCATTTTATGCCCCATCGTTTTAAAATACTTTCTTTGTTCTATCGTAGAGAGCACAACTAATACACTAAATTTATAAGCATTTAGTTTGAGCTTACATGAACAATGCTTATTATCATACAAAAACTCTACTTCCATTCACATTCTTCCCTGTCTTAAATTGTTTTCTGACAAACTGCATCTTTTTAATTTTGTATGGCCATGAACTTCACTTCTAACTTGACAGGGTACACTTGTTCTTTTTAAATCATGTAGCAAATAAAAAGAATAATTTTAACTAAGAAGCTAATTAAAGTTATTTAATAGTAAGTGATGTTTAACTGTGTTTACTTATACCTAAGTGTTTTCTGATGTGTCTCAGATGCTTATATTTAATAATGTCTAATACATTATACATAATGTATAATGCATTGTTGCAAAAATAAACTAGAGAAGCTATTATATTATATATTTATAATATAGTATGTATATCATATATGTTGTATATTATATATCATATATAATTATAAAATATACAATTATACTATATATAAATTATATATATATAATTTAATTTTCCCTAGAAGGATAAAAGTCGTAGTCCTTTTTCTATCCATTAGGATGTTAGTGGAAGACTGTTATAAACATACTCTAAAGTTAATCATCATATCAACAATGAGAGAGAAGAACAAAATGGAAAACCTTTCTATGATCTGTAACTTTCTAAAATACAAATTCCCCTTCAAACACCATAAGTCATATAAACTGAATGCATTATATTGTTACTCATACTGTTCATCTACTTAATTTTGTGGCCTTTTTTAAATGTGTGAATTAGTTTGATCATGCTCTATCTCCCACATTTAGTCAAAGCATATTAATTACTTCAGTGTAATGGCAAATTTAGAGCATACTGGCATGCAAGACAAGGATAGGGAGGTGCTATGTATCTGGTTGTATTATGTAGTACTAACAGTGTTTAAAGTCCTGGGTTAGATAGTATTAACATGAAAGAAACATGTCTTATACTGTCATTAAAATATGAGATATATTTATAATGAAAACAGTTTAGATATGATTTTAGGTATGATTTACATATTTGCATAGTGCTATATCTGTATAATTAGCATACCTAGGGGTAACAATAATTCCTTAAGAAATCATTATATTAACATATTGATTTCTTTGTAATACACTGTTTCCTGCAGAAGATATATGAAACACTATCAAGAAAAACTACATGATAATATTCAAGGTTTGACAAATGTGGAATTTACATATATATTTATTTTTTGCTAATTGTTAAAATATTGAAATATTACCCTGTGGTCAGTTGGACAGATGCTCAGGAGTGGGGTTGATGGATCATAAGCTTCTTTCTATTGCACTGTATGTGATTCTTTTCTTCTTCTTTGTGTTATATTTATAGAGATATTACGCAATTCCTTGCTCTTTTGAATGAGTCCTTCAACTCAAGTCTTTGTATTTATTTTCACTGTGCAGTCAAGCCCTATTGAACAATTAAACATTCGTAGTTTCCCTTACCATAGCTTAAGATCATTTCCTCCACAAAGGATTTCATAACCTTCAGCTAGGCTAATGTTATCCTGTACACTGTAAGCCCTATACCATTTACAGTTCTCAGGAGTTTAATCTTTGAATAATAATTTATACAATTTGGTTAGGGATATAAATCTGTGGAAGAATGCTTGCCTCGTATTTGAAAGGGCCTGGTTTTGATCTCTAGCAAAACACACAACACACACACACACACACACACACACACACACACACAGACTTGTTTAAAAAACTGATCAGAGTGATCATGAAGGTGTCTTTTCCAAGATTCCTTCCTTTAATAATGCAGTTACTCATCACATTCGCATTCATACCATAATGGAATGGATAATAGACTCTACTAACCTTTGTCCACACTTGCTAACATTTTCACCTATGACATGTAAAAAATATTTCTATATTTTTAGATGAACATTTATCTACTTCTCTATTTCCTTTTTGGGGAGTCTTTTCTATTTCACTTTCTGTCTCTTTTTGATTCTTAGTGGCCTATTCTTTTTCATAATTCTTCATGGGATCAGGGCAGGAAAAACTTGAAAGATCTGCATGCAATGTCTCTGTTAAGTATAAAAATATTTCATTTATAGCCTTCAGTTCTTTTTATCTGCTTCTTTTTGAAAAATTGGATCATGAATTATACATACCAGAGCAGCATGAAATATTCAACTCATGTTCTTTCATTCCATTTCAGCCTACCAAACAAAGAATGGTTTGAGCAGAGGGAGAGGGTCTATAGATGTCAATATACCAGCAATATTTAAGGGGATTTTCTCTTAGCAGGGCATACGTGAAAAGGATAACACAGTAAGATTTCATACATTGAGCAACTCTATTTAAGGCACCCAGCTGAAACAGAAACTTTCTTTTAAGTACATAGGGCATGCTTCTTAAAATGCAACCATTGTTCCTAAAAAGACTCAGAAAAGTAACACTATAAAATACACAATTATATTTTAGGGAATTGCGAAGAGTCAATATGGTTTCTAAGGCATTTGCATTCTAAGACATTTAAATAGTCACAAACACAAACATATTCATCATTAACTCAATTTGTGACCACTTAGTTCTTCTGTTCAGCTTGATATTCCAGTAAAATTTCCTTACAGAAAAGTTGAGTGCTGGTGGCTGGAAACCATTTGAAGCCAACCCAAGCAGGAAAGACTGTGTAAGTTTTATCTACAATTAACCTACAAAAAGCCAAAAGTGGATCTGTTGCTCAGGCAGTAAAGCACTGGCTTTGAGCAAAAAACTCAGGGACAGTGCCAAGGCCCTGGATTCAAGCCCCAGGACCAGAACATCAACATCAACACATAACTCTTTCAGCAAATCTTTGAAAAATCTAGGCCAAGTTTCCTGTAAGAATTGAGGAATTCTGAACTATATTTACATACCTGAGAGTAGTTTCAATTTATTATTGACAAAATCTTTCTTAGGAAAAGTATAGTACAATAATAAAATTATTGATCCAATAATTTTAATAAAAAATAAAGTTATTGAATCAATATCCAGACATACCCATTTGTGATCCATCACATCCAGGATTTGTCTTTTCTTTTTGTCAATTGCTGGGTGCTATTGCATTTTATTTAACAGTGAAAAGTCATTTCCCTATCTAATGTAGAGAAAGAAAAGGGAAACGGCAAAGCAAGTGAACTAAACCACAATCTTACTACTGCTTCATTTAGTTTATAATGCATATCATGTACAGAATGCAATACATTTCCTTAGAGTAATAATTTATCTGTGCTTTCTTTGAACTTTTTTCCTATCCTTTCTTTTTTTCCATGTCTTTCCTTTCTTTCTTCCCTTTGTTTGTTGCCTTCCTTTCTCCTCTCCCTTCTTATCTTTCTACCTTACTTTCCTTTCTGTTTTCCTTTCTTTTCCTCCCTCTGCCTGCCTGCCTTCCTTCCCGCCCTCCTTACTCACCCCCCACCCCACTGGCCTGTGTGTGTGTTCTTGCAAGTCCTGGGGCTTGAACTCAGGGATTGCTGCTATCCCTGAGCTTCTTTCGCTCAAGGGTAATGGTCTAACACTTGAACAACAGCTCTACTTGTTTGTTGTTCTTTTAATAGTTGTTTGTTTGTATGTGTGTGAGTTGGGGGGGGTATCATGGGGCTTGAACTTGGCCTTGGTGCTGTCCCAGAGGTCTTCAGCTCAAGGCTACTTCCATACCCTTGAGCCAAGCCCCACTTCCTATTTTCTAGAGGTTAATTGGAGATAAGAGTCTCAGGTCCTTTTATGTCCAGGCTGGCCTTGAACCTTGATCTTCAGATCTCAGCCTTCTAAGTAGCTAGGATGACAGACATTAGCCACTGTGCCTGGCCTAGTAGTTTATTTTATTTTATTTTATTTTTTGCCAGTCCTGGGCTTGGGCTCAGATCCTGAGCTCCAGCTTTTTTTTTCTATGAATGTAGTGCCAAGGAATCGAACCCGGGTCTTTGTGCATGCTAGGCAAGCACTCTACCACTAGGCGAAACTCCCGGCTCTAGTAGTTTATTTTTTATTGAAGATAAGAGCCTTATGTACTTTTCCTGTTTGGACTGTCTTTGAACCATTTTCCTCAGATCTCAGCCTTTTGAATATCTAGGAATAGAGGAAGGAATGAGCCATGGGCCCCCAATGTTCGTAGATCTCTTTTAATGGTGTAGCTTGATTTTCATTGAATTTCTTTATATTAACTTAGAATTCATTTAGCTTTTTAATTATGTCCTTATCAAATCTTTCTATTCCCCTCTTGCTATCATAACTGTGTTCACAAAATTTCTTGTAATGGTCTTCTTTCATTTCATAGAAAATTTTCTGCAGTTTTTCAAGCCCAATATTCAAGGTTTCTTCTACCTCAGTGTAATCCTGTTTCTTTATTTTATATGTGTTTTCTTTTGGGGGGTTCTGTATTTTTCTGATTTCTCATATTTCTTGTATTTATGTGTTGGAAGTTACTCATTTGAAGATCTATTTTGGAACTAACTTTGTGACACTACTTATAGTTTTTTTCTCAAAACAGTTTGATGCCATTCCTTTATATCTCAGAATGTTACATTCCCTGAATTTCCTGCATTTCTATTAAAACTTTAGCTATCACCTGAATTATGCCTTTACTTGTGGCCTTCAGCTGGTTAACTGCAGAAAAGAATTTTAGAGTTATCTACCTAGGGTGTTTCTGAACCTCAATTCTCAGACTTTAGTCTCCTGAAGAGTTAAGATTCTAGGACAGCTGGACATTTTTTGTCAATACTCATTCACACTTTTGCTCTATAAATTCTTTCACCAGGTTGTTTTTATCTCCTTTTGCTTACTTGTGTACAAATGGTAGTTCTATGTGGATCCAGGTACATTACCATGCAAGTGACATTTCACTGGATTAATATGTTTTTCTTGGAGTAATTAACCACTTATTTTAATAGAGAAACTTCATTCTATAACTGCGAATACTTCCTGTTGCTCGAAATTGTTCTAAAAGAACTTGCAAATAACACAGTTTCACTTGTTCATTTGAAGGGTTTTTTACAACTGGAAAAGCTATTTAATGGTAAGATAAATGACATGAAGCTATCTAAGGGGAGGCTGATGTGGATATTGATTTATCTTGAACATATTTTTAGCTAAAATATTCTACACATCATTGTTTCACAGATAGATAGATAGATATCTGTATATATAGATATAGATATGGATTTATACATATCTATGTGCAATCTATAGAATACAGACATTTTTATGTAGGTTGTATATATGTATACATATCTAGACCTATCTATTAATTTCATTTTTAAATTTATTATATTAATTATTTATTATGTTTATTTACTATCATTGCAGCAGTCTCAACTAAGAACTTTGTTTCTTTCTTTTTTTGTGCTGGTGCTTAAATCCAGGGCCTGGGACCTGTCCCTGAGTTTTTTTGTAGTTGTTGTAGGATACCTCACTACCACTTGAACCAAAGCATCTCCTCCAGCTTTCTTGGTGGTTAATTGGAGACACAAATTTCATGGACTTTTCTGCCAGGGCTGGTTTTGAACTGTGGTCCTCCAGTCTCAGCCTTCTGATTTGCTAGGATTATAGGTGTAAGACAATGGAACCCTGCAACAAGGAACATTTTTTTAAACATTTCACTACTGAAGAAGTGCCACAGACGTCTAACCTTGAGTGACTTTCTAAGGATAGGCTGCATCCTAAGTAGCAATAGAAGTTTTGAAGATTAGAAGTCTCTGCTTTTAGAAAATTAAAAGATTTAGGAGTCAGATCTTCCTAATCAACAAAGTTAAAACCAAAGTATAAGAAAAAAAAAACCCACTCTGCAAGTAACTGTCTTGGATTAAACACTCAGCAAATTTGCTCCATTGATGTTCACTTAGATTTTTTGTAAAGTTGAGTTTTTGAAAAACACATATTTTGAGTGGTTTGTTAAGAGAGAAAGTAAGTGCATTGATTAAAAAGGAGCAAAATTAATAAAGCCACATTTGGAATATATGAAATATTGTGTTCATACCAGTAGTTGTATCTCTAATTCCCGTTGCTGTTGTCAGATCTGAGTTTTTGTTTATGTAACACATTATAGGTCAAACCAACAGTCACAAACTATTTTCTAATTATTGAGATCATCATGCAGAAATAATTTTAACTTTGGTTTGTTTCCTTTTAATCTCAGAATTGTCTTCCATCGCCTTCATTTTATTTAAAACCATTCATTTTTTTAAAACAGTACACATAAGATGAACTTCTAGTGCATGTTAATTGAGAGACTGTTGGAAAAATTCTTTTCAGTATCTCAGCAAAATATGGGGGTAAAAATAGCTGAGATGTTTATTTCTTGGCAAACTGAATTTCTGAAATGTATGATAAGCTGGCTTAAAGAGAAATGCCTTACAAAAACAGATCCTAGTCCTTCATCAATCCTTTATTTGTTAAGAATGGGCAGGAACTCCCAGGCCCCCTGGAGGCACTGTCTTCTTAGCCTGCCCTCCTTACAGTTCAGTGGAATGATTCCCTGGGGAGGTATTCTACATAACACAGAATAATTCATTTTCCTGTGTGCTGACTGTGAACAGCTCATTTTTAGTAAATGCATGGATTTTTCCTTAACTTCTTTGAAGCTGACCGACTCACTCCTTAATCAGCAGTTTCCTTCATTCTTCACACAATTAGTATCCATCTACATGAGACTATGCTTCTTTCTTAATAACTTGAGGTGGGGTGCATACAAATACATGGTCATTGTGTGGTGAGTCAGAAGAAATGAAATGAATAGTGACTCAAGAAACATCCTAGTGTCAGGGTGGTATATTTAAGACATTGTTCTCTGAAATATATATTAGGGTACTCAATTATAACAGATAGAGAGTTACATAGCCCTAGCTATAACTAGTATTTCAGAAAAAGATTAGATGACTCAAAATTGCCTTGAATGAAATGTTCACAACCAGCTTAGAGGCCAACTCTGTTGACCTCTAATACTGTACAATCATATAGTTTTTTTAAACACATAGCTTTGGCATTTTTTAAAGCAATTCTGCTAGTAAACTAATTCTCTTAGTTTGTGAAAAGCACTGCAACAAAATACCACATACCAAGTGGCTGAAATGGCATATAGTCCATGTCAAGTTTCTAGATGAGAATAACCAGCCACAAGTCCTTTTGAATGGCCCGAGGAACCAGTTGCCAATCTGGTAGCTTCTGGCAGCTTTTTAGGTATATTCAGTACTACTTGTGGCCACAGAAATTCAATCTTCATGTAGGACCCTACTTTTGAAATAGGGAAGGAAAGGAAGGGAACACAAGATGAATGGGAGGGGGTTGGGAGAGGGAAACAGACAAAAACATGAGAAGTGGTATCAATGCACAAGAAATAATGCACCTACTACCTGATGAATGTAACTGTAACCCCTCTGTACATTATTCTGACAAGATAAATAAATATCCCCCCCAAAAGAAGGTTCTACATTTCTCCTTCCTACAGAGACATTCATCAGACTGGATTTGGGGTACAAGATGCTCTAGTAGAGCCTCATCTTTCTTTGCATGAACAATCAACCTTTTTTCTAATAAGAGATAATTCTGTGTCTCTGTGAGTTATAATTATAATATATAAATTCGCATATCATCATTTATCCACAATTGTAATGCAAACCCTTCCTTCCAAATGGTTCACACTTAAAATAATTTACTATGTAACACTAAAACTGAAGTACTTTGATTGGATTTGAAAATGAACCTTTTGCAAAAGTTGTATATGAATCCTGGATGATTTAAGACATTGTCATAGCAATTGGATTTAAGTTGGAAGTTATTATGCATGCTCAGTTGGCAGTGGAAAGGGCAGAGTAAATTAGGATTTTAAGTTTAGTTTTCTATAAGGCCCATAAACATCATGCTGTATTGAAGGCAAAGCTATTTCATATTCACCTATACTTCTTCAAAACACGCTCATCCCCTTCAAAAAGAGAACTTTGGTTTTGATGCTATTGATGAAGAATGTGCCTCAGTGGTACATTCCTTATTTCATGCCTTCCATTATCAAGAAGTTTTATTGTTTTTTTTCCTTCTAAAATTTACCTTGACAGGGCATTCCTTTTGACAAAGAATAAACTTTCATATACAGTGAAAACTTTTTTTTTACTCACAACAAAAAGTTAAATCCTGCTGAGTGCTTCCCCAGGCTTCTATAAAAATTCACAGGTGAAGTTCAGCCACCTTAATAAGAAAACTAAAACAGCTTTGATCAGCTACACAGAAATAGTTTTTTCTTCCAGGCACATTAAAATAGAGAAAGCCTTGTGTATGGCCTGCAATTTCTTACTACAGGAGTCTTAAGACAAAACTTTAACATTACTTTCTGACTTTAAAAGATCATTTGTAACAATCTCAAACTACATCTGATAATAAGTTATGTTATGACCGTGACCTTTATTTCATCTATTTTTTGAAAAATAGTTAGGACATAATACATGCTTAATCTAAAAATGGTTTGTGTCAAGGACTGGTACTGTATCTCAGTGGTAAAAAGACTTCCTTAATTTGTGCAATTCCCTGGTTTGGATGCTTTTGCCTACTAAAAAGTGTTTTTAAAGGGTCAGTTATGATAATTCATGCCTTTAATACCATTCATCCCTATAAAGGTTCTAAAACCAAATCACAAAAGCCAGCTGTGTTAAGACAGAAATAATGAAACTCCAACTTTAAACTGAAGGAATTTAAAACAATGTATGCCTTGAAAACTGTTATGATTATCGTGTACATCACTGATTCTTTTTTTTTTTTTTTTTGTCAGTCTTGGGCTTGAGCTCAGGGCCTGAGCACTGTCCTTGGACTTTCTCAAGGCTAGAGCTCTCCCATTTGAGCCTCAGCACCACTTCCAGCTTTTTTCTATGTGTGTGGTACCAAGGAATCAAACCGGGGTCTTCGTGCATGGTAGGCAAGCACTCTACCACTAGGCCAAACTCCCGGCCCTCACTGATTCTTTTATGACCACCACCTCATGGTGAAAAATGTTCTAGGATGCCCAGAAAAATAAAAGAAAAAAAAAGTTAACTTTTCCTGTGTTTCAGGAAGTGTCTGTATGGGCACAGAGTTTACTTAAATGAACACATTAGATAATACATTAGGAGAATAATCTGCACTATGGAGAGAAGATAGTAAGTTTACAAGAAACTCTTTTTCATAAACACTCAGTATCCTAATTTTATGGTGTGTATAGTCTTAAATTACTGTCACTGTCTCAAAAACTGTAGACAGTTACACTGAATATGCTCACTGAAAAATTCTCATCACTAAGCTTGTTTTCAGACCTCTAACCCCATAAATATTCACTCTAAATTTTCCCTGATAAACATTAAAAATACTGTGCGTAGTTATGCCGGGGCCAACCGGCAGCAAACCAGGGTTCGCAGATTGGGGTTCCTGAAATAGGGGGCAAGGACTAGGAAGAAATAGAAGAGAGACAGACACACCGGGTCCGGGATGTCTGCAGTCCAGGTAAAGACTCCCCGTTTATTTTCCACTCCCCTTCCTCCCTTCTTGAGACCCAAGGAACTTCCAGGTGTTACATTCATATGGTAAATCTCAGGTCATTTAAACAGAATAAGGCCAGAAAACAATAAGACAATAAAGCCATTGTCTGATGTAAATCAAGGTACAGTTTGATCCCACTCTGGCTCCCAACATAGTTATTCTATGATAGACTAAGTTTCATACAATTAAGTTTTGCTGGATCAACATTTTACTCTCATAGTCATTGTAAATAGGATATTGGTTATCCATTTGAACACCGAATAGAGACTCAATGATATTTCATTGAGATGAAGACTGTTAACTCATAAAAACTCACTGCTACTTTTAAGGATTCCTGAACTTCCAGCTTGGAAATCTTTCTAGGAAATAGTGAGGAAAGTTCAAATAAAATTGAGTTTTACTTATTTTTATTCAGTTCCCTTATTTTCTTTTTTACAAATAAGGATTCTTGGGACTGGTCATAGAGTCATAGAGTAATTTGCCCAAATACCGGTATGGCATTGGGTTCAATCCCTAGAAGCACCAATGTTCCTTTTTAAAGGACCATTTTACATATAACCATATTTTAATCCTTGGTAAGAGCCTATCTGGATTCTAGCAACGGTATTATCAATCTCTTTGATGTTTTTATAATACTAGGTCGAGAAAGGAAGAATTCACAAGAAGCAATTATTCATTTGTTCAAATTCTTATTTCCTTCTCCCCAACCCCCTTCTTTTTCTTCTTATTTGATCTCAAGAGAATTTAAAAATCTAAGATAATATTGGGATGCTAACATATGACAAAATTGTTGGGTTTCTTTTAAATCTGGGATCCAAATATATACACAGAGTTATATCACCATCCTATGTTAGATTATTTATTACAGACTTTGTGAGAACAATAATCTTTTTAAAAAATTTTTTTTCTGGGAATTTCTTTATGTAATTCCACCTAGCAGAATCTTTGTGGGAACTAATTGAGTTTTCAGAGGGTGATGGTAAACTAGGATCTAGAAGTACAAGGTTAGGTAAACATCCATTTCAGTGGAATTGACTTTCCTGATGGAATCACATGAGTCTATTTTTTAAACCAAGTTTCTGTTCTCTTGAAATTTTAATTCAGGCACACAGCTCCCTAATTAGAAAATTTTAATCAAAGACAATTTAAAATAACATTGACCACTGGGGTGAATTTTTGTCATAAAAAATTGTTCATGTGAAATGCCTGTTTGAACAAAACGGGGAACAACAGTGAACAGGGGTTTTGCTTTTTACTTTTCTGTCTAAATGAAAGATCACCTGATTTAATTCCATAGACTTCCATTTGTTTCTGTACCTCTCTGATTATTTGTCACCAGTTGGGCTGATTGTGTGGCTTGAAGGCATTCTCAAGGTCCCAAGTTATCTCTTAAAATGACTTACCAATCTTTCTTATGTGTGTTTATATTTCAAAATGTATTTTCCTGTATCAAGACTATCTCCCTTGCTTGCAGAAGTAATATAATTAGACTCTTGTAATTTCATACTGCTTCCTGCAGTTTCTCTCTCACTTCCTTAAGCTCTTCCTTTCCATTTTCTTTCCTCTTTTGGAAAATTTTGAAATGAACTAATAAGAAGATATGTTATGGGTAAAGTATCAACTATTTCATATGAATAAACACTAGGTAATTCCGACAGAAAATATAAAATAAAGAATTAATTGATTTCTTTTGAAAAAAATTGTCCTTTACTTTTCCATTTGCCCAAACTACAACTGAGACAAAGCAAAGAAACAGGGATTTAACTATGGCTCTCAGTAACTTAAGTCCTGATGTTTATGCTGCAGGAAGAGAAGAAATACACATACCTTTGACATATGCATTGTTTATATTGCAGATATTTCTGTGTTTTGCATGTTTTCTCTGTTGTTCTGGGTTATTAGTACTCTTAGTTATTTCATTGAATTTTAAAATCAAATTTGTTTAATATATCATATCTAAATGTAATTATTTGTTTTTTTACTATTAACTGGAAAAGCTTTTTGATTTTTAAGTTTTATTTTATTGTGAAGGAGTTGCATAAGTAATGAGTACAAGGTTTGATGAACATAGTTGTCCCATCTTTCATTTTTATAGACATATTATAGTTATTGCAAATGAGGGAAACTATATAGCCTGCATTCCTTTAGGTTTGACTTACTTAGCTAATATAATTAAACATCGCTCTAAGCATTCACACACTGAAAACAAAAAAAGAATATTTTTAGAAGGTCACAATGTCTCAATAGCTATTTGTACCACTAAAATGATGCTCATGGAAATGAACTCCAAGAAATAGGAATAAGAGGCTTTTTTAATTGTATTGTTTTCAGTTATTTCTTTTTGCTGTGGTTTGTTGCCCTGTTTGGTTTATGCCCTGTGGTCACTATTTTTGATTTGTATATACTTGGAAATGGTGGGACAAGTGGTGAACCAATTCAACAGAGAAACTCAAGACACGGCTTTAGAAATCAAATGTACAATCTGGGGCAGTGGATTGGTGGAGGAAAGTGGGAGAAAAAATGGGGAGGGTAACACTGTTCAAAAAGAAATATGTTCATTACTTTATCATTTTATCCCCTCTGTACATCAACTTTATAATAAAATTTAAACTAAAATAAAATAAAACCACGTCTGCTACAACTATAATCTTGCACTTGGGAGGCTAAGATAATATAAACATCATTTTCAGGGCACCCTAGTTCTAGATCATTTGAAATATATAAGACGACAAAAAAAAAAGAAAACAAATAGGAACTGGTAAAATAGTCCGTGTAGGGACTGGGAGTTTGGCCTAGTGGTACAGTGCTTGTCTTTCATGCACGAAGGCCCAGATTTGATTCCTTGGTACCACATACATAGAGAAAAGCCAGAAGTGGTGCTGAGGCTCAAGTGGTAGAGCTCTAGCCTTGAGAAAGTCCAAGGACAGTGCTCAGGCCCTAAATTCAAGGGCAGGACTGGCAAAAAAAAAAAAACAGTTCAGTGTAAGAATAAGCCATATAATGAATGATTGTTGTCCTTAAGGTACTATGTTATATCTCATCTCTTTTGCTGTCCCTTGGTTATCTCATATTGTTACAGTATTTTACCTTGTTATCTGATATATCAGACATATTTGTATTTGGTTATTTGAAATTGGCTAGGGAAGGGGGGGAAAACAAGATGAGGGGTGGGGGTGGGGGGGAGGGAAATGGGGACCAAGATATGTGAAAGGGTATCAATGTATGTGAAGTAATGCACCTTCTATGTGGCAAATATCATGTAACCCTTCTATCAATTACAATAAAAATATATAAAAATAAGAAAATTTAAAAAAAGAATGCCTATTTAAAATGTGCAATGTCCTGAACTTGATAGTCAGCACTATAAAAGCAACAAGAATATTCCTCTCTGATTTTTCTGCCCTGAAAATATGTTGGAATATAATTTTGTTAATTCAGTTGTAGATTTTATCTTCTTAAAATGTGAAAAATACTTTGTTTCAACCCTTTGAAATCCTATCATTTTATCATATTTACCAATCATAAAAAGACACATTAAAATGTGATATTTAACTACTAAATAGAGTTATGATCATTTAAAAATAGCATATTCTTACAAGTCTTTGACTTTTATTGTGGGTCATGGGGTTTGAACTCGTCCTGGGGCGCTGTGCCTGAGCGCTTCAGTTCAAGCCCACTGCCCTACCTTTGAGCCAAGACCCATTTCCAGTTTTCTAGAGGGTCTCAGGTCCTTTTGTGACCAGGCCAGCTTTGAACCTTGATCCTCAAATCTCAGCCTCCTGAGTAGCTAGGATTACAGGAGTGAGCCACTGCGCCCAGCAAATCTATACCTTTATAGTGTTTTGCTTTGTTTTTCCACAAGATAACACCTCTGTATATAGCACCTGCTGCCTTGGGACTTACTACATAATCTGAATACAGTGTAGTCAAATTATAAAGAATTAACAGAAGATAGTATTTGAAAGACTTGTGTAGGCAACTTTGTTCATAGCTACGTTATTCAGAATTTCTACCACATATAAACCACCTAAATGTTCATCAACGAATGATTAAGCAAAATGTCATGCAACAGAATCTTAACTCTGAAAAAAAGTTAACCCATGTTTAAACATGGATGAGCTATGAGGACCAATCAAAAAGAAATGTAAATTACAATTTCATTTACATGAGGTCCTGATGGCAGAAAGAGAACCGTGTTTGTCAGAAGGTAAAAGAAAATATTGTGTATTATTATGGGTATAAAGTTTCCATTAAGATGAAAAAAGATGGTGGTATCGACCAAATCAATTTTGATATCACTCTGAACAGCAAACTAAGATATCATTAATGTTCAATTTGTTTTCTGTGCAAGTATGTACATGGAACACAATGTAGCTGAACCTTTTTCTTTTTTTGTTTAGCTGAACCTTTTTGTTGTGGTATTCCACACACAAAGGTATAGCCTTTTAATTTTTTAATTCTCTGGGTGATTGGAGCACTGGATACAAAAATCACAAGTCCTTTAGAATATTCTGAGTTATAGGATCATCTTTCAGTTCTCACAAGAAAACTCCTGGTAGGATAGTATCAGGATGAGAACTGGCAGCGCAGCCAACCAATAGGTGATTATGGGGTTGCTGCTTTCAGCCTTAGTCATTGACCTCAGGAAAGAGTAGAATTACAAATGGATTCTTACCAGCCAATAAGGAAATCAGCCATGCTTGCATAATGAAGTTTCCATAAACACAAGAAGAGACAGGTTTTGGACAGCGTCCAAATTGCAATAGGAAAAAGGAGAAGAAATTGTGCCCCTTCTCAATACTCTATGTTCCAGATAACTCTTCAACTGGCAGAATACTGTCACCATTTACCTAATCCTCTTTATAACACAATAACTTGCTAGATGTGCTTCCCAGAGTTCAGTGAGATGAACCAGCAATCAAATAAAAACAAAGAAGGAAGATGTGGCAAGTGTAATTTACAGTAATTGGTCAGAAGTTAAGGTCATAGCCTCAAATTGGAATCTAAGAGGGCGAAGTCTTGTGGGGCTGGGCCCTAACTTCACATTTGGAATGTCAATCTGTCTCCAGGAAGATAGTGTGAGAACGAAATAGAATTAGGGAACACTGAGGTGACGTCTGCTGGAAAAATTGATTTGTGCGATGGTTATTAAATCTAGTAGCCATAGTATTATCCTCCTGCTCAGCAGTAAATTGATAGGTATGTAGGAAGTCAGAAAGAATATAAGACTCCTGTATTATTGTTAACCAGTGAGGCATCAAAGAAAAGTGAAAATATGTGCATGATCATGGTCAAAATAGACATTATTTTCAAGTGCACATTGTACATTTCCCAAGATAATCCACATTCTGGCTCACCAGTTGGGTAAGATAATGATACACACACACACACACACACACACACACACACACACATATTTTTTCATAGAGCTCAAGAAATGTTTTTATCATGAGATCCACAGACAGGTGCCAGAGAACTGAAGTCTAATAATATCAACCAATAAATGTGCATAAAATCATAATGTAGTAACAGCTTTTTTAATATATTAAATCTCCATGCAATAATCATGTTTGTGTTACTAGCAGTTGAATGCAAGGGTATTAAATACTGTATTAAGAAGATAACTATGCTGATAATCATTAGTCAATTAGAATTTGGGCTAGTAAGAATGAAGGACAAAATATATAACATCTTTAGCATGTGTACTTCTTGTGACAAAATTGGGCCCATAATATAAGTAGACATGAGTAGGAATGAGGCTGTCACAGCTACAGGATTCAAGTCTTCTTTGCAGAAGAATCATGGAAATCCAGATGTGACATACCTTGGAGTACAGGTTACTATAATGATCTTTCTCATATTAAGGTCACGTGTGAACTTTGTGTTACCTAATTTTTCAAGGAATATACTAAACCAGGAAGACAAAGGGTCAACCTTGCAAACATTTGATCCCTCTTTCTCAAAAGAACAGGTGTGCCACTTCCACAGTGGATCCATCAGATGATGCATCAGATGAGGGTTTCAGTTTCCCACAGCCTAGAAAATGTGCCATATTGAACAATAACGCCTGAATTCCCAATTGCTTCATTGTCTTCTGTTCTTACCTAAACTTCTGTCTCATGCCCCAAAGGTTTAATGCCATCTTGATTATGAATCATTTCTTGCTGTGATATGTTGCGCCTGGAGGAAAAAAAATAAGAGAAAATTTTGGAACACTTCATCTTCATCTACGGGGAGTAACACAAGCTATAATATATGTTCTAAACAATAAAATTCCATTACTTAGTGAATTTTGTAATCTTCTCTGTTCCAGGGTATGTTGTCCTAAAATTAGATTAAGCAATCAGCATTAAGTGGTGAATGAGTAATGGGTATCTCCACATAAAGCTTCATACGTATTTCTCGAATTTCCTAATTATTCCTAATTATTTCATATCTGAAAATTATAATAAATTTATTTGAAAATGTCTCCGTGGTAGATGTGAATTGCAGAAATTCTAGAAGGAAGCAGGAAATTGGTCTCTCTCTTTAAAATACCTCACTGTCCGTTGTGTGAAAAAACATTTTATTTTTAAAATTATTTTTCAGTTAGTTGTATAAAGAAGTTACAATTCAGCAAATTAATAAGTGCAATGTCATTCAACAAATCAGTAAGTAAAATATCATGGATTAAGCTATCCATAATGTCATGCTCTACAACAAAAATAGTGACCAAACCTTTTAGGACATACAAAAGGAAATAACGAACAACTGTACTCAAAAAATATATGGGTGTGGATCAACAGATAAGCAAGCACAACAGGTATGACTGTGGGTTTATCCATTGGGTATAAGCCTTGTGGTTACAAGATGATAGAGGCCTGGCGTTTCAGATTTGGAGATGTACTTCAAAAGTTTTATCTAAAAGTCAGGATCTTCCGTCAGATCCAGTGGTTGATATAAGTGGTTAATAAACTAAAGATGGCCCACGATAATTTTGCTCTCAAAAGTGCAACATACCCTCTCTTCACAACCAGAAGGTTCTCCTCTGCCAAGATCCCATATCTGCAAAAAATTTAAGAGATATATGGCTTCTTCAGAGGACTTCAGTTCACAGTATTTTCCTCTTGTACAACATTTGGAAAGGAAAAACATTAAAAAAAAAACTGAAATGAAATTACCTAACTCTCACTTTCACACAAGACATAATATGGGGGAAAAAGGTTTCTTTGTGGGGAAAAAAGGCTTATTTGGGGACTGTCAGAAAAAAATGTATTGTCACAAACTTGCAGGAAAAAAGACAAAGGGAAAGTACTCCAAAATCATTGTGAGCACTACTTTCACCAAATATCTTTAATATAAAAGCAATGACTTTAAAGCTGGTAAAAGACAGATCTTAAGTTACCAGTTTGCTAACTGGCCTTAACCAAAGGAAAATTGTCAATATAGGAAACTTGAAGCTAGGCTCCAGATGAGGGTAATGTCCCCCCAACTTTTCCATAGAGCATGCAGCAGTGGGTATGACCTTCCTTGATGATTACGTTTTAAAGAAATAGCTCCAAGGTCCTTTCTAGGAATAATCTTGGGTTATGAAAGGGACAAACTTTTTTTTTTAAAAAAAAAACATACACGTCTCACAGAGACAAAATAACATTATAGTTACAAGTTCCCTTGATGTATTAAGAAAATGAGGTCCTAGAAATAGAGAAGGTAGTCTAAAATTTATTCAAATAAAGAACAAAGACCATCTTTTGTAGAAGATGCTGAATTATTTATTTATTTGGCAAAGAACATTTCTAATATGGGTTCTGGAATTCATTTCTTCAGTGTTCCTAAAAGATAGGGAATCGAATTCCTGGAATTTCCTCCATGTCTTATATTGGGGAAGAGTATGATCTAGCTATCATAGACTTGCCTATTGTCAAAGGGACCCTGATGGTGACAGCTGGAATCCAAAAGAATATGTTCTCAAACTGGGGGCTAAATGGAGGTAGATGAGACACCATATCAAGTGCCACGCTTCAGAATGACTTGTATGTGTTCTGAGTATGCAACTGATTCTATCTTATCCTGCAACTTAACAGAAAAATTGTTTCATGGAAAGAACATATCAAATTTTATGGCTCATTAAAATATCTTTTAATGTGTGCTATGATTGTCAATAAATAACTGATGCTTTTATAAAAAATTCATTCAACATTGCTCGTTGAATGGAAAAAGCTTTTCTTCTGGTGAAATGAAAGTATGTGTATGAGTAAATTAGTGATTTACATAATGAGTACATTTCCATCATGAGTCTTAGAATTTTCTGTATCTTAAAATGCAATTGAATCTCTAATGAAAATTCTCTCTAGAAATTTTCATCACTTGACTTTCTCAATATAGCAACCATACACTGAAAACAAACTTTAGATAGAATGAATCTATAGTCCTTGATGTTCTTGTTACAAAGACACTAAAAGAAAATAAATCTCACTCATATTTGTTTGGATGAAGTGATCATCAATCTTCACTTCAGGGGTATTTTAGAATAATTTCAAGCCTTCAGTTTCCTACTGAGTATTAGCTAATGACCTTTGATTTGATAGCTGTCTGAATAGCAATCTATTGGATCAAACCAGGCCCTAAAGGTAGCTGTTGGAAAAATTAAAATTCAGTATTACTGTTGGTAAATGATTCTGGCTTTATTTTATTACAGATTTCAAAGTGTCTTGTTTTTCAAATTGTAACAACTATTTTTTCTTTTTCAGCAAATTCTTAATTATAAGAATTGATTCTTTTGTATTAAAGGTAATCAAATTGTAGTGATGAGAAAATGAGAAAACAGATTCATAAATAGTGTTTAATTAAGGAAAATACTGATGTAAATTGCATATCATTCTAATTATAATAGCCCATAGCAACATTTTTGTTTTATGTAGTCTAATGCCCTGTCTATGTTGAGGACATCCAAAGCTTTATTTAAAAAAAAACCAAACTTTTAACATGGGCTTACATTAAAGTAACAATGCAACACAATCTCATAAAGGCACACAAACTCATTTGCATCAGATGTGTAGAAGTTTTATGAATACGCATGGCACATTTATGATGCCCTAAAGAACATCAATTTTGCTTCTTAGTAAGTAATCTAATTCTAAGTTAAAAGCATTGGAAATATAATATTTCTTAGCCCTTAATCACAAGTGATTTTTTAAAAACTAAACGTTATTGAATTCTTGTAGAAGAGAAGAGAAAAAAACAGCAAACTTCTGTGTTATTTATGAAATAATGGAATAAAAAGCTGGCTCATAAATGCATGGAAGGAAGTAGTGATGTTTGAGGTCAATAGAAGAAAGAGAACAGGAGTTTCTTATGTGAAGTGAAATAAGCTCAGCACTGAATGATAAGTACTGCTTGAGCTCACTCGCATGAAACTTAAAAGAGTTGATCCAGAAACTGAGAATAAAATGGAAGTTACCAGAGCCTGAGAGAATGGCAAGGAAGTGAAAAATAGCTAAAGGTTGATCAATGGTGATAACTTGCACTCAGACGGGAGCAAAAAATCCCAGTGCGCTACTATATAGTAGTGTGACAATGTAACAAAATTATTTATTTCTAAAAGTTAGATAAAATGCTTTTGAAAAGACCTTTAACAAAAAAATGAACATTATTTGAAAATATGCATTTTAACATGATTAAATGATATGGATCAATATACACTTACATATATACACATGCACACAAATATATGTAGCCAAATATTATATGGTATGACATAATTCTGTATTATTTTAGAGGTTTTATATCAGATAAAAATAATTATCACTGAAAATAACCAAAAAGAATTTAAAACTCATTATTTGGTTTTTTTGCTACTGAGATTTTGTTTCTTATAAAGAGTATAGGTTAACCCATTGTGAGATGTATGGTTTGCAAATATTTCTTCCTATTCTGTAGTTTGGCTCTTCACTCTGCTGAAGAGCAGAAGCTTTTTAGGTCAATAAAATCAATGGGGCTTTTCTTAAAGTGAATATGTTGCTTGGAGTAAAGTGTTCCTTAGAACCCACAAGGAAAGAAATTTAGTAGATCACAAGCTGAAAATTACCTGTAACCAACAGCCAGCAGATAAATGTGAATCTTCGTCCTACAACTGAATGTATTGAATTATACGGTCATGCAAATGAAATTTCAGAACAGATTCATAGCTAGAGACTGCAGAAGAGAATCTTATTTTGGCTGCAGACTTAATTTCTATTCTCTTTCATTTTTCTTTTCTTATCTTATGCAATTGTACAAAGAAGTTACGTTCAACATAGCACATAGTTAATACAAAGCATCTTATTCAGTGTCAAGAGCTGAGAGTCAATTGTGTTGATCTGGATCTCTTATGAAAGGAACTAATAGTAAATAAGTTTCTTATATCAGAAGGCTAGATCGGTGGTCACTTGTTTTGGCAACAATATGAAACATATTTATCAGATAATCATAACATTATTCATCTGGGTTTTCCTAAATGCCTTTTGGAGAGAAAGGGCAACTTTTACAGATTCATGGAACAAAAAATTCCATGCTGTGAGGAAGAGTGGGGGAGATCATATGCAGGTTTTTGGGGTTTTTTTTTGCCAGTCCTGGGCTTGAGCTCTGGGCCTGAGCACTGTCCTTGGACTTTCTCAAGGTTAGAGCTCTACCACTTGAGCCTCAGCACCACTTCCGGCTTTTTTCTATGTATGTGGTACTGAGGAATTGAACCCGGGTCTTCATGCATGCTAGGCAAGCATTTTAACCACTAGGCCAAACTCCCGGCCCCCCCCCCCTTTTTTTTAAAGGAATGATTGCCTAAAAATATCTGGATTATCTAAGGTAGGTTTGAGTTGCATCTCTCAAGTAGTGACATATAATTGTAAATAGTCATAAATAGGAAGTCCTGGACACAGTAAAATAAAGATAATCAAGTGTGGCCCCAGAACCATATCATGTACTCAGTGATCAATGGGAGAGAGAAAAATATGTGTCATGGCTATGATGCGATGAAACCACAGCAAATTGGGTATTCGGATATTTGCTTCTAGAAATTTGTTTTCCTGTAAGAATTCTTAAGTTTTCCTATGAAGTCATGGACCAGATTAAAAGTACTAATCAAGGGACGGGGAGTTTGGCCTAGTGGTAGAGTGCTTGCCTAGCGTGCATGAAGACCCGGGTTCGATTCCTCGGTACCACATACATAGAAAAAAGCCGGAAGGGTGCCGAGGCGCAAGTGGTCGAGCTCTATCTTTGAGAAAGTCCAAGGACAGTGCTCAGGCCGAGCTCAAGCACAGGACTGGCAAAAAATACTAATCAATCAGTAATTTTAATATTGGGCTAAATATCCTGAAACTAAGAACCAGAGGCAAACCAGAAAAAAGATCCATTTCAACACTTAAAGTTAGACGAGGATAAATTAACCCCATATTGAAATGAGAACATATAAAGTAGTGGGGTAAATAACACCAAGGTTAACCTGAGCATTCAAAGGAAAGCAATGTCCTACTTGTGTATTTCACACAGAAACAGAGTTAAAGGGCTTCATTTGGATGAAGCAAACAAAAAAATGTAACAATTATAACTTAGCATATAAAAATCAAGTTCTAAAACGTGTTTCATTATTCTTTAGTATTTCAAAAGATAGTGTCGGCATTCCTTTCTCTTACTCATTTATAATGGCATACTTACAATGTATTTCTGCATTTTTCAACATCCCATGGTGTCTGGCACAAGTAACAGCATAAACTCTGCTGGGAAAGATAAACGGCAAACGCGTTTTTGATGAGGTATTGTTCTTGTCCCTAAGGACTAAAGAGTTAAGACACGTTTGCCAGTAAATTGCTGGACATTTCGTGAACCAGCTGGTGCAAAATGCAAGCACGAATGGAGACAAATTAAAACTCTTACTCACTTTCTGAGCTTGAACTTCTGGTTCTTGCTTTAGCCCACACTATCTCCTCTGAGGAAGTACTGCAACAATGAAAACAAGGAAAGAAAAGGATCACATGATCAAAATGTTTGTAAAACGGTGGAGTTTGCCCCTGTGCTGTCACCATGGTCGGATGGTGAAGGTGATAGTCTCCCTTGGGTCAGCTGCCACTCAAGTTTCCTTCACATGGCCCAGAGCCCATCTTGTAGATCCTACTGACCAGTGTCTCATGTGCTGCTGGGGCTGGGGGTGGGGGGGGAATTTAAGGCTGGCTGATTTACATACAGAACAAAGTGCATTCCAAGGTCACTCCTAAATACTCATCATCATACTGCAATTCTCATGAACATGTCTGTAAGTATTTGAACCAAAGCAGTAACACCTGCACAGTAAAAGACGATTTCTTAACTTGTTCACTTTACACAATTGAAAAGGAAAACCCAAATATCAAACGGAAAATAAATCGAAGAGCAAAACTGACCAGCAGACGTAATTGGCTGGGCAAATAAATAAAAACACTGCTTAGATTTATTATTTGTGTTGAAAACAAGAAACAATAATTTTTACTCAAAATAAAATCTTCATGTTATCCATACTTCTATTTAAAATTAAGGAGCTTGAATTTTTAGTTTATATCCTATATATGTAATTATATGTAATTATATATTATATATTTGGTTACATATTATATAGTAATATGTTTATAAATATATGCATATATTATTGCATGTATATATTACTGTACTATAATGTATATGTAGTTGTTCAATATGTTTCACAATGTTTTCATGTTATGATATAAATAAAATTTTTGGAGGCTGAATCTCATTACATTGATCAAATCTCCTGTTATAGTTTTGATCTAGATTGGCCTCAAGCACCTCCAGTCTCCCTAGTGCTAGAATCATAGGTGTGGGCCAATATATTACCAGTTTATATATTTTTAAACAGAAGAAAGTAAGTTTTAATCTTGTGTCCTGTCATATATATTCCACTAGTCGAATCATGCAATTTATATCAGTGTGTGCTATTTTGAATAGATATGCTATTCTCCATGTGGTTATACAAGAAAGAAGGTGTACCTTTAATTTTCTGTTTTCAAAACTGTATTTTGATCTTTAAAAATTCAACAGAATTGCAGTATGTAGAGTTATTTTGAACAAGAACAATTTGGAATGATCTTGTTTGGGTTATGTTAAAAGATAGCCATTCAGGGCCAGGATTTGGCCTAGTGGAAGAGTGCTTGCCTAGCATGCATGAAGACCCAGGTTCAATTCCTTGGTACCACATACATAGAAAAGAAACCAGAAGTAGTGCTGTGGTTCAAGTGGTAGATCTCTTGCTCTGAGAAAGCCCAAGGACAATACTCAGGCCCTGAGCCCAAGCCTAGAACTGACAAAAAAAATAGCCATTCATACTGAACTATAATACATCCATTAAAAAAATCCGAAGTGGTATAACCCACAAGCATTTACAAGGGAGAGTTAAATGTTAAATTTGCTAATTTTCTTTACATGTCAGAAGCTTGGTTTGTTCTAGTAGAGTTTCAAAATGTAGAGTATGAAAAATAATTCACAAGAGTCGCAATGTGGTTCACAGTACTAGAGTGCTAGCTTTGCCAGGAAAGGTCAGGAGCAGGGCCCGGGTCCTGAGTTCAAGCCCCATGACAGAGAGAGAGAGGAGAGAGGAGAGAGAGAGAGAGGAGAGAGAGAGAGAGGAGAGAGAGAGAGAGAGAGAGAGAGAGAGAGAGAGAGAGAGAGAGAGAGAGAGAGAGAGAGAGAGAGAGAGAGAGAGAGAGAGAGAGAGAGAGAGAGAGAGAGAGAGAGAAAAAGTCATGACACTTTGGTGCTGGGAATGTGGCTTAGTGGTAGAGTTTTTGCCTGGCAGGCATGAAGCCATGAGTTGGATTCTCAAGTATGACATAAACAGAAAAAGCTGTAAGTAGTACTGTGAGTCAAGTGATAGAGAGCTACCCTTGAGCAAAAGATGCTCAGGGACAATGCCTAGGCCCTGAGTTTAAGCCCCAGGGTTGGCAAAACTAATAACAATAAAAACAACAACAACAATAATAATTCTCAGATTTATAAAACAAACCACAGATCATTGTTTCCTGGTTGACTTTTGACTTCAATATACCCTGTATTTTCATGAAAAATTACTCTGGTTCAGAAAATTTTGATAGTTAACAGTATTTATTAGAGATAAATACTTATACTTATCTCCAATTCACATGTGCTCCAATAGGATGGAGCATGTGTAAAGAAGGGAATTACTAAGTACACAATGGCTTATTTAGTTTTCAGTATTTTCAGCATTTATGGAGATTATAATACATCACAAAAGTTGCATTTTAATTTTACTGAAGCTGTTTTATAAGATTATCAGTGATTTTATATAATATTAAGTACAACAGTGACTTTAATGCCATGTTAAAATACTATCTATGTGCATTTCTTGCAACATTAAAAAATGTAAGCATCAAAGTTTACATAATATTTATTTCTCTTGGGAAATGCAAAAAAGATATGGACATAATCCAAGTACCTAGATAATTTCAGGTGACAATTTTTTAACTAATGGAAACTCTTGATGTTTTAATGGAACAGTTGATAGACAAAGTAATAGACAATTTAAATTCTAATTCTATTGTTGTTTCCCCCCAAATTCCCCAAATTTTCTGTACTTAGTTATGAGCTAGTTTGTTAAGCTTACTAATTCAAAATAGTAAATTTTCTAATTCAAATTCATGTAGCAGATAATTGCTTATTTTGAACTATCGTTTATTGACTATAGTTTATTTCTTGGTAGTAAGACATATTAATGGGCATAATGCAATAACCATGGACTGGATGCCTGGCTTGTGGCTCAGTTTTCTACACTACTAAGTGCACTGGAGGCTACAATTTGTGGGGGACATGTGTCCACTCACAGCTGCTGGCCTTCTAATAAACACTCCCAATTCAACCTCTCAAAAAGTGATTTCTCTGTATCAGACTACAGGCATGTGAGATCTGCTAGGGGTTGGATTACTGGAGAGGGATAAATAAAGTGAGGAAATGGGTAGTGATAATAGAAACTTGGTATTCAATGCATATTCTCTGCCAGTAAGGAAAAGGAAAGGAGGGGTTGGAGTGAAGCAGAATGATGGAAAGATGACATTGGTCAAAATGAATTGTGCTTACAAGCTGAAAGCTGGGGTCATAAACTCTTTTGCAAGTATTTAAATATAATAAAAGTATGATTTTTTAAAATGCCAGAAGTAGAGCTGTGACTCAAGTTTCAGAGTGACACCTAGGCCCAAAATTCTATTCCCAAAACACAAATGAACAAAACAATGAACAAAGGAAGGAAAAAATGAAGAAAGATAGGAAAGAAGGAAGGAAGGAAGGAAAATAAAGACAGAAAATTGTAAAATGAAGTGAATGGAATAAATTTGGTATCTCAGTGACCTCAGGTCTTCATGAGAGACTGCTACATAGGACAGAGATAGGGAGGCCCTTGAACGGTGGGCATACTGTTTTATGCTTCTCATTTCTTCTGCCTTGCATCTGAGAGATTTACTCTTTTTTTATTATAACATTAACAGTAAGGTACAGTGCATGGTTTCATAGTATTTTATCATGAGTCTGAGCCAAGGTAGGCATCTTAGAAAGACCTTATCTTAAAAAATAAAATAAATAAGTAAATAAGTAAATCAATAAAAAGTGTGATGTATGTAGTTCATTAAAGACCTTACCTAGCATATGCACATTTTTAATTACTTCAAAAATAAAAAAGATGAACAAGGAAGAGTGATTATATACATGTTTTTACCCAGATGGACAAACTATGGCAAGGTTGAATTCTAAGGCTGGGCACAGTGGCTCATGCCTGTAATCCTAGCTACTCAGGAGGCTGAGATCTGAGGATCATGGTTCAAAGCCAGCCTGGGCACAAAAGGACCTGAGACTCTTACCTCCAATTAACCTCTAGAAAATGGGAAGTGGGCTTGGCTGGAGGGTAAGGTAGTAATCTTGAGCTGAAGAGCTCAGGGACAAAACCCAGGCCCAGGGGTAGGGTGGTCGCCTTGAGCTGAAGAGCTCAGGGACAGTGCCCAGGCCAAGTCCTAGCCCCATGAGCCACAAAAAAAAAAAGAATGAATTATGTAATCACATTCTTAATGCACACCTTAGTGAAAGAAGCTGTCTTATTTAAACAAAGAAATGCACCCAAGGAAAACAAGGAAATTTCAGGAATTAGTCTTCTGTAACTAATTTTACACTCATAAAGTAAGTGACTGTACAATGATGAGAGCACAAATGTGACCTTTACCAAAGTCAGGGTATATTCTTGCAAATTCAATATTTTCATCACATTTTTTAAAGTAAATTACCATAAAAAATAGATATGAAGAAGAAAAAAATAACAGTAAAAATTAAAGGCCAGAAAGGAATTTTGAAAAACAGCATACATGAGAACCAGACCACTAATTATAACTAACTTTCTCTGAGGAATGGTATGCGCTAGCAAGTGCCCTCAGCTATGTAAAAGCATTATATTGAGCCAGGAGTTTGGCCTAATGATAGAGTGTTTGCCTAGAATGCACGAAGATCAGGGTTTGATTCCTTGGTACCACATATGTATAAAAAGCTGGAAGTGGTGCTGTGGCTCAAGTTGTAGAGCTATAGCCTTGAGAAAACCGAAGGAAAGTGCTCAGGCTGTGAGTTCAAACGCCAGGACTGGCAAAAAACCCATGATATTATGTTTTCCATTGAAGTATGTGACATTGCGCGCTATGAATTGAGCAGAAGTATCAGTCCCAATTGGTGTAAGACTGGAAAGATTGAGCATAGTCACAGATGCTCTAAAGAGAGCATCATTATAGTTTAAAAGGTGACATGTATGTCACCATTGCAAGTTAAACCTAGACTCAAGAAGAGATATTCAAGGAAGTCTCTGTTTTTGGAAAGCCTGGGTAATGTTCTTAGGGAGTAGCAGCAAGGACAGCATTTCATCCTGAAAATCTCCAATCAGAAAATAGGTCCACTGAAAATTGCAGGACAATTAAAAGCCAACCAAAATCAATGGTGCAACCTTCTAAGAACAAAAATTATGAATTATATTTTATTTTTCAGTAGTTGTACAAATGAGTTAACATTTAACACATCATTTCATAAGTGCAATGCATCTTGATCGATGTCACCCTTTCAAAATGTTCTCCCAGTCCCCAATCCATTCCCTTCTCTGAATTTTCTGAGTTTCATGGGTACGCATTGAGTGTTCAGCCTAATTGCCCCTAGATAGTATAAGACTTGTAAACCTTGGTGTTCATTTTGTCCCCATCAAATCCTCATTTTATTTCATCCTGACTTGAAATGATTACTTTTCCTTTCCTAATAAGGACAGAGTTATAAAGTCCTGTGAGTTGGATCTTGCATATGCAGGAGAGACCTGTGGCTGTTGAAGGCTTTGTAATGTGAGTGAAACAATGGTGGTTAACTTAGTTCCATAGTATCTAGCCATCAAGGTATTATCTAAGGTGATAGATACTGCTAGGGAGAAACTGCGGGTTCCATGTGTGTTTGATTTCATAGCAAATGTTGGTAGCATAGAATCATATTAACTAAAGATAATATCTCATTCATGTGCTCTTATCAGAAATATTGTTAAGTCCATAGTTTCTTTGGATGGCCTGTGGTCTTTGAAAGAATCATTATTAAATGTATGCCACTTGACAACATTTTACTAGGGAGGACAAATGACATACCTTGAATTCCAATTCTGAAACAGGACAATTGTAGGTCAAGGTCAGTCTAGGCAAGAAAGGTAGCAAAATTTTATCTCATCAAACAAATTAATATGGTAGGATATGCTGGTAGTTTCATCTACACAGAAGTCTATGTAGGAATATTGTGACTGGAGGCCAGAAAAGTAATGCAAAAATGGTTGGATGGATGGCTCAAGTGATCCCTTGAGTTCCGAATCCCAATACCTCCAATATATCCTGTCATTAATTATCTAGCCACTGATGCTTCTCTTTTTCCTTTTGCCCTCTCCTCCTTTGCCATACTTGTTAAGCCACAGAAAATAACATTAGCCACACACACAGACAAAAAAATCAGTTGGCTATCTGTGAAAAATTTGCAGATGCACAATTCACCACACAGCAAAAACTGCATAGATTCCTTCAGCTACCTAGCAGAACTAAAGTAGAAAGTAGGTAGACAGCTCTAATGTTATTTATTCCAGATGCTATGCTCTTCACTGTTCAATATTAGGCCAAAATAACCCTCCTCATCATGGCTATTACAGAAACAAAGCATGTAGCTCCCACTTTATATATTTAAGGAAATGAAGTTTTAAAGGAGAAAAGCATAAGAGGGAGTCTCATACACAACTATGAAGAAAAATTATCTAATGGGAAATGTTTTTTTAATTTTTTATCTCTGTAATTTATTGCATGCTAGTGGTTGGTTTTATTTTTATGTAGGCACTCACTATCTTGTGTAAATATAACAGAATAATTTTTTACAAAAAATCCCATCTATATATTCAGCTGCAGAGAAATAAAAATATAACTTCTTCTAAACTAAAACAAAAAAACCATAAGCTAAAGACCAAAAAATGTTATGGAGTGATTTCCTGATTGCAATAGATGAATTTGTCTATACTGAGTTGAGTATAAAAAGGGAGACTCTGGGATCCTCCACTCTCTGGGAAAATCCCAAAATAAGGTTTGTTCATTTACATATATTCTTTGAAAAGTATTTCACAGCCTGAATAAAATAAGAGAGTTGTCAGAGAATATTTCACTTTTAGAGGCATTTTACCACAAGAGAATAAAGGGAAAGGTAGAAAGCAATTACTTTTTTGTCTTCTGAAAATTGCTCTATTAAAAAAAATCCGTGCTATTCCTTTTTGACTTTCATATTTCTAAAATGTTTCCAAGTAACGTTTTCTTACTTCTGTTGTTCTGCATGCATAAAATATCCATCAAAAGAATTATTCTGACTAATTTTAAAAGTAAAACTGAGTAATTATTTGCTAAACCAGTAAAAAAAAAAAGAAAATTCTTCTAAAACTTTACCTACTTAAGGTTTTTTTTTTTTAAATCCAGTCTGGGTTTTTTTTCTATTTTAATGACATTATTTTAGGGAATATCTGGTAATGTGTGGCTCCTTTTAATTCATCAATGGAAACATTGTATCTCTCTCTCTCTCTCTCTCTCTCTCTCTCTCTCTCTCTCTCTCTCTCTCTCTCTCTCTCTCTCCACCCACCCACCCACCCACACACACACACACACCCATATTGCCATGGCAGAAGAAAGCAGTACACTCTAAGTTAGGGAAAAAAAACAGAATGGGAAACAGAATGGAGCTATCACAATAAAGTTTTTAAATAATTTTACTTTAAAACTCAAATTCATATAGCACCAGTGGATTATGAATTTTGATATTAAGTTTAAAACCAATTAAGTTATATGAACTCCATTATCTTTATTCCTCAGAGACTTTAAATTCAGTGTTCCATTCATAGTCCATTAAGGATAAATGTTTTACACATTCTTCCATGACTGTGTTGGTAGCTGATGCATGTGAAACTTTCACCAGTGGGAGTTTTAAAAGAAATGAGAAAAAGATGTCTATGAGGAAAAGCTTTCAGGGAAATATACTTCAGAATGGACATGTCTTGTTCTATACATTCTTTCCCTCCAAATTATCTACATATATCAAATTGTTGTAATTTAGAAAACATGCAAAATATAATTTAGGAAAGAATCAAATGCTTTTTTTACTGTATGGGGTAAATGAAATGTGAAGTTTGAGTACTTTGAAACTGGTAAGATTTTAAATAAAACATTTCTTTTTTCCATATATATTTTATTGTAATTAATAGAAATGTTACATTATATTCACCAGATAGAAGGAGCATTACTTCACATACATTGATACCATTTCTTTAGAAATAAATACAATTTTATTTTTATACTATCACTCAGTTCTTTGTATGACTGCCATCATTTTATTATTTATTTATTTATTGGAGCATAAGGCTACCACCCTACCCCTGGGCTTGGGAATTTTTCCTGAACTCTTCAGCTCAAAGTGACTGCGCTACCTTTGAGCCACTTTGCCTGGCGTTCACAAACATCTTACCGAATAGAAGGTATCTTTTGTCTTCACTGAGATATAAAGAAATATATATGGTAGAATTACCAAAACTACCAAAAAGCAATGTTACCAGATACTATACACTGTTTCACATCTACCATATTCTATTTAGGAACTGCTATGGGGACCTATTTTATTATGCAAGTTATTAAATGTATTTAAATGTTTTTGTATTTGGGATAAAACAATTTTTATCTTTCTGAAAAACAGTTGACTTCTAATTTATATACAATTATCTTTGTAAAAATTAATTACTCTCAAGAGGCAATATTTGGAAGGTAAGCTGAGTTCAACCTGTGGAGAACCTTAGTGAGATCCCATTTCAGCACTAAAACTGAGCCTGATGACTCATACCTGTTTTTCCAACAACATAGAAGGCATAGGTAGGGTATTGTCACCCAACCCTGGGAAAAAATACAAGGTTCCACTAAAAGTAAAAAATGGGCCAGGAGTTTTGCCTAGTGGTAGAGTGCTTGCCTAGCACGCACGAAGACCCAGGTTCAATTCCTTGGTATCACATACATAGAAAAAAGCCAGAAATGATGCTGAGGCTCAAGTGATAGAGCTCTACCCTTGAGAAGGTTCAAGGACATGGCAAAAAAAATATACAAAAGAAATGATTGCAAACATGGGCTAAAGATGAGACTCAATGTCTTAAAACAACAAATAAAGGAAAGTAGACAAAAGTGCAATACAACTAATGTAAACTAAATATGAATTCCCTTTAGTAAAGATTCAAATTCTACATTCTGTATATCATTTTACAATATGTTTAATATAGTCAACAGAGACTGCTTTTCATTACAAGACTGGAGATGAGTCCAAACACTTTTTGATATTCGGGATTCTCTCAACCTTACCTATCCTCTTTTTTCTTTATTTAGAAAGTCTAGTGACACATTTTCTTTCAAGAGCTGCATTTTCATGAAAAACATAAAAATTAGCAAGTGATCATTTAAAACACACAGAAATGTGAAATTGCTGGCAACTCTTATCTATAAACATATATCTTCATGAGGTTGAGAGCTGGAGGATCACAGTGTGAAGTCAGCCAGGCAAAAAATATCTACATGATTCCATTTCCAACTAATCACTATTAAGCTGCACTGGAGACTTAGCTTAAGTGGTGGAATGCCAGATAATCAAGACAGCAGAGCTAGACCATTTAAAATTCATACAAAATATGTAGCTACTTGAAATCTTCTTATAAAGGAATAGAGTTTTATGATTTGCATTTCTACAAATGTCCAAAAAATGTATTTGTTGGAAAAGACACCACAATTAAAGCAAATGGGCAAGTCTTGTAGGAAAAGATTCCCAAGATTCCAGAGTACCTTTGTACTGATTTATGAGACACTCATTAACGACAAAAGTAGAATTAAAGATAACAAACTGGAAAAAATTAAGTCATTTTTAACTGGTGGCTCATAGTTGTAATTCTATCTACTCAGGAAGCTGAGATCTAAGGATTGAGTTCTACAGCCAGACTTTGCAAGAAAATCCATGAAAACACTTATCTCTATTTACCATAAAATATGGGAAAAAACAACTGGAATGGAGCTGCAGTTCAAATGAGAGAATATCAATCTTCAGCAAAAATGCTGAGCAAGAGAGTAAGGTCTAGAATTCTATAATATCTTATATCGTAAAGTTAAACTATAAAGCATTACAATTACTTATTGTTTTATTGATATACACAAATTATCATAAGTAATTTTTATTATTAAAATGAACTGCTTTAAAAAACATGATATCAAATAATGACATATGCTTTGTATGATTTGTTTTAGTTTAATCCAGAATGACCTACTTGTCCCCAAGAAAAATATAACTGAAAATCAAGGAGAAAACTAATATCTTCATTAAATAAGTTCCTAACCAGCATTTGTGCTCCAAAAGCCAGTGTTTAATTGTGCATTCATTTTTAAGTTGAAAGTTTCTAAGTGTCAGCTACGATTTTAGAATCTATATGGATTTGAGGAGAAAATGCTTATTCCCCCAGTTCGCCTGGTTTTAGTTGACTTTTGCTCATTCTTCTTGCACAAGTTTATCTGCCTCAAAAGACTTGTATGGAAGCAAGAGTAAGGTGAGACATCATGGACTGTAGGTAAGCTGAGGACTGTCAGAATTGCTCTCATTTAGCCAACAAGTAATGCTTCTATTCATACAATAACTACAGTGAGTTTTTTGTCAAACTAGTACAAATATTTCAAGATTAAATATATACCTGACTTCTGAAGAACACAGATTACTTCAAAAGGACTTAATGCTTTTCACATTGAGCCCAACTACATCAAAAATCTTACATACTCAAAGTGTTTTCAATGCAAGGTTTTGCTTCTATGTTTTTCATTTTGCTCTGTAGTCTCTAACAGCTTTCTGTTTTATTTTGTTTGTTATTTGCTTTCCTTGATCTGAACTTTATGGCTATAAGTATGCTCTAAACTATTTTCTAAATTCCTGGCATCCTCTTTAATGTTTTATATTGATCTTTCTGTTCTTTACAAATAAATGTATGCTTTGTTTCTAGTCTCTTTTCAAGTCCTCACTTTCATTTTTTTTAATCAGAAACCACTGGAAATTATGATAGGTGAAACAGGACAGATTCAAAAGTGAATATTTAATAAATCACACCAGATTTAATTATTGCTATCTTTTGTATTGCTCACTCATCTTAACAGTATTATAACTTTTTTCACTTGCATGCTTGAGTAACTTGAAATATTTCTCAGCTTTTATGAATGCACCAGTCCATTCCAACCCATGCAAAGTAGTAAATGTGAAAATTTGACTTTGAGTACATCACTTCATAATAAAAGATGTTTGAAAGTTTCTTCTCCAGATGAGGGAATTTTTTTATAATACTGCAGTGTTCTTCATTATTTATTGTAGCTTTCAAGAAGGGATAGAAAAAGTCTTGATAATATGCTATTATATACAGATATATATAATATTGAAAATATTTTTTCAGAGGAGCAAATAAAAGTAAAATAATTATAGAAACAAAATATATTTGCTCAGCATGTCAATTCATATCTGCAATACTAGTTATTCTTCATGTAAATATTGGGAGGACTGTGGTTCAAACCTAACCCAGGAAAATTGCAACAAACAACTCAGGTGAGGTGGCAAAGGAGTATTCCAAATTTGAGTTAAATTCCATAGAACTATCCAGTGATAATGGTTTCATTAAATCTTCCTTCATATCTTCACTATATCTTCAGTATATCTTCCTGGGCACAGAGGAAGTTATGCTATTTCTACTTGAGTTTGAAGGCTAGAGAATGATTCATGGCCTATTGTAAGCAGTCAGGATGAGGCATCAGTCCTCGCTGCCTATATATCAGTTTTTTTGTTCCATTTAGCTCTTCAGTTGACTAGAGAAATGTACCTAGTTTTAGGAAGTACAGTCCAGTTTACACAGCTAACTGGCTCAAATGTTTATCTCAACCAAAAGCACACCAAGAGACATAGCCAAAACAGTGATTGTCTAAATAGCTGTGAATACAATGGCTCAGTAGAGTTACATAAAATTAACTATCATACAGGGAAAGTAGAGAGAATGTTATATGAAATGACCATGACAAAACAATTGAATATTAAACGAGAATATAAAATGTTTAAATCTAATTTACAAATCACAAGAATTTACCTGTATGTCTGTAACCATCAGAGTTGATACTATGACTTCTAGCATTTATGGAATAGCTTAGATTAAATTACCTAATTACATTTCAAGTAAGTAAAAATGATAATGGAGTTTAATATATTAAACAATAATTGAGTCAGTCTTCTCAGTCATAGTGTTTGTGTATATGGAGTCCTGGGGCTTGAACTCAGAGCCTGGGTACTGTCACTGAACTTTTTTGTTTAGTGTTGATACTCTATCACCTGAGCCACAGCTCTTCTTCCAGCTTTCTGCTGAAGAATTGGAGAAAAAAATTCTTGCAGATTGAGCTGGCTTTCAATGATAATCCTCAGATTTTAGCCTCCTGAGTGGCTACGATTATAGACATGGGCCACTGGTACCCACCTATTTTATTTGTATTTTGTTTTGTGTTATTTTATTTACTTTCAGTTAGTTAGATGGTTCTGGGAGTCAAGCTCAGAGCTTGGTCCAATCTATATATAAGGTCTACCATTAATCTATAATCCAGAGCCTTGTATGGACACTTTGAGTAGTAACTCAAATTAAAAAATATTAATTTCATGAAAAAAAATCCTGGAAATGGATGTTGGCTAATAAGGACACCACAAAATGTATGTACTTAATGCTGTTGAGCTATAAGTATAGGTAATAAATGTTGAAAAATAGTCAAGTTTGTTAAGCAAGTTAACAATTCTGAAAATTTAAATATTATCCAAAATTGGAAAGAAGAAGAAAATAATAGCATTTTTAGTTTTATAATACAATAATGATTTTAAAGATAGCATCACATTGCCCAGAGCTATTTCATGAAAATGAGATTTCCTTGAGTATGATCAAAATAGTACAAGAAAAGTCATGGGAGGTGAAATTAATTACACAAATTGATGATGTATTTATAGATTTTGAGAATGGCATTGGGACCTTTATACTATGTTTTCAAATTTTGTATTTTTCTGAAAGTGACGAGCATAAAATTCTTTCAAATGTAGTGATTTTTTTTTTTTTTTGCCAATCCTGGGCTTGAGCTCAGGGCCTGAGCACTGTTCCTGGATTTTCTTAAGGCTAGGGCTCTACCACTTGAGCCACAGCACCACTTCTGGCTTTTTGCTATGTATGTGGTACCGAGGAATCGAACCTGGGTCTTCGTGTCTGCTAGGCGAGCACTCTACCCCTAGGCAAAACTCCCGGCCCATAGTGATGTTTTTTAAAAACGTTTATTACCTATTTTTTGTAAAACTGGTTTTCTAATCTCTTTACATTCAAATATTACCCTTTCTATGTTTAATACTAGAATTCAGTTCCCCTGAACTAAATGTCCGTTCACAGATAATGGAAGTAGGGTTTGGAAAAAAAGAAATACCGATAGTATATTTTTTTCTAGGCAGAATGAGGACTATGCATGGTTGTCTCAAAAATATTGCATCCTTGTGTCTTTTGTCTTATCATTTTGTTGTTCCCTTTTCCTTCCCTAATTCAAATAAATGTATATATAATACACCATGTACTCAAATCAGACATAGTGACAACAGGAGATAAACCATGGGGGCCGGGCAGCAAACAGAAGAGAAAAGAAAAAACTTCAGTAGTAAATATGTTGGAAATGAACTTTACAATTTGGGTGGGTGGTGGGGGGAGGGAAAATGAGAGAAAAACATTGGAGGGGGGTCACAGTGTTGGAGAAATAATTACTATCTTACCTATGTAACTGTCACCCCTCTGTACATCACCCTGACAGTAAAATTATATTTTTGGAAAAAGAAAAATTGCACAAACTTTGTCCTCATGGGAAGAATTAAATTTCAGAGAAAGTTCAGCAGTATTGGAATCAATGTTCATGTTAGGCATGAATTCTGCGCCCCACCCCCCCATTTCCTTACCAGCGTGGTAGAGTTAGCCTCTGGGGCTCCTGCTGTCCTGAAATTTCTTTTACTCCTGTGGTCAGTAAGATTGCAAGAGTAGTGTGATGATTTTATCTGGAGCTCTCAGACATTTTTGTGTTTCTATAAAAATAGGGTTGGAAAGAGGACAAGGAGCAAGAGCATAAAAATATCTTTCTTTACATTTGTTTAATCAGAAGCTTTACTAATCATGTAAGTGAGTTATTTTTTGTGGCTGAAGCAACAATGTTGAGTATTCACAAGTATCTGGTTCTGTCACATTATACCACTTTTTTTAAAAAAATAGTTATCTTGGAACATTTCTTTTCAGCAGTGAGACATTTTTATTAAAAATGGAAACAGTGATAATATCTACTGTTTATAATGATAATAAGTAAGTATCCATGTATCCGTGTATCATGTAAATTCACAGATTAAATCCCAGCTTCTGTTTGTCAGTATTTGTAAACCTTTGTCTTAACTACTATGCTAACTTTTTAGAAAGTCAAAATCTTATAACAAAATTGTAATAGTAACTTGAGAAAAGAAAATGATAATGTATATATTTTTGAGCCTTTCTGTTTTTGTTTAGATTCAAATTGTTTATGTTCCTTATCTATTTCAAACATAATACAGTTTTCTATGACCCTTAAGCAGCTCTATGTCAAAACCAGCATAGGTTTAGTAAAGATACATTTACCTTACCACTCTGCCTTGTAAGCCTAGTTCCAGTATCAAGAGATAAGTCTTCTTTGTGGGAGAATCACACATCTGGTTTCTGAGTTAAAAAAATAGCAAGGAATATATGACAAGGGCGAATGAATAACTACTACTATTATTATTTTTTAATTTAAAAATATGTGATAAGGAACAGAAAAACGGTACCTTTTAACTTATTCCAAGAAGGCAACAGATTATTTGGAAATCAACAAAAATCACAGAGCTCAGAGGTTTTTTTTTTCAAACACATTTAGTTCTAATTTTGTGTATATTATGATCTTTAATTCTCTTTTAATATTTAGGTCAGCTACGAATGACCAAGAGGAAGTTTGATAAGGAAGATTTACATCAAAGAAAAAAAATGTATGCTACTACAGGGGACCTAGGTAATAGGTAGGGAAGATTTGGGAACATGAGATAGCATTCCTTATTCAATAACTATGCAAGCTAGACAAATTGTGGCTATTACTAGTGACAATTACTTTTCACAGGGAAGACCACAAGCTAGGCAATAAGAATGCAGGAGCCTCCACATTCACTCTGACTTGGAAGGGAGATGGTACAAAATACAAAATGAGCATAGGAACAGAAAGCCACGAGAAAATAATCAAATTGACAATACTAGTATTTCAATACTCATAAAAACAAGATAAATGAACACAAATTGGGAGAATTACTTAGTTGTTTTTATTAGTTTTCCTTCAATTAAAATATTTACCTGTATTAGTAGTGTAAAGTATAAATGTAAATACACACAAAAGAGCAGAGGTGAATGTTTATGAAATAATGTAATAAATATATTTCATTACAAAATTTAATATTATTATGAGCCTGAGAATTGGAAGGTATTTTAAGTGAATATGTCAGCTGAAAAAAATGTTTTCTACATTGACTTGAACATGTTAAATCTCTATGTTTATATAGTGGCTTGCTTTTGCTTTCTCTATTCTTTCATTCTCAGAGATTATTAGTATATTATTTCTCATAGTATTTCCTAATAGTCAATGGTGATTTTAATCTGACAAAAAACCCAAAGTTAGTGTTTTCCTTTTATTTTTTTAGTTTATACCAAAAACCATAGGCTTCATATTAGGAAGATTTCTTATGTAAGTGATAATTTATGAAATTAAATTAGTGATTTAGATAATATATTTTAACGTTTTTTGTGGGTCAAGGGGCTTGAGCTCTGGGCCTTGGCACTGTCCCTGAGCTCTTCAGCTCAAGGCTACTACCCTACCCCTAGAGCCACATTCCCATCCCCATCTACTGAATTCTGATGGAAGTTTCTTTCTAATCATCTATTCAAGAATTAACCAGGTTCGAATGTTTCCTCTTGTGGAGACCAGTCACTCAGTATGTTGATAACTCTCCTATGACTTCTAGTGCTTCCTTGTATAAACAAAAGTAATAAAATATTTCAAAATTCCTGCATTATTCTACAATACACATATTATTTTAAAATTTATTTTTTCTCATTCTAGGATTTGAACTGAGTAACTCATGCTGTCTCAGTTTTCATGCTTGGTTAATGCTCTATCCCTTAAGCCAAGTCATTTGACTATTTAAGAACTGGAGTCTCAAAAGCTGTTCTCTCCTGACTTTTAGTTGTCACCTTCAGTCTTCTGAGTAGCTTCTGTAACAGGCATGAGCTCTATTATCTATTATTATTGTTATTCACTATTTTGTTACCATATTTTAAATTAAATGTTAGTATAATTTCAAATAATCTTAAGCATTCCTCAGCAATCATTTGGTAGAAAAAATCCTGTGTATTATTTTCTTTTAATTTATTTATCAGTTAATATTCTATTAAACTAAAAGATGAATGTGGATAAAGAATGTGTATGTTCCATGATATTTCCAAAGAAGTACATCATTTATATTCATCTTCAGTTTCAAAAGTTTCTTCTGCTTGTGTGTGTGGGGGGGTGAGGGTGTTGAATGCCAGACTGGGGCTTGAACTCAGGGCCTGGCACTGTCCCTGAGTTCTTTTGCTCAAGGCTAGCATTCTACCATTTGAGTGAGCCACAGCTCCATTTCTAGCTCCTTTTGGGTAGATAATTGAGGGTAAGAATCTCATGGACTTTCCTGCCCATGCTGGTTTCGAACCCCCATCCTCAGATCACAGCCTCATGAGTCATTAGGGTTACAGAAAAGAGCCACCTGTTTTATTTTTTGCAGAAGTTGACAGACCACATGGTCATTATAAAAGTGCTCTCATCACATTACAATAAATATTATTTCCCAGTACAACTTGACAAGTCAACTATCTCTTAATATTCTCAGGATTTCTGCAACCATTCTATACTTCACAGCCTCCTGTTCAGTACAACCACTTGTGCCAATGTGGAGGTGTGATTGATTCTGGTAACACCTAAGAGTCTATCCATTATAATGACTCTGATGCAAATATGAATTTCCCATGCATGGAAGACCTTACTTCATTCATTAATTAGTCACAGAACAGAACACAGATATTGTCATTGGTGTGGTGTTGAGTAGAATGCAAAGCACAGCCTTCCCATTATCTAGGGAGGAATACTGAAATAAATTTGCCACAAGATGCAAAAATTCATGGAACCGGTCAAGGTGCACAGGAAAAGAGCTTGAGAGCATTTAGGCGATGTAATTAATGTTAAAGGTGGAAACTTGTACTGTTATAACTTTTCTTTATTGAATATTCATGTAGGTTATCGAAAAACTGAGTGGAAAAGCTCAAAAGAAAAATAACAAAACAGCACAGACTCCCTTACTCATTTTAATGCTCCCCCCTCAGGATAAAAAAAAACAGGAATTCTTCTGTCAGTTGTAAATATATAATATCTTTTACTCTTTACGGTATCATTTAATTCATTGCTTGTACTTTTAAATCACATACTCAGCTTATTTGATGCTTTGTGGTTATTTTCATGGGCATAGTATTCATATTGCTTTATCTGGGAGCCTACCTTGAAACTGTTTTACTAATATCACAATTGAGCAAATAGGTAAAAACTCACTCTTGTCTAGAAGTTTCCATAGACAATTTCAAATTTGGTTGATGAACTTTCTCTGTATGCCCATCAGCAAAATCAGTCCATATTAATCTAATTTATGATTATCCTATAACAAAAGTAAAAAAATGTAGTTTTAATAAAACAGAAAGGGTTTTCTGAATTATAAACATATACATGTATCGTATCAGTCCTACCAGTTGACCGACAGATCAAAAGACACCAATCGTCTTATCAGGACCAGCTGAGTTTGTTGACTTGTACTCTGAGTGAACAATGTGAAAACAAGTATTTAGTAAACAATTTCTTCGCCCCTCACTTAACAAGGATAATACATTAATCCGTAAAACCAAAAAACACAGTTAATAATGATAGTATTTCAATTTCAAGTAAGATTGGACCAAAATAAAAAAAATCAGTCTGTGGGGGAAAAGAAAAATAAACTAGAGAAGTGGAGAATTGGGTCCATGAAGTATTTCAATTACAAAAGCCATAGTTAACTAAATCCTTTTGAAAGGGAATTTTTTTTCTTTTTTTGCCAGTCGTGGGGTTGAGCTCAGAGCCTGAGCACTGTCCTTGGACTTTTCCAACGCTAGGGCTCTACCACTTGAGCCACAGCACCACGTCCAGCTTTTTTCTATGTATGTGGTACTGAGGAATCGAAGCTGGGTCTTCATGCATGCTAGGCAAGTACTCTACCACTAGGCAAAACTCCCCGCCCCTTGAAAGGGAAATTTTATCACTCCTATAAAATTATAAATTATTAGTATGGCAAATACATTACTTCATAAATGAGGACTGGCAACCTCTTACAACCAGGGAAAGGACATTTTTTTTATAGAATTTTGTAGTCATATCTGACATTTCCAACTGAGTTTAAGAATAGAACAGCTGATAAAATGTTTAATAACCATAGCAATCATTATCTACATTATAATCTGCAAAATTTACATCTATAGAGAAATAATTTTTGCTGTGGCTAGTTATCTACATGTTAAATAGCTGGAAAATATCTCAAAGACTGAAGTGCACCAAACACAGTGTCACATGAGATAACCAAGAAAATAAGATACTCAGTAATTCTCATTAGTTTAAAGTCTTCTCATATTCAATAACTAAAATACATCCTAATGTCAAGTCATATGATAGTTATCTCACTCTAGCCTTTTCAAGACCAGAGTTCTTTTAATGTGTTCATACTTACTTACTTTAGAGCTTTCTTTCTCACTGGCCAATAACAGCTGAAGGAATCTCTTATTCTATGTACCAATATAGGATAAATTCATAAAGTTCTTAACATGAAGCCTTTTTCCATCTCTAGTGTTCAGATTTAATGGGATATTCTCACTACTGTGACATATACTTTGGTATCTATAGATTAAAATATTTATCTCCATCTCTTCTATACATCACAATCATATTCATGCACAACCTTGGAACTTATTATTAACTGGGGACAATTCAATGATGGCTGACAATGTGATATGTTTTTTCCCTTAGACTTATATATTGTTAAAACATTTACAATTAGTGTAATCTTTTTTCAAAATGCCATAACAATCAAATATGCGATTTCTCTTGAACAATAAATGCTCTTATATAAGGTAACTAAATTTTTGTAGGTCATTATGTCTCATATCACTATTGAATATCATTGTTAATTATTGTTGACTATAATATTTTAATATTCAAAAGCTTAAGAGGCAAAGAAAGTTATACATTTATTTTCTGGAGGCTTTTTTATATTTGCTTATGAGAAGATTTTTTACATATATTTTTTTATTGTAATTAATAGAATGGTTACATTATATTTGCCAGATAGAAGGTACATTAATTCACGTACATTGATACCCTTTCTCATGTCTTGGTCCCCATTTCCCTTCCCCCTCCCCCCACCACTCATCTTGTTTTCCCCCCTTCACTATCCAATTTCAAATAACCAAATACCAATATATCCAATATATCAGATAACAAAGTAAGATACTGTAACAATATGAGATAATCAAGGGATAGCAAAAGAAATGAGAGATAACATAGTACATTAAGGACAACAATCACTCATTATATGGCTTTGGTTTCTTTATCCTAGAGGTCCTTTCATTTAGCATCATACTATATGGCCTTATGTATCTAGGTTTTGCTCTATTGCAAATCTCTGCTAGGAGTGCCCAAGGTTTCTACTGATTATGACAAATGAGGGAAACCATTGAGCCTATCTTCCTTTGAGTCTGGCTTACTTCATGAGAAGATTTTTAAGGTAAATAAAATATTTAATAGAACTATGAATAAGCATAGTCAGGCACAGTAGCTCTCACCTGTTACCCTAGCTACTCAGGAGGCTAAGATTTGAGGATCATGGTTCAAAGCCAGCCTGGGCATTAAAGAACCTGATACTGCTATCTCCAATTAATCACTAGAAAATAGGAAGTGGGCTGTGACTCCAGGGTTAGGGAGGTAACCTTGAGCTGAAGAGCCCCTGCCCAGGGCCAGTGGTAGGGCAGTAGTCTTGAGCTGAAGAACTCAGGACAGCACCCAGACCCAGAGTTCAAGCCCCATGACAGACCAAAAAACAGAAAAAAAGAAAAAAGAAATTTAAGCATACATGATATCTTGATACATTGGTTTGCTTCTTTTCCATCTAGCATGAATCACTCATAAAAATATGAAGGCATAGAATCTTGCATACAAAAATAAAAAAGCTTTTCCCCCATTCCCTATCCAATTTCAAATAACCAAATACAAATATATCCAATATATCAGATAACAAAGTGAGATACTGTAACAATATGAGATAACCAAGGGACAGCAAAAGAGATGAGATTGGGGGTTGGAGGGGTAGGGTAATGGGGACCAAGACATATGAAAGGGTATCAATGTATGTGAATTAATGCGCCATCTATCTGGCAAATATCATGTAACCCTTTTATTAATTACAATAAAAATGTTAAAAAAACAAAAAAACAAAAAAGCTGTTTCTGCCTATATTCTGTTCCCCAAATGCTTATTTGATTATTGTATTTGAAGATAATTCTTCCCTACTAAGATTAATTATCCAAATGTTTTATCCCATTTACTGACATAACATTATCATTATACTTAATAGTGAATATATTTGTGCATTAAATGAGTATTACTCCCTGTACCTATGTTAAAGAAGAATTTGTATAATGATATTGCTAATACTAATGACACTCAACATCTTAAAAGATATTCTTCACATCACACTTACTTTGTCTACTAAAAGGTTTTCCATTATATGTGGAGTGAAAGTAAATCTAATTTTCCTGTGATATTTAGCAAGCCCTATAGACTGGAAGGTTGTTTCACTTTTCTTTAAATTAAAATGTACATAGAGTACATAGAAGTCACATTATAAAACAAAATTTCCACTGTATTTTTGACTTACGATATTATTAAATGAAACTAAGAACAGTTGTATAAAAAATTGTGTGTGTGTGTGTGTGTGTGTGTGTGTGTGTGTGTGTGTGTGGAAACTCAAGGATTGTATGGAGTTAGAGAAGTGAAGAGAAAATAAGTGAGGCTTACAACATTATGAACATTTTTACATTGCATTTTCACATTTCAGGATATTTAAAACCTAGTTTTGAAGAATGTATTCCATTTGTGGTAGAAATGTGGAATTCAGTTCTGATGGTGAGAAGAAATAACACAAAATATATACACAGCTATGATATCTTCCAATAACAGTAGGATTAAATGTGAGTATGCCTAGCCATGCTCCTTATCATAGCAAAGGAACGTACTGTTTCCTCTGTTAAACAGTCCTGTGATTTGGACCAATCGGACGAGCTTCCCACCAAGAAAACTTCTCTGGCATGATGGGTAAAATGCCACACAACTTATCAAATTATCCAAAAGAACAGATGAAGATTCAAGTCAACCGTATCTTTTCAAAACTAGGTGTATTCAATTAAATATTCGTTTGTGCGTGAATCCATTAGTACTAGTGTAATTATATATATATATATATTTAAGTAAAAACAGAGCAAGATAATACTACACTGAAAGACTTTTCCATCTGGTCACCATGTTTTCAATATTATGCAATACGAATTTATATAAAGTGTTAGGAAGGCAGTATATTAACATTGCAGAATCTGGGCAACAGTGCTGTTTAAAATGCATAGCAAAGCAACGTTGTTCTAGAAAGCTAGCACTAACCAAATATGGAGATTGGCACACTGAAATGTTCCCTTACTTACAGCATTTTAATTAAAGCAAGTTCAAGAGAGTAATCTCATTTTCACAGGCATCAGTCATCTGTAAAATCCCTAGCGTTTGCTGAATGCAAATTCATTTTAAAATATACATGCCAAAAGATACATAAAGTATAAGAATTTTCCCAGGAGTTATAGAATTCTCTATTGGTTCATGGATGAGCAATTTTAATTTTTGAATGTATTTTTAAATGAGTAATTTCTCATTTATTTCAACTTAATTTTAGAATTATCAGTGCACTAGATTATTTTATGAATCTCTCCCTCAGTTGCTCAGAAAAAGAAAATCTATCACTTTAGAAAAATAAATATAGGGGCCGGGAGTTTGGCCTAGTGGTTAAAGTGCTTGCCTAGCATGCATGAAGACCCGGGTTCTATTCCTTGGTACCACATATAGAAAAAAAGCCGGAAGTGGTGCTGAGGCTCAAGTGGTAGAGCTCTAGCCTTCAGAAAGTCCAAGGACAGTCCTCAGGCCCTGAGCTCAAGCCCAGGACTGGCAAAAAAAAGAAAAAGAAAAAGAAAAAGAAATGTTACCAAGTGGCTGCAAAGCACTATAGTAAAAAAAATGGGGAGATGTTCAAGAGATGAAAATTCAAGCAAAAACATAAGAAAAGAGAATATATTTCAAGCAATTCAACCTATTTATTTATTTATTTATTTTTGCCAGCCAACCCTTTTATTTAAAGAAAGTATTTTTAGTTCAAATGACACCAATTCACTGAGTAAAATGAAGATTTATAGAGAGGTTTAAAAGTATTTCCTTTTAATTTCAGAATGAAAGAAAAGTATAATTATAACCATGGTTACCAAAGTAAGAAAACTTTGTCCTAAGGATGAAGATACTGAAACAGAAGATTCTTTCGCAGATCCCGCTTTAGACACTGGTCAAGTAGTAAAGATTATGAGGGCTTAGGTGCTTTTTCCTCTTACCTTTTTCTCTTTCTCTTCCTTTTTCCTTCTGATGATCTTGATAAAAATCCTACGCACACTTCCAAGTGCCTGTGAATCAGAAGCAAGCTCCTTAAGTATTCAATTCATATCTTATGAGTCTGTGTGAGCCAGGAACTTTAGCACAGTCAATAGGGCATTTTAAAATTTTGGTTTTGGTTCTTAGATATCAGATGCAGCTCAGATTTCTTCTTTTGTGTTCAGCAGATACCATTCATATTAGAGGCAATTCCTGACTTTATTAACACATATGACTGAACTGCTGTATATCACTTCAGAGTTTACTATTGCTGGTATGTACATACATGACTCAAGACCCCACTCTCCAACTGTACAGGTATGTGTCATGAACTAGTTGAGAAAGAAGATAGGCCTTCATTCCAACTAATAAAATGATGCATTCTCAATAAATTGCAATAGAAACTCAGAATTAACTAGATGATGCATTCTACAATAAAGAAAATAGAGTATCATGTGCATTTCTGAGTGTATTTGTGTAAGTATATTTGACATGCTTCCATGACACTCACAGAAAAATGTCTTCTTCTTTTTGTGCATTTTGTTACCCTCAGTGCATGAAAAGTAGATTCCACTATGTCATAATTAAGTAGTTGTGGATAAATATTCAACCATGCTTTAAGTGTTTTCAATAATGACTTTTGGTTTTGGTTTTGGTTTTTGGTTTTTTTGGTGTAGAGGTTGATTTTTTTTTTGTGACAGTCCTGGAACTCAAATTCTGGGTCTAGACATTGTCCTTGAGCTTATGTACTCAAGACTACAACATGTAACACTTGAGCCACATGTCTACTTCAGGATTTTTGGTGGTTAATTGGAGATAAGAATTTCATGAACTTCCCTGCCTAGATTGGCTTTGAACTGCAATCCTCAGATTTCAGACTCTAGATTATCTAGGTTTACAGATGTGAGCCACTGTGACTAGCTCAGAAATTGAATTTACAAAGACATCTAGTACACCAACAGAACCAATCTACAAATACAAAATAGTCAAAATAGTTAAATAAGAAAGTATATGAATATTTCACAAAGAATGTTACTTATAGTATTAATATAACTGTGATCGAGTAAGTAACATAACACAACATGTATGTATTTTGTACTGGTACAAAATAATGTTAAACTCATAGCCTGGGCATTCGCCCTTGGTGTTTTTGCTCAAGGCATTCTACCACTTGAACCACACTTCTGCTTTTAGCTTTTGATGACTAATTGCAGATAAGAGTCTCAGAGATTTTGCCTGGTTGGCTTTGAACTATAATCCTCAGATTTCATCCTTCTTTGCAGCTAAGATTATATCTACGAGTCGCTGGCACTCAATATTTTTAATTGTATGTAAAATTAAAAAGATTGCAATGATATGTTTCTTCAATTAAAAAATATTTTAAAACAGTTGTACCAAAAGCTTTCAGTTCAACATATCAATTTATGTGGTAAATATAAAATGTTTTGGTTAGTGTCTTTTCTGCCTTCATTCTCCTTTCTCCTACCTATCCGGAACCCATCTGACCCCTCAAGCTTCATAGTTTCATTTTTTCAGATATGTACAGTGAATGTTCTTTTTTTTATTATGTGTAAAGAGTTGTTCAAAAGAGTTACCATTTAACAACACGGTTTTATGAATAGAATGCATCCTGATCAATGTCTCCCCCTTTCAATATTTTACCATTTTGACTCAGTACTTCCCTTCTCTTAATCTAGTAGTATACATAATGAATTCTTGACTGCATCTCCCTCATCCTTTCATTCATCTACTCCCTTCCCTTGGTACCTCCCCTCCTCTTGGAAGTACCTATTTTCAGAGATTTACTTCGTTGAGTTTTGACTTAGTCTTTCTAAGAATTACATTATTAATTAGTATTCTTAGTAATTTCACCCGCCACTTTGCTCTCCAACCATCTCAACATCTTCACTCTTAAATAACAACTTAATTATGTTGTTGTGAGTTCTGAGAATGAAAGTATTGAATTCATCTGTAAAAGGTATGCCCTGCAATGATTTAAGTTGAAGTAAGTGCAAAAGACATATAGCATTTTATTTATGAAGATGGAATGTTAGGTCAGCAAATAACCACACTTCCCACCTGTGAGAAGCTTTGTAACTTAGGGGGAGGAGGTGAATGTTGTTTTCAAATTAGCTGTGCTGATAGAATGGACTCAAATAACAAATACATAACACTGATAATTTATCAGTGTCCATTTTACGTTACAAAGACAGAACAGGACTGTGTATATTCACAACACCAATTGTTAGCAATTGTGTGCCATATTCCCCAAACTCGGGTTAAACAAAGCCCCAACACTCCTTCTTCCTCAACTTCCACTATTTCCCCGATCCTTCTCACAAAAACACCAACAAAACCTCCCTTTGGGATCCTTAGCACCTAATATACACATCACAGCTGCGAACCTTCCCTGCTGCAAGTATAGTGACAGAAGACATGGACTCCCCAACTGAGATGCACGAAGCTGTATGTCCAATCTTCAAAACTCACCTGAGCTCTCTTCTGCTCTTCCACTTACTTACACAAACTACATTTGATCTCATCAGAATTTCTTCCATTCCTTGAAAGGCGAACTTAGGATTTATGTGATAAGAATGAAATATATTCAAATCATAATAATGGGAATTACCTTGTATCACAGAGAGAATACATTTTAGTCCATACTTGTAGTCTGCCTTTTTCAGTACCCTGAAGTTTGTGTTTTCTTTCATTTGGAGTTTCTTGTTGATGTTGCTTTATTGTGTGTGCATGCCCATCTTGGGGCTTGAACTAAGGGCCTAGGTTCTGACACTGACTTGTGCTAAAGGCTAGCACTCTTAACACTTAGTGCACCATACCACTTGTCAGTCCTGGGGCTTGAACTCATGACCTGGGCACTGTCCTTAAGCTTTCTCAAGGCTAGGGTTCTAGCACTTGGGGCACAATACCACTTCTGTGCGTGTGTGTTACTGAGAAATCGAACCCAGGTTTTTGTGCATGCTAGACAAGAACTCTACCACTAGGCCACACTCTGGACCTCCACTTGTGTTTTTTGGTGGCTAACTGAAGATAAAAATCTCATGAACTCTTGGTGCCAGGTCTGGTTTTTACTGCCATCCTCAGAGGTCATCCTCTGAACTAGAATTACAGGCATGAGCCACCTGCGCCCAGTTAGGCAACAAAATATTTGTATGTTTGTAACTGAAGGAAATTATTTTTCAAACGTAGTATAAACTACATGCATACACATACACACATTTACCTATTGACAGCTCATTTTGTACCTTCCTTCTGTACCTACCATTAGATACATAAAATTCATATGATTTTTTAGGTCAGTCCTGCGCCTTGAGCTCAGGGCCTGAGCACTGTTCTTGGGCTTTCTCAAGGCTAGTGCACTATCACTTAAGCCACAGAATCACTTCCAGCTTTTTCTGTGTATGTGGTACCAAGGAATCGAACCCGGGTCTTTGTGCTTAGGCAAGCACTCTACCACTAGGCCAAACTCCCTGCCCCTATAAGGCCAAATTTATGCCAGTGCAATTATAGTAAAACTACAGGTAAAGTCATTGTTGCTATATGGGCTAAATTTAAAGATATTAAAACAAAAAAGTTTCAAACTGAATAAGCTCCCCATACAAAACATTTTCTTTATGATATTTATTCTCATAACACAGATCATGCTAGTAAAAATGAGGCTCTTTAAGTTCTCTGTGATATTAGCATTTTTCCTTGCAGTAGTAGTGCTTATTAGCTAACTATTAAAACACAAATTAATATAAATTAATAATAGGTATTAAGAATAAGGAAATTTCTCTTGTTTCCTGGTGATTATCTACCAAATGACTCTTGTAATGCTGTTTTAAGACACTAAGAACTTCATGTAGCAAAGGCTGTTATCCCTCTGCAGCTGCTGCAAGGCAAAGCATCACCCCACTGAGGCTTAAGTATCATCTGAAGATTCCTTCCGCATGGAATTGTGATACTTTTGTTTTGTTTTTTTTCCAACTGGGGCCTCACTTGAGCAGAGATTATGGCAAGCAGATGCTTCTGTTAATTTACAAAATCCATAGAAGGAATCCCGGATGAAAGTGGATTTAGAATGATTTATGCACATGCAAGCAAATATACACGGAAGCATGTCTACTGTTGCATGCACGCTCACACATACACACACACACGTAGCATAAAATTAATTCTGCATATTCACTTTTCTTTTTCTATTAGTTTTTTAAAAGCTGTAAGGTGCATATCAGTGGATTTATGTCAGTTATGTGTAGCTAAACTAGCAACAACAACAACAAACAAAACCTCTCATATTATTGAGAAAAACACATAAGAGTTTTATCCCCAATTAACTACTAAAAAGTGAGAAACAGGCATGTGGGTGAATCAGTAGAGATCCAGCCTTGAGAGAAAAAGCTAAGAGACAGAATTCAGGCTTTGAATTCAAGGCCCAGTTCAGGGCAAATAAAAATATTAGGATATTTTGCCTGGGATGTAGATTTAAATAAAACATGTTTTATACCTCCCACATTCATACTACTGTTTGCTGTACTTGTCACATCTATTAGAAATGCTAAAAGCAAGCTTATTACACAGTTTTCATAAGCTTATGTAGATATCAACTAGTTACATTAGTTCATATCTCTCATAGTCTTCTGAAAAAAGTTTCTCATTAATACTTACTGAATAAAAGCTGACCTCTTTTCTTGTTATCTGCATATGATAGGGCAGAATGGTTTCTCGGCATGGGTAAATTTAAGCAGCCTATTTTACTTTTCTATAATCCATCTGCACATTTGATTTAACTTAGAACTTTTTCTGGCACTTAAAAATAACAGATCGATTAATGTATTGTTGTACATTATAAAGGAATTTCAACCAACCAATCAATACCAGTTTAGCTCAAGAAAAGAGCTCTGAATTGCCTCTATGTAACCAGCTTCATAGCAAACATATATAGAAGAATTTAAGGAAGGTCCTCAAACCTTTCTCTTTGTTGTGAGAAGTCCATTCCAATTTATTTTATCTCAATAGCATAAAATTATAAGACCATATTGGTTGCCTATAGGAGCAGTATCAAGAAAGAAAATGATTTATGATGAATTTCCCTTTGTAAAGCTACTGAACATATAAACTTTGTACATATAAACTCCTTTATTTTACCCAAAAGTTAGGAGATAAAGAAACTAAGCATTCAAAGAGAACTGTTCAATAATTGTACTGTATGGATAGGCTGATAAACATCAAAATTTACTGAATATAATTTTATGTCACCATGTGAAGTTTGGATAAACCATAAAGAAAGAAAGCATAAAAATTTGGCACAAAATTAACAGCACCTGAAACAAATGTTAATTGCCTTAATCTGCAAAAAGCTGCTGCAAATAAAAATTGGCAAGTGCAGAAATTATAAATTCATAAAAGATCAAATGAGAGAGAATGATTCATATTTATGAAGATGCCATATCTGTTGTATAGCAAAAGAACTATTAATTAAAATGACATGCTTTTTAAAAAATTTATGGGGACTTCAGATCTCAAATTATCTGGACTTGGGTGTTTGATGTTAAGTCTTTATCATTAGGTGTATAAATGTATCTAGTATGGAAAATTTTGTACTAATTACTCATGTAGAAATTACTTTTGACATTTTTCATTCCAGAGGTAGGATTGCCTTTCTCTCATTTACACAGATAAATTATTATTGCAGTTTTTAATATTTTATAATTCCCGTAAGAATTCTGTGGAATTTTAGCCACGTAGATTCACTGATATTCTTTCCTTTTTATTTATGTTAAAATATCATCTCATTAAAGTCCAAAAGCATGCATTGGAGAAAATAGTCAATTCACCGGATGTACATTTCTAAAAGTAGACTACTATCTCTCAAAACTTAATATAAACAGATCAAATATATTATTATAAGACCAGAATTTTTTAATAATTTTTTATTTCAATGTATAGAGGGCTTATAATTAAATTCTCCATATAGAAGGTGCATTACTTCTCACACATTGATATCCCTTCTCATGTTTTTGTCCTCATTTTCCCCTCTTATTTCAAATTAACAAGTAAACATCTATATAATATAGCAGGTAACAAAGTGGGATACTGTAACAATATGAGATTAACCAAAAGGCAGCACAAGAGAAGAGAAAAAAACATAATACATAAAGAATAACAGTCACTCATAGTTAAGCTCTTGTTTCCATGTCCTGGAGGTCCATTAATTTGGCCTCATCCTATATGGCCTTATGTATCTAGGCTCTGAGCTATTGTAATCTTCTGCTAAAAGAGTTCTAGATGTAAGACCAGATAATTTGAAAGCACAGGGAAATTGAAGAGTAAGCAAAAGTTCTGTATAGAACCCAATTACTTAGAAAATAAGAACAAGAATTTAAATTGGGTGCTAGTGGTTCACTCCTGTAATCCTAGCTACTCAGGAGGCTGAGATCTGAGGACTGCAGTTCAAGTCAGAGCAGGCACAAAAGTCTGTGAAACTCATCCTGAATTAAACACCAGCAAATTGGAAGTGATGATATGGCTCAACATGGTAGAGCGATAGCCTTGAACTAAAGTGCTCAGGGACAACACCCAGGCCCAGAGTTCAAGCTCCACAACAGACAAAAAAAGAAAGAAAGAAAGAAAAAAATTTAAAAAATGGGATAGGATTACATTAAAATTTTTTCTGAATAGCAAAAAAAATAAAAAATTAATAAGTAATCTAATTAGTAAATATGCAAAAGAAATGTGCAGTTTACAAAAAACTACAAATCATTAACAAATACTTGAAGAAAGATACAACATCTTCACCCATAAAGGAAAGGCTAGTCAAAACAATATTAAGATTCCAGTCTCAGAATAGCTGTCACCAAGGACTAAACAAGTGCAGATGAGAATGTGGAGGGAAAGGAATTCTCATACACTGTTGGTGGGATTGATATATTGTGCAGCTACTATTAAAATCAATATGGAGAAACTTTACAAAATGAAGAGAGCCCATATATACTATTCCTGGGCATATGTCTATGCATCTGAAAAAATTCAAGTCAACATATAGAAAAGGTACCTGGACACCTATGATTATGCATACATTATTCACCATATATCAAATATAAAATCAATCTAGATACCTATCAGTGGATGAATGAAGTATATATTTATGCATAATAGACTAGTACTGAGATAGAAGGACAAACACAATTATACATTTCAAGGAAAGGGATGGATTTGAGATCCTGTTAAGTAGAATAACCCAGACGCAGAAATTTAATTATCACATACTCTCTTTTGTATTAGGGAAGCTATCTCCTAAAACTGAATGATAAAGATGTGAATCAGGTTATTATTCATGGTGAATTCCAATAAAAAGTGAGAAGGATGAAGAGAGAGGATAGACATGGGTGGTGAGCTTACTCATTATACACATGAATGAAAAGAAAAGCATAAAACCTGTTGATATTGCTTTAAAAAGGGAGCAGAAGAATTAAGCAAAGAGAGAAGAGACTGACTTTTGACTCATTGTATGCATAATGCATGTCCATAAGTTGTTTGGAAATACCATATTGAAACCCTTTGTACAACAACTAGATAGAAATTTTAAAAATTAAAGAAAATGTAAGGATCTTTCAACGGTAGAAAATATTTGTATTGTGTGGGACCCAGAAGTATACTGGGTTTTGAACAGTGGAATAAACTTCATTTAGTTTTCTTTTTCTATAAACATTACACTGTATCTCCCAGGGTAATTCTCATTGTTATTTTGTAGATGATAGTTATCTATGTATATTTCTACCATATATATTTTAACCTCTTTGAATGTGTCATTCATTTTTAATAATATTTACTTTATTGTAAAGGAGTTATAGTCACATAAGTAAGGTAATGAGTACATTTGTTGTAAAAGTGTTAACCCCTCCCTTGTTTTCTCCCACTCCCCACCCCAGTTGTAAAGTTCATTTCTAACAGTGTCTTGTGAGTATTGCTATTTCATTGGTTCAACCTTTGTCTTTTGTCTCACCGTTTTATTAATCCCTTTCCCTTCAACAAATCATATAAACATATGGTACCAAAACACAGGGTACCAAAATAAAAAACAGTGACAACCAAGAAAAAAGCCAAGTGAAAAAAAAAAAAAAGATATAACTTCACGCAGTACATTAAGTGTATAGTCAGAGAGAATGATTAAAGTGGCCTGTTTCTATACACTAATAGACCCAAATGGACCCCTTCCAGTAACAAACTTTTAAGAGAAGATAGAGCTTTAGTTTAAAAAAAGAAACCAACAACATTAACAACAAACAACAACAACAAAACCCCAAAACCATGGTGTGGAAACATTTAAGGTAAAAATCTTTTGCATGAATTGTTTGACTCAATAGAAAGTACTGAACATTTGAATATGTCCATTCTGTAGCTTGGTCATATTTTGCATTTCTTTTTAATATCATCTCTTCATTGTTATATATATGTATATAAATATAATCAATATTATATAAATATTTTTCATATTGCTATGCAATTTAATGCCCACCTTTTAGCTGTCTATTGTATGAACATATGCTAATGCCTACCATATAAGTGGGATTTGACCATGTAGCCAGTTATGGTGACTCTGTGTGTTTATTTTTTTATTTTTTTAATTTTTTTTTTGCCAGTCCTGGGCTTGAGCTCAGGGCCTGAGCACTGTCCTTGGACTTTCTCAAGGCTAGAGCTCTACCACTTGAGCCTCAGCACCACTTCCGGCTTTTTTTTTTTTTCCTATGTATGTGGTACCAAGGAATCGAACCCAGGTCTTCATGCATGCTAGGCAAGCACTTTAACGACTAGGCCAAACTCCCAGCCTGACTCTGTGTCTTTAATTATGCAATGTATTTTATTTTTATTTAGAATGATGTTTTCATAGAATGAATTTAGAGTTTTTTATTCTTGGGGAGTTTTTTTTCTCCTTTACATTTCTTTTCTTTTTACCAGTTCTGGGCTAGAGCTCAGGGCCTGAGCAATGTCCTTGGGTTTTTCTCAAGGCTAGAGCTCTACCACATGAGACTCAGCACCACTTCCAGCTTTTTTCTATGTATGTGGTACCGAGGAATTGCACCTGGGTCTTCATGCAAGCACTCTACCACTAAGCCAAAGTCCTGGCCTCTCTTTTACATTCTTAATAACACCTATACCCTCTGCCTATTTTTTCTTATAAATCTGGAATTCGGTCTAAAAATTCTACTAGTTAAACACCACATGCTCTAATTGTTCTTTATTCCTTTTGGTATTATCGGTTAAAGTTTAGTTTCTAAGAACTTCTTGTGCCTTTAGGTCTATGCTTAAAGAAATATTTTTGAAGGATTATATGATTTAATAGTTATCTCCACCTAGTGACTCTTTCAGCTTCAACAGTCATTAAATAATTCTTGGAACTCACCAATTGTTCATATTCATTAATAGAAATTTTTCCGTACTACTATATACATTATGTGTTTAAGTTGAATTAAAGTACATAGTTTGAGAAGATATTATACAAATCTTATAGAATTCAACAATAGTAAAACAATTAAATATATGTTCTATTTAAATGATAATTATTCTATGTTTACACTCAAAAATATTTTACAGTAATCATTGTAGAAACCTATCACTTTTGAAACACTAAAACGTTCTCTGCATATAGCATGCATTTTTCATCAACAGGTCACTCCCTGCATAGCTAATACACTTGTATTGTAGTTATTTGGAGCTACAAATACATCTCTGACTCATTACTAGTAAAATTTCTTAGTATTACCAAAGCATTTTGCAAAGGACACTGACCTCACTGCATTTTATTTAATTTTATGCAGAAAGCAAGTGCTGAAATGAGTTGGAGATTCATTGAATAGTAAAATTCTCCTCTGAAGGAATTGTACACATTAACATACTAAGGAATCTAAGCTATCTCACACTAAAGAACGCTCTTTTACTTCTACTCAGCATTTCCAAACTTATTTAACCAAAGAACCCCTTTTCCATCTATTAGAGTACATTATTCTCATCTCAAAGAAAATGTGTGTTCCACAGGAATTGCTAGAAACATACTAATTTGATTCAATCATTAGATTTTGTAGTTGTCAGAGAAATTAAGGACTGCCAACAAATTAATAATAACCAAAGATAAGTTAATTACCCCAAATTACACAACATGATACTAACAAAAATGAATCCACTGAGATACTTTTTTCCAATCTTCAAATCCTACTTCACATTACATTTTTTTTTGTTTCAAAGGAGTATTTTGTCACTCAAATTGTGTAATTTGAAGAATATGTTTATGTTCAGTACTAAGCTTTGTGTGTAGACTATTCTCGCATACATGAATGATCTCAGTCACTTACATACAGATCAGGAAGAATTGAAATAAAGGAGTAATTTTAAATATACTAAGAGGGAAGACGCATGGACCTGTGAGGCGCAGAAATAGCTTCTCTTGCAGAATAGCTTCTCTTAAATCATTACAGCGTTGGGGTCAGGCTTAGATTGACAAAACTGACTCATTAAATGTGGTTAATATTAAGGGTTAAATACAGGCATAAAAAATAGAGAAGTGAGATACAGTGGGAGACAGACATCTTAGAGAATGCTATTCTTTCATTTTCAGTTTTCAAATCCAGCATCACTCAGAAACTGGTTCTAGATGTCCTATTATTACTTGGTATAAGTTCAAACACATATCTTTTATTCATTTCTTTTTGGAGCTGGGGGTGCTGGCATTTGAACTCAGGGCCATAAACTCGCCAGGCATAGCCTACAGCCTTGAGTTCTATTCCCAGCCCCTTTGGTCCTGGATGTATGTCCAGGTTGATCGATAGTGTATATCATCAAGCCAATATATTCTACTAGGTCACTAGGGGTTTGATGAATATTTTGACCATCACTAGCCTCAAACAACAACCTTCCCTGTCTGTTATTCCCATATATTGAGGATGATAGCTATGAGCCACAACATCCAGACTTCCTTCTGTTTCAGCTATTCCTATTTCTTGGCAAATACCCGCATAATTGCAGAAAGGTAGTCTATTTCTTTACTAAGAAATTTTTGATTCTCATTTCCTTATTTTCCTTTTCATGGAAAGACTATGTATGTCTAGAAACATCCCAATAAAATCCTTTAAAAATTAATGAAAACAATCCCAAATATCTTTCTAATATGAAATATGAGACAGGTTTAATAAATAATTTTCCTTACAATGGTTTTTACATAGTCTTTGTACTCATGGTTGTATCATAAACTATTTGAACAAGGAAATTCCAGGTTAATAAATCCTGACTTACAAAAAGGTTTTCTCTTTTAGTAGATTATTTGCATTGAGAAAGAACACGTGAAACTCACATGTATCTCTAGCTTAGTATGTTACTCGTATCAAGATATCTCCAATCACAACAGATGGAGGGTCAGAATGGTGGATAAATCACAAAGAGAAATACAATCATTTCAGCAATGAAATAGAAAAAGGATTTCCCTTGCATAGTAACCACTGTAGCTCATTTTCCATACTTCCTGCATAAAACAACTGATAACACAGATAATAAAGAGTACAGTGAATAAAATTTGAGCTTTGAAATAGACTCTGCAGAGTCTTAATATTTCATTCTTAGTTGTGTTTGTTTTCTATTGCTGCATAGATTTAAGAAGCTTAAAAGACAGACTATTTTTACAGAGTCAGAATGGGGCTTATATAGATTTTCTAAACAGGGTCTCATCAGATAGAACTTCAAGTATTCATGTAAACTTAGCTCCTCAGAAGGCTGAGATCTGAAGGGTCATGGTTTGGCAGAAAAGTCCAAACAGTTCTAGCTAGAAATAAACCAAGATCAAAAGGGAAATAGGGCTCAAATATAGAATGACAACTGTTGTCAAGTCGAGCCAGCACTGTACTCTGTGTTCAAACCCTGGTGCCAGCCAAAACGAAGATACCAGATATCTATAGAGGCCAAATGTTCCTTTCTAACACCACAATATGGACAGAATTCAGTTATTTGTGAAAGTAGAATTATGGCTCCTCTTTTCTTTCTAATTTTTGGCATACCAATTCCAACCAACTTCTTCAGCCACTAGTCATGTGGACGTTGCATCTCAGAATAACTCTGTCCCTCAGCACTACAGGATCATCTTTTTTGTGTTCACTCACATAGAATCTATGAAGTCCTCACAGGATTGACTCCCATCCAGCATGACCTAGCGCAGTCAAATGAGAAGGTAACCAGGTAAATTATCATGTACAGGTTCCTTTAAACTTCAAGGGGAGCAAGGAATTATTGGCTTGAAGTTATGAGGGCATGAAACTGAGAGTCACTGGAAATCTGTCTACCATATTAGAAAATCAGGTGGGCTACAAGGAAAACATGTGAGGGCATCGAGGAGTTTCAGAAAAATCTGTGCAACTGAGAAATCTCCAAGTAAAAAAATGTTTTAAAAAATTCCCACTACTCTAATGCGAATTGCAAGAAATACATGCTTCCAAAATGAAGTTTTACTTCACCTTTTAACAGCCATCTGCATTTTCTTACTGCAGGTATTTTTCACTGTATATAATTACATATCTCTGAAAATTTCTAACTACACTGACAATTTTCAATATGCGGATTGCAAATTCATATTTGGAGCCTCTATATAATTTAATATAGTATTCATAGTAATTGTCCAGATTAAAGTAATTAATTTTACAAAATGTACTTACATGCACTACTTTCACTTCTATTTAGTATTTTCAAACATTGTGGTTTTTTTCCCTCTAAAGTCAGTGTAAAATTGTCTTAATATTTGCTTCTGCTTTTCAAGGGTTTAGTTGGCTAATAATCTCAGTTGGTTCATAATCTCCATTTTCTTAGAACACTTGCTTTAAAAAATCTTGCAATATTTACCCATTTGCCCCTTAGGAATTTAAGCATTTAGTACAAAAGAAATTCTTTTCATATGGACCCCAAAGCCATTCCTTTAAACTTGTATCATGTGAAAAGGGAACTATTATTTCAAATCTCTCAGTCTTTGTGGGAGAGTAGGAGTGCAACTTCAGTGGTCAATTAAGGATCAGAGGGTTTCACAGTAGGAAACAACCTCCTGCCTGTTTTTCTTAATTCCTTCTTAACTCATCCCACTTTTACTTTAAAGGATGGCACCCTTTTGACCTCTTTCAATAGTGGGGAAACAAAGTCTTCCTTAACAGTTTTTAAAAAAGTGTCTCATTCTGGGAATGTGGCTTAGTGGTAGCTGATTGCCTAGCAGACATGAAGCCCTGAGTTCAATTCCTCAGTACTCCATTAGCAGAACAAGTCAGAAGTGGCACTGTAGCTCAAGTAATAGAGTGTTAGCCTTGAACAAAAAAGCTCAGGAACAGTGCCCATGTCCTGAGTTCAAACATCATAAATGACAAAAAGGAAAAGGAAAGAAAAGAAAGTATTTTGTAGAGGGTCTTTCTTGATGTCTTTAATTTAAAAATAATGAAAATTACATTATATACAATGTATATCAAAAGACTTTAATTTGTTTTGCCTCATTTGTTTTTGCCATTGTTGTTAGGTATCAAACCCTAGGACTAGATATAAAAACTGATTTATTTGATTTTTTATACTAAACAATAAATATGGGCCTCACAAAAGGTGCTACCTAAATAAATATTATTTGTGTCTGTAGTGCTATATATTTCACTACTGTCTATACCAATCTTAATTGAAATAAACCTTAGCAATACAACATTTACAAAATAAGCTCAAATTACCAGGCAGACTGCCAAGCATCTTATGTTATTATGAATCATGTTGGGGAAAAATGGCTTAGTGGAAAACTTACAGTCTTTAAGGCTTGGTTCATTTGTCATCATAATCTTAAAATTCATACTCTAGGTAGTTTCCCTTATTGCAAACTTATTTTTAAAAATCTACAAATTCTAAATAGGTAATGATTTAAAAGCACACTTTTGATTAGTGAAAGCAATGTAAACATCTTATGCTAGTGATGATATATTAATAAGATAGGGTGCTGGAGGTTGGAGACACAAAAGAAAATCTTAAGATCAGCCCTGTTGAAATTTGGGACTGGATAAATCTTTGTTATGAGGGGCTGCTTGAGTATGACAATGTATTTAGCTGCATCCTTAGCATCTCTCTCCTACTGAGTAAGAGAAGAACACTGCTCCAAATCAAGGACATCAGAAAGGAACTTCTGACATTGGCAAGTGCCTTTAACTAGATGTCATGGGTGAACAAACAAGCCCTTCGTTTAAAATCACTGCTTTAGCAAAGATCTGGATGTTAGTAACTGGGTCTCATATGATGGCGCACTCCTCTATTACCAGATGCTCAGGAGGTAGAGGTAAGAGGATCCTATCTGAGACCACGCTGGGCAGTAGGTGGATGAACTTATCTGAAAAGCAAAACTGAAAACAGCAGATGTAGGGTCTGCTTTGTGGTAGAGTGTCTAGCCTGGGTCTTGGAGCTCTCCAGTACTGCTTAAGACAAAACAAACACCCAAATAAATAAAACTTTAAAAAATATTTGTTTGTCAGAGTAACTTACTTGTAAATCACTGAAATTTTCACATAAAATCTACTGTTTCTCTACCTAACTTTGAAAGCCATCACAAAAATAGAAAAATCACTGATACTTACTGGTCTCCAGGAATGCCTTGTTTAAAATATCTGCACTATTAACATAAGTAACTCAGTCCTTCTGTGAGTTGTCTGTGCATAGTATACCACAATATACTAACAAATCAATGAAAAGGGTTCGGAAATTGGTGGAAGAGCTCATGGAGTTGGTGAAAAATAAACACTGTCTCCATGGACCTCAGGCCAGCCCTGTGAACCAGATTCCACCAGGAGGTAATGGTGGCTCTCTTTTGTCACATTAAAGAGAGATAAATATACCCGGAGTATACATTGCTGCTTCACCTACAGTTTATGGAAGAAGTGATTGCTGAATTAAAATATTGTGTCATTCTTCAAAACCCAACCCCAGAAGTCCTCTTCCAGGAAGAAAGCTATCATTTAAAGTTTGGATTTGTGTGTCCATATATATACCACCACAAAACCATACATCCCTTCCTCTGTCATGGGACTTATCACAATACATTATAAGAGCTTTAATTCAGTGCTTCTTATTATCCTGGAAAATAACTTCCAAAGCCAGGATTGAGGCCTGTTGTGACTTCATATGACCTCAGAACGTAACCAAAATTGATCACCTGATGTGAAATAACTGTCCTTAGAATGTAATCAAATAATGTGTCTAATTGAATTAGAAACCTTTACCAAAATAATGTTAATATATACAGCAAATGGAGTCTAAAATACAGACTCCACTGGGAAAAATATCGAAGAAAGTGAAAGCATTCAGGTGAATTTGTTAGACTTTTACTTTCTTTGCGATTCTATCTTATCACTTGTTTACCTTCCCTGGAATTCATCTCTCTTTTCCTTCTGATTTAGGGTCTAGATGAGCAAAGTCAAAAAGCTTCTGTTGTTTCATGTTGCTTCCAGCTTCTTTGCTTCATTCTCAAGCTCTGCTTCGCTAGTTTCCAACAAATTTTTGTTAGTAGTTAATAACTCTGTGAAGTAACAGCTATAATACTTCTTCAAATTATAGATCACTTTGGGTAGAAATATATCTTTTTGATTTAAATTTAAATGTTCACAGCAAAAAAATTCATGTACAGCACTATCACTATAAAACATGTTGAGGTGAGCAGTTTGGTAATGTCACTAACTCTAGAAATTCTTCATAACTCAGTGCCAGATATCGTGAATATGTATTGATGCAAACCTCAGCACATGAACTTAAAAATCTGAGACACAGACTCATCATTTATTTAAAATCGTCATGTTCCAGGAAATGCAATGAATAATCCACTTATCAAGTGCATGTGAATTATGTGCAACCCTTTTCGAGTAGACATAGACATCTGCTGAATCCACATGAATGCATCTTATGTATATTTAATAGAAAAGCAGGTTGTTTCATGCAGATATTCTCTGAAGAGATATAATGAATAGTGCCATATCAGAATGATAGATAAGCTGTCCCACAGAGTTGCCAAGAAAGACATCTAAGATGATAAGGAAAGAATAGTGTACAATGAAGGAATCAAATCAGGGTGGAAGCAATATAAGAGTAGGTTTTGAAAGTTGGATTAGATATTTAAGATAAAATGAAGAGTAACTTCTGGCTTTGTAAAACAATGAAGTAAATTTCTTAAAAAATGTCTTCCTATGGTTTCAGAGACTGACTAGGAAATGATGACAGAGTTTAAAGGCATTGCCTGTAGAACAAGTGAACCTGGGTGTTTTATCTTAACACTAGGAGACTCAGACAAAGAAGACTAGTTCTGGGAAAAGGAACAGAGCTATAAGAAATAGACACCATAGGCCCATATAAATGCATGAGTTCCTAGTATGATAAAATTCAGATAGTGTTAATTAATCCTATGAAGTATTTTTTGCAGCAATTGTGTCTTATACTCAAATGATTTTTCAGATAAAGTTCAGAAGGGTTTATGTTGTTGTTGTTGTTAAAATGTAGTTTAAAATATAAGAAAATACTTTATGCAGTCAACATATATTTGAATTTTTATGTCTTTTGTTTAATTTAATTTATTTTTTATTATCACAGTGATGTATAGAGGAGTTACAATTGTATGGTAGTAAGCACATTGCTTCTTGAACATTGTTGCCCTTTACTCCTTCCCATATGTACATATATGTGACATGTATGATATATATATGTCAAGATCAGCTTAAAATAGTTACCACCAAGTTGATCAGGCACAATTCATATATTCAAGTTAGGAAAAAAAGTATATTTTTCGATAGCATTCAAGTTATTGGATGAACTTAATGTATTGTATGTGTAGGACTTTTCCATTTTCTTCCTGAATGTCAGCAAGATTTTGCAACAGTACAAGGAATCTGAATGTTGCTCAAATTTTGCAACAGTGCATTGAAACTCACTTGTATTTGAAATCTCTGATACCTCTTCTGTCCATCAAAGATAGCTCTCTGCTTTGAAGGACTCATTTGATGTGATAAAGTCACCAGGTAATCTCCATTTTCTAAGGTAAAGCATATCATGTAATGCAAAAATTCTTCCAATACTTAGGTGCAGTAAGGGTTTGGAGCACCATTTTTGAGATGCTATGCTAGGTAGGAAAAAAAGAACTAGTTCTCAATAATATTAAGGAGAATATGTAGCAGCAGTCTGAACCTTCACTGGTTTGCTCACTATGAACTCTAGGAGATGATTTCTGCGTGTGTGTGTGTGTGTGTGTGTGTGTGTGTGTGTGTGTGTGTGTGTGTGCGCGCGCGCGCGCGCGCCAGTAACAGAACTTAAACTCAGAGACATCAGATCTGGGAGATTTCCCAGAGCTTTTTGGTCAAGGCTAGAGGCCAATGCTGTATCACTTGAGTCCTGCTCTTTGAATGTTTACTTGGAGATAAGAATCTCATAGATTTTCTTGCTTGGGCTGGCTTTGAACCACGATCCTCAAATTTCAGCCTTTGTAGCAGGATACAGGAATGAGCCTCTGTTGTCAGCTTAAAAAGACACTTTCTTGTTCTGAGAATACAAAACATTTTAGAAGTGGTGCCGCTTAGTGTCTGCAATTTACCTGCTTTGAAGAGCGTGAAGCTTGAAAGAGCTGCAGGAATAGTTGGGTCCTCAGGGGGGCAAAGGAAACTCGAGAAGGGAATGTGAGGTAGAGAAAAGTCTGAATAATGTATGAACCATTTCTGATGATCAAATGGCACCTTTGACAAGCTCAACTGATGACATGCAGATAGAATGAGGAACTGGCGGTAAGAGATTAAAACACACATCAGAAAAGGATATTACAAGGTCAAATGTGGACACTTTGCAGTCAGCAAACCAAATTTGGATTTCTGAATTTCTTTGTGGGTAAATCCAATTTCAGTCTTTTTTTCCCCACAAATTACAGAATCTAAGAGCTAAGTAATATTTTGGAGAAGACAAGTTGATTGAGTGAGCACCTCACTTCAAAGTGACTCATTTACCAACCACTTATGAGTCTCCAATGATACTCTAATATGTCTTATGGTTCAGGAAAGTTAAATCTGATTTGATATTTTTCTTCAGTTACAACTAAGTTAAAGTGTTAACTCTAGGTTACACTTAAGGGTTAAAGAAAAACCCATATTTACCCAAATACAAACCATTAAAAGTCTGTGGAGTCAAAATAGGGAAGATTGTAATAATTCTTTAAAAAGTCTCTATTTTGTCAATGGTGATTTCCAGATTATAGTAAATTGCCAGACAATATTGGGTATGTGATTCACTGGTTATGTATCTGTGTAACTGTACTGTGTAAAACTTTATAAACCGTTCAGAGAGTTTGGAGTAAGGGAATTAAACAAATACAGAAAACATTCCCTGATAACCTTTTCCAGAACTAGAGATAAGCATAATCTCAGTGATAAAGTCTAAAGCAAGATCACACTATAGTTCCTAGAAACCATGATTTTATTTGGCTTTATCAGAGATATAGGAATATAATATTAGATATGTGAAGTAAATGCTTGTAAATACAGACTGTGAGTCCAGCTATGATGCATTTTGGATGATGTATGATAAGCAACATTGGATGCCCAAAGACAGAATTTGTGAACCAGATGTACTATTTGATGGATGTCAAATTGGTGAGTCATAATAGTGCTCTTAAAAGTTCCACATTATGTTCATATATGCCATATTTACCTTGTCATGGAAGTTGCTGAGAGGTTTTTTTTAAAGGACTATCATTAGTTATCTCTACAAATAAAATGGGAAGAAATATCATTTTATTGTAATAAAATGTATGCTTTCATGAATAATAAAGATTATATTTAATTTAAATGCAAAATTTGTGAAATGTCCAATTTTGCTCACCAATCTCTGATATCTTAACAAAGAATACCACAGTACAAACATTTTGTGATTCAAATGAGCCTGTGGCTGGTACTCAGCTATGTCTGTCTCCATGCCATCAGCTCCTGCACGTCCTATCTAATTGTTAATATTCTGGTCTGATGACAGAATGCTCATGCATGAGCTTGCATCCTGGCTTTGTTGATTACTGATGGTGGAACTGTGAGCAGAATAGTCTTACCATACCTTACCAGATTTTTTTCTCTGCAAGATGGGATTCATGTTGAGTGAATGACCTGGCCTTCAAGAATGGGATACCTTAGTTTGCCACAATAACTAAAGTCAGGCACAGATAGATCTTCCAGCTCCCAAATGTGCCACATTCTCTGTGTTCTATAGAATTTAACTTCCTTGATGTTTCCACATTTTTCCACTTTTCCATCTTCTGCCCTTTATTTTCTTTTAAGTCCTAAGAAATAAAGGTCAAGAATTATCTTTTGAATTCATTTCTGATCCCTGTCATTAGGAGGAATAAAAAGAAGCTTTTCTGTGTTTCACTTTTCACACATGTGAATTCTCCTGTATATAATCTTTATTTTTCCATGATCTCTTTGATAGCAGCATTTTTAATTTATTTTCTATTAAGGGTGATGAAATACAGGTAATGCAAAGGAAGAACATATTCCTGTAAATGCTTGGATGGCAACTGAACAAGAATTAAGATATGCTGGTTTTCCTACAAAAGTTGTTTTCAAGCTAGGTTATTTCCTTTCTCAGCTGATCTCTAATAGTTAAAGTATTGGGGGCTCTGTCCTTGACACTCTAATCTTTTCAATCACATATTTTTTCTATGTACTCAACCAAACCAGAGATATTGGCGTTATCTCTACTCTGAATTGACGTTTCCAAACCTTATCTTTCCTATAAGCTCTTGACCTATTTCTTTCTCTACTTTTCCACAGAGATATCTAAAAGGCGATGCAAACACTCAAATTCCACCCTTCTGTCACAAAAAATCCACATATTGTTCAGTCCTAGACAGAATTCTAAGAATTTTACTATTGTCTTCCCTATTTACTACCTGAAAAATTTTCAGTCTTCTATTAGAAATGAAATCCTCAATTTCACCACTTTCTTAACAGGCCCCATGACCCAGTCTATCTGCAACACCATTGATTCCTGCTTGAAACATTGTTGTGTGGATACCCTACTTGCATACTAGATAACTCACACTCATCTCCTACATGCAGCTACAATGATTTGTGAATGTATACTGATAATAACTGAGTGATCTTATTTCTTAAAATTGTTCAATAATTCGCAATTAAGCTCTAACACATTCAAATTTCACTGGTTATTAGTAGCTCACCCTGTAAACCTAGTTATTTTGGATGCTCAGATCAGAGGGTAGTGATTTCAAGCTAGCTTGGCAGGAGAGCAGGTGACATTTTTATCTCCAATAACCACCACAAAGCTGGAAGTAAAGCTGTGGCTCAAATAGTAATGGTCTATTCTTATGCAAAACCAAACAAGCAAAACAACTCAAATACAGCATCTATTCTCTGAATGAAAGCCTTTCTCTCCCCACCCCTCCCCCGCAAACTTGTTATCATAATTCTCAATGAGAAAGTGGGTTATAGAAGAAAATAGCTCATGTTGTCTCATCTGAGAACCCACAAAGCTGAGTAGTTATCTAGATATTAAACCAAAGTTCACTGTGGCTAAAATGTTTAATTCCCTGAGATTCCATGCCTGGTGAACGGAAATCCAGTGAGTGGAGTAAAACACCTCCTGAGGTAATGTGTCAGGTTATCAGATGTTCAACTAAATTCCAAGGATATGGTGGAAAACAATTAGCAGCTGTGTCTTTGTGGTCTGCAAACCCCAGAGTGCCTTTCCCTCCTCCCCATGTAAACCTTGGTGCCTTCCACGTTTCTCCTTAACTGCTCTGTTCATCCATCTGCCTTGCAACAGGAATCTAGTATTGTTCAGATGTCTGTATATGCCATCTCTTAACCTTAATCCACAATGGTAGCTCTTAAAATACATATAAGTTCTAATGTTACTTTCTCAAATATGCCTTCTCAGTATGCCATCTAAAGTTCTATCCTTAACAAGATTGCACCAGATGTATTTGTGTGTGTATATGCTATCTATCTATCATTTATCTATCTATCTATCTATCTATCTATCTATCTATCTATCTATCTATCAATTTATCTATCTGATATTATCTGTAAATTTATGTATTGCCACTTTAGCTGTCTGTTCTCTATGTATCATCTATCTTCTACCAGTTATCTGTCATCCCTATCTATTATTTATTTACCTATTATCTCTCTCTTTCTGTCTGTCTGTCTATTTGTCTTGTCTATCTGTGTATGTTTCTCAGAATCAAAGTATACTTACTTTGTTTCTCCGTCATGTCAGGCCTATTCAAATATGTAATATTTATTTATTTATTTATTTATTTATTTATTTATTTATTTATTTATTTTTGCCAGTCCTGGGCTTAAGCTCAGGGCCTGAGCACTGTCCTTGGATTTTCTCAAGGCTAGAGCTCTACCACTTGAGCCTCAGCACCATTTTCGGCTTTTTTTTTCTATGTATGTGGTACCGAGGAATCAAACCCAGGTTTTCATTCATGCTAGGCAAGCATGCTACCACTAGGCCAAACTCCCAGCTATTTTATTTTATTTTTATTTTTTGTCGATGATGGGGCTTGAACTCTGGGCCTGGGTTCTGTCCCTGAGATCTTCAGCTCAAGGCTACTCCCTATGCCATAAGGCAGAGAGCCATTTCCAGTTTTCTAGTGGTAAAATGGAGATAAGAGTCTCAAGGACTTTTCTGCCTGGGCTGGCTTTGAATCTCGATCCTCAGATTTCAGCCTCCTGAGTAGCCAGGATTACAGGCATGGGCCACCCATCCAGCATAATACTTAGTTTTAATGAAAAAATGCCTAATAAATAATTGATTCTAGAATTTTACAGCCACTCAGATAACTGAGAATACTATACTAGCATGAATGTATCTGTGATGCTTATTTATATATTATTCATAAGTTTGTGACATAAATCAATTATATGCTATAATTCAATCTTAAAATTTCATAAAAATTCCTTGTAGTAAGCACAAAATTGCTTTGTTAACAGATTTTAGTATCCAGAATGTTTCCTAGATTATATTTATTAATAACATACACTCACATGTAACAAAATTACTGGACTCTGCAATATAAAGGTCATGATTATGAAAAAAATCAATTACTTTAAAATATTATTATTGTTGATGTTCTTGTTGTGGGTCATGGTGCTTGAACACTGGTCCTGGATGCTGTCCCGGAGCTCTTCAGCTCTGTGCTAGTTCTCTACCACTTGAGCCACAGTGTCTCTTCCAGTTTCTTGGTGTGTAATTGGATATGAGTGTTTCACGAACTTCTCTGCTCCTATGGCTTTGAATCTCAAACTTCAGATCTCAGCCTCCTGAATAGCTAGGATTGTCAGTGTGAGCCATCAGTACCAGCTTAAAAATTATTCTTTATATAAAATAGTATATATATATATATTTGTGTATTTGCCATATAAAGGAAGAGTTGAAATATGTACCGATTTCAATAAAATTATTATGAAGTTTTAGATCTTTTACTTTCCTAAATAATTTGTAATTATAGTTGCAGTCATAACTGTCAGAAAACTACAGATTTCTAAGTAAGATTATAGACAAAGTATGTAAAAATTGTAGAAAGGGACTTGAATCTTAAAGATATATTACATACTATATTTTATACAGGGATATGAAATCAAATGAAACATTACTAGCTAGGACCAATTACCTACAAGTATATTATATCATATATAAGCTAGAGAGACAGACCAATTCAATGATGGCTTAATAGGACTTTAGAAAAGCATAGGTTAAAACTTACTCTTCATTACTTTCTAGCTTTATCAAATATACCTTGTTCTTAATAGAAAAGAGCAAGTAGTATAGCTCATTTGTACTGGCCAGATTAAATATTCTTGAAGTGTTTTTTCTGTATTCCGTTACAACATATTCCACATACTGAACTATAAATCAGTGAGCTATTGTACAAGGTAGGCTTATTGGGATCCACCATCAAGGAATTTGTCATAATCAGAAGTACATTATTTTCCAACTCACAGTTAATTCTTTCCCAAAATGGAAATATGAGCTATGAAATAGCTGTTGTGATTCAGCTTAAAATCCCACTATTAGAATAAAAAATTGCTTATGATTATATCTGGAACATTATACACATCAATTTTAAAGCCTGTGATTCTTCTTCAATACATGACTATTTAATTTTGCATAAAATTTTATTCTACATTACAATTTTGTTGTTGTCTTTTTCTTGAGACAAGGTCTTGTTATGTAGTCCTGGCTGGCATAAAAATTACAATGCTTCTCTCTTCTTAGTGTTAGGTTTATTGTCATGTGCTACCATTCCAGCTTCATTAAACTTTTAGCTATTATTCTGACTCCAAATATGACCAAAAATAGCACTATTTATTTTTGATTTGTTTATTCATTACTTCTGCTTTTTTGTCATCGGGGGGGGGCCTATTCTCACTCTGTAACTGAGACATCCTCAAATTCAAAATTTTAAGTGCAGGGATTATAAATGTATGCCATCATACCCTGAAGGAACTGTTATTTATAAAGATAGTTAAATACCATGAAAATATTCTTTAAATTTTATATTTTTATAAAGTAATTTTTAAAAACAAAGTATTGTTCATTCCTTTGTATATTTGTCAACCTCCTGTCAACGTTGTCTTGAAGCATATTGTCTGGACTTGCTAAGTTGAGTCATTTTTTTCAGTCCCTTTTGCTTATTTTTGGACATGGGTTCATGTTTTGTTTTATTAAATAATTTGTTAACATTGATTTTTACATCATATTTCAAATGACATATTTAACAAACAAGTATTCAAGAAGGGAATCTCTATATAAAATCACTGGCACTTAGATTTTTAGAACATAATTAAAATTAGTCTGAGGGTTTGTATGTAAAAGATACATATTAATATATGTAATAAAACATGCTGTCTATAGAGTCATAAATTTTTATGACTATGTAGTTGTGTTTATATTTCCAATACCCTGTCCATAGCATTGGGTATGCAAATATTGAGTCATCACTCTTGTACTGTTTGGATCTAATAGCCACATATTAAGGATACCATGCACCTTTTGTTCCTTTGGTCTGGACTTGTCTCATTCAACATGAGTTGCTCTAGATTTATCCACCTCCCTGAGAATGCCATTATTTTATCTTATCTGTTGGCTATGCAGAATTCCACTGTATTTATATACCATATTTTTTTTTGTATCCGTCATCTGCAGTACGGCATCTGGATTGTTTATATCGCCTGGCTATTGTGACTAGTTCAGAGATGACCATAGCTGAGCACGTGTCATTATCATATCCTGGGTTATGATGTTCAGGCTAGATGCCCAGGAGTAATATGGAGGGATCGTAGGGAAGGTTTATTTTCAGTTCTTTGAGGAACCTCCACACTGCTTTCCAGAGTGGCTGGACTTGCTTACAATCCCACCACCAATGCAGTAGGTTTCCTTTTTCTCCACAACCCAGCCAGTATCTGTCATTGTCTGAGTTCAAAATCTTGGCCATTCTTATTGGGGTAAGGTGGTATCTTAGGGTTGTTTTTATTTGCATTTCCTTTATGATCATGGATGATGAGCATTTTCTCATATGCCTTTATGCTATTTTAACCTCTTCTTTTGATAAGACTCTCTTTAGTTCCCTTGCTCATGTAGTGATTGGTTTGTTGGGTTTGGGGGGGGGGTTAGTTTCTTGAGTTCCCTGTAGATATTGGATAATATGCATTTGTCTGATATATTATTGGTAAATATCTTTTCCCAGTTGACTGGCTGTTTTTCTACTTTAGTAGCTATGCTTTTATCTGTACAGAAACTTTTTATTTTTAGGTAGTCCCATTTATTGAGTCTCTCTCCAAACTGTTGTGACCCTGTTGTGATTCTGTTCAGGAATCTTTTGCCTGTTCCTATGCGTTCCAGTGTCTCTCCTACTCTATCATGTAGCAGTTTCACGGTTTCGGGTCTGACATTGAGGTCTTTGATCCACTTAATGCTTGTGCATGGTGAGAGGCTAGGCATAATTTTTAGTGTTGTGCATATGGCTGCCCAGTTTTCCAGCACCAATAATTGAATAGGCTGTGTTTGTTCCACTGTTTATCTTTGGCTCCTTTGTCAAATACACGTTGACTATAGGTATGTGGTTTTATTTCTGGATCTTCTATTCTGTTCCATTGATTTTCTGGTCTATTTTTGTGCCAATGCCAAGCTGTTTTTGTTATTATGGCTCTATAGTAGAGTTTGAAGTCTGGTATTGTAATACCACCAGCATTGCTCTTTTTACTTGGAATTGTTTTGGCTATTCTAGGTCTTTTCTTGTTCCATAGGAACCTTTGGATTGTATCTTCTATTTCAGTAAAGAATGTCTTTGGGATTTTGATGGGGATTGCATTGAATTTGTATATCAATTTTGGTGGTATGGCCATTTTCATTGTACTGGTTCTCCCTACCCATGAGTGTGGGATGTCTTTCCATTTCCTAGTGTCCTCTTTAATTTCTTTCATTAGGCTTTTATAGTTTTCATTGAATAATTCCTTTACATCTTTGGTTAATTCCTAAGTATTTTGTTCTTTGGGGGGCTATTGCGAATGGGTCATTTTCTTGATTTGGCTTTCTGTTTGTGTATTGTTGGCATACAAGAAGATTACTGACTTTTGCAGGTTAATTTTCTATCCTACCACTTTGCTAAAGTGGTTTATTAATTCCAGGAGTTTGGGAGTGGAGCTTATTGGGTCACTCAGGTAGAGTATCACGTCATCTGCGAATAGGGATAGTTTAATTTCTTCTTGTCCTATGTGGATCCCTTTGATGTCCTTCTCTTGCCTTATTGCTCTGGCTAGGGGTTCCAGTGCTATATTGAAGAGAAGTGGAGAGAATGGGCATCCCTGTCTAGTTCCTGATTTTAAAGTAAATATTTCCAGTCTTTCACCATTTAATATAATACTGGCTGTAGGTTTGTCATATATGGCTTTCACTATTTTGAGGAATGTACCTCTAATTCCTATTTTTTCTAGTGCTTTCAACATGAATAAATGTTTTATTTTGTCAAATGCCTTCTCCACGTCCAGAGAAATTATCATGATTCTTATCCTTAGCTCTATTGATATGATGTATTACATTGATTGATTTGTGAATGCTAAACCAGCCTTGCATCTGCGGATGAAGCCTACTTGATCGTAGTGTATAATTTTTTAAATTTGTTTCTGGATTCTGTTGGCTAGTATTTTATTGAGGAATTTTGTGTCTGTGTTCATTAGAGAGATAGATCTGTAGTTCTTTTTTGTTGGGTCTTTCCCTGGTTTGGGAATGTGTAATATTAGCTTCATAAAATGAGGTTGGTATTGTTCTTTCTGCTTCTGTTTCTCTGAAGAGTTTCAAGAGTATAAGTGTTACTTCATCCTTAAAAGTCTTACAGAATTTCACAGTGAAACCATCTGGACCTGGGCTCTTTTTGGTTGTCATTTCCCTAATTGCTTCCGCTATTTCATTGTATGAAATTTGTTTGTTCAATTTGTTTACCTCATTATTGTTCAATGTGGGTAGCCTATATTTATTTAAGAAATCATCTATTTTTTACTAGGGCAGTTCTCAGAGAATTGTCTTCTTACATCTCCAGTAGCTGAGATAATAGGAATGAACCAGGCCTGACTTATTTGTTGAGATGAAATCATGCTAACATTTTTGCCTTAGTTGGCCTTCAACTATGATCCTTCAATTATACACCTCCCAAGTACCTTGGAATGTAGGCAATATTTTATGCAGCCCTTATCTGCTTTTTGGTAGGTCATGGAGCTTGACCTCTGGGCATGGGAATTGTCCCTGAGCACTCTTACCATTAGAGCCAAGCACCACTTCAAGTTTTCTGGTGGTAAAATTGAAGATAGAGGTCTCACAGACTTTCCTGCCCGAGCTGGATTTGAAACCTATGACATTACACTTACTCAACTTCTTTCCCTGGCTTATTCTGCATCATTTGAGCCACAGCTCTGCATTTTTGCTTGTTAAGTTTGGAAAATGAGTTTTATGGATTTTTTTTCCTGCCTGTGTTGGCTTTGAACCACAATCCTCCAATCTCAGCTCCAGATTATCTAGCATTACAGGTGTTAGCTAACAATTCCAGGCTTTTCATTGTCTTAATAGTTTATTTCCTGAGTGCAAGTGTGGTCAGATCTATACATACAGATTGACTTCTCTGTAGTTAACATAATGCTTTCTGAATTTGAGTCACAAGAACATGGAAAAATAAACATAATTGAATGGGTAGTAAATAAGTTTTTATACTGTGTCTATGTAATAAATTAAATGGTTTTAAATTATAGACAAGCTCACTTAATCAAAAGGATGCAAAAATGAAGAATAAAAATATTGATAAGTTTTAGTAACATCTACACTTCTGCTAAAATTTAATAGTATTTTTCTAATTTTTGCTTGTTTTTTCCTTTGGAAAATATTTTTTCCCGACCATTTGAACAAAATAGACAAACACTGTAGTTATGCATACGTTAACCTATGGTTACTTCACTTAATATGATTGTTTGCTGAGTTCTTTCCATTTCCTTATGAATGGGATGATGCCATTCTTTCTGATAGCTGCAGAAAACTCCATTGTGTGTAAGTACTACATCTTATAAATCCAGATTAGTTTGATTTTAGTTGTGTATCCGCATATCAAGATTAGGTAAATTAATATAGTAGATAAAGGGCTTATCTTAATTTGATTAAATTGATCTACCCATCAATGACTTGTACATGTTTGTCCACACACTAAAAAACTATTGCACTTATAGATTAACATTTCAGATTAATCCACATTAGTAATGTTCAGCTATTGACCCATTGATATAACTGATATGATCAAGATGTTAATATATTCCTTTTGTATATTTCCAAAACTTATTTTATGAGTAAAATCTATAATCTATATCTCTATTATAGACATATATAGAGCATATACATATTTTATAAATCTATAAATATACCTGTTTGAAATAAAATGTATTTGTTCCTGTTTTTATTTTAGTTAAAAATAATCCAAATGGCCTCCTAGGAGGTGGAATTAGTCCAAATTTGATTGGGATAAGCAGCCTGCAAGAGCCTCTAGAAATGTGTCATCACAAGAGTGCCATCTGGCTCCAGGCAGTTACACCCATCACTCATGCAATCCTGAATGCAAAATGGAAAAACAGGTCCAGGAAGACCACACAGATTTGTGATATCCACTTGGGCTCCTTAAACCAATTAGAAGGTTTTAGTCTTATGGATATTTTGCCATCCTCATCTGCATTATATACAGATTCCAAAACTGCTGAATAAATTTCTCCTGGTATGAAGTTATTTCTAGTGAAGTATTTCAGAGTGACACAACTAGGAATAAGACAGAGTAGAGATGCAAGACATAAAGTAAAATCAGTCTCACTCTTTTTTTCATATATAAACCCCAAGTATCAAGTAGATCAGTGCTTTATAAGTACTGAAAGATAATTGTGACCTGTAATTGTAATGGATCACTGATCTCTGTGAGCTGTAAGTAAGGGACACTGTTTGAATATTGTGGTCAAATTTTTGTGGTTATGATTCTATCTAGATTATCTTTATCTAGAATAGGACATTTTTAGGGTTGAGCAGAAACCTCTAACATAAAATTAATATTTATACATGTGTGCCCAATCAGATTGCATGCTTTATCCTCATATCTGTGGCCTTGTCCAGTGATCAAGCTTAAGTCTCCACTTACTCCTATCCTTTCATAAGTTTGGGTTAATATAGTATCAATTTGACTTGCTAAAATGTTGATTAGTAAGTAACATCATTTATATCTACCTAAACATTTCTACATTTTAGGAAACTTAATGTTTAATGAATTGTGCTTCACATAAAAGACTAAGTAGCTGGATGCTAATGGTTCAGGCGTGCAAATCCAAGTTACTCATAAATCCAAGCTACTCAGGACACTGAGAGCTGGGGATCCTGGTTTAAAACTAGCCTGGGCAGGAAAGAACAGAAGTGGCTCTGTGACTCAAGTGATAGAATGCTAGCCATTTGCCAAAGAAGGTAAGAGATAGCACCCAGGTCCTGAGATCAAACCCCAAGACCAAGCCCCAAAATGAACAAACAAAAAAGCAAAGTAACTTGGCCAAATGAAAGTATTTTCAGGGCTGGGAGTTTGGCCTAGTGGTAGAGTGTTTGCCCAGCATGCACGAAGACCTGGGCTCAATTCCTCGGTCCCACATACATACAAAAAAGCCAGAAGTGGTGCTGAGGCTCAAGTGGTAGAGCTCCAGCCTTGAGAAATTCCAAGAACAGTTCTCAGGCCCTGAGCTCAAGCCCAGGATAGGCAAAAAAAAAAAAAAAAGAAAAAGAAAAAAAAAGTATTTTCAGTGTTAGAGCATCATTACTTTTCTTGGCACTGACATAGTTGAAATTTAGTCCAGTATATTTACTGTAAATATAGCCCTTAAGAATAATTTGAAATACTGGTTAACCTATTCATGAAGAATATATATACATATATGAATAAAACATATGTATAAAACAGCCTTTCTTATAGTAATTAATATATTGGTGAATTAAAACTAAAATATCCAATAAATTCTGAATCATTTGTTAAAATGTGATGTCATTATAGGTACTGATATTGACAAAATTAGGTAAAAAGCAAAAATACAGTTTCTACATTGTATACAAATACACATATATATGGTTTTGATAAGTATGTGTGATATGTTTACATATCTGTAGACTATGGCATTTGGATAATGGAAATAACTAAACATACTTTCAGATAGTGAGTTATAATGAAAAAAATAAAACTTAATGGCTTTAAAAGTTTAATTAAAAAATAAAGGGTTTTGCAGAATTACCTAACATTTACTGTTGCTCAAATAAGTATCCACAATAAAATGTTTTATTGTAAAGTAGGGGGGATATTATACTATTCTCAAGTAAAATGGGAAACAGGAACAAAAGAAAGAAAACACACACAAACAGACATATGCATTGGGAGCCAAAATTAGCACCTGAATCACAGTGTTAAAGAAGTCAGGACTCAGGAAAGCTTTTTCTTAATATCTTTTTTCATATATTTTATTGTAATTGTAGTTAATAGAAGGGTTATGCTATATTCACCAGCTAGAAGGTGCATTACTTCACAAACGTTGATACCCTTTCTCGTCTTGGTCCCCATTTCCCCTCCCCCAGTCCCCGGCCCTCATCTTGATTTCCCCCCTTCCCTGTCCGATTTCAAATAACCAAATATGCATATATCCAATATATCAGATAACAAAGTAAGATACTGTAACAATATGAGATAACCAAGGGACAGCAAAGGAGATGAGAGATAACAAAGTACATTAAGGACAACAATCACTCATTACATGGCTTTTGTTTCTATAAGCTGGAGGTCCTTTCATTTAGTGTCGTACTATACGGCCTTATGTATCTAGGTTTTGCTGTATTGTGAATCTCTGCTATGAGAGCCCAAGGTTTCTACTGATTATGACAAATGAGGGAAATCATTAGTCTGGCTTACTTCACTTAATATGATTTTTTTCTCAGTCTTTCCATTTCCTTACAAATGGGGTGATGTCGTTCTTTCTGACAGCAGCATAGAATTCCATTGTGTACAAATAGCACATTTTGTTGATCCACTCATCAACTGAGGGACATCTAGGTTGGTTCCATATGCCATAGCATATAGTGCTGCAATGAACATCATTGTATTAGTGGATTTAGCATGTCCTTGTTTCTGGACGATTGGGTAAATGCCAAGTAGTGGAATTGCTGGGTCATAGGGAAGTTCTATGTTTAGTCTTTTGAGGAACTGCCATACTGTTTTCCATAGTGGTTGAATGAGTTTGCACTCCCACCAACAGTGTAGTAGTGATCCCTCCTGGCCACATCCCCTCCAGCATCTGTTGTTATTAGATTTCTTGATCCTGGCCATTCTAACTGGAGTGAGGTGGAATCTTAGAGTTGTTTTGATTTGCATTTCTTTCATGGCCAGAGATGTCGATCATTTCTTCATGTGTCTATAGGCCATTTTTATTTCTTCTTCAGAGAAGACTCTCTTTGGACCATCTTTTAATGGGATGGTTGTTTCTTTGGAGATTAGTTGTGGAATGATTCAATTTTTGAGTTGCTGATATATTTTAGATATGAGGCCTTTGTCTGTTGTATGGTTAGTGAAGACCTTCTCCCACTCTGTAGGCATTCTAGTTAATTTGCTACCTATGTCCTTTGCCATACAGAAGCTCTGCAGTTTAATGCAGTCGCACTTATCCAGACTTTCTCTGATTTGTTGTGTTTCTTGGTCCTTATTAAGAAAGTTTCAACCTGTGCCAAGGAGACCTAGTGTATCTCCTATTCTTTCCGGTAAAGTTTTCATTGTATCTGCTTTTACCTCCAGGTCTTTGATCCATTTGGACTTAATCCTGGTGCAGAATGACAATAATGGACCCAACTTTAGTTTTCTGCAGGTGCTTAACCAGTTCTGGCAGCACCACTTGTTGAAAAGACTGTCTTTCTTCCATTCCATTGTTTTAGCTCCCTTATTAAAGATTAGGTGGCCATAGGTCTGTAGTTTAATATCTGGGTCCTCAGTTCTATTCCATTGGTCTTCAGGCCTGTTCCTGTGCCAGTACCAAGCTGTTTTGATAATTATAGCTCTGTAATAGAATCTAAAGTTTGATATTGAAATTCCTCCTGTGCTGTTCTTTCTGCTAAGAATTTTTTTTTGCTATATGGGGTCTTTTATTATTCCTTATGAAATTTTGGATTGCCTCTTCTATTTCTTTAAAGAATGACATTGGGATATTGATGGGTATTGCATTGAATTTGTAGATAGCCCTTAGCAAAATTGCCATTTTCACAATGTTAATTCTTCCAACCCAGTAGCAGGGGAAGTTTTCCCTTTTCCTCAGTTCTGCTTTTATTTCCTTTTTCAGAGTTTTAAAATTTCCATCAGAAAGTTCCTTTACATTCTTAGTTAAGTTAATTCCTAGGTACTTTATTTTCTTTGATGCTATTGCAAAAGAAGTTGCTCCAGGAAAGGTTCTGTATCCACTTTCACTCCCAATGAAAACAATTGAGTGTTATGTGGGTTATTGGTTGAAGATTTTCTACAGCCTTGTATTAAGCTCAGTAAACTGTAGGAGGCAGAAAAGCCCTTTCTGTGACTTGGAAAAATAGAGAACCCATCAAGCTGTACTGCCCATTTCTTCCAGATCATAATGAGAAAGGAAGACTCTTAGAGCCTTAGATATTTCATAAAATTTTACAAATATCCTGAGCTCATGATAAAATACCATTATCTGTAGAAGATATACTTGTTTTCTCAAGGAGTGAATGTGGTGATCAAATGGTAGACTTAACATTTATATAGAATTTTGAGTCTTGATATAAACTCCTAATTAATTCAAATTAAAGACTTTTATCCTGGTGGATTTTATACTTTGCCAGAAGAAAACAGGCAATATGCAATAGGTACAGAAAATAAATGAAGATTCTAACACGTCAAAAAATGTGAAGTACTACAAAAAGCAAAATTTTAATTTCTACATATTGAAAACTTCAATGAGCACTTGTAACTCTTAAGGAAATGAGTGAGGGTAACTGTGGTAAGGGAGGCAAGAGGCATTTATTTGTCTTCTACTTGGAAGACAAATACTCCACCCTTTTTACCAATAGAGCCCTAAAATTTTTACAGGAAGGGTAGTTTAACAGTCCTCTTGGGTGATTTTCTCATCTCTAGAAGCATATGTAATTAAAGTCTTTAGTACAGACTCAGTTTCTTACTTTGCCTGTCCAAATAGTAGGGGATTATCAATGATACTTCTGTGGCATTTTTAGATAACCTAGTTTGGACTGGGTTTTCTGGGGGAGCAGTGGATATGACAAACCTTGGAGAATGCAGCGCAAAAGTTTTTTAATGTTCTACAGTCAGTCATTCTATTTTTTCTAATAGGATATGAAAATAAATTTATATTATCTGGAACCTTATGCAATATACATAGATTCTTCTGCTCTGTTCCAATGATAGGACCTAGTGCAGCATGTTCTCTGCAGTCCGATCTATATTTGCTTGACTGTGTGAGTTTGCAGTCACTCTCCAGAAACCATCAAGTTTGGCTAGCTGGGTTGGTCTGGCAGGAAAATTGAGAAAATTCCTAAGAATAATTTCCATTGCTACCTTCAGGAGCAGCAACATGGAGGGCAGGTTTGAAGAGATAAGTATATCCAAAGGTTGTTTCCAGTCCAGCCACTAAATTTCCTGAGATTTTTTTTTGGTACCAGTCCTGGTATTTGAACTCAGGGCCTAGGCACTGTCCTTGGACACTTTTGCTCAAGGCTACTGCTCTGTCCCTTGAGCCACTGTGCAACTTCCTGCTTTTTCTGTGTATGTGGTACCAAGGAATTGAAACCAGGGCTTTGTGCATACAAGACAAGCACACTACCACTAGGCTATGCTCCCAGCTTCATGAGACTCATCTCCAATTAACTACCAGAAAACCACAAATGGCAATGTGGCTCAAGGGGTAAAGCGCTAGCCTTTAACTGAAGAGCTCAGGGACAACACCCAGGCCCAGAGTTCTAGCTCCACAACTGACAATAAAATATAAACAAAATAATTTGTCTTGGTGAGCGTGAACAGTAGATTCAGACAAGTGAAATGATAACAGTTATAAAACTACACAATTTGATAGCATTTGGTAGACACAATGAAATTTGAAATAGAATTTACAGAGAAAACATTAGATGCATATAGATGCTGATGGTGACTTACAGGTTCTTAGGAGTGTGAAAAGCAGAATGGATATTGCTTAAGTGAAAAACATACTTTGCTGAGAAATACCTGAAGGTTGTTTTTTTTTTTTTTGTCATTTTAGATAACTTGTAACAGTCCAAAAAAGGCCTGAATAGTCAAGTCTGTCTTAGTGACAAGATTAAGAGTAAAGCTCTTAAATAGGTTTGAAAAGTTGGAGTATTTCAAGCTGTGGCAAAAATTCTACCACTTATGCCAGGTGTGGTAGCTCACGCTTGCAATCCTAGCTACTCAGTAGGATGAGATCTAAGGATCACTGTTTGAAGCCAGCTTGGGCACTAAAGTTTGTGAGACTCTTATCTCCAATTAATCACCAGAAAACCTGAAATGGCTCTGTGGCTCAAGTAGCCTTGAGTTGAAGAGCTCAGGGATGGCACCTAGGTCTTAAGTTCAAGCCCATGAATGACCAAAAAAAAAAAAAAATTCTGCCCCTCAGAGACAGATGGAGGAATAGAGAAGTCCTTCAGAGTAGAACTCTGCCATTTCAAGTTATTTAGCTATTCTACAAGTTGGAACAAACCTTCAAAGAGAGTGATAATGAAAGAGCAAACAAGCGGGAAAGCTTTTATTTTCTTTTTCAGTGAAGCCACCTGACACATATTAGCGTTAATTTTATATTAACTGCAACACAGCAACTGAAATGATACAGTTTAGTCAACTGTATCTGTAATCCCCAGACCTTAAGATAGATAAATAGCTACTCAATGAGATTACTTTAGAAACATAATTTTAAACATATCTGAGTTGTATTATCTGGCACCTAAAAAGTATTATTGAAAATCAAATACTATATTCCTCCCAAATTTTTAAATTCAGGAGCATTCAGCAAAAATGAAATTATGTCCAGGGCCGGTGGCTTAGGCGTATAATCTTAGCTGCTCACAGGCTGTGATCTAAAGGATCAAAGCCTGAAGCTAGTCAGGGAAGAAAAGGTGATGAGACACTTATTTTCTATACCCAACAAAGTAGTAGACTGGAAACATGGCTCTCATGATAGAGCAGCGAGAGTAAGCAAGAAATATAGCAAGAGCACAAGGCCTTGAGTTCAAAAAATAGTACCCTTATCATCCACGCAAAAGAAATAAACAAAAATATTAAATATCTAATACAATGTAAATTGTATTTTATAGTTTGAATAAAAACCTATGTGTTCTAAGGAAACAAAAAACATATAGAGATTTACTTCTATTTGTCTTTCTTTCTTTCTTTCGTTCTTTCTTTCCTTCTTTTTGTGGGTCATGGGGCTTGAACTCTGGGCCTAGGGGCTGTCCCTGAGCTCTTTAGCATATGGCTACCACCCTATCCCTGACTGACAACACTAGTTCCAGTTTTGAGTCTCAGTCTTTTAGTGTGCAGACTGGCTTTGAACCATGATCCTCAAATCTCAGCCTCCTGAGTATCTAGGATTACAGGCAAGACCCACTATACCCAGCTCTATTGGCATTATTTCTACATCTCTGGCAAGCTTATGGTAAGCATATTTGTTTGCATTCAAATATTGATTTTCAGAAGTTAGAATTGTGAAAAGTAAGTAACAATTTGAAACTGCTATAAACTGTGAACTTTGTATTCTATGTAATTAAAATTCATATATATGTATATATGTATGTGTGTGCATGCATATATATGTATATATAATGTTACAAACATATATACATATATGTGAATAACATATATATATATATATATATATATATATATATATATATATATATATATAAAATGTGTTGGCTCTGTTCCTAGGCTTTGAATGCAGGGATGGGCTCTGTCCTGGATTTTCACAAGGCTAGCATTCTATTACTTGAACTGCATTTCCCTTCTGGCTTTTTAGTAGTTTATTGAAGACAAGAGTTTCATTGAGTTTCTTACACTATCTGGCTTGGGACCACAATCCTCAGATCTTGGCATCTTGAGAAGGTACTATTACAGCTGAGGTACCAGAGTCAAGAGAAACTGGAAAACATTTAAGATTCAATTCTAAGTTACCAAACAATTTCAAGGTTGTGTTTTACATTTCAAAATCATTCTAGTAGCTGGGCAAAGTGGTTCAAGTTACTCAGATGGCTGAGATCTGAGGATCAAAGTTCAAAGCCAGCCCACACAATAAAGACCCTGAGACTTCCACTAGAAAAGTGGAAGTGTCACTGTGGTTCCAGGGGTAGGGCAGCAGCCTTGAGCTGAAGAGCTCAGGGGTAGCACCTAGGCCTAGAGTTCAAGCCCCATTACCGGAAAAAAAAATCTAGTTACATTCTTAGGAGAACAGGATCACAAAGTTACAATGCCTAAGTGTATGTGATCATATAAAATAATCATTTAGCAAAATGAATTCCAGGAAATGGAAACAGGTTTCTATTTCTTCCTGAGTGTTTTTGTTTTCTTTTCTTTTTGTCTTGTTTGTTAGTTTATTTGTTTGGGGGATAGTAAGAAGGTAGCACAGAAATTATGGATCAAAAGGGTAGACAAATATAGCGGTGGTATTTAGTAGATACTTTTCTTTTTTTAATTTTAATGTATGGAGGGGTTACAGTTACATATGCCAGATAGAAGGTGCATTACACATTGATACCCCTTCTCATGTTTTTGTCCCCATTTCCCTCCCTCCAACGCCCTCCCCTCATTTTCCCCTCCTATTTCAAATAAACAAGTAAACATCTATATAATATAGCAGGTAACAAAGTGGGATACTGTAACAATATGAGTTTAACCAAAGAGCAACACAAGAGAAGAAAGAAAAACATAATACATTAAGAATAACAGTCACTCGTAATTAAGCTCTTGTTTCCTATCCTGGAGGTCCAATAATTTGGCCTCATTCTAGATGGCCTTATGTAGCTAGGGTTTGAGTTATTGTAATCCTCTGCTAGGAGAGTTCTACATGTGCACTAATTATTACAAATGAGGGAAATCATTGAGTCTATGTTCCTTGGGGAAAAAAAACAAAACTATTGTCAAGTAAGCCAGACCCAAAGGAACACTAGATGCTTTTCTTAGAGTAATTTTGATTGCTCCTTGATTGAGGCAAATTGTGATCAGGTTTAAAATTCATAAGATAATATAGCTAGCACAGGCTTGCTGAGATTCTTTTTTATTTATTTATATTATTAGCCTTTCCTACCACTTGAACTCATGACCTGGGCACTGTCATTGAGCTTATTCAAAGCTAGAACTCTACTACTTGAACCACAGCAGACTTCTGGCTTTTTCTGTGTATGTGGTATGAAGAAATCAAACCATGGGCTTCCTGCATGTTAGGGAAAGATCTACCACTAGTTAATACTCCCAGCCCCTTTGCTGAGATTCTTTTTTTATGGCTCTTGTTTCTTTTTTTAAAATATTTTTATTGTAATTAATAAAAGGGTTACATGATATTTGCCAGATAGAAGGTACATTAATTCACATACATTGATACCCTTTCACATGTCATGGTCCCCATTACCCTCTCCCCACCCCCCCACCGTCTTGCTTTTCCCCCCTTCCCTATCCAATTTCAAATAACCAAATACAAATATATCCAATATATCAGATAACAAAATGAGATACTGTAACAACGTGAGATAACCAAGGGACAGCAAAAGAGATGAGAGATAACATAGTACATTAAGGACAACAATCATTCATTATATGGCTTTTGTTTAAATATCCTAGAGGTCCATTCAATTAGCTTCATACTATATGGCCTTATGTATCAAGTTTTTGCTCTATTGCAAATCTCTGCTAGGAGAGCCCAAGGTTTCTACTGATTATGACAAATGAGGGAAACCATTGAGCCTAAGTTCCTTTGAGTCTGGCTTACTTCACTTAATATGATTTTTTCTAAGTCTTTCCATTTCCTAACAAATGGGGCAATGTTGTTTTTTCTGACAGCAGCATAGAATTCCATTGTGTACAAATACCAGAACTTGTGGATCCATTCATCAACTGAGGGACATCTAGGTTGGTTCCATATCTTTGCTATGGTGAATAATGCTGCAATGAACATTGATGTGCTAGTGGATTTAGTATGCCCTAGTTTCTGGATGGTTGGGTAAATGCCAAGTAGTGGAATTGCTGGGTCATAAGGGAGCTCTATGTTTAGCCTTTTGAGGAACTGCCATACTGCTTTCCATAATGGTTGAAGAGTTTGCACTCCCACCAACAGTGCAGTAGTGATCCCTCCTGGCCACATCCCCTCCAGGTAATTTGTACTTTATAACTTAACTGTCTATAAGTCAATGGATCACCTAGTGCAACTATTTGGATATACATATATATATATGAAAATAAAAATAAACTGAGTTGTAAATTGTATATAAAATTAAGATTAATTATACAATTCCCCAGATGATAACAAAGAATATTCCAAATACTATCTAGAAACAAGGTGGAGTAAAATGTGAAAATATATACATATTCATATTAGAAGACAGAGAGAAGCAAGATCAAGAGAGAAATAGAAAAGAACTAAAGAAATGGATACACCATTTTGTTTATTGAATATAGATATTTGGGTAGTTATAATTAAGAAAAATGAATCAATTGAGATTATGAATTTTTATTAATGGTTTTAAAGCTCAGAAGAAAAATAATGTATCTTGATATTCATATATTTATGCATGCTGTGGAAAGAAAAGATGGAGTTGAGAAAATTGGATTTTCCTTTTAACTTGCCAGTTAATTATTTGGCCAATAATTATTTTGGGATGGTCAGATCCACATGGTAACCTTATAAATATCAAACTCATTCCATGTGGATTTGAAATTTGCATAGAGTTAGTTCTGAAATTGGCTTCATAAATTCTAAGCTAAAGTAAGAACTACATTTAGGATGTTTACACATTTGTAATGTCTCACATGAATCCATATTTACTTGGTATACCCCAAGTCAGAGAATAAGGCCTTTCTTAACTCTGATTAGCATTCTTCACCCAGATCTATACAATTTATCAGATAAATAGTATTACAGATTATGTAAACTTTGGTAACTCTCTTTCTCACATTTGAGACTATGGCACATTGATTATTTTTTAATTTGCAACCTCTCTTATTCATAAACTCTTCCAGCCCAATTTTACCTGCTTCATTAAAGCTTTTCTCAGCCAATTTAATTCCTTTATTTATGTTCATATTTTTCTGAGCTCTTTCTTTTAATATTGTTGCAATGTTATCAAGTTATTTATATTTTAGTTAACTAATTTTCCAGTATATATTTATAATTTTCTAAGTATTAGTATGAGGTATGACTTTTAGTATTGATTTGAAAAATGTTAAGTCTTCAGATATTACCAATAAAGTCTACTTAAGGATGGAAAGTGAATTTAGAGCTTATGATGCAAAGAAAAAGCTAATGCTTCACGAAACAGAGTTTCCAACAGGAATCATATGGCCAAATTTATCGTGAAACAGAAGCCTGATTTAACACAGAGATATTAATTGTGTAAGAATGATAATACCTTTTAGGGTTATTAGGGATAACAAATAGTGTGAAGATATTGATTATTCAAAGTCTAATTTCCAATGTTTGTCCTGACTTTACAAGCTTTGGTGTGTGAGTGTGAGTGTGTGTGTATGTGTAATTATCAGGATTTAGAATAGCAAGAGATGGAGAATAAGATGAAACCAGCTTAGAGAAAACAGTCACTTTGTTACTCATCAATCAAAGCTCTAAGTATCAGAGACATCAGAGACTGAGGCACAGTTGAGTCATGTCATGAAGGTGGTTCTAGTGGAGTGTTCAGAAACATTAGCAAGACCAATCCTTCCTGCAAGGTGTGCCTATCTTTCTTTTATGTTAATTCCAAACAGCTCAGCCTCTCTCCATCCTCACAGTTTCTGGTCCAAAAGAAAAATTAACTTTCTTCTATCCCTAATGTTAAGACCATCAAAAAAAGTGTGTTATGTTGGCTCACACATCTACGCTGATCAAAGTGGCCAGAGGATGGAATGTTCTGATAGACCATGCAGAGTTTACATGTTCATGCTTTATATTTCATCATAAATGTAATTACTTTCAAAGCATGTAGACTGAGAATACTAAACATATGGCTCTGTGGGTAAAATGTCATGTTTGGTACCCAAAGGTAAGAAATGGGTACACTGAGTAATCTAGCAAAAGTTTTTTTTTTTTCTGTCAGCACAATGTGTTAGTTTCTTGTTGGATGTTTGCACATTCTACTTCCACTACAACGTAATATTATAATCGCTTCATTCCATAGGATGAAAAAGAGAGAAGTTAAACTTACATTATCCAAGTATATGAGATTGATAGGATTGTGCTGGGAGTGGGGCCTAGTGATCTGAGTGCTTGCCTAGCATTTATGAAGCCTTGGGTTCAATTTCTCAGTTCCACAGAACAGTAAAGAAAAAGCTGTAAGTGTTCCTGTGGTTCAAGTGGTGGAGTACTAGCCTTGAGAAAGCCCAAGGATGGTGCCCAGGTCCTAAGTTCAAGCCTCAGGTGTGTCAATTTAAAAAATGTAGTAGGATTACAGGATTTATATAGGGAAATGGTGTGCTTGCTGAGTAAATAATTAGACTGGTAAAATGACTGTGTCTCTTCACCAATCCAAATTCCATTTAAAGTTGACATACTAAATTACTAATTAGGGGGATGGGAGTTTGATCTAGTGGTAGAGTGCTTTCTTAGCATGCATCAAGACATGGGTTCAATCCCCAGGTACCACATATACAAGAAAAATTGGAAGTGGTGTTCTTGCAAAAGTGGTAGAGTGCTAACGTAGAGAAAGCTCAAGGAAAGTGCTCAGGCCCTGTGTTCAAGCCCCAGGATTGGCTAAAAATATTAATTAAAATATGTTTATTTATAGCCTAAATTATTATAATTCTTAATGTTAATATAATAATGTCTCCAAACAAGAAATATATATTAGTGTTTCAGTTGTCATTGTCCAACAATTGACATTGGAGAAGAGTTATTGCATAATAATATTTCAGGGAAATATAAATTTTTCTGAATACATGTTAAGAATATGATAATTGATAGTGATAAAATAACGGCTCTCAAATGTCAGGATTTATGCTGTTAGTGATATTACATCGAGTGTTGTTTTGAGGGTTTTCTTCTCCAGAGAAAATAGCATGATGTTTTGCTCTATGTCCATGCAAGATAAATGATCTGGTCTCATTAGAATATGGTATTATGCACAAACAACTAGACAGAAATTCTATTACAGATGATTAGTCAACCATGAATTCAGCACCCAGCAGATGGACAGCTCCAGTACATCAGATGAATTATGTGCCTTACAGCTGCAGCTCTGGTGAGAAGTGAAAGCATTCTTGATGAACAGCTGCCGTTTTCTTAGGATTCTAGTCAAGGCACACCAGTTAAAATTTTTATTGCCATTGCCTATGGCATAGAAAGGACTTATTTCCTTGAAGAAAGGTTGTGTAAAAAAAGTATTTATTGTTTGCAGTGTTAACTTTATATTAAAGCATCTCCCATATTTACATTTTCAACACATGCATTGTATTATCTGATGTGAATTTTATGTGCCTATTACTCAAACAGAACAATAATAAAATTGTTCAGTCTCTTTGCTAACAGAAAAATGTGTTTTACCTGAGTCTATAAAAAGACAAAAATTAAAATGCTGAGAAATTGTGATTTAAAATGGTCAATTGCTTATATTCAGCAGCTGAGTAAAACCAGTTTGCATATTTACTGTTTATTACAGGTATTTCTTACTACAACGTAATTTCAAGGATCAATGTTGTATCATTTCCACCTCAGTAACCATTCTTTTGAGTTTTTAACTGCATTTGAATTAAAAGAGAATGAAGAATAAGCAAGAACCTATTCAAATTATTTTTTAAAAAACTCACAGTAATTGCTTCTACTGTATTATATTAGTGTTAAAATGTCTACATTGAAAATAGGAGAAATTTTTAATTATATAAACAAAGCAAAAGGCTCTGACTTCAATCCCACTACACACACACACACACACACACACACACACACACACACACACATTGTGTAATAGTGAGATACAGTGGATATGTATATATATGTATTCCATAAAGGAATTCAAAAATAGCTTGAAATTCTTGACAAGAATATATGATTTTGTCCAATTAGATTAAATATAGTTAAACAAAAGAAATTTCTACATAAATTAAACTACTACTTCAAGTATGAAATAGTTATTGTTTTGAAGAGGAGGCCTCATAAACCATGATAGGAAGGAGCTCTACCACTTTGCTATGTTCTTGGGCTATGAATTTAAAATAATTTTCATTGAAATATATTTGTGACATTGTATTGTGTGTTCTTCAGTACAAGTAACAATTAAGCAGAATACTATTTATCACAGGGTAGTATTAAAACAATAAATGACTATTGCACCTATAAAAATTTGAAGTACATTTTTTAAAAAAGTAAACTTTAAAATGGATGTTACCCTATTCTTTGAAGCTATACATATCTACTGTTAGGTCCGACTGGAAGAAATGAGTTCTTCCCTTGGCTCTGTCCCCCTGTACCCTGGAAATTCCCCTCCAGCACCTGTAACCCTGGCAACTGGCATGCCTGGGGGCAATGGGAGGTCCCCACTGAGGTATTTCCCCATCCTCTGAGATCACATCCACTTCTGCTGTGGCTATACCCTTCCCACTATATAACCTCTCACTTCTCACCCTAAACTCTCTTGCTCCCCCAACTCCATCTTGGGTGGCAGGAGTCTGATCTTTCCTCACGCAATAAACCCTCTTCTCCTGAACTGCATGCAGTTTCCTTTTGGCAGACCTTACATATACAAACCTATAGGAATCAACATTCTTGAATTTATTTTCCCACATATATTTTCACCTAGATTTGAAGAGAGACATTAATAATGAGATATGAAATGTCTTACTTTACTCCTAGATTATATATTTGAATTTTAAAAATCCATATTTTTGCACCTTAGTCAAAACTTTCAGCAAGGCGTTTTCTCTTTCTTGAAAAAGTTAGTACTAACTTGAAAATTAGTACAATAATATATCATTTAAAGGACTTTAATTTGTCTGGACTTAGAAATTCTTCCAATTCAAGCACAGATGTACCCCTGTCAACTCTCACAGTTCTGTATCTTGTAATCTACAGAGTTATTAGCTACATTCTCTAGGGTAAATTGATTTTCTTACTCTTTTTTGTTTATTTTTTGCTTTGGAGCATTTTTATTAACATACCTTTTTTTTTCTTTTACCTGTGGTTACCAGGACAACTCCATAGCTGTAATCTCCATTATTCATTCATTATTGTTCTTGTAGAGTTTAAATACAGAGTGGTTACAATTACATGAGTCAGATAATGCATGTGAGTACAATTATTTTTGAACCATGTCTTCTCCTCCATTGCTCTGTCATGATCTTTCCCTTCCATTCTCACTTACAAGAGATCCAGTTCATTTGCCATTGTGTCGAGTGAATATCACATTTATGTTTGTTCATCTTTTTTCCACCTTTTATTTGCCCTCCCTTACTCTTCAAATACTACCAAATTAACAAAAAAGACAAAAGTAAAAGAAAACAAAAATAACAATGGAAACTAAAGCTGCCTCTTGTTTCTCGGAGTTCATTTCATAAAATATTATCTTATATGATCATCTGTACAAATTATTGAGCTCTTGTCCAACACTCATATGCATATCCTTGCCTTTTCCATCTGTATGCTAATGTCTAAGGTTCTGTATAATTTATCATATTCCAGTGTGTGAATATATATACATACATATACACATGTATACATATGCATATATACATATATATGCCATTCATTGTGATTCCCTGTAGACTTATAGGCAAATTATCAAAAAGGAGGGATGTCATGCAGCCTATTTCTTTGCCTCTGGCTTAATTTGCTTACCTTCACAAATTCAAAAATCTAAGCAATAAATGGGCTAAAAACATAAATAGATACTTCTCAGAGGAAAAAAAAGAATGTACAATGGACACATGAAGAAGTGTTCAATATTTCTAACTATAAAAGAAATGAAGCTCAAAAGGACACTGAGATTCTACCTCAATGCCAGTTAGAATGACCATCCACATCCCACCCCCAGTATGGTGGGGATGTGGCAAAAAGGGAACACTTTTCCACTGTTAGTGAGAATATAAACTTGTTAAATCACTCTTGAAAGCAGCATAGACAAAGACTAATCATAGCATTTCTCTATAGTCCAGAAATTCCACTCCTGGGCATTTATCCAATGAACTACAAACCAGGCCACATTAAAGACATGAGAACAACCATGTTTTCTGCAGAATTGTTTACCATACTCAAGATATAAAATCAATCTAGATGTCCTTCAGTGGATGGATGGATCAAGAAAATTCACAGTGAATTCTACTCATTCATCAGAAAGGATGATACTGTATGATTCAAAAGACTTGGAAAAGTTATGACCTTATGTTAACCCTAAAATTTCTTATGCATCATTAGATTCTTAGAAAAGATAGTTATGTGTGAACGTTATGACATATTTTTCATATATTTTATTGTAATTAATAGAAGGGTTACATTATATTCACCAGATAGAAGGTGCATTATTTCACAAACATTGATACACTTTCTCATGTCTTGGTCCCCATTTTCCTCCGTCCACCCCCACCACTCTTCTTGTTTTCCCTCCTTCCCTATCCTATTTCAAATAACCAAGTAAACATATATACAATATATCTGATAACAAGGTAAAATACTATAAAAATATGAGATAACCAAGAAACAGCAAAACAGATGAGAGACAACATAGTACATTAAGGACAACAATCACACATTATATGGCTTTTGTTTCTGTATCTTGGAGGTTATTTCATTTAGTGTCATCCTATACTGTCTTATGTATCTAGGTTTCATGCTATTGTAAATCTCTGCTAGGGGATCCCAAGGTTTCTACTGATTATGACAAATGGGGGAAGCCATTGAGCTATGTTCCTTTGAGTCTGGTATTTCATATGATTTTTTCCAAATCTTTCCATTTCCTTACAAATGGGGAGATGTCATTCTTTCTGACAGCAGCATAGAATTCCATTGTGTATAAATACCACATCTTGTTGATCCACTCATCAACAGAGGGACATCTGGATTGCTTCCATATCTTTGCTATCATAAATAGTGCTGCAATGAACATTGTTGTATTAGTGGATTTAGCATGCCCTTGTTTCTGGATGATTGGGTAAATGCCAAGTAGTGGAAATGTTGGGTCATTGGGGAGCTGCATGTTTGATCTTTTGAGGAACTGCCATACTGCTTTCCATAGTGGTTGAATGAGTTGGCACTCCTACCAGTAGTGTGGTAGTGATCCCTCCTGGCCACATCTCCTCCAGCATCTGTTGTTAGTACATTCTGGATCAGGGCCATTCTAACTGGAGTGAGGTGGAATCTTAGAGTTGTTTTGATTTGCATTTCTTTTATGGCCAGAGATGTTGAGCATTTCTCCATTATTATTATTCTTCAGAGAAGACTCTCTTTAAGTCTTTCAACCAGTTTTTAATGGGATGGTTGTTCCTTTGGGGATTAGTTTGGGAGTGATTCAATTTTTTGAGCTGTTGATATATTTTAGATCTGAGGCTTTGACCATTGTGTGGTTAGTGAAGACCTTCTCCCACTCTGTATGCATTCTATTTAATTTGCTACCTATGTCCTTTGCCATACAGAAGCTCGGCAGTTTAATGCAGTCCCACTTATCCAGCTTTTCTCTGATTTGTTGTGTTTCTTGGTCCTTATTAAGAAAGTTTCAACCTGTGCCAAGGAGGCCTAGTGTATCTCCTATTCATTTTGGAAAAGTTTTCAGTGTATCTGCTTTTACCTCCAGGTCTTTGATCCACTTGGAGTTCATCCTGGTGCAGGATCCAAATTTAGATTTCTGCAGGTGCTTAATCAGTTTTGGCAGCACCACTTGTTGAAGATGCTGTCCTTCTTCCATTCTATTGTTTTGGCTCCTTTATCAAAGGTCATAGGTCTGTGGGTTAATACCTAGGTCCTCAGTTCTATTCCATTTGTCTTCAGGCCTGTTCTTGTGCCAGTACCAAGCTGTTTTGATAATTATAGCTCTGTAATAGACTTTAAAGTATGGTATTGAAATTCCTCCTGTAGTGTTCTTTCTGCTGTTTTTGCTATACAGGATGTTTTACTATTCCTTATGAAATTTTGGATTGCCTCTTCTATTGCTTGTTGTCCTTAATGTACTATGATATCTCTCATCTCTTTTTGCTGTCCCTTGGTTATCTCACATTGTTACAGTATCTCACTTTGTTATGTGATATATTGGATATATTTGTATTTGGTTATTTGAAATTGGATAGGGAAGGGGGGAAAACCAAGATGGGCGGATGCAGGGGAGGGTAATGGGGACCAAACATGTGAAAGTGTAACCATGTATATGAATTAATGCACCTTCTATCTGGCAAATATCATGTAACCCTTTTATTAATTACAATAAAAATATTTTAAGAAAAGGTCCTTTACATTCCTAGTTAAGTTAATTCCTAGGTACTTTATTTTGTTTGAGGCTATTGCAAAAGGAGTTGCTTTCCTCAGTGTTTCCTCATTCCTCTCATTGTTGGCATAGATGAAGGCACTTGGTTTTGTATCCTGCTAGCTTGCCAAAGTTTTGAAACAGCTCCAGCAGCTTGGGAGTGGAGTATATAGGGTTCTTTAAATACAATATCATGTCATCTGCAAAGAGGGAATGTTTCACTTCCTCTTTCCCTATTTGGATCCCCTTTATCCTTCCTTCTTGCCTTATTCCTCTGGCTAGGAATTCTAATACTATGATAAAGAGGAATGGAGAAAGTGGGCATCCTTGTGTCGTTCCTGAGTTTAGAGGAAATGGCTTTAGCTTTTCACCATTAAGTATAATACTAGCTGTGGGTTTGTCATCCACTGCCATTATTATACTGAGAAATGTTCCATGGATTCCTAGTTTCTCCAGAGGTTTTAGCATAAAGGAGTGTTGGATCTTGCCAAATGCCTTTTCTGCATCTATTAAGATGATCATGTGATTCTTGTCCTTGATCATGTTGATGTGTTGAATTATATTAATTGAACCATCTTTGCATCTCTGTGATTAATCCTGTTTTATAATAATGTATATTTTTTTGATGAGTTGCTGAAGATGGTTGGCCAATATTTTGTTGAGAAGTTTTGCAGCAATATTCATTAAAAAATAGGTCTATATTTCTCTTTCTTTGATGAATCTTTCTACCCTATTCTTCATCCCCCTTCCTTCTAGTTTCTCAGTTTTGATGCCTAGCATCTCTTGTTTTAGATCCCATATGGACTTCTTTAACTCCTTGATTTCCATTTGAGTAGTTAGTGCATCTTTACTCTCATTGGGCATTTTTTGGAGTTTGCTCAGCTTTTTGTTTGTGGATTCTATTACTTCATCCATTTTTCTTTGTAAATCCTTTATTATGGTGTTTTGTAGGGCTTCCTCTTGTTCACATATCAACTTTATGGGTTCATCTCATTTAGATATGGCTTCCCCATGTATCTCTTTCTGTATGTTTTCAAACTTTGCATTAATCATGATAATCAGTTATATTTCATAGCATTTAGAGGACTCTCCTCTAGTTTTGACATTGACTGCTCCATTGCCTGTTTATATTGGGTGGGAGAGGCTATTCCATTTTTCTTGTGTTTCCTGTTTGGCCCATTTGAAAATGGGAGCAACATTAATACTGCACAAGATTACAATTTTAAGATATCACCAACCTGGAGCTCTTCGACAGGCCAGACAATAGATGTTTACAATTTTAGATGAGTGTTATCACTCTCTCTCTCTTTTTGGCTTTACAGACAAATCTAATACCACCACTGGTCACCATTTTATGACCAAAAAACCCCCCTCAATCCAATCTTTATTGTATTTAAATGTCTGTGGACGTACAGTGTAATTGAACACCTAGATATATAGCATTGCTCAACAACCATCAACTGTAGATCAATGCATTAGAAAAGTTCAAGGGTGAACAGAGGACCAGAGATAGAAAAATAGTAGGAAAGACAAGAGGGGAGGTAAGAAAAGAGTAATGTAGTAGTGCAAGATTAATATAGTAATGAAGAAAATGGATAGCATAAGCACAACTGACCTACTGTGATAGAAATGTAAAATAGTTGAACATGTCCCAACCAGGACAAGCTGAGAAAGGAGAGGGCCGACTGACCACCCGCACCCAGCCCTCTCTCACCAGAGGACAATCAGATGCGTCAGGAAGACCCTCAAAACAGGAACTCATTTATTGAGGAACTACATTCAGCTAATATAGGGTGTAGGAGCCTATCATCACAATGTTGGGCAGAGCGGGATAGCACATGTGTTTACTCTCTGTATATAGGTCTCAGCAGAGAGTGATAAAGCAATAACACATTTGTAACCACTGGTACAGCAGAAATTGTTTCACAATACCAATGATATAGCTCAAAGTTAGGGATGGTGTTCAGACATGATAGCTCATTTCTTTGTGTGGTTATCTTACTCAGTGATGCAGGTTCATGGGCCAGCCTGACCCTGCACTCAGCTCCCAACAATATTTACAAAAATTTAGAAAAAATAAGATAAAACTTATGAAAATAAGAAGAGTAATAAGAAGAATATATAAAGAATAGAGGAAGGCATACATAGGAGAGTTCAATGATAAAAATTTTTAAAAAGTAAAAATAAACAAAAAAAGAATAAGAAAAACAAGTAAAAAGGTGGGAGAGATCCCACACAACTGTGAGTTCTTAGACAAGAAATACTAGGGTTAAGAACCCATAGATTAAAAAGCAGGTGACTGTATCAATAAAAATATCATTTGTGTACAGTCTGTATCCAGTGCTCTCACTATGTTTCTAGGAACAACCACAATGACTGAAGGAAAGCAGGGGAAAAAATGGAAAGATTCATAACATTTAAAAAAATGGTGGAGTGTGGTGGAATCTTAGCGTTGTTTTGATTTGCATTTCTTTTATGACCAGAGATGTTGAGCATTTCTTCATTTGTCTATAGGCCATTTTTATTTCTTCTTCAGAGAAGACTCTCTTTAAGTCTTTGGCCCATCTTTTAATGGGATTGTTGTTACTTTGGAGATTAGTTTTGGAGTGATTCAATTTTTTGAGCTGTTGATATATTTTAGATATGAGGCCTTTGTTGCGGTATGGTTGGTGAAGATCTTCTCCCACTCTGTAGGCTTCCTAATTAATTTACTAGCTATGTCCTTTGCCACACAAAAGCTCTGCAGTTTAATGCAGTCCCACTTATCCAGCTTTTCTCGGATTTGTTGTGATTCTTGGTCCTTATTAAGAAATTTTCGACCTGTGCCAAGGAGGCCCAGTGTATCAGGATCAGGAAAACTAATAACAACAGATGCTGGCGGGGATGTGGCCAGGAGGGATCACTACTACACTGTTGGTGGGAGTGCAAACTCATTCAACCACTATGGAAAGCAGTATGGCAGTGCCTCCAAAGGCTAAACATAGAGCTCCCCTATGACCCAGCAATTCCACTACTTGGCATTTACCCAACCATCCAGAAACTAGGGCATACTAAATGCACTAGCACAACAATGTTCATTGCAGCATTATTCACCATAGCAAAGATATGGAACCAACCTAGATGTCCCTCAGTTGATGAGTGGATCAACAAGATGTGGTATTTGTACACAATGGAATTCTATGCTGCTGTCAGAAAAAATGACATCGACCCATTTGTTAGGAAATGGAAAGACTTAGAAAAAAATCCTATTAAGTGAAGTAAGCCAGACTCAAATGAACATAGGCTCAATGTTTTCCCTCACTTGTCATAATCAGTAGAAACCTTGGGCTCTCCTAGCAGAGATTTGCAATAGAGCAAAACCTTGATACATAAGGCCATATAATATGAAGCTAATTGAAAGGACCTCTAGGATATTGAAATAAAAGCCATATAATGAACGATTGTTGTCCTTAATGTACTATATTATCTCTCATCTCTTTTGATGTCCCTTGGTTATATCATATTGTTACAGTATCTCACTTCGTTATCTGATATATTGGATATATTTGTATTTGGTTATTTGATATTAGATAGGGAAGGAGGGAAAACCAAGATGGGGGGGGTGGGGAGAGGTTAATGGGGACCAAGACATGTGAAAGGGATCAATGTATTTGAATTAATGCACCTTCTATCTGGCAAATATCATGTAACCCTTTTATTAATTACAATAAAAAATATTTAAAAATGGTAGAGGTAAAATGGCAAAAAATAAGAACACATAAAAATGCAAATGAAAAAGGTAGAGAAAAAAGGGGGTATTCTTTAGTCTGTTATTTTTGGGGAGATGGGGACAGGATAGGAAACTTGTGTCTCCACTAAATTCAGGATTGAAACACTTCAAAAAGTCTTTTTGGCTTTGAGATTTTTCTGATCAGTTTGCTTGATTGGGCAGAGAAAGAAAATGGTGGACCAGTGAGGGACTTTGTTTCCAAGGGAGTGCGGCCCCACCTAGGGGGAGGAACTTCTGCTAGCACAGGAGGGATGTCAGGCTAAGCTGCCTCTAGGAAAACCTTTGCCCTTTTGAATGATGGCGCTGCCAGCACGACTTCTCAGCTCCAGTTGGTTTGGCAGGGTCTTTGCCAGTTCTCTCATCTGGTGGGGGAAGGCATTCCTTCCCAATGCCGTTTCACAAGCAGAAGTGGAAACTTCTCCACAGAAGTACTCACAAATAGTTGGATTTTCTGGTTCTGTGAAGCTGACAGGTCGGCTCCATGGCCAGGTGACAGCTCTGGTTTCTCGCAGGCTCTGTGTGGCTCTGTCTGGAGCCAGCAGGTCTGTGCTGCCGAGAAGAGCTGTCTGCTCAGGTGCCGGAGGGAGGCTTTGTCTCCGTGGAGGCTCCTCAACAATTCTTGGCACGCTAATGAATAATTTAATGACAGAATGTACTTTGCAATTCTCCAATGATTTTAAAGTTTTTCCTTAGCTTCATTTGATTAGTAAGAATCTATTTTTCCTTTTTACCAAAATTTGATAAAAGAATAAACATCACTATAAAACTTCTTAAAATACATTCCAATTTGGTCATGTTGTCCAGTCTTCCAACTTAAACACAAGTGTGTTCCCTATTGTATCATCTTTTTCTATGTTTTAATATCCTTAAAACTCCATCTACTAGGTACTCCTTTGTCACCTTAAGCAGACTGTGAGTTCTTTAAAGAACTTTGGCAAATTCATGTAGCTATTCATCAAATTTCTTTTCACCTTTCTGAGAATACAAGTAGATTTTTTTCTCAAACTTCTTGTTAATGAGTGTGCTTTGTAACAATGGCTTTGTGAGTACAAGTGAGATGATGAAAAGTTTCTCTGTGCTATTTTCTTCTCCTCTGTTGCATGTAACAATGATTTGAAGGCTGCAAAAATGGTGGTCTCAGAATTATTATGGGGAGAAAGACATTTTCTGCAATTTAGGGCCATACTTGTGGACTTCACACTAAGACACATAATATAAACTACTGCTCAAAAACATTGAGATTTTGTTTTTTGCTGTATAGTTTTTAATCATTATGTTAGTTGGAAATTTTGAGTGTGTAATTACATAGCAGTTTGCCATGCTCCAACCTTAGTTACTAAATGAACATATAACATGCTCTTAACTATTGCCTGTTCAGAATAAGAATGCAAGACCTATTCATACAAAGGAGCTGTTGTCAACTACTCAACTGTTGTCACCAATCCAATTTGTTTCTCTTCATTTACGAGTCAATTCAGAATCCTTTACATACATTGGATTTAATGTGTTATCAATTATAAAGGAAAATATAGTAAATATTAATATACTACTTGATTAGTTAATTGGAGATGTGTCTCACAGATTTCATGAGAAAGTGGGGAAAGGGCTTTGAACTTAGGTCCTCAGGTCTCAGCCTCTTGGGTAGCTAGAATTGCAGTCATGACCCACCGGCACCAGGCAAAGTACATTTTTTTGTGTATGTCTATGAAGACGGTTGAATGAATGTGATTTCATAGTACCTGCATGCAGCTATAGAATACAACAGTGTTACAGTTTACTGAACTTTTATAATGTGCAGGGAATAAAGTTAAAGCAAAAATATTGTTAAAATGAATCCATCAAATTGTTCACAAATAAAACAAGTATTTTATATATGTGCCTCCAGCCTATGTAATAGTTCTCTACACTCATTCTTTGTCACCACAGGGGAGTCAATGCATCCATAGCTTTGAGATCATATTAAATGCCTTGCAGCTTATCCAAAAGCTAGGATACAAATGTAGAAAACAAAGTCCTCCCTTGTGGAAGCCAGTCCTTTACAAATCGAGGTGTAAAGATCAATTGCAACTGTGGGGTATATGTAAAAAATCCAGGGCTGCTAGACCCGGCAAAGATGCCTCCCTCACTCAATCACAATTTCAATCACCTTAAAACAGAAAATAGTAAAAATCAAAGAAATTAATGAAGACCCTTGTTTAGCTTTCAATCTTCTAAATTTTGATGTAGGTAGATAGGTAGGTAGATAGATAGACAGACTAACAAGATAGATGTGTTCCTTTTCTGTACACATCAACACTGAAATCAAATTACTGTTTTGCCAGTACTGGAATTTGAATCCTGGACCTTTCTTGATATTTTGCTCAAGGCTTATTCTCTACCATTTGAGTCACACAACATCTTCCAATTATATTTCTTTACAAGGTAGAATGTGATATTTTGCTGGGAAATGGTCTAATTGGATTAATGTGTGTAAGCAATACCTTACATGTTTTCAGTTTTTTAGGGTGAATGCATTCAAAATACTCTTCCAGATAGTTTAAGATGTACAACACATTATTTCTAACTACATTCACTCCAAAGGGCCACAGAAATATCAACACTTCATTTAAGAATATTTTCCATGTATAAGATACTACAATAATACTTCCAAAATATTTTTATATATTTTGTTATATTTAAGAAGTTTCACAAAGAAGTTGCCATTCAATGGTTTATGAATATCTGAATATTTATTATTTAGTATGCAAAGCTTTCTTTCCATAGTTTCTAACATTTACTTGGAAATATTTTACACTTTAACTTTGGAACTATCATAAGCACAATGTGGTATATTTTGTTTCTTCTATTACCACTAAGAAAATTTGGTTCAGGTAGCAAAAATTAATTGCAGTTTTCATCAGTGCAGATCTGACATCGCATAGTAACTGCTTCATCAAGCAAGCTCATACATACATGACAAAAGCAAACAAATTTATTTTTACCCTCGGTAATGCTTCGTATTTATTCAGTTGAATAGTTCTGTTTATGGTGCAGCACTTCAATGTCACTCCAGACTCCTTCAAGTTGCAGGAAAGCTATGGACACTGAGCTCCCAGATAGTGACGAGCATAGTAATTATAATTAGAGGAAAGTAAGATGAAGGAAAGCATTGTCAGACTGTGTTAAGATGGGCAGAGAAAAAGAGCATTGAAAGCTACATATTTCTGATGAGGGCAATTTATACAATTTTTCTTTATGTTCTTTCTTTAATTCATACGTTCACTTACTATATGGCCTTAGTAACTTTACCATATATTTCTTAAAATTGGAATGATCAAACATAAGATTTCTCCTTCATAATTCTCATCAATTTCTAGAAATCTAAGTTCTCCTCTAGTATGATATTTGCTTTGCATTTCTATGTATGAGTTAAGTATTCTGTTATTCATGCGATACTGACAAGACCCACATAGTGCTCAACAACTTTCACCCCAGTCCTAATTAGTTCTTTCCATGAAAACTCTGCAATTTATGTTTGTATTGGACAAAAGAGGAAATTACAAGATGGATGTATCTCATGGAATTCTCTTATCACCAAGGACATTCATTTTTTTAAAGGCCTAACAAATGGAAAGTACCTATGCAGACATTCACCAAATTAAAATAATGTAATTTCATGATGTGAGGAAAACAGAAATGATTTTTGGTTCATGTCTTGATTTTTTTAGAATGTGAACTACAGAGATTGCTGAATCTGGAAACCCTCACAAAACTCACAATCGAAGTTATTTTTGGATTACAGAAAATGAGGGCTGAGAACCGAGTAAGCACATAATGTAATCTGCTTCTCAAAGAAAGAAAATAAACACAATTCCTAAGAATATGGTAAATGTACCTCAGTTCATTGTTTTCTATTGCGCCAAAAGAAAACTAGCCAATCCAATAACTGAGAGCAGCATGCAGTTATTCCAACAAAGCCCACACACTTTATCCTAACTGAACAAATTCTTTTCAACTTAGCATGTCCTTAGCTACAGAGATGATCTAGACCACAAAATACCTAAGCCTGATGAAGATCAAATAAGTTTGAAATACAATTGAAAAACATTTTAAAAATTATAAAAATTACATATTGAAGTATGAGCAAGATGAAAAGATATGAAATAAAAATATTTAATACACTACAATAGTTAGAAAACTAAGATAGATATGACGCTTATTAAAGGAATAAAAATTACGATTTTCAAGAAAATGCTGCAAATATGTGAAATACAAACATAAGGTTATAAAATCAGATGGTAAGGCAAGAGATAACACACAAAGTGGGACTTTTCCATAGAGTAAAAGTGATACTTCTTCAGTACACAAGTTGATATCAGTGGGCATAAGATTAAATTTTTAATTGTAAGTTAAGCAGAATTTCAGTTGCCGAAGGCTTTAAAAACAGAGTGATTACAATGAGTCTGACAATCTGATTTATCACCTATTAATAAATGTGTAAGAAGTGGAGGACCAACAGAAACTATAATGATTATCTCTTAAGGAAAAAAGTCAAAAGAAATGGTAAATCCACTAATTCAGTAATATATCCAAAGAAATATATACTAATAAGGAACTTTGGATAGTGCTCAGTATAAAACAAATTATAAGTAAGTTGTTACTTCTTTTGTTTTGTTTTGTTTTGGTCATGTGGCTTGAACTCCGGGCCTGGGCATTGTCCCTAAATTTTCTGCTCAAGGCTGGTACTCAACCACTTGAGCCACAGAACTACTTCTGGTTTTCTGGTAGTTAATTGGAGATAAGAGTCTCATGGACTAATCAATAACAAAACAGCAAAATAATATTTTATTTCACAGGGCTTTTGTTCTTCTGGAAGTAGCTTATAATGTGCCAAGCCAGCAACAGACTTAATTCTGGATCAGGTAAAAAATATTCCATGAGCTGACATTCTCTTTTAATAATTCCTTATCAAAGTTTTATTTCTACAAAGAGACCTCCCTCCCTCCCTCCCTCCCTCCCTCCCTTCCTCTCTTCCTTCCTTCCTTCCTTCCTTCCTTCCTTCCTTCCTTCCTTCCTTCCTTCCTTCCTTCCTTCCTTCCGTCTTTCCTTCCTTCCTTCCTTCTCTTTCTTCCTTGCTTACCTGCTTGCTTGCCTGCCTGCCTGTCTACCTGCTTTTTTTTTCCTTTCCTTTCCTTTCCTTTCCTTTCCTTTCCTTTCCTTTCCTTTCCTTTCCTTTCCTTTCCTTTCCTTTCCTTTCCTTTCCTTTCCTTTCCTTTCCTTTCCTTTCCTTTCCCCTCCCTTCCCTTCCTCTCTTTCTTTTTCTTTCTTTCTTTCTCTTTCTTTCTTTCTTTCTTTCTTTCTTTCTCTTTCTTTCTTTCTTTTCTTTCTTTCTTTCTTTCTTTCTTTCTTTCTCTTTCTTTCTTTCTTTCTCTTTCTTTCCTTCCTTCCTTCCTTCCTTCCTTCCTTCCTTCCTTCCTTCCTTCCTTCCTTCCTTCCTTCCTTCCTTCTTTCTTTCTTTCTTTCTTTCTTTCTTTCTTTCTTTCTTTCTTTCTTTCTTTCTTTCTTTCTTTCTTTCTTTCATTGTAGGGCTTTGAAAAAAGGGCTTGAGTGCTGTCCTTGAGATTCTCTGTGCTCAAGGTGAAAACTCCTTGAGCTATAGGACCACTTATGGGTTTTAACTGGTTAACTGGAGATGGGTCCCACGGAGATTTTTCTGACCCAACTGTTTTCAAACTACAATCCTTAGAACCAGCCTCCTTGGTTGCTAGGATAACAGGCATGAGCCAGCAACACTTGACTTAAGGTTCTTTTTAAAAATAATTTACAATAAATATCTAGAAAATGTATAAAATATTTATATAGAATTTCTATAATTCTATGGTAAGAAAAAATAACACTATATATAAATATCTTAAAAATAATCTCAGGAATCAATTTGTACATGAAAACACTATACATTTAAGTATACTGGAGATTTTAAATTTTAATGTGTGAAATGTGGCACCAGACAGTCTCTATTTCAAGTCCATGTTATGTTATAAAACAATCCAATGCACTTGAGAAGTTAACGTACACACCAATATTCTGCTCTCTCTTAATGTCTACCTCATAAGTCCATGACAATGTAACACAGGCACAAGGCTTTCTCTGTCAATTCTAAGATAAAAGTTCCTTGTGGTATTTTCATTTACAAATTATTTTCTCCTGTATTTTATGAGTGAAAGGAACATCTGGAGAATAATTTGACAGTAGTGGTATTCAACATTGTGTGCACATTAGAATCACTAGGGAAGGTTTTTAAAAATACAGATGCCTGAATAATATCACCAGGGACTCTTATGTAATGGGTCTTTAGAGGAATGAAACTTCATGTTTTTAATTTTCCCTTGGTGATTATTTTGTGCATCCAGGTTTGAGACCCACTTTTTAGAAGCACTTCAAAATGTATTGTTTGAGTAGATTACTTTTATTTATCTTTTGTTTCTTTGCATTGTGTCATATTTGTAAGATATCTATAATCATACACAAATGCTTTCAATTTTACCTCTTGAATATTGCTCAGGCTTGACTGCCATCATTTTCTATCTGCATTTTTGAGTAGCTTCCTCACTTCTCTCTTTTCAGGCATGATATTCTATTTCTTTTTCAATCTAGATTGAAAATATCATATATCTACTAAAATTTTGAGCACAAACATACATCATTTAGGATGGGTGTTGAATTTGGTGTATTGGTTTGCATCAGTTTTCTTCTGTTTAACAGTGAGCATCATCCTATGTCAGTTCACTTTACAGTCACCTACCACTAAAGAGATAGCAGTATCATAATAGAAAGCTTGTTTTAGTAACTATTCCTGTGCTCATGTTGCCTTATTTAAACTGCCTTTTCTCCCTGTTTTCCTGAAAAATCATTTGAGAGTTTTGTCTCAAAAATTCAACCCTCTAGAACTACTTCTAAACTCAGTCAATCTCTAGTCTCATAAAATTATTTTCCTCTTTATTAAAATTATTTGATATTTCAAATTCTTCAAAGTTCTACAGTTACATGCTCAAGTACATTGAAAGGTTGACGTATTACTTATGGCATTCAATAATGTTCATTCACTAAACTAATCAAGGATAAGAATAATAACCTATTCATAATATCTTGAAGTTTGTAAAGTAAAATAAAAAAATTCTTTACTGAGATTTTAAGGATGCCTTAATATTCCTTACAGCTAAGACACCAGAGTGCCTGAAAATTATTACTGTATACAGGGAGGAAAATTGTCCTAAGTGATAGTGATGATTCATTTCTCAGAATAGGTAAGTAGCATCCTACTCTCTAGGTGCATATGTAGTGATCTAAGTTAATTTGACCCAAATACTCTTACATATTGGAGTAAAATTTTTTTAAATTGTGCTTATCAATTAATACAAATGTATTTCAAATTATGGCAAATAACCTTAGTTGATAGGAGAGAACAAATTATATACTTTTTCTGTTTATATTTTTATTGTCTTTTATGATCATGTCAGTTTTCAAAAAATTTTATAGTCAGAATGATGTATACAGGGGTCACAGTTACATTGTAATATTTTCATTTCCAACATATTGTCTTGTGAGTAAAGGTGTTACATTGGTTCACTCTGTCTCAACTTAGTAAATTAAAAATAAACACAAATATAAACCTCTTGTTTCCGTATTCTGGAGTCATGTCATTTTACAAAGGACTTTCTGATAATCTGTCAGTAAAAATAATAATTTTTTTCTCTGCAAAATATTTTTGTGTAATTACTTTAATCATGAGGGCCAAATTTATAAAATGCAATTATCAGGAAGCAATAATGTTAACTAGACAATTAAATAGACGATATATAGGGCTAAAGATATAAATAGATAGATTTTTGCAGCAATACCATCTAAAATCCTAACAAAGCTGTCAAGCCAGTAATGATTGTGACATGAATGATTTGCAAGAATTATCTGATTGTTTGGAACATTAAGCACTCCCATTTTGGCTGTTATGGTCACTAGTCACATAATCCAGGTGAATAATGCTTTCTTGAAAGGGAAGTCCCACATTTAGTTGGTATAATTACAGCTCACAGTTAACAAGATTTGGGCACAGTAAAAATACGCTTTATGCAGGCTCTGATTATTTTCACCTGATTATTTTCCATGTTTTATGATTTTAAGATCGGAGATCCACTTTGATATTATAATCACATACTATGATTTAAAGTGCATACATAAGAAGCATTAAATGCAAATGACAATGTTTCAGAATTCAGTATGTAATTCTAAAGTCTTCACTGAGTTGTTTTCAAACTAGAACAAAGGTTTTGTTTGAGAAGATTATATGGTATTTTTTTAATTCTCATATTGATATGAAGAGATTTCAGGGGAAATTACAAATTTAATTTTAGACTTTACTTCATCTCAAAACCTTTATAAGTTTAAAGCTTTTCTGTCTTTTAAAATTCAATGATTCTCAAGACTTTGACCAAATTACTAGTTCATATGAATAGTTAAATTAGAATTGTCAAGAGAAGATATCTCAGTAGTTTAGGTCCATAACATAATTCAACAGTATCTATTCTAATGAAATGAATTAAAATATAGGTAAGGCAAAAATACTGTATTAGCAACATTAAAATAAAAACTTAGGGAAAATAAAGCTACTTTCTCTAAAATAGAAATGGTCAAGCAAATCAGAATACATCTTCCTTGTGAAATACATGATTTCATTGAAAGTAATTTTCAAGAAATGGAACATTATTAAAGACAACAAATGACTTCGATTTTGAATGAAGAAAAAGCAGAACAGTAGAACACAAGATTGTATATGTTGTTTGATCTCAAATATACAGTGCACAAGAACACAAAAAACATAAAAATTTAATTGTTATCTATTGCAGGAAAATATGGAAGAACTTTACTTGGAACTGCTTAGTATTTTGCTTCGCTGTTAATTAGTTCTTACATTTAAAAACATTGAAAAAATTCAGATGACATTAATTATAAATTGAAATACACTCAAAATGTTAGTGCTTTACACTATTTTAATGCTTTGTGGTTGAGACATATAAATTTAAAATTCATATAATTTTTTCTATACTAGTCTTCCCTAGCAAGTCAATAATAACTAATTCAATTCTGTTGATATCCTGCCAGGCTAACAACATTGTTATGGATATTTCATATGAGGGAATCCAGGACATGAATCCAGTAGCACATTCAAAGACACATTCTTGGTCTTGGAACTGGAATTCTAGATTTCAGGCAATGACATGTCCCCATTTATAATGACTATGAAAATTGCCTTTGATGGGGGGGTCTTGGGCTTGAACTGGGCCTGGGCGCTGTCCCTGAGCTCTTCAGTTCAAGGTTACTGCCAGGACTGGCTTTGAACCTTGATCTTCAAGATCTCAGCCTCCTAAATAGCTAGGATTAGAGGCGTGAGCCCGTGGTGCCTGGTAAAAATTGCCTGTTTTTGTTAGCTGATTAATACTGCAATTTTCCTGAAGATCAAAATAGAGTTTTACCAAAACCAGATAAGCATTTATAAAAGCAGTCAACCAAAAGAAATACTTTCTTTTTTCTGCTCATGGTATTAGAACCAGAGGAACAATTTTAATAACTTAGTAGAATAAATGTCTCTCAAAGCCTGCTTTTCCAAAGGGCCTGCTCTTCTCATTTGGTCTTAAAATGTTTAAACACCAATTTCACTTCCTATCTCATTAAAAAGTCATTTGTTACTCATCATAGCCAAATTCCATGAAAAGAATTTCTTTTACATTGGCTTTACAGATATTGGCTGATTGGAACCATTTTGTTGAGACTGCTGATCTTGGTTATAAAATGAAAAGTCCTTTTTATCACAGCTGGTTTGATTTAATCACTCAGCTTGTATAATCACAAGATAAAATTTACTCTACGTACATTACTCAACATTATTGTTGGGGAGACATTTCTATTTTTTTTTCTTTACAGCTGGCAAATATGCCTTGTGATATATTGCTTAAACATGAGTTTCCCTGTATATGAATAAACAGTGTTTTTGATAACAATAGCTGTACTCTTACAAGAATGTGGCCTATAATTTAGCAAGTTTTCAACTGAAAAATGTAAAGGAACAAAGCTAAACAATTCCCTCACCAGAACAGATGTTCTCCTGGTTTTCCCAAGAAGTTTACATAATTTCAAAGATGTAAAGTTTCAGTAAACTTATTTCCATGAACATAGACCCTTTTCATTCTCAACAGAAAACATTTACTCTTTCTTGATATGTTTGACAAATTCTGCAGGCTAGTATAATGTAAAAATATAGCTCTTGTTCTCAAACTTAATTGTGGAACAAAATGAGTCATGAACCATCAAAGGGTTTGGTGGCTACAGAAATATAAGCATGATTGCAATATTTATTATTAATTAGATAACAGAGGAGTTTGAAGCTTGAAATCCTATTGAATTCACTACTATATAGAGTAATATTCTTAGTATCTCAAATTCTGCACTTAAACATTTATAAAAATGGGATATATAGAATGAACTGATACATGTAAACATATTATATAGTCTAGTCTGTAATTATAAAAACAATAAATGGAAATATGATAACTGCACAGAGAAAAGGGTAATAGATTTTTAATTCACTTCTGTGTTCATTGAATCTTTGTTAATTAGTCAGTTTTGCATGTTTATGATAAATATAGGTTTTAGACAGAAGGTAACAGAAAGTATTGCTTTAGGAAATCAGAGTCCTGTGAAGAATAAACTTGAAGCAAAACTTCCCCAACAATATATGACAAGTTGAGTGCTGGAAAAAATGTAAGAGATACGTAATTTTCAGAACAGTAAAAGAAGTAATCCAAGCAACCTTAATTTATGAAGAAAACATTTTATAGTTGAAAACTGGATTAACAACTTCGTAAGTTTATTTTATTCAATAAGAAATACATATAGAAAAGTATTTAAGACTTACAGAATAAGTGGACAGAAAAAGTTTGCTCAATAAAAAAGAATTAAGATGAGCAAGTGTTCTCATAATATTCTGATTCGTGATACTCAGTGTAATTGCCGAGAAGTACTACGACATACTGAAATTAACTCAAAAAAAGATGAAAACAAAAGACTTTTTTTTCTTAAATTGTGGTGTTTTTTTTTTCCTGAAAACTGTTTACCTTCTATCGAGTGTATTCATATTCTTCTGTGGGAAAGTGGGGGCTGGGGAGGAGAGCACAGAATCAGAGGAAAAAGGGAGAAAAAGTGCAACAGTGGAATGCATTGGACATTGATGAATGTGAACTATGCAACTCATGGGTGGAGATGGGAGAGAGGTCATAGGAGAAAATAGAAAATACGATGTGAAAAGAAAATATAGTTATTACTTGATGTATATAAAGGTAATTCCGCTGTGCATTACATCTAAGACAACAATAAAGTTAATCAGAAAAAATGAATTTAGGAAAGTAAATTAATATTTACTAACACAGAGAAAAACTATGCTTTTGAAAATTAATCACCAAGGAGACTGAAAAGAACAAATAAAAATATGAGAAAAATTATTAACATTTTGTGTGTGTGTCAAACACTTCATATTTTTAAAGTTTTGATTTTTTCAAACCTAGCTACAGAAAGTTAAAAGGGTAATTCACTAGAAAAATTTAAAATAGAATTAAATTCAACAAACAAGGGATTAATAAAGATTATATATTCATTTGTTAAGCACTTGTAGTATTTGGGAAAGTAAAGAGGTAAAAAATTTAAATAAATATTTTTACTAAAGAGAGAAAATTAAGTCAAGTTAAGAAGTAGATTTTTAAGAAAAATAATAAAAAGTTAGCAAATAAAAAATACGCAAATTGGCAAAGTTTGGAAATTGAATATCACCCATTTTGAAGCACTTGCCTAATGGTATAATTTGATTATTGGGATTTGGTTTAAAAGTTACATAATTACTGAGTAGTGAAAAGGAAGTCTCAGGGAAGTAACCAAAAATTTATGAGTATTTTGCATTATTAGACCTCACAGCATGTCAGGGGGAAATCTGATATATAACAGCATACATGGACATAGAATATGGCCCTTAAGTTATGAAATGTATTGTTGAAAATTTGATTTAAAAGGCTCCTTAGGAATGAAATCACATTAGGGCCAGATGGAACTGGAAACCATGCTAATAGAAATAAGCCAGATGCAGAAAGAAAAATACTCCATGTTTTCTTTTTAGACATGGAGTCTACATATATACAATTTAATTACCACTCTATGATATAGAACTGACATTACTGGCCTTGTCAAATATATGAACAACAAAAACTTGCATTCACAAAATATTACAAATAATTTCTGAATAAGAATAATTATGTATCTTCAGTTAACAGACTGAACCAGCCTTAATGACATGGCACTCTCACAAATACATTAAATTTGATGTTTAACAACATGAACGATTTCCTGTTCTTACTTTTCAAAACAGCACTCTAAAGTAAGTCTTTTTTTCTTATTTAAATTTAATTTTATTTGAAATGCACAAACACAGGAATTCAGAGTTGACATAGCTAAGAGACCTGCAGGTCACATACAGTTCAATTGCAGAGATAAGAAAACACTTGAAATAATAAGTCATGCAGATTCATTATCATATGTTTTATTATGACAAGGTAGCTGTCTTCATTTTGCACATTCAGCCTGTGCCAAATTATCATTTTTGTACTGTTTTTATAAGTGAGTTTGGGTTGTTTCATCAATTTTGCAAAAGAATCCTCTGTTACTACTTAGGGATAAATGCACAATCTAATACATGTTTCAAAAATTGTACATGTTTATGGAGTCCTTAGTAACATTTTGAGACATGTACCCATGCAATGTATATATTGGCTTTAACCTATTCATATCTTCAAATATTTATAAGTTCCTCACAGGGAAAATACTCAGAGTGTTTTCTTCTAGTTTTATGAATTGCACAATATGTGATTACTATTTATATTCAATCTAATATTCAATTGAACAACAGAAATTTTTACTCCCTCATGAGCACTAATTTACCAGAGCATAAATTGATTCACTATTGCATCACATACTACTAGAAAGAACAAGAATTAATCCAAATTCCCAAGTGTGAATTATGTATGCTCCTTTTCTTCTGTTTGCTTTTATTGTAAATGGGTTTGGGACTCAAGGCCGTGTGTTTTCTGAGAAGCATGCTCACTTGAAACATGCTTCCAGCCCTCTTTGCTTCTGTTATTCTTCTTATATGGTTTCAAATTTTGACCCAGTGGGGCCTTGTTCTTATTCCCCTCACACAGTTGCAATGACAGGGAAGTGCTATCATGCTTAGCTTTATTGGTTAAGGTGGGGAATCTCTAACTTTTTGACTCTCCCAGAATCAAACCTCTTCATCTCTTCCTCCTTAGTATTTGAGATTAAAAGTGTGAACTGCTCCAGGCCTAGTCTCACCTTAACTTTTAATGTGAATTGGATAAATGCCAAAAATAGGGTTCCTAATATTCTGCTGTCTTTTATTTTTAGAACATATTGTTAAAAGTATATGCTATTTGAATTTCTACTTATATTTTCTTTAATAGTATCTACATAAGCTATTCAGCCTAGTAAAAGTTGTCCATATTTATTGTAAGTCTTTTTCCTTCAGTATTCTGTTCAGTTTGGGGGGTTATATTTGAATGAATAACATACCAACATTTTCTTAATGTAATAAACATATATTTCTCAACAGAATTTTCTTTAACCAAGTAATGAACCAAAATATTTGATATCATAGTATTTTGACAGAGAAACTTCCACTTGCTAAATGTGCCTATTCTTCCAAAGCACAGAGTGTACAAAGATCAACTATTTGAAGAAGAATTTTAAGTTCTTCAAAGTAAACTCTCATACTAAATAAAATATTCTATTTGGCTATAGGGAACATTTTTTTTTGCCAGTCCTGGGCTTGGGCTCAGGGCCTGAGCACTGTCCTTGGACTTTCTCAAGGCTAGAGCTCTACCACTTGAGCCTCAACACCACTTCCGGCTTTTTTTTTTTCTATATGTGGCACCAAGGAATCGAACCCGGGTCTTCATGCATGCTAGGCAAGCACTTTAACCACTAGGCCAAACTCCCGGCCCAGGGAACATTTTTAATACTCTATGAGGTTCACAAAAACTTATAAGAAGTGTGAGCAAGGTAAAATTATCAATGACTCCCTGAGAACAGGAGACTAGGTCTCTCTTATTCTTCATAGAAGAGAGGAATCTATGCCTCTACGTTAGCTTGAAATCCTTAAGGACAGATAATTGTTTCATTGTTATGATTACCTTCTTTCTCACTCAGAAGCCAGCAATTTCTCTTCAATAAATAATGTATGTTTTAGGGTCTGTGGATGCTCAGAGACCACATCAACAAAATAAAAGTATACCAAAAACACAAGGAAGTTTCCAGTTAACAAAAATACACATAAAGTAGAGATTGATCTAGTGTAATATTCAAGATTTGGAGTATTGAAATATTCAGAACAAGACTGCCAATAACTATGTATAAACATAAAATAAACAGAAATGCACAAGAGTGATGGACCAGAATTGATCCAAAATATAAATGCATATCAGAAATGTGAGCTTCATACTTTAGAAAATGAAATAAATGATAATGAAAATATGAAAACATATATAATCATCACAAAATTATAAAGCCATGGACCCAATTCACACACAAAATTATAACTAAAGAAAAGGATTCTGATAGTCACCATTACTAAAAATAGAGAGGTAAAGAGAATACAAAAAACAAGTTCAAGCAAGGAGCGGTGGCTCATGCCTGTAATCCAAGCTACTTAGGAGGCTGAGATCTGAGGATCAAGGTTCAAAGCAAGCCTGGGCACAAAAAGACCTGAGACTCTTATCTCCAATTAATCTCTAGAAAAATGGGAAGTGGCGCCTGGCTCAAGAACAGGGCAATAGCCTTGAGCTGAAGAGCTCAAGGACCATGTCCAGGCCCAGGGATAGGTTGGTAGCCTTGAGCTGAGGAACTCAGGGCCAGTGCCCAGGCTGAGTTCAAGCCCCATGACCACAAAAAGAACAAGTTCCTGATACACTAATTATATATATATATAAATATATATATATACATACATACATACGCACATTTACCCATTTAGGAGGGAATAAGTAAGCCGATCTGTAATAACAGATAGGGAAGGTAACCTCTCATGAGAAGAGGATCATACTTTGGAACCATGAGAAAGCCTTATAATACATTGCTGAGTTAAAAATTAAACCTTAAAGTTGGATAAGATGTAAATATTTATCTTCTGATTTTATGTCTAGATATCACCACCAGCAATTTGTAAGTCTATGTTTTGACATAGTCTTTACAATATCCAGTGTACATCAATTACCAATATACACCGTCAGCAAATTGAGTTAATTCCATTCAGATATACTGTAATGCTTATCATATATACTACATACACTTAAGTATAGGTATAGGTATAGTTACATAGACAATTTAAAATATGTTTATGCCAACAATGAACTATAGAATAATAAAAATGAATCTCGAGGAAAGAGTCCCATGCATTAGTACTTGTTTTGAATTCTCTCAGTTCCTGTATCTCGTAAGGACTAAGAAGTAAAGTCCTAAAACTGTGAGACAGGATTCTGTTCAGAAGGGAGTTTTTGCTTAATTCATATGGAACCTCATACATTGTTGGTAATTTATCTAATCTGCTAGGTTGATAGATTTCCATAAATAAATGCATACATGTACACATTTAGTTTATTTGGAATTGATATAATGGCTCTATTTCATTAAAATTCTGGCTCATTTAGTCTTCTTGTAGCAGTAATTGAAGAATAATTTTCAGAGACTGAATGTTCCCTCCAGATGTACATAAATACTTGATATGTCCACTCACCAATGCTATAGAAGAATAAACACATTATTTGTCTCCATTAAAGTGAACTGTAATCAACAAAAGTGTTCCAGTACAAATACTAAAGAGTTCTAAATAAAATTGATTCAGAATATATATGCATACATTTTTGTTAAATTTAAGATGCAAATTCACATAAATATTTCAGTACTTTCAATAGTTTGAGTCTAACAATAATTCTATGCATTACTCTTTTCATCTAGTGACATTTTAATATTCTGATAAAAGTCAAAAAGTAAAATCTACTTTGGTATAATGATTTTTAAAATAAGTTTTCTAGTTCAAGTAACTATATATAGGAAAAATATTTTTGCCTATTAGGGTTGAGGTCATAAAGTTCAAATAAATAACATATCCATGTTATTCCTTACAATTCTTGCAAGCAGGCAGCATATATAGTGACTGCAAACATGAAGAAGTTGCCTAGCAGAGTGGAAATTACTTGTACAATGAAATCACCTGGTTGGCATTGATCAAAACACTATTGCCTCTATCTATACTTTGAAAGTCTTTTTACTTATTTATTGGTTTGTTTGTTTGCCTATTTTTTTGTCCATTGTGGGGCTTGAACTCGGCCTGGGTGCTGTTCCTGAGCTCTTCAGCTCAAGGCTACCACCCTACTCCTTGAGCCATAGCCCCACTCCCCATTTTTTTCTAGTGGTTTATTGGAGATAAGAGTCTCCCGTTCTTTAGGGTTTTTAGTGCCTGGACTAGCTTTGAACCTTGATCCCTAGGTCTCAGCCTCTTGAGTAGCTCTACTTTGAAATTCTGATCCTCAGATCTCAGCCTCCTGAGTAGCTCTACTTTGAAATTCTGACTTAACACCTTGGGCTTTGTTTTGTTTTGCTTTCAGTCTTCCAAATCATTTTAACCTCTACTCTAGAGTTGATGCACATAGATTTCTTACATTTTGATTGGTCAATTATTAGATGGTCAGTAATTTCTTTTCCTGCTGGGTGTCATGCTTACTGTTCACTTGTAATCCTAGCTACTCAGGAAACTGAGATCTGAGGATAGTGACTTGAAGCCAGCCTGTGCAAGAAAGTCTATGAGGTACACTCAAAGAGTAATTTAATCCATTGGATATGGAAATTGAATTTGATAGGTTCCCAGCTTTCTCTAATGAGTTATGAACAATTTTCAAAGAATTGTTTTTATTACTATCTTGTGGAAATCTCAACAGAGGTATTTTTCTTATGGTTTTCATGATAAAATAAATTGGAACATGAATATTTTTCTGTTCTGACTATATACCTGATATCACTTCAACTGCATAGTCTAGAAGTTCTAGGACAATGTTATGGAGAAAATATTTTTCAGTAATGTAAATGGTTGTGTCTCTGCTTTCCTACCTCGTAGTAGTAATACATGTATTGCTGATTAAATATTAGTCTTCAAATTACTTGAAATTTCAATAGGTACATGTCAAGTAGGATCTGCTTGTTGTCATCACTACTGATTATACAAAAAAAAAAAAAAAGCTTCTCAGGTCCAGTATAGACATAAGGTCTACAGAGAAGTAGTATTCCCTTCTGACCATATCTTCTCCAGCATTTTCTATTGTTTGTTTCCTTTATGATTGTCATTCAAACTGGGATGAGGTTAAAAACTCAATGTTTTGACCTGCATTATCTTTATGGCCAGAGATGTTGAGCATTGTTTATTAGCCGCACTTCATTCTCCTGAGAAGTGTATCTTTAGCTCATTAGCCCATTTATAAATTGGGTTGTGAGAATTTGAGGTACATTCTGGATGGTAAGCCATCTTCTAACATGAAGCTAGCAATAATCTGCTCCCATTCTGCAGTTTTGTTTTGTTTTGTTTTGTTTTAGCTTGTTAGCGAAGTCCTTTGCTGTGCAGAAACTCTTTAGCATGATTCACTCCCATTCATCTCTTTCTTTGATTTGCTGTGCTTCTGTATCTTTTCCCCAAAAGTTTCAACCTGTGCCCAGAAGCCAAAGCATACACCTATTCCTTCTTGCAATACTTTCATGGATTCAGGTCTTACATTGATTCTACTGCTGGCCATATATCCCATATATTACAAATCATAATTCAGTAGTGACACCAGTACAACCACAGTCACTGCAGCACTATTTACAATAGCCACAATGCGCCCCTCAATGGATCAAGAAAATGTGCTATATATATATACATAATTTTACCTATCCATTTTATCTATCTATTATAAATCCATTATAAATAATGTTTACTTAGCATAGAAATCCATTAGAAATAATGTGCTTAATCAATTAGAAAAAAATAATGTTGTATCATTTGTAAAGAAATGGAAAGACCTGTATAAAGGATTCTAAGTGCATTAAGTCAGACCCAAAGATACAAAGGTTCCATATTTCTCCTTATATACAGCAGCTAAATTTAACTGACAAATTCATAATTAAATATACTGGGTGTTATGTAAGTGTATACAAATGTATTCACTGAAATATAGTAGACTTGAGGGAGAACTCAAACAGTATAATTCCTTAGAAAGGCAAAGTTCAGCGAAATAAAACATCGGATAGTGAGTACTTGAAAGATGCAGGGGGAGGAGAAAGGATAAACAAATGAAGAGAAGGAGGGGCCGGGAGTTTGGCCTAGTGGTAGAGTGCTTGCCTAGCATGCACGAAGACCTGGGTTCGATTCCTTGGTACCACATACTTAGAAAAAGCCGTACGTGGTGCTGAGGCTCAAGTGGTAGAGCTCTAGCCTTGAGAAAGTCCAAGGACAGTGCTCAGCCCCTGAGCTTAAGCCCAGGACTGGCAAAAAAAAAATGAAGAGGAGAGAATGCAGTTAAAAATCCAATATATATTCTACAAAATTAAGAAGAATTAAAAGAGGGGTGGTTATCAGGGGGATGGGTGAGAATGCTGAAAGGAGTGGCATTGATCACGATACATTGTATTCATAAAACACTTTGTTACATGGCAATTCATATCAATAACTACTTAAAGATAATCAAAAACTTTAAGAATATTTCAATTTAAAAAAGGAAAGGAAGTTTCAACATCCTTAGCTATGAAATAATTAAGATGGAAAGAGTAATGAAATTCCTTATCACCCCAATCAAAACAGTTGTAATTAACAAAACAATAAATACTGGAAAAATAGAAATCACTATGATTAGGTTGCTTGTTTTATTCTATTTCTATTATGAGACAACAAAGAATATTAACTACTGATCACGCCCAGTATCAGTGAGCAGCAAGTGCCCATGCAGAAATTCCTATGGAATCATCACTACCTATAGACTTTCTAAATCATGTTTTTCAGTTCCAATAAGGACACAGGGAAATCTTCAATTGTATTGTGATCCTCCATTATCCGTAACATGGACTTATTTATACTGGGAAAGGAGAAAACCTACACCATCCAGTCAGACCCTTCCACTTAAAAATTCACAAAGACTATTTTTTCTGAAGAACACATTTTGCTAAATATTTGTATGGCTATAGCATTAATAATATGCCAACTTTCAAATACTGACATGGAAAATTATGCATGACAATTTTGTTGTGGATAGCTTCTCCACATGTAACATCTTCATTGCTTTGTTTATATGTATGTATTTTTAAGTTAGAGCACACAACACACACACACACATACACATACATTAGGGTCACATTAGTATACTAGTTTCCTAGTATATAAAATTCCTGCACTTTATGAGAGATTATTTTTCATTTCCTTTTCCCAAAAGTCAATCTAGTTTATGATAAATTGTGTCAATAATTGTCTTGTATTTACCATCAGGATATTTTCTGGTATTTTGGTAGTCATCTTATTTATTCTTGGCTTTTCCTTTGCTTACACCTTTAAAAAATGCTACTGTGCAAGGTGATTATGAAGATAGCTGTATTTGAGTTGGAATGCTCTTTTCAGACTCATTAAGAGTTCACTTATGAAGACGCTGCTGTCAATTTTCTTTTACTATCACTGCCTTACCTATGAGAATGGTCAATAGTATTATTAAAGCAACACATTTTATCTACCATGTTGTAAGAAGTATAACACCACACCAGATCCATGCCTGTGATATTGTTTCTACACAGGACTATTGCATGACACTAAGATATAGATTTAGATGTTAGTAACTAGGCAGAATCTGAATTCTTACTCCTTTGGAGAGGAATTACAAGAGTGCACATGACCCATAATATTATTGTTTCATATGCACAACCGAAAGACTTTTTCTCCAAATTATGTGTAATTTCTGTAATTGCTCACTGGTAAATTATCTAATTACTCTGTACTTACTGTAATCACATAAGCGATTTAGTGGGTCAGGACCATAGGATAGAGATGACTAGGCAGACTGGCTTGTTTGCTATTTTCTTCCCACTTGCTTAAAAGGCCAGAGCTCTTTAAAAAAAATTGTATTTTATTGTCGGGGTGATGTATAGAGGGGTTACACAGCTACTTTCATCAGGTAGTGTGTACATTACTTCTTGAACAGTGATACCCCACCCCCTGTTTTTTCTCTCATTTTCTGTTCTCCCACTCCCTCCCAATCATCTTGTTTTTCCTCTTCCCTTTCCTTCAAATAAACAAATAAACATATACACAATATACCAGGTTCCAAAGTTAGATACAGTAGCAACATGAGCTAAACCATGATGGGGGAGAGAAAAGAAATAACTTCACATAAAACATTAAGAACAACTGACTTCTTTGGGATTTTTCTGCAGGCCAACTGGCAGTCGGAATTGGACTCTGCATCACTGAGGGGAAACGAGTTCAGAGTGAAAGCTAAGGCATTCTAACACCAGTTGCAGTTATTGCCACAAGTAATGATGTATTTGTCACTGCTTCTGAAGTGTGACTTCTCTGTCACCATCTACACATTGTAGCAGGGCAGATTATAATTTTGCAAGTCGAACAAAATGTCAGACTTCTTTTTTTTTTTTAGGAAGGAGACAGTTTATTCTAGTTCTAGACTGGACATGGAAGGGGCCTAGTTGGAATTCAGCTTGGTTCTCCTCCTCTTCCCCCCCCCCCTTTTTTTTTTTAAAAAAAAGTAACCCTTCTGTTCTTTTTTTAAAATATTTTTTATTGTATTTAATAAAAGGGTTACATGATATTTGCCAGATAGAAGGTGTATTAATTCACATGCATTGATACGCTTCCACATGTCTTGGTCCCCATTACCCTCTCCCCCCATCCCCCCTCTTAGTTTTCCCCCCTTCCCTGTCCAATTTCAAGTAACCAAATACAAATGTATCCAATATATCAGAACAAAGTGAGATATTGTGGCAATATGAGATAACAAAGGAACAGCAAAAGAGATGAGAGATCACATAGCACCTTAAGGACAGCAAGCACTCATTATATGGCTTTTCAGACTTTTAAGTTGGTGACACAGCTTCTCAAAACTGCTTCTCTTTCGGTATCCTTTTCTTATTAAGTAAATGAAAGCATTTACATACAAAAAGAGACATTTCTCAAACAGTATCCATCGAGATTCAATATAGAAAGGAAATCAATTAGCCTAAGCATTATTTTTCTGTGAGCAAAAAAGCTCCATTGTTTTAATTAAGATAATGTAACCAGCTACTGTTCTCTGAGGAATGACCCTAGAGGATTTAATAAAACATCACTCATGTTCAGGTGATGGTTAGGAGAATAATAATCATACACTTAAAAATTATATTGGTTTGAGCATAACATCATTTTATGAGCTGCTTTTTCCTCCCAATGGTTTAATTTTCATCCCTCAATTTACTTTAATTAAGTATTTGGGCCAAATTATAATTTAGAGGGTTTGCACAAACCCAATTAAACTGTTCAGCTCCTCAGTATGTTTTTATTTGAACACAGGATCTTGGGTAGTGTATAAACATTGATGAAATAATTTCACCAAACTAAAAGCTTTTTTATCTCTCACTGGTATTTTGTCTATCTTGGGTAAGCATCCAAGTACCCAGATGTTTCCGGAAATGCTGAGATAACTAGAGATTACATATAAAAATATCTGATCCAAGTGAATATTAATACTTCTAACAGCTGAGAAATATTTTAATGGCTTTGTAATTGAACATAACTATTAATTAGAAAATGAAATATTGGAAATGTAGAATTTGTATTCTTTTAGGATCGATTTACAAAAATTCAAAATAAAATGTTAGTATTTAAGATATTTGGGGTTCTGTGTGTTTGCCAGGATCCAGAAAAAATGTCAGGGCCTGGGTGCCATTTTTCTCAAGGCTGGTGCTCTACTGCTTGACCCACAGCTCTGCTTCCAGGTTTTAGTTTCCTGCCCAGTCTGGCTTTGAATCTTATTTTTCAAGTCTCAGCCTCCTTAGTAGTTAGGGTTACTTGCATAAACAACCAATGTCCAGCTTAGGACACCATTTTTTGTTTAAAATTAATTTAGTTGTATAAAGTCAAGGTGTCAACATGGTGTGTAAATACATGTTCATTGTGTGCTTTGATTACACTCATCATCTCTATTCCTTGTTCTTATCCTTCCACTACACTAGATTCTTTCACTCACTAGTACTAGTAGCTCCCCTTTACTTTCTTGACCTTTTTTTCCACTTCCCTTCACAAATGCAGTCAAACATGTGCTATTTAATGTCACTTAACATGATGAAGTCTAGTTGCGAACACTTTTTAAGAAATGACATAATTTCTTTCTTTGTAATGAATAGCTAAATGGATTGTTATTGGGTTAATGTTTTTTAATTAATTAATTAATTTTTATTGTGATTAATAGAAGGATTACATAATATTCACCAGATAGAAGGTGCATAACTTCACAAACATTGATACTCTTTCTCATGACATGGTCCCCATTTCCCTCCCACTCTCCCGCTGCTCATCTTGATTTCCCCCCTTCCCTATCCAATTTCAAGTAACCAATTAAGCACATATAAAATATATAAGATAACAAGTTGTTTTCTGATAATTACACAAGAGTTCCAATCCATTACACAATGACCCACTTGCAATTCCATGGATCCAACATTTCTCCCAAACTGTTTCTGTAGCTAATCTACAGAGGACCACACCATGCGACTCACAGTGGATTACCAATGTGACAGGGATGAAACTTCACTTGCTCTCCTCTACTCCCACCAATGCAGCCTTCTGCCCGGGGATTGCTCATTTCAGTGAATAACAATGAACTAATTCCACCACACAAGGGCAAATGCTTTAACAGCATTTACAACAAAGTGAACAACGTATTTTATTAATCTGGAAATTTTTTTTATTATCCCAATGCTCAGTTTTTTTTCACAGTTATTCTCTTACCTAATAGCAGTAGCCAGAATTGAAAGCAGAGACAACTTTAACTGTCCATGTAGCTTGGCATCCGTGAGCATGCCATTTGCCAAGAATTTTAAAGGGAATGGGATAGATATTGTCGCATGTAAGCAAGCACTGTCAACTGCACTTTTCCCAATAATTGACAATATTAGTCACAGGTATGAATTTGAGTACACATGGAAAAAATATAACTTTGGTTTTCAGCCATTGAAGCTATTATTCGAAGGATGAAATATTGAAGAGGAGAAACAGCTACACACCTGCTTCATGCTTATGACCAACATGAGTACATTTGATGGTCAATTACATTATTCTAATTATAATTTAGGGTGCCACCCTCAAGAAAGAATGTCTTAACTTTAATTATTTATCCAAGAACCATTACTGTTGCATAGATATGAGCAATAGTGTTTAACTGTAACAAAATAAACAAGATTTTATAACTGTCTGAAAGATTTCCCAAAAAGAATAAATCAGATGTTCATACAAGGCAGTGTTTATCTACTTTAGTTTTATAAGAAGCTCTTTTTATTGATAGCTTGGTTACTGAGGGTAAAATTATCATAGAAGTAAATAATAAAGCAGTTAACCATCATAAGAATTTTCATTTAATTTAAAATGGAATTTGGATGATGTAGTTATAAGATTTGTCCCCAATGTAAATTATGAAATTTCTTTCAAATTTTCACTCATTAGACATGCTGATTACATTCAAACTTAAGTGCTTTACACTTTCTAGACCTTTAGTAGAATACACGGATACAACTATCTGAGCTACTTTAATGTTTAGATCCATGGCTATTTGAAAATAATGGTAATGATAATAAATATGTCCTTAATAGAATTATTTTCTGGAGTTAAATTGCTTACAAAATATGAATACTTCAATTTTCATATCTATGGGAAAGATGATCTAGTATACATACCAAACCAAGATAGTCTAAAATCAATATCCAAATTGAAGTTCTTATGAAATAATGTAAGCTCTAAAATTAAAGTGAATGTTGAAATTGTTTGTGCTTTATCACTCACAATTAAGAGATGGAAAACGACACAAAGCACCCAGAGGACATTTTGGATGTAGGCTTGCGACATTATCTTGAGACAAGGACAGATAATTAGAAAATCATAGGAGAAATTCATCAAACTATTAGTTTAAAAGGTAATACTTGGGCTGAGAATGTGGCTTAGTGGTATGTGTGTCTAAAATGCATGAAGCCCTCAATACCATATATACAGAAAGCCAAAAGTAACACTGTGGCTCAAGTGGTAGCTTGCCAGCCTTGAGCAAGAGAAGCTCAGGGACAAAATTCATGCCCTGAGCTCAAGCCCCAGGACTGGCAAAACAAGTAATAAAATAAAAGTAACATTTCCCATATTTTTTTAGATTTCTTGTAGCCATGAATTCATTTTAAATACCTAAAAACCCCAGTTTTAAAAACTAAAGGAGAGAGTGTATTTACATGGGTGTGAAAATGTTGAGGGATTGACATTGATCAAGATAAATTATATTCATAAACTGCTTTGTCAAATGGTAATTCTTTTGTACAACTAAAGATAATAAATTTTTAACCTTATCAAATTTCTGCTATAGTCAAAAACTGGTATTGTGATTTTCCTTAGAAAACAAACAACTAATTTGCTCTTTTGTTTGCTTCCCTTCATTAAACTCCCCCCATATATGATTTTTAATTCTCTAGGAAAATGTAATACTCATCTGGATGTGCAGTTGCCCTTAAACCTGTCTCACTAGAAAGAGAGAGAGAGAGAGAGAGAGAGAGAGAGAGAGAGAGAGAGAGAGAGAGAGAGAGAGAGAGAGAGAGAGAGAGAGAGTCCTGTATCTCATGCTAATATTATAAAAGTATGAGATGCTCAGACATTGCAAAGATCTTTTAGAAAATAAAAATGAATTTTATACCTAAAATTTACTTAACATTTTTTTTCCTAGTCCTGGGCTTCAATTCAGGGCTTGAGAGCTGTTCTTGGGATTTCTCAAAGTTAGAGCTCTACCACTTAAATTACAGCACCACTTTCTGCTGATTTTTTTTCTGTATCTGTGGTACAGAGAAATTACCCCCGGGTCTTTGCACATGCTAGGCAGGCACTCAGCCAGTAGGCCTAACTCTGGGCCCAATATTTGAAAATTAATTAATTAATTTATTTATTTATTTATTTATTTTTGTGGGTTGTGGGGCTTGAACTCGGCGTGGGCACTGTCCCTGAGCTCTTTAGCTCAAGTCTACCATCCCCCTTCACTTCCCCTTTTCTAGAAGTTAATTGAAGATAAGAGACTCAGGTCTTTTGTGTCCTGGCTGGCTTTGAATCTTAATCCTCAGATCTCACCCTCCTGAGTAGCTAGGATTACAGGCTTGAGCCACTATGCCCAACTAAAAACTTTTTAACTGGTCCAAATCTTCAATAAAGTTACATAAAACTGAATGGTTCATGAACTTCTCTGTTGCTCTGAAATGAACTAAAAAGTATTAAAATATATCTAATGATCCTAACAAATTTCTCCACAAACTACTAGTAAATACGAATGAATTCTGAATGAATCTAAATTTGCAATCAAAACACTTCAGCAATATTTCAGTAATTTAAAATTGCAGTCAGATAACAAAAATTCCTGCCAAAATGCAAAATTTTTATGCCTGATTACTTTATGCAACACCACCTGATAAAAATAAGCACAATAATGAGATGAGGGAAAGCTTACATAGCAAAAAGTAAAAATAACAGCACTTTTATTTTGAAATAAAAAACTCAATTTTCATTATTTTTTTCCTAAGATTATAAAAAAATTTCCTATCCTTCTACTTTTTTCTTCTATACAGAATACAATATTGTAGCTTAAAGTTGTGCTTAAATACTTTTTTCTTCAGTAAGATTTGTGTCATAGTTCCAATGAATCATAATAATGAAAATTGTAAAGATAGGCTAAGATTTAATTAATTTTAACCTCCAAATACTTTGTTGTAAGTTGCAACATATTTATTGTTCCATTGTAAAATTTCTAGCCATAGACACTTCACAGTGCATATATTCTTCAAAATACCATAGACAGAAAATACATACAATTTTATTGTCAACAAAAATCACTGAACAATTCAAGCATAGATGCTAGAAATTATCTAGTACATTTTCTGCATCTTCTCAGGTGATCAATATGGGCTCTTACTGGAAATTATAAAGACTGATTTTTACATATTAAGTAAAACTTACATCACAGAGATAAAAATTGTGATCATTTATTTGATCTTCTCATTTTGTGTGTATATATATACGTATATATATATATATATACACACGAATATATATATGTAAATTTACCAGACACAAAACAGTTTTATTAGATTAGGGTCTTTGGAGTTGCATTTTAAAGAAACCATTTTTGATTTTTCTTATCATCTCCAATAATTTCTGTTTTTTTTCACTAAGAATTTTTTTTAATTTTCTGTTTTCTTTATGTTAACTGTGTTCAAGTATTTGTCTTCTTTGGCTGAGTTTTAAATTCTATGATTTCAAACACTTTTCCAAAACATGATTTAATTTTTTCATTTTATTACAAAATGAAAAAAATAGTGTGTTTTCTATTTCATTTTTAAAATTCAGAACACTGATTTGTATTCATCATGCATTTTTATTTACTCATGTATGTTAAGACATGTTTAAGCATACAAAGACAATTTTATAATTTTTAAAAAATAATTATAATTATTTATAATTATTATGTTATAATAATTATAATTTAAAAATAAATTTGAATCATCATCAAAGAATATGGAATATTTAACATAGGTTCCTCAAATTTAATGAGACTTCCTTATACAATATAAAAAAATCTGGCCATATTTTGTAAATATTTAATATAAGACCAAAGATCATATATATTTATATTTACTGCAAGCAGATACTTTATTCTCTCAACATAGCTTGTACATAGATTAATTTTTATTTTCTCTACCATTCATTTTAACATTTCTATAACTTGGCAGGGGGTTGGAGGAGAAAAGAGGGGGGGGGTGAGACATGGTTAGGGGCAACAATGTTCAAGAAGTAATGTACTCACTGTCTATAATGATTTTAAATGTAACTGTGACGCTTTTGTACATCATCCTGATAATAAATTAAGAAAATATTAATTTTACATAAATTACACTAATTATTCTTGCATTCTCTCTGGCTTTCCTTGTTTTCATGTGAGATTATAGGTATAGGATACCATAGGGATCCGTTCTTCACATGTAGTTTATTATTTTACTGTTTATGTTTAATATCATTTTGGTTTTAATGCCATTTTGTATATTATTATACCATAGGTAAACTGCTTTTCAGTGTTAAATTTTAACATTTTAGGTACCATTTCTGTACTAAAGCTTCAAGGTAACAGGGCTTTATTTTCTCTACTGCCCCCTTCATAAAGTTTGAGAAGTGACTTTAGTGTGTCCTCTAGGCTTGGGAGAGCAAACTGAAAGAATGATGGGAGGCCAATGTGTACATGTAAAAATGGAACAATGAAGCTTGTTAAGATTGATTTGATGATAGGGGGATAAGAGAGAGAGAAGCAGAGGTAAATCTGATCACAGCACATTCTGTGTGTAAACACAGATGAAATCTATGTAATGCCATAAAATTATGAAAATTATATAAGCCAGAGCCAAAGAAACATAAACTGTATTTATGGTAACTAGAATAATAATCTACAAATGAAAATATACAAGTAAACACACTGAATGATTAAAACAGACACACACACACACACACACACACACACACACACACACACACACGCTGGGACATGCTTAATTACATAGTGCTCTCGATATTCACACACTGGGGCCGAAGAGGACATGCATAGATGGCTGACAAAGGCTCAATATCAGTGTGCAGATAGGCATATAAAATGGTGTTTTATGAAAGGAACTCCAAGAAAAGGAAGCAAGAGATATTTTTTTGTTACCATTGTTGCTGTTTTTGTTTCTTTTCCTTTTGTCTTGTTTGTTTGTATTTGGGAGAGTAAAAGTGCAGAGGGTGAACAAACAATAGTGATACTCACTAGACTTTCATGTGGAAAAATGAACTCTATATCTTGTGAGTGAGAATGGGAAGGGAAAACTAAGAGTGCAAGGGAAGGGGAAACATGGTTCAAAAGGAATTGTACTCGGTACTCATTACCTGATTCATGTTATTATAATACCTCTGCATCTCAGCTCTAAGATAACTTTCAAAAACGTGTAAGCAGGCTTTAAAGGAGTTAAACTAAAACTCTTGCAGCAACTCTTCTTCAACTCTTCAGTAGAAAACTGTACTTCAATTGTCAGTGAATACACACAGATTACAAAACATAAATATCCAGTCCCTCACTTTGCATACTTTTTTTGAACTCAGGGCCTGAGCACTGTCCTACAGTTTTTTCCTCAAGGCTAGTGCTGTGCCATTTGAGCCACAATACCACTTCCGGAGATATCTATCTATCTATCTATCTATCTATCTATCTATCTATCTATCTATCTATCTATCTATCTATCTATCTATCTATAGTACCAAGGAATTGAACTGGGGTCTTCATGCATGTTAGGCAAGCACTCTATCACTAGGCCAAACTCCTGGCCCTTTGAGTATGTTATGTGCTCATCATCTGGTCATTGGGAAACCAAGGAATTTCATAATGTGTGTGAGGCTTCTGTGTTCCTTGTAGAAATCCTTTGAATCTCAAAGGCATGTTCTCTCAGCAAACTATTCTGTTTTGTACTGCCTGTCTGTCTGGCTTTTCCTCTAAACTTATTTCCTCCCAGAGGAATAGCTTAGACCTCTGCAAGTCTCCAGTGACTCCCTATCTCATTACTCTCCATTCCATTTCCCAATAGGTTCTCTTTTTTCACAGATAACCTCCTTCCCCACATCGTCTGTATTAACTGTCACCACCACAGGACACAATCTTTTGTCTCCATTAGCCTAAATGAATTGTACAATGAGGTTTCCTTGTGTTTTGTCCATACATGAATATCATCGACTGATATTAATCTTTCTCACACTGATTTAAAGACACTGAAATCATTTAGCTCAGTTTTTCTCTGTTTTTCTGCTTCTAAAAAATTGAGTGTGACCCAGACAGGGCACGCCTTGTTACAAAGGTATCAGAAGAAAAGTAGAAAATGGGAGAAAGAGGGAAAAACAAAAATAAAAAACAAGCCAGCATAATGAGTAACCAAGAAAACACATGTGATTTCCTTCATGCTGGAACTCTGGGAGAAAAGGGAGATGATATGAATAAATCTTGGTAGCTTTTAGGAAGCAAATTAAGCTCAAATAACATTCCACTCACTATTTACTGATATCCTAAAATAAGTAAAATAACTTATTTCTGGTAGTTAAAAATGTTAAATTATGCAAATCCAAAGCAACCTAAAATGTTTTCTAGAACAATGGGAAGTTATTGTACACATAGGGAGCAAGAGCAAATAAAATAGTGATTGTTTCATCTAGGAAAGGGACCCCTGCCTCTTGCTTCACCTTTGATATTAATCTCTCTAATCCTTGAAAACATGTTAATGGTGGATATTCTGTTTTTACAAAGATATGGCAGATCTCTGTGTGAGAATTTAACTCCAACTCCAGTTATTGAAGGTGGCATCCAGGGAAGAAACAAAATGTAACTCTGCTAGCCTTTACCTCTAGGCAGGTAGTAAATACCAGTCAGTATAAGCTGCCAGGTGGACATGCCGAGATTTAAGAGAACATAAAAGAATTAGAACTGGTTAGGATTTTATGACATGCCTACAGTGCCTTCAGAGAATGATCACCAAGCATTGGGACTTAAAGGTGATACTTCCTGTCTGTCCTGTAGGGCCAAACATTATTCAGGTGCTAGGGCAAAAAAATAATCACATCTTTCCTTGGCTCTGTGCATGCTATTCTGGATGTAGGTAATGCTTTATAAGAATTTTTTGCAACTAAACTTGCAAATCTAGGCTGACTTCACTTGAAAGAGAAAGCAACGAATGTTGTAGGCATTGTTTCAGAGATATCTGTCCTATTCTATCATCTGTCATGGTATGATGGCTCAGGACTTCTGTTCTTGCTTTCTACTGAAGGGAGGCAAACTGGTTGTAGGATGCATCAAGATGATTACTTATTCCTCTATGCACTCTGGATATTATTAAAGTTCCTGAACTATTTGTACAGTTCCTAAGTGTTATTTAATGAAGTAAGACATATTAGATGATCCTGACATAGAATGAGTTAAAGAGCAAACCTGCTCCCTCATGGTAAAGGTCATTGGGCTCCTGGGTTATTAGTGAACTTTAATTCTTCATCTAGCTTGATTAGTAAGCATAAAAATTACAAGTGATACACAGTGGTGAGCTAACCCTCAGAAAGCTGAGGCAAACGGATTATAAATTCAAGGCCAGCATAAACTACATAATGAGACCTTATCTTAAAAAAACAAACAATAAAAGGGAAGTGCATGACAATGTTTTGTCCAGCAAGACACAGCTGAGAAGCCAAAGCCTCTGACAGGCCAGGCACAAGTTTTGAGCACCCCTCTTCCAAGTTAGGCTATGCAGTTTGATGTCACCCATGCAGCATGAGCTGAACTCTGGAATGACCAAGTGCTTTGGTCACAGTTCTAGAAGACAGTCAAATCTAAATGCAACTGTGGAATAGTTGTTTCTAGAAATATATACAATGCCTTGTCAGAGGTGGAGACTTTGAGCAAGACTTTACTGGTCACACTGAAACTGGCCTGTGTCCTGTTTTACCAGCCTCAATTTGCTGTGGTGTTTACTCCTACTCTAAATAAATGCTGTGCATATATACAAGGATTCAGAGTCTTCTCTGACTCGTAAGTTTGGCTAGTATTGAATCCAGGTATTTACCAACTTTCTATCCTACATTGTTATCATTGTTTGTGATCTAAGTAGTATAAGATGGTCAGCCCACATCTAAAATATCTGTTACACAGGAGATAGAACCCATATGTCTGGACTGCTGTTGTCATACAACCTGTCATGGACATTATGGTGTGTGGACGGAGAAAAAGTTGAAGAGCAGCCACCAAATGCCACCTTTGATTTCACATTTTTTAGGAAAAACTTCCAAACTCAGAGTTATGAATTCCTAATAATTTCATTTAGGATATTCAACTCACCTATCTGTGTGCTACATTTATATGAGAGTATTACAATCAAAGAAAATATTCTCATGAAGAAGGATATATTTCAGTCTAATTGTAAGACTAAGAAACCTCATGTTTTAATTTATTAAAAGGAAGAACAAATAATAACATACTCATAGGTAGATTCTAAAGAATGTATATTTTTTATAGAAATTCTTGGTGCAATGACAAAGTCCTTCTATGAGAAATTATGTAAGATTTCACTGAATGAAAGTCAAGTGAAATAGTTCAAAGTTAATAGCGACAAGAAGTTCTCTGTGAAATATAACCTAATAGTGAAATGAAAATGTCTTTGACACAGGCAAAAACTTTTGATCCCTCTCTTCTTTTTTATGTCTCCTTTCACATCTGAAGCTATGCTGTAAGCTGATAATACTTTGTACAATGACCTTCACAAATCTATAATAATGGCTGTCTAGAACAAATCATGCTACCACAGATTATGAAAAGAATAATGGTCAGCTTTTATGAAAACAGACTGTGAAATGTATTTGACCCTGTCCCATCTGTAGTCTTTACTGCAAATCACAGTAAATTATCACTTTCTTCATTACCCATAAACTACTGACTCATATTTTGCCATTTCTTTATATCCGTTGGGGGGAATCCTTTGAAAATTTTACGCGAGTTAATATCTCAAAATAAATGGTGATACAAGAGAATAAATATTATTATCAGAACATGTTTTAGAACTTGATTTCCCAGGATAACAACCACAGAGGAAAAAGAGAAAATATTTGAAAATTTAATTTTGGCAGAAAAATAAGTGAGAGATCTGGAAACAACTTTTTATTATATTTGAGAGAAATATAAAGGTATTTCTAATTATATATAAAACACATTCTAAATATAAGTATCTGCAAATATTTATTATATAGTTAAATGTACATTGCAAATGCCATATAAGTAAATAATATTTAATATTGCATGCAATATGTAAATATATAATATTAAAAATGTAATGCAGACATTCTGCCTCTAAATAATGTACATAACTAAATAATGTGGTTACTTTCTTTTTAAAAATTTTTTTATTGTAATTAATAGAAGGGTTACATGATATTTGCCAGATAGAAGGTACATTAATTCACATACATTGATATCCTTTCACATGTCTTGGTCCCCATTTCCCCTCCCCCACCCACACCCCTCATCTTCTTTTCCCCCATTCCCCATCCAATTTCAAATAACCAAATACAAATATATCCGATATATCAGGTAACAAAGTGAGATACTGTAACAATATGAGTAACCAAGGGACAGCAAAAGAGATGAGAGATAACATAGTACATTAAGAACAACAATCATTCATTCTATGGCTTATGTTTCATATCATAGAGATCCTTTCATTCAGCGTCCTACTATATGGCCTTTTGTATCAAGGTTTTGCTCTATTGCAAATCTCTGCTAGGAGAGGCCAAGTTTCTACTAATTATGACAAATGAGGGAAACCATGGAGCCTAAGTTCCTTTGAGTCTGGCTTACTTCACTTAATATGATTTTTTCTAAGTCTTTCCATTTCCTAACAAATGGGGTGATGTTCTTTCTGACAGCAGCATAGAATTCCATTGTGTACAAATACCACATCTTGTTGATCCACTCATCAACTGAGGGACATCTAGGTTGGTTCCATATCTTTGCTATGGTAAATAGTGCAGCCATGAACATTGTTGTGCTGGTGGATTTAGTATGTCTTTGTTTCTGGATGATTGGGTAAATGCCAAGTAGTGGAATTGCTGGGTCATAGGAGAGTTCTATGTTTAGTCTTTTGAGGAACTGCCATACTGCTTTCCATAGTGGTTGAATGAGTTTGCACTCCCACCAAGAGTGTAGTAGTGATCCCTCCTGGCCACATCCCCGCCAGCATCTGTTATGGGTTGTTATTAGTTTTCTTGATCCTGGCCATTCTAACTGGAGTGAAGTGGAATCTTAGCGTTGTTTTGATTTGCATTTCTTTTATGACCAGAGATGTTGAGCATTTCTTCATGTGTCTATAGGCCATTTTTGTTTCTTCTTCAGAGAAGACTCTCTTTAAGTCTTTGGCCCATCTTTTAATGGGATGGTTGTTACTTTGGAGATTAGTTTTGGAGTGATTCATTTTTTGAGCTGTTGATATATTTTAGATATGAGGCCTTAGCCTGTTGTATGGTTGGTGATCATTTCCTCCCACTCTGTAGGCTTCCTAATTAGTTTACTAGCTATGTCCTTTGCCATACAAAAGCTCTGCAGTTTAATGCAGTCCCATTTATCCAGCCTTTCTCTGATTTGTTGTGATTCTTGGTCCTTATTAAGAAAGTTTCTACCTGTGCCATGGAGGTCTAGTGTATCTCCTATTCCTTCCTGTAAAGTTTTCAGTGTCGGCTTTTACCTCCATGTCTTTGATCCATTTGGAATTAATTCTAGTGCAGGGTGACAAAGAAGGATCCAACTTTAGTTTTCTGTAGGTGCTTAAACAGTCCAGCCAGCACCACTTGTTGAAGAGGCTATCTTTCTTCCATTCTATTTTTTTTGGCTCCCTTGTCAAAGATTAGGTGGCCATAGGTCTGTGGTTTAATATCTGGGTCCTCAGTTCTATTCCATTGGTCTTCAGGCCTGTTCTTGTGCCAGTACCAAGCTGTTGTGATTATTATACCTCTGTAATAGAGTCTAAAGTTTGGTATTGAAATTCCTCCTGCGCTGTTCTTTCTGCTAAGAAGTGTTTTTGCTATATTCCATATGAAATTCTGGATTGCCTCTTCTATTTCTTTAAAGAATGACATTGGGATATTGATGGGTATTGTGTTGAATTTGTAGATAGCCCTTGGCAAGATTGCCACTTTCACAATATTGATTCTTTTAATCCAGGAGCATGGGAGGTTTTTCCATTTCCTCAGTTCTGCTTTAATATCCTTTTTCAGGTTTTTAAAGTTTTCATCAAAAAGGTCCTTTACATTCTTAGTTAAGCTAATTCCTAAGTACTTTATTTTCTTTGAGGCTATTGTGAAAGATGTTGCTTTCCTGATTGTTGCCTTATTCATCTCACTGTTGGCGTAGAAGAAGACAGTTGATATTTGAGGGTTAATTTTATACCCTGCTACACTTCCAAAGTTTTGAATCAGCTCAAGGAGCTGGGAGTAGAGTCTATAGGATTCTTTAAATACAGGATCATGTCATCTGCAAGACGAAAAGTTTTACTTCCTCTTTCCCTACTTGGATCCCCTTTATGCTTGCTTCTTGCCTTATTGCACTGGCTAGGAATTCTAGTACTATGCTAAAGAGGAGTGGAGAGAGTGGGCATCCTTGTCTCGTTCCTGATTTTAGAGGGAATGGCTTTAGATTTTCACCATTAAGTATAATACTAGCTGTGGGTTTGTCATACACAGCCTTTATTATATTGAGGAATGTTCCATGGATTCCTAGTTTCTCCAGAGCTTTTAACATAAAGGGGTGTTGGATCTTGTCAAATGCCTTTTCCTCGTCTATTGAGACAATCATATGATTTTTGTCCTTGCTCCTGTTGATGTGTTGAATTATATTAATTGATTTGCATATGTTGAACCAGCTTTGCCTCACTATGATGAATCCAGTTTGCTCATAGTGTATAATTTTTTTGATGAGTTGTTGTAGACGGTTGTCCAGTATTTTGTTGAGAAGTTTTGCATCGATGTTCATCAAAAAAAATAGGTCTATAGTTCTCTTTCTTTGATGAATCTCTGTCTAGTTTGGGGATGAGGGTTATACTGGCTTCATAGAATGAGTTTGGTAAAGAACCTTCATTTTCAATTTTGTTGAAGAGCTTGAGGAGTATTGGTGTGAGCTCTGCTTTGAAGACCTTATAGAATTCAGCTGTGAATCCGTCTGGCCCTGGGCTTTTCTTAGGTGGAAGTTCTCCTATTGCCATTTCTATTTCAGTGCTTGAAATAGGCCTGTTTAGTTGGGTTAGTTCTTCTTGGTTCAGTGTGGGTATGTTAATATTGGGTAGGAATTCGTCCATTTCTTCTAGATTCTCAAATTTGTTGGCATAGAAGTATTCCCTCATGATACTCTGGATCTTGGTAATTTCGGTCGTGATATTACCATTTCCATCTGTGATTTTGTCTATTTCGGTATGCTCCCTTCTTTTTTTGGTAAGATTTGCTTAGGGTTTGTCAATTTTGTTAATTCTTTCAAAGAACCAATTCCTTGTTTTGTTGATTCTTTCTATAGCTTTTTTTTTTGGATTCCAATTCATTTAATTCTGCTTTGATTTTAGTAATTTGGTTCCTTCTAGTGGGATTAGGGTTGGTTTGTTGCACTTTTTCCAGGAGATTAAGGTGACACATTAAATTGTTGGTCTGCAATTTTTCCAATTTGTTATTGTAGGCACTCAGAGCTATAAATTTTCCTCTGAGTACTTCCGTTGCCGTGTCCCAAAGGAGCTGGTATTTTGTGTGCTCCTTGTTGTTAAATTTCATAAACTGTTGGATTTCTGTTCTGCTCTCTTAGATGACCCATTCGTGATTCAAAAATGTGTTGTTCAATCTCCATGAGTTACAGGGTTTTCGTTGGTGGAGTTGTGTGTTCAGTTCCAATTTGATGCCCTTGTGGTCTGAGAGAGTGCAAGGAATAATTTCAGTGTTTCTGAATCTGCACAGGTTTGTTTTATGGCCTAAAATGTGGTCTATTTTGGAAACTGTTCCATGTGCTGCTGAGAAAAATGTATATTGTGTTGTTGCTTGGTGGAATAATCTGCAGGTGTCTGTTAGATCTAATTGGTCTATATAATTGTTCAGTTCTAAGGTTTGTCTGTTGAGTTTTTGCCTTGTTGATCTGTCCAAAGATGAGTTAACCACTCAAATGGAAATCAAGGAGCTAAAGAAATCCATACATGATCTAAAACAAGAGATGCAAGGCATCAAAATAGCAATTAGAAGCAAGGGAGATAAAGAATAAAGTAGATAACTTTGATAGCAGGTTAAACAGTGCCGAAGAGAGAATTTCTGGGGTTGAAGATAATTTAGTTATTATAGTAAAAGAACAGAAAATGAGTCAATTCAAATCTAAGAAATATGAGAAAACGCTACAGGAGGTCCAAGATACAATTAGGAAGCCTAATTTAAGGCTGATTGGTATTGAGGAGGGTCTAGAGAAAGAGGTCAATGGTATTGGAAATATACTTCAGGGAATCATCTCAGACAACTTCCAAATATCCAGAAGGGCAGGACCATCCAGATACAAGAAGCTTTTAGAACCCCAAAGAGACCTAACCAGAAAAGGACATCCCACTGCCACATTATAATCTGAACTGGATCAATAGAGGCCAAAGAAAGGATCCCAAAGGCAGTCAGGGAGAAGATAACAGTCACCTATAAAGTCAACCCAATCAGAATAACCCCAGATTTCTCAGGAGAGACCATGCAAGCAAGAAGAGATTGGAACGATATATACCATGCCCTGAAGTCAAATAACTACCAGCCAAGAATACTGTACCCAGCTAAGCTCTTATTCATAACTGAGAGAACAATAAAAATATTCCATTCCAAGGAAAAGCTTCAACATTATGTAGCAACAAAACCAACACTACAGAAAATTCTCAAAGATGTTCTTCACATGGAAAACGAACACAAATGTAATACAGAGAAAGACATGGCACCTAAAACTCATACCATCTAAGTATTACAAAAACTGTCAAGACTCAGGCCCTAATGAAAGCTTATAAAAATGGCAGGAACTAAAAAATATTTCTCAATCCTGACTCTCAATATCAATGGACTTAACTCTCCAATTAAACGGCATAGATTATTTAGTTGGATCAAAAAACAGGATCCATCATTCTGCTGTCTTCAAGAGACACATCTTACCGAAAAAAACAAATACCTTTTGAAAATGAGAGGTTGGAATAAACTCTATCAAGCTAACGGCCCCCATAAACAGGCTGGAGTTGGCATCCTCATATCAGATAAAATAGACTACAAACTAAAATTAGTGAAAAAAGACAAAGAAGGTTACTACATACTACTAAAGGGATCTTTCCTCCAAGAGGGCATAACCATCCTAAATATCTACACACCAAACCCGGAGCTCTGAACTTCATCAAGCAAACTTTACTCTCACTGAAACCATACATAGATCGAAACACAGTGATTGTTGGTTACTTTCAATTTAGTAAAACATCAGTAATTGTATTAACTCATGCTCATAGGATCATGTTTGCTTAGCCAAAAAATTAACATGGTTTCAAGTTATAGCCAATGATACTAAAAATAAAATTAATAAGTCGAGTTTTGCAAATTTTGCACTTTCTATGTGTGATGTGTCGAACTAAAAGCAGAGTCAGGATAAATTTCCTTTCTAAAGAAATAATTTTGTTTTCATATTTGCTATAAGAAAGTCTGATTCATATTTCAGCTTTCACTGTTATATTGCCAAAACTCAATTTTTATTGCCTTCTGTATTATAAAATATATCCTCCTCTTTTCAATCTCAACAGGCACTGTGATGAACCTGTATTCCCTCATCTCTTGATCATTTTTCTATCCATATATATCACAATTAGTGTCTCTTTTACAGGTACCTAACAAAGCTACTTATGTATATTGCACTTACTGTGCTCCAGTAGTGCTGCTTGGAATTGCATTTATTGAGACAAGAAGAATCTGGTTGGACTGGTTATTTGCAATTGTGTGGATGTGTGCTTGCATTCCTATGCTTATGTGTGTGTGCATAAAACAATTACTGGTGGAAAATACCCTGCATTTAAAACTCAATCTGTTAAGTTACCTTCAAGTAGCAGTAAATATTGAGGATTGATGAAATATGGATCAATAAATGAAAACATGGTCTTCCTGCTACTTAAAGGCAGTATGGTTTTATGTCTTTCATGAAAACTGACGTCTTCAGTAATCTTATTTGAAATTCACTGAGAAAACACAAACATGCGAAATGAACTACAAATAGAATGAATGAGTGAGCTCTGTCTATGAAATTATTGAGAGATTAAACTCTGCAGAAACTGAAGGACAATCCCATGAAACAAAATATGTCAAATGAATATTCTGTAATCAATAGGCAGAAAATGAGCGTCATTCTCTCTCCACTGCTCATGTTTTAGGTGACTTGACAATGATGTCTTGATATTAGACTGAGTACACTGCTGTGCTCTGCTGCCCGTTCTATAGCAAAGAAATCCTGGGACTATAATTCACATTGCATACTCACTAATTTCATCATTTCTTCAAGTAGTGCCAGTTCGGCGGGTGGATTGGAGCTATTTTCACAAGTAGTTATCATCATGCTTGATGGTTTATAATTTTATTTGGATGATAATAATGGACATGAAAATAGTTTAAGTAACAGCATTGAGGACAATTGAGAAATTCCAGCATCATGTCAGAAACTTTTGAGCTTATAAGAACATCAACACATAAAGAATCACTTAGAGGCACTGCTTGAGATTATATTGGATAGACAGTTTTTCAAATGGCTTACTTTAAAATGATTCTTAAAGATTAGGAAAAACTGTTCTTAGAAAAAGACAAAACTTATTCCTTAAACCTAGCAATACATTGTACCCATTGCCCAATAACCAAAGCATTTTATTTCTTCCTCCCTCCCTATTGTCTTCTATCCATGATAAGCAATCCTCTTTTTTCAATACTGCATATAACTGTGATCAAGTAGAGTTTGTCTTTCTTTTCCTCATTTACTTCACATCACCTAAACTCCTCCACATTCACATGGAGGAGTCACAGAGATCAGATTTATATTTTAGATAGATACCTCATGGATATCTATCTTATCCCATGTGGTCTCTATTTATTCATGTAGACTGGGAATTTAAGTCAACTCTGGTATAACAGAAATAACTCTGGGAATAGAGTGAATGAATTTGTAATATACTATTTTCCCCTGAATCTAACATCCAATAGTAATGACTAAAAGGAAACATATACATTAAGATAGAACTAGAAACTATTTTTGGTTAGAGTGGAAATCCCACTTTTCTGTAAATGTCTAGGAAATTGTCTTTTTAACACACAAGTAATGGAGAATAACATCTCTTATAAAACTTATGAATAAAACAGGAAGAGAATAATTAAAGGGAAAGGAGGTTAAGATAAAAGTATAACAGGACAAATATACGCATGCTCATGCTCATAATGTTATTACATAAATATGGCACAATTAAACTTTTTTCCTTAGACTGATTAGTTATATATTTGACATATAAATTATCTGTTATTTTACTGCAGTGATACATTCACCCAAAGATCAAATTTAATTCATTTTGAATGGAAAAATTTAATACTAATTCTACTTATAATAGCTTAAAGAATGATACTGGATCCAATAACATATTTCATAAATATTGCCATTAGCTATAGCATGTTCTGTCCAAGCAGGAAATACTGCAAACAGTGACATAAAAATTAATAACTTTATCTTACTCAACAAAATTTAGCAATGTATTCTTGTCAATGTAAACCCATACCTTTTTCATTGTATCCCTGTACCACCTTAAGCTTCTGGCTTTATATTGTATGGTCATCTAATGGTATTTTTGCTTCAAAATCAGAACAAAGAAAAGGAGCAAGTGCCAATAAAGAAGGAAGAAGCAATAAATCTTCCTTTTTAAAACAATTTTCTTCAAAATCTTTTCCAGAACTTTGTCCTAAATTCTTGGTCAAAACTCATGATAATATTTTCTTGTTCAACTTACTATGAGAAGGTATTTTAAAATATTTTGATAAATATAATTATATCCAAGAAAGCAAAGTGTTTATACGAAGATGGAAGAAAAGATATGGTTGTGTAAACAAACTTTTACATGGACAATGCTATGCGGACATAGAATATCAGCCAGCTGCCCTCCACATTGCCTAGACATGAAATTGGCACCTTGTAGGGTCAGTTGAAACAGTAGTAAAAAAATACTGGTGAAACTAAATGAAAGAACCTCCAGGATACAGAAAGAAAAGTCATATAATGAGTGAGTGTTGGCATTAATGTACTATGTTATCTCTCATCTCTTTTGCTGTCCCTTGGTTCTCTCATATTGTTACAGTATTTCACCTGGTTATCTAATATATTAGATATATGTGTATTTGGTTATTTGAAACTGGATAGGGAGGGAGGGAAAACAAGTTGAGGGGTAAGGTTGGGGGAAGGGAAATGGGGACCAAGACATGAGAAAGGGTATCAATGTATGTGAAGTAATGCACCTTCTATCTGGTGAATATAATGTAACCCTTCTATTAATTACAATAAAAATATATGGAAAAAATATTGGCGATACAACTGTGAAATTTTAGAAAATGAAAGCTTGCTAGGAAAAAAAATCCCTAAATTTAAAGCTTGTCTCTGAAAAAAATTAATTTGTTCTTTATTTTATCTTTCTTTGGTTTATTTCTCATAAATACCTTATGATATCAGCCTATCTGATATCATATGTGTATGTAAGCCAGCTCATAAAACTGAATGAAGTAATGTTCCAAGTCCTACAACTAAGAATTGTCATGATCAAGAACTGAATCAAAATATAAAACACATAGAAACACACACACACACGCACACATACTTAAATGTCTGGTTAATTTTAATGCACAATTATGAATGAAAAAACATCTTTTGAAACAATTCTTGCAGAAAGCTATGTACAAGTTCTTTAAAACATTAAAATTCAATTACTAAGAGTTTATGTGTGGCCACAACTCCATCACATAGGATTTCCATCAATTATTTAAAAAGAACCATTCAGAGCATGATAAAATTATTAAAAACCAAATATTTTACTGAAAGAAAAGAAAACTCATTCTATTACTTGCTAATTCCTTTTATTTTGGCAGAAATTTTATGAGCAATTTTTGTGACTTTGCACACATATTGCTCTCTTCACCATGTTGATTTAAATTGAATTTGATCCTCCCTACTGACTGCATTTGAGAAAAACCATTTTTCGCATTACTGTATACATATGAACTCTAGAAGTGCTTTGCTTATCTGCTCTAATAAAGTTACCAAATTCAAAGTGTTGCTATAATGTGTGCTGAAGTATCTACTTGTACATTTTAAGAATTTCACCCTTATTTTTTTAGAAGTAATGTCTGAATTCATGTCTTACTTTGATCTTTATTTGGGAGTAGTAAATTTTGAAGTATTTATTAAACTATACAAAATGTGTATGAATTTGATTACTGATGGGAAAACCTTTAGATTTTTTTCTGCCAAATATAGTCCTTATATTCCTTCAAAATTTTGAGACAGATGAAGTGCAATGGAGACCAATAATGTACATTTCCATAGATCTTTTGTACTCATTTTATTATCTATTGAAAACCAATTTTGTATCAAAATAGTTGACAAATTCAATTTCTCCCTCTCTCAACTCTCCTGAACACATGACCCTTCTCTTTAAGATTTCATATTAAATTAAATTATAATTCAATATTGTTTAATATTTTTCAGAGGAATAATAGAGAATGACTTGATCTCAAGAAAAATATCTTATTCCAGGAAGTGGTACTGTGGCTCAAAGTTGTGGAGCACTACTCCTGAGCAAAATAGAACTCAGGTTCAGCAATCAGGCCCATAGTTCAAGCCCATGACCAAGAAAAATAACTTATTCCCAATAAGATTATTTATATTAAGTGATCATAGTTTCTGTATACATGTATTCTTTCCTTCCATTCTTTGATCTTTCTTTTTTTTTTTTTGCCAGTCCTGGGCTTAAGCTCAGGGCCTGAGCACTACCCTTGGACTTTCTCAAGGCTAGAGCTCTACCACCATTTTCGGCTGTTTTCTATGTATGTGGTACCGAGGAATCGAACCCGGGTCTTCATGCATGCTAGACAAGCACTCTACCCCTAGGCCAAACTCCCGGCCCCCGTTCTTTGATCTCATAAAGGGTAATTAAATCTGAAATAGGCTAGTGATATTGCCATGATGACAGCAGAAAAAAAATTATCCCTAGAAATATGAATTCAATACTCACCCTGATGCAACTAAGTATCTCCTATACCATATATTTTGCCATGGATTTTGTATTTATTGAAGATATAATTTATTTTACCTCAATTTGTGGGTTATAAATTGATTTATACATCATTCTAAAACCTCTAGAACTAATTTTCAGCAAATGTGATAAACAACTGTGCCTGAACTTATTTTCTTCTTATAAAATCTAGCCAGCCACATTAAATAAAAATCTATTAAATAAGTTCACAAACATAAAATTCTAGTGAATTTACAAGAGACACTATCATCAACTCTGATTTTTAAGAAAAATAATAAGATAAAGTGAGCATGTAGGGAACCTTATGTAGATATATATTCTGCTTATGGCAAGACTGCAATATGGTCAACCAACATGATTAAAAAATTCTGTAATTAAATATCTGAATTTTATCCTATCTTACCTTAGAAATATTCAGAATACCTGGTTACTAGAACTCATCTCTGTAATCTTAGCTACTTAGGGGAAAATTCTATCAATCATAGTCTAAAGCCAGCCTAAGCAGAAAATGACACAAGACTCTTATATTTAATTAATTATAAAATGTTGGGAGTGAAGCTGTGGCTCAAGTGAGAGAATGCCAGCCTTGAGTGAAAAAGCTATGGGACAGTGTCCAGGATCTATCTGTGTTCAAGTCCCAATAGTGGCACATACAAAATAATGCTCATAATATTTAAATATATCTAACTTAAAGCCTTTGCAGTCAAATACTGAATAATTCATACAGGTCACTGAAAATAACATACTATAAAGTACAACACTGATATAACAACAATGTAAATAAATATTATACTTGTTCTTGTTACAATGGCATCGCTGAACAAAATATGGCTTGTTGCCTTTACTCAGCATTGTAAGAGACTATTCAGTGGCACTTTCCTAACAATTTGAAATAGGGGGTAGATTGGATTCATTATCCAGAATTGTTTTCTTATTTGAAATATATAGCACTTTGGACTGCTACTTTGTAAAAATTTTGCCTTTTCTGTTTTTGCTTTTTATTATCATTTTGTTCTAGAAAACTTGCAGGAAGAGAAAAGATCAAGGAACAGTAAAATAGATGGACCATACAGTCAGTCCTTCTCTTCCCACACATAACCAGCCTACTCATATTGTGTCATTGAAGGAGGAAGTTTGGAACAAAATATCAACCAGTTTGCTGAGCTAGGAAATGTCAAAGTGACCTGTGAAGAGAGTGAGATAAAGTAGAATAGTAATTAAGACTTTAGTCACTTACAGTGACAGCACAGCCAAGAGGTAAAGTAAAACCACTACACCCAGAATTCTCCAGAAGAACTTTGTGCCTTGATCAGTAAGCATATAATGCACTCACCACCGAGGAGCTCAACTGTGCTACAGATCTGGGTTAGGGAAATTGGGACATAAAGACTGGTGAGTATAAAAATATTGAGCTAGGCAAAACCTATTTACATAAGGTCATATAGGGTGAGACTAAATGAAATGAACTCTAGGATATAGACACAAGTGGTTTATCTTGTGTGATTGCTGTTCTTAATGCCCTATGCTATTTCTCTTCTCTTTTTTTTTGCCCTTGTGGTTAATTACATATTGTTACTCTATCTGACTTTGTTAGCTGGTATATTGTATATACGTTTATTTGTTTATTTGAAATAGAGTAGGGAATGGGGAAAACAAGATGATTAGAAGGGGATGGGGGAGGGCAATGGGGACAAAAACATGAGAAGGGGTATCAATGTGCAAGAAGTAATGCACCTACTACCTGATGACTGTAACTGTAACCCCTCTATACATTATCCCAACATTAAAATAATTAAAAATATAAATATAAATATTAAAAATAATTGAGCTAGAGTTTGCTTTAATGAAGCAAGCTACTAATCAGGTACAGGTATAATTATCCAAAAGTACCTCAGTGCAGAAATGTAAGCATTAAAAGGCCTTTAAATGTTGTGTTGGATGTAGGAATGAGTTAGCAGGTGTGGTGTGAGGTCAGATCACATCCCTACCTTTATTATTGGATTTCTTGATAATGGTCATTCTAACTGGGGTAAGGTAGAATCTCAAAGATTTTTAAATTTGTATTTTTTTGTTCAATGCAGAACTATTTACCATAGGTAAGCTATGGAACCAGCTCAGATACCCCTCCATAGCTGAATGGATAAAAAAAAATGTGGTATCTATACACAATGGTGCCATTATTGGGTATGGTTATGAATGACATAGCCATATTTGTAAAAAATTGGTAAATATCATATTAAGTGAAGTGAACCAATGCCAAAGAAACAGGCTCCATGGTTTCCCACATTTATAATAATTAACAGAAGTCTAAGATTTTTATAGCAGTGACACAATAGCTCAATCACTATGTACACATGATGATATAGAATGAGGATAAGTGAAATGAACTCTAGCATATGGAAATAAGAGATTTTTCTTCGTGGTCATTTTTTTTGCCCATCCTGGCCTTGAACTCAGGGCCTAAGCACTGTCGTTGGGCTTTCTCAAAGCTAGAGCTCTATCTCTTGAGCCACAACACCACTTCCATCTTTTTGTATGTAAGTGATACCGAGGAATCGAACCCAGGTCTTTGTGCATGCTAGGCAAGCACTCTACCACTAGACAAAACTCCTAGCCCTCTTTGTGGTCATTGCTTTTAATGTACTGTGTAAATTTATTTCTTTATTCTTTCATTTTACCTCTGTGGTTTATCCCCTGTTATCACTCAATCTGATTTTGGTACTTGGTGTATTGTATATACATTTATTTGAATTAGGGAAGGGGAACAACAAAATGATCAGACAAAGGACAGAGGATGACTGAATGTTCTCAACTCTAAATGCTGTCCAAAATATTACAACTTTGTGTGTCCATGTAAGTGTCTAGGGCTTCATGAAGCAGAATTGTTTTTTCCACCATTCTCTCCTATCCTGACTCTTCCTTTCCACCAGACTCATTTCACAGATCAAATATGTATATTGGGTATTCTTGCTGTATTTGACCCTCATTCTTTTTTTCCATTGCTCTTAAATAACTCTAGATATTTCTTTCCACTAACCCCATCCATTAATACCATGTAAACCCTGGAACATAAAGCAAGACTGTCCGTAGAGGAGACTGGCCAGGATGGAGCTAACGAAATGCAGTGCAGCTAAGCAAAAGAATGAGTCAGAGAAACATCAGTTCATCAGACAATAGCAGAGGCAATTATGTGGTATTCATATCTAGTCTTATTTATAACATTCCAACTTTCCTGATTGTAATTACTTTCTCTTCCCATCACAGATATGCAAATACAGAAGGATTTTTTTTTCTTTTTGCCAAAAGTGGCAACTAGTTCAGAATGCAAACTGTACTTTAGCATTCACTCATCTAAGAGTGTGCAAAAACCATTGTGTCATGTGTCAGAGACACAAGAGACACATAAATACAAATGCATATGCATCAAACATATACTACTCTCCACAAATATAATACATGTCATAGCTGCATACAATATATGTACATATATAATATATAGATGCATGTATGTGGGGCACGTCACATCAGGGAATTGGGAACCTATGCTGTAGAAAAGGAGGCCTAACTCGTGGCCCAGTGCTCATTTTCTAGTTTTGGGACCCAACCTGCCTGTCACCTGGTTGGAAGGCTTGGCTGCGGTTTGTGATGTAAAGTAAGGCCACCTCTGGGATAGGACCCAAACCCTTCCGCCCTCCGGGACAGCACATGATTCCCCTTCTTTACCTACTCCCCCCCCCCCCCCCCCCCCCCCCGCCCCCAGCCCTGCCCACCTTTGTGCTGATAGGCTCCTGCAACCTATTACCTGAATGTAGTTCCTGAATAAACATGTATATATACATACATGTTTATACTTAAATATGTTTAAGCACAAATCAAGGCATTCATACATACCAACTCTTCTGCACTCACACAACCCACACTTAGGTCCTGTTCTCATAACCTTTACATAACCTGATATAGTCATTGACCTTGGTGGCTCCCTCTATATTAAGAAATTCATGTGACATGGGAAATCATAGAAAAAAGTATAAATAAGACATAAAAATTTAGAAATTGATATGAAATCTCTTCAAAACAACCTTAGAAATAGCCAGATGCTAGTAGTTCATGCCTAGATTTCTAGCTACACATGAGGCTGAAATCTGAGGATTAAGGTTTGAAGTCAGAGCAGGCAGAAAAGTCCTAGAGACTGTTATCTCCAATAAACTACCAAAGTGGTGCTGTGGCTCAAGTGGTAGAAAACTAGCCTAATGCAAAAGAAGCTCACTGACATTCTCAGAGCTCAAGTACCAGGACTGGCCCAAAAAATTTAGATCTACAATTAATACAATAACCCTACCATAGCACCTTTAGGTATATATCTAAAGGAGATTAATCAATCAAGAGAGATTCTTAAATTCAGATGATGAGGGCTTTGATAAGTACAGATAAAACATCCAGTTTAGCACCAAATTACTAACTTAAATCTCTTTTGGGAGCATGAATGCAGGAAAATCGAAAGAAAAGGCATGGGGCAGGGAGTTTGGCCTAATGGTAGAGTGCTTGCCTAGCAAGCACTAAGACCCAGGTTCGATTGCTGGGTACCACATACATAGAAAAAAGCTGGAAGTAGTGCTGTGGCTCAAGTGGTAAAGCTCTAGTCTTAAGAAAAATTCCAAGGACAGTGCTCAGACCCTGAGTTCAAGGCCTATGAATGGCAAAATATAAAAGGAAAAAAAGAAAAGAAAAGGTAGAACATTTGGCTGAGCCTGCTGAATGAGTAGAAATTCTTAAGCACCTGACTTCCTGCAGAGCTTATTTTCCAGCTCAGAATGCGAAGAACAAGAGACAATAGCAATTTCATGCCCAGTTCATTTAAATGATCCCTGAAAATTATCCTCCCAACTGAAATTCCTTCAGAGGCTTTTAAGAAATATCTAAAGCAGTATGAAGAGTGGAAAGCTAAGTGTCGTTTTAAAATATATGTCATTAGGCCACTGAGCATTCTGAAATAGAAGAGGATTCTGTCTCGATGCAGACTGATTGCAAGAAAACAAATTGATTAAGAAAAATATATGCCTTTAAAAAAAACGGAATTAGAGATGTTGGGGAAGAACAGGTTTTATGTGTGTACTGAGGATTGAACTCAGATCCTGGGCACTGAAACTTACCTATTTTGCTCAAGGTCTGTACCCTAATCACTGGAGCCACAGCTTCACTTCCAACTTTTTGTTGGTCAATTGGAAGTAAATGTCTCAAGAATTTCCCTGTCCTAGCTAGCTTTTCTGCCTGTCCTCAGATTTCATACTCCTTAATAGCTAGGATTACAGGCATGAGTCACCAGCTCTTACTATAGGGTTCTACGTTTTATGATTATGCTTTCCAGTTTGTTGCCTTTGAATGGTTAAAAGAGCTCAAATATTAATGAAACATTTGATATATTTTTTGTAGGAACAAAAAATGATGTAGCAACCTAGGTAATTAACTTTTCATAAAAGTGTGTGCTTCAATAATTTTAGGAATAGAGGTGATGGTGCTTGTTAAAATGAGTTATTATTTCACGTTGTAATTAACTACTATCATAGCCAAAATTTTCATGAATACTTGGTAGTATATAATAGGTTTTTAATGATGACTTGGTAGATATTATATATTTCTTATTCTTATCTAGGCAAAGGTGATAAAAAGACAGGATAATCTAAAATGACTGACAAATAAAACTGCAAGATTTTAGAAAAAGGTTTTAGAAAGATTTTAGAAAAGGTTACCAACAGAGAGAGTGAACATTAAAACACAGTATAGTGAGAACAAATTGTACATGAATTATATAAACTGGAGAAATCATTAAAAACCAATCTTGGCTTGATCCAAAACCTGAGAGGAAAGCTACCACTATGATGTAATTATATTAACCTAGAACAGCAGCAGAATGTAAGGTTATGTGGACAGTATGTCTACTGAATCTCTTGTAAGACATTGCTACACTGACCACTTATATCCTTTTCCACTCTCTGGGAACACTGTTAAAATGTCTTCTCAGTTAGCTTTAGATATGTCTATATGGAACTCTTCCCAGTAGAAAATGCCTGACTGATGTTAACCAATTTCAGGCCCATTAAACAGCATATTTCTGTTCCATACTTTTCTACTTCTAGCAACCTCATGTGAATATTTACATTTTATTAAATAATGGCATAGATGCAATGTGAAGATTTATTTTCCATATTACACACAAAGCCATTCTGCTATCTTGAACATGCAACTTTTTATTCACTGTGTCAACAAAAATGGTCCTGATATATTAAACTAATAAACCATAGGCTTGTATTTCTTTTCTGAGTCTAAGCAGTCCTAGTTTGTGCTATTTGGGACACTGAGTAAGAATTGTGATTTCATTTCTAGCAACTCTGGAAAACAATATGGAGGATCCTCAAAAGGCTATCTATAGAGCTCTACTACGACCCAGCAATCCCATTCCTGGGCATTTATCCAACTGACAACAGACCAGGCCATTCTAAAACCATTACCACAACCATGTCCATTGCAGCAATGTTTACCATAGCTAAGGTATGGTACCAATCCTGATGCCTCTCAGGAAATGAACGGATCATGAAAATGTGGTATATACACAGTGGATTCCTATATTTCTATCAGAAAGAATGACATCACCCCATTCATAAGGAAATGGAAAGATTTGGAAAAAAATTATGTTAAGTAAGACAGGCCCAAAGAAAAGTAGGTTGCATGGTTTCTCTCATTTCCAATAACTAGAATATGTCTGATATTTTTAACAGGAAATTTCAATACCCCAATGTTATTTGACCATGTATAATGAAGTGTATCAACATCAGCTCCAAGATGTGGAAGAAAGAGGTACCTATTATGTAAGGCATGTAGTTGTTTGTTGTCTTTGTTTTTCTCCTAGTTTTCTGTATCTTCCACATATGGAAGGGGAAGGGAATAACAGAAGGAGCAGGGCAAAGGATGAACTAATGCGACATTGATACTCACTTGACACTATGTTGGATATTAGCCTTACAGCTTGGAGTGGGGAAGAGTAAGCAGGAGAAAATGAAGGCGTGGGCAAAAGTTTTTAAAACAAATGTATTCATTACCTTATTTATGTAAGTGTATCCCCCTTGGCTCACAAACTTGTTAATTAAAAAAGAATAATAAAAATTTAAAAAGAACATATGTACCTGGTATATAGACAGTTCTTTTTCATTTTCATGGTTTAAATGATCATTCTTGATCCTTTTCACTTATCTCAAAAACTAGTAAATAAAATGAGTCAGATCCTCTTATACCAGATAAAACTTTCAGTATCAAAGATGTTTGGCTAAACATATTCCAGTATCAAAGATACCTGGCTAAACTAAATAGATAAATGCAAATAAGTAAATGTAATCAAAGATATCTCGCTAAACTAAACAGATAAATGCAAATAAGTAAATGTAATACACATGATGTGGAATTATGAGACAAAAAGTAGCTTCTTCAAAACTGAGGAATCAAGGGAGAGGAGTTCTTACAGATCTAGCTGGCTGGCTTAAATAAAAATGGCATTCCACACAGTGAGCTTAGCAAGTGTGAAATTCCAAACAGAGAGGGGGAGAGAGACCAGAGATCCTTTTCAGAGACTGGGAATAATTAAATAACTTTGCAAATAATGTGTACTGAGGTCTGAGGGTGATCAATCAGTATTACCAGAAGAGCCAGAGGTGGTGTTGCATGAATCTGGAATTTAATCTTGTAAGTTTTGGGAAGTATTGGAAAACTCTTAGAGAAGTGATATTGTTGCAGCTTTACTTAGGAAAGATTACCCTACTATCCATACTGAAAATTCATTGGAGGTATAGGGAAATGCCAATTATGAGGTGTGTTCCTTTAATCCTAATATAAAATAATGAGGCTGAGTTAAGGCATGACAGTTGAAACTGGAGAGAATCAAGTTAGAGAAATGTAGTAGTATTTCTGTCTCCACTGTAGATGTCAAATTTAAACACTCATACTTATATCTTAGATATTATTTCATTAAAACTATCATTAAGTCTTCCTTGAGCCCTTTCTCACAGAAAGGGCAAAATCAGATTTTCTTTGTTTTAACTACTCGGCCAAAGTAAGTAATTGGAATCATTAGCCTACAATGCTCATGACCTAAAGAAAGTGTTAGTATATTACATAACAAATGAACAGGTTATTAGTTATAATTTTAGTTATTTAAAATATTAATTTGGTCATTATATTATTTTTCAATATAGCCTTCTGCATATATATTTTACCAAAAGGCAACCATCTAAGCTCAACATGGTTTCTGTATTCCTATTTTGCAATACTGTTACTATTATATACAATTCATAAATGGTCTTTTCTATAAACAAAATGCTGCTAATATATATAAGATGTAGCTTAATAATTTATTTGATTGGGGCTGAGAATTTGGCCTAGTAGTACAGTGCTTGCCTAGCATGCAGGAAGACCCGGATTCAATTCAGTACCATATACATAGAAAAAAGCCAGAAGTGGTGCTGAGGCTCAAGTGGTAGAGCTCTAACCTTGAGAAAGTCCAAGGACAGTGCTCAGGCCCTGAGCTCAGGCCCAGGATTGGCACAAAAAAATAATTTCTTTGATTATGGACTTAGTCTTTTTAATTGTTGATAGAAATATATGTTAATTTTTATTTGAATACCTTTCTTTATTATTGCTTTCCACTGGAAGGAAAGTTCACGTCAGTGACATAGTTTTCTTTCATAGTATCATTAATAAATCTTTAACACTGTATTATTTGAGACATGTAAGGCAAATTGAACAATGTATGAACGGTAAAATGGTGATCTTTCCAAGCCTATATAGCTCAACAGGCCAAATAATCACAAAGTGAGGAATGAGTGTGTTATGCAAGAATTTAAAATGAAAAAAAGAGAAAGAATCACAGATGAACTACCTCGTCTACCATTTTTCACATTGAGAATTGAACCTAGGGAAATATGAGTGCTAGGGATGAATTACGTTGTTTAAGCAGGCCTTAGAAATATTTATTTTATATTTTGTTTTTGATGAAGGAGTTTAACCTTGGCTGGATTGTTCTTGAACTGGAGGTAATTCTGCTTCGGTTCTGGAGTACCTTTCCCAACTGATCTTGCTCTTTCATTATCTTTGCATTTCTATCTCATAAGATACGTTTCCCCCCCCCCCTTTTTTTTTTACCTGTTCTAGGGCTTGAGCTCAGGACCCAGTCACTGCCCTTGGGCTTTCTTAAGACTTGAGCCACAGCACCACTTCTGGCTTTTTCTGTGTATGTGGTACCAAAGAACAAGCCTTGCTCCCCATTTCTTAGGATATTTTTAACCATACATTTTAGCCAAATGATAATAGTACAATTTATTCTTAACTATAGAACTTAAATTAATGGCCCACTGAAATTCAAATGATGTCTGCCCTGTAGATATGACATTGCATCTGTTTGCAAATTCATATAAGTACTTTTATAATTTGCAATATTTATTTCTGCTTTTTGCATTTATCATAACAATGTATGCTATATGTTACCATTTATCTTGTTGAAATAAGTTAAGTAAAATACTTTACATGTATTTATCTATGGAAATAATAATTATATCCTAAATTTGCAATTATCAATATTGAATTTATTTTTATAATGTAACTTATTGATGATTATTTGCTACTGTGTTTCCATTGGCTCAGACTTACAGAAAATTGGATCTTAAAAATAAGTATGTATACTCAATTATAATTATTGACATTTCAAACACAATCACATTAACAATAAAGTCACACCACCAAGATTGCAGGGATAGATTATTCCTTTGGGAAATATAATCCTTACTATCAAGAGAATTCATTTCTAATTCAACAATATAAGTTAAAATACTGAAAACACCTAACACATTAATGTAAATTCCAAAAGCTGTTATATGTATATATATATATGCATTTATATATAAATAAAACAGGCAAATCAATCAGGAAGTCTAAAAATGATAATTAGGTCATTCTACTCACAACAAAACCCTAGTTTTCCTAAAATTATTGCACATATGTTTAGATGTTTCAGTGTTAATTAAAAATGCTAAGAAGTAAATTAATGCTTTCTCTCTAATAAACTGTAAACAGATAGTTAAATCCCTTTAATAATGCTTCAAAATCCCCTTAACAGCTGGAAGAGCCCAAAGATCTTGAATGACAATAAAATAGGCAAAGGGCCCTGAGTTTAAATGGCTGTAGACAGAGTGGTAGTAAGCTAATATTTGGGTAAATGAAAGCAGAAATAAGGTAATTTAAAGGTAATTTAAAAAATTGTGACCTATGCGTTTTTTCTGCAATTTCTCAGTACCACTTGTTTGTAGTGCCCTTATCATTTCAATGGTCATGTATTACTTATAATTTTTCTCCATATAAATTATCTATCATTTTCCTTGTTTTTTGTTGATTTTGCAACACTCACCAAAGAACATCAATATAGATTCAATACTTTTTTTAAATGTAAAAGAATGAATGAATTTAGGATATAAAATATGCTATCAACTGCTAAGAAATATTTAGAAAATGTGAATAAAATAGTTTTCTAATAATATTTACTTATTTGCATATACATCTTATTTTTCTTTTATTACTTTCCATGAAAGTTCATGGTCAATTTTTGCTTTAAATAATATATAAATTGTATTGTCAATCAATAATTACCAGTGGTATTTGGACTTGACCTGGTACCACTGACTCCTGATCCATTTCACAATATACCCACTTTTCACTGTGCATCGGCTCACTTCACTCATTTAACACACCTTTCGACACACTCTTCACCCCGTAACCATGGGTCTTGACATTAAAGACTATCTCCTTCTGTGAAGTCTTGGCATTTGCTGTCCCCTTCTCTTGGAATTACCCTTTTTCATTTAGAATTCTCACCAAATATCAATTTCTCAGAAGAGTCTTTCAGAAGGTATATTCAAGAAAGGCCTTTCCCTTGCTCAGTTACTTACACATTCATTTTGCTTTGTCTCTCCTCCTACAGTTCCATCTTTTTACCCAAAATCACCTTGTGTATTTATGTTCATTGTCTTGCTCTTTTTAGTGACTGATAGCAAGCTCATTGAGGTTTTCTTTGCTTTTTATTGCCAATGTATACACTCTGCCTGGAAAGCGAAGGGGGAAAAATTAAAAGAGCTTACAGACTTTTCCTAATATGGAAATTGTGAACAGAAAGTAACACTTGATTTCAAATAAATGTATTCTTAGGGAAAAATAACACTTATCACAGTTTTCTTCAGCTTATTTAACTCTGTTTTTTGTCAAGCACACAATACCAGCACCTATACCTTACAGCCATCTGAAGTGTTGCTTCCTGTTCCAAGAGCTTGTCCTGCCCACGAGGACAGGGGTCTGTCTCCACTTTTTCCCTCTGTAATCTAAGCTCTAAACTGGGCTCCAGGAGCTATTCAGCAGTTAGTTTAGGTTCAACTTTGTAAGTTAATTAGCAGGTAGTTGAAATGAAATGTACTGACTTTTAGTTTCACTAAAATTATCACAAGTATGTCTCCTGGTGCGGCATATATTCACAAGGAACCTCTTAAAAAAACAAAACTATAAATAAATAACAAGAGAAAGGATCAGCATTTATTTTGATATTTTTAGAAGTGGATTTTTCAGTTCAGTGGTAATTTGTGTTAAAGTATTAATGTCATTCCCTGTGATAGTTCCAATGGGATTTCAACAGAATATTAAAAATCAAGAGACATCTTCCCTTGAATTAAAAAAAAAAACAGAGATGTGTAGCAGCATCTGGCTGGAGAATCAAATCACATCAGCCACATACAATTTTTTAAAAAATTAATCAGAGTGAAGGCAGGATGGCTTAATCATACCCTCCTATCAGAATGTTCACTTTACTTATATCTCAAATGGAAGAAATTATGATCCGATGGAATCACTAAGTTTTCCAAAAAGTCAAGACAAATTGTAGAGCTGGCAATCTGATTGACCCAGTTATTTCAGTAATAACATCACAAGTTAAAAGCCACTATAAATTTTCCTCCCATCCTAGTACGGCTGAAATGGATGAACCAAACACAAACGCACTGGTACAGACAGACTGTCTTGCTTTATCTTTTCCTTAATGGCATGAAAGACATACTGAGTACATGGCATTTAAAGACTGAAAAATAATTCACACACTCACCCAAAGCTTTCCTCCCCTCCCCCTCTCATGTCTCTCTCTCCCCCTCCTCCTTTCCTTCTCCTTTTCCCCTCCCACATCTTCTCTGAATTAAACACAAAACCTGTCACCTTGGTGTACCTTTTGTAACACTGGAGCCAAGTCTCCAACTGGGCATTTTACTGGTTAACTGGAGATGAAGAATTGTTTTGCTTTGGCTGTTTTCTCACTTTTATCCTCCAACTCTTAGACTCTTGACTACCTATTATTACAAGGCATGCTCCACCAGTCTTTGCCTGGACTTTTTGTGTGCCCCTGTTCCATTAAAGGGTGCGTAAACTCCTGCATGATTTGAGAAAAGACATGGAGAAACTAAGCAAGAACAATACGATAAGTGGTAGAAAAACTTAACAGCTCCATTCATAGCATTGATAGAAAAAAAAGTAGACACAGACACAATACCATGTATCAGAAACTATATTGGGTGGAAGGCTAGGAGTATGTAATAGACTCTATTTAATGCTTCATTTCCATTGTTTATCTGCTATTGAAGACTTATTGTCTTTACTAAAGTATTAGTCAAGGGCAACACCCCAGCTACCTTCTGCCCCATGAGAGAGTTACTTTCTTCAACAAGGTGTCCAAGCTAAGTGATAAAGCTATCTCTTTTCAGGTTATATTCCTTATCTCCTGGAGTTACTCTTAATACTGAATGAGAAACTTTCAAATAAAATACATTCCATATGTCTGCAAAACCTAGAAAAACTGTTCTCCATCTGTAAAATTTTATCTCAGTTTTAGAAAAGCCCAGCTTTTTACCTATACAATGATCTTTACTGGAAAAGATTTCATGTGTCACAGATTTATAATGAGATATCCTTTAAAAAGTTCTTCCTTCTGTTATAATAATCTTAAGGCAACATTGTGGAAAAGATTATATAAAACATTTAACTTGTTATCTCAACAAGACAGTAATGTCATTTATCCTCAGAAGTTACAAAGGTTTAGAAAGAAACTATTAAAACCAGAAAACTTATTTACATACTGAAAATATTCATTGTTGAATATATAAACAGTATAAAAGTGTTTGATACCTCAACATACCTCAGTGTGAATTCTGAATTCCAAATAAGTAAAACAATCCTATAAAGAGGAAGAACTAAAAAAAAAAAAACTAGGCATAAAATCATTCCGTCTCATTCTCCTAAAAAAATTCAAGTTGTGATAAAGAATAAATAAGAAAAGAATAATAATAATAAAATTAAGTTGAAAAAAAGAAAAAGAAAACTACCAACTGGGTGACTGTGACTCATGCCTATAATCCTAGCTTCATAGGAGGCTGAAATCTGAGGATTGCAGTTTGAAGACAGTCCAGTCACAAAAAGTCTGTGAGACTCTTATCTCTAATTAACCACCAGGAAACGGGAAGTGGCACTGTGGTTCAAGTGGTTGAGCACTAGATTTGAGCTGAAGAGCTCAGGGACAGCACCCAATCCCAGAGTTCAAGCCCCACAACCAACCCCCTCACACCCCTCCAAAAAAAGAAAAATCAGTGAGAAACTCTAGCTTAAAAAAAAATGACTTGTTTTCCAAAGTTGTGGTTTGTGAGTGACAAAATGATATTACAATCCTTGGCTATCTTGAAAGGCTGGATTGTTGGCTAATGCTATAACTGGTACTTTTACATAGCTCTTGCTAAAATGTACTGACTGACTCCTTTTAAGATTCACTGAAAACAAAGTAAAAGTTACATCCATTGTACACCTGCGTCCTTTACTCTGTAAAGTCTGCAATCATTTTGAGTTCTGAGGATAAGACTAATAATATCTTTATGATAGGGTCCAAAACTTTTGCCAAGACAAACAATCTAAGAGCCTTATAGGAATAAACATGCACACCACCCCCAGCCCAATAATAAGAAATCAGCCATGCTGTGGGAAGCAGTTTGTTCCCATCAACTGATGAGTGACAATGACTGTGGAACCAGGGTTAAAATGTTCTTAAACCATGCCAACCTTTTTTCTGGTACTGTTAACTGGAACTCTGTTCCAGTTCTTCCTCTAGTTTAGTCCTGAAACTTATGCCCATAACTGAAGATGGACTGATATGCTTACATTGCCTCTTTATACCATGTGCCCAAATTGACTAATAAATCCTTTCTGTACACTGCAAAACAGCTACTCTATATGATGGATTGGTGAGATCCAACATGTTATAAGCCCTAGATTTTGGCTTTTTTTTACAGAGCCTCTAGATAATTTTGCTTGAAAAAGGAAGAGACTCAACATCCAACCTTTACTAATTGTCCTTACTGAATATGAAGAAAGCATACTTCAAAAAATTAACTTCCTGCAAATTTCCAGGTGTAAATTATATCTAAACTTGAAGATTTACTAACCAATTAATGAAACAAAAAAGAATTGTAATACCAACAATAAATACAGTGAGAAAAAAATCAAAACAATTCCATTTGCAAGACTCCTAAAATAAAGTAAAAATACCTACGAAGAGATTTGATTACAGAGATAAGCCACTACAATAGATACAATAAATTCTTGAAGGAATCCATTGAACACACTAGAAGATTGAAAGACCTCCATGTTTATGGATTGGTAGAATTAATGCAATGAGAGGGACTAATGCTAAAAATCAATCTACAATTTAATAAAAACTTCCAGCAAAATTGTCAATAGCATTCTACACAGAAATAGAAAAATTAATTCTAGAATTCATATGGAACCATGAAAGACCCTGAAAATAAAAAAAAAATCCTCAGCCAAAAATCAATGCTGGAGTTATCACAATACTGAAATTAAAATTACACTACAGAGACAGTATAGTGAAAACAGCAAGAGTGTTGGCATAAATACAGACATAAAGAGAGAAAGAACAGATAAAAGACAGAAGTGAAACCACACTGCTTCAATCATCTGACACTTGACAAATGGATCAAAAGCATACATTGGAAAACAGACAGCCTCCTCAATAGATTGCACTGGTCATTTTGATGTGTACTATTGAAACTGGACCTCTGTCTCTCATCCTGTACAAAAAGTCAATTCAAAGTAGGTCAAATTCATATTGGAAGACCAGAAAACTTAAAAGTTATAGGAAAACTCCTGGATGATGTAGATATAGACATTATTGTGGATTGAACTTCAAACACTCAGGAAATAAGAGCAAGGACTGACAAATGGTGTTTCATCAAATTAAAATGCCTAATCATATCAAAGGAAATAAGAGACAATATATAGAACTGGAGGCAATCTTTACCAACTCTTCGACAGATAAAGATTAATATTCACAATATTATCAGAGTACAAAACATTAAGTAACAAGTACAAGTGATCCCATTAATACATGGGAAAATGAATTGGACATACAGCTTTTAGAAGAAGTGGCCAATAAATACACAAAGACATGTTGGAAATGAAATACAAATTAAATTACATTGAGACAACATCTCAGCCTAGTAGGAATAACAATCATCAAGAAAACAAACAATAAATGCTAGTGAAGATGAGGGGATAGTATTATTGGTGTTAAGAAAAGCTCGTACAAGTACTATAAAACAGGATAGAGGTTATCATAAAACTTTTCCTTTATAAAACAGTTCAAGAGTGACCCTGCTACACCATAGACAGATTTACATCTGAAGAAGTATAAATCAATGCACAAGAGGGATAGCACACATTTATTTTCACTGCACTAATATTATCAATAGCCAAGTTGTGGAATCAGTCTAAATGATGAATGGATAAAGAAAATGAGGTACATATACAATGGATTACTGCCATGAAAAATATAAAATTATTTTGTTTGCAGAGAAATGGATGGACTTTGGACATCATTATGCTGAATAAAACAAGTCTAGTGCCATTTTGGGGGGCTAATTTGTGCTTTACATTTTAAAATGACAAATAATAAAAAATAGACATGAATGAATGAAGTATTAATGAGACTGCTGGGGTAGCAAAAGCTATGGTGGTAATGGGATAAGAGGGTCAAAGTACAGTGATGACACAAAAGTGTGGAGGACAAGCCCTGGTAAGTGGCTCTCCTCTCCTCTCCTCTCCTCCCCTCCCCTCCCCTCCCCTCCCCTCTCCTCTCCTCTCCTCTCCTCTCCTCTCCTCTCCTCTCCTCTCCTCTCCCCTCCCCTCCTCTCCCCTCCCCTCCCCTCCCCTCCCCTCCCCTCATGGGGCTTGAATTCGAACTCTGGGCCTGGAAATTGTCCATGAGCGCTTCAGCTCAAGGGTCTTGCGCTACCCCTGGAGCCACAGCACCACTTTCCATTTTCTAGTGGTTAATTGGAGTGGTTAAGAATCTCACGGACTTTAGTGCCAGGTCCTCATCTCTCAGCTTTCTGAGTAACTAGGATTACAGAAGTAAGCCCGGCTTTTATATTATTTATTTGTTTGTTTGTTTGTTTGTGTCCCTTTGATGGGAACAAAATACAAGTAGCTCAGTGTATACGATCAAGATTTTGGAACTGCAGGTTATGAAAAGAACTTGAGACGAGTAAGAAAAATGAGAACTTTATTAGGATGCTATTGGAGGAAAGACCACGGTCATGGGGCAGGAGCATCATGACAAAATTGAGTAGTTTTCAGCCTTGATTATGCTCTTTTTGAGTGGCTGACTCCACTTTTTTATGGACCTTCTGGACTGTCTGTCTTTCCTTGTATCCTGGTTTGAATGAGACCACCTCCTGGGCCTGTCTTTTTACATCTGCATTCCGGCAAGCTCATTTCCCTGGTTTGGCTTCTATTTCTCATTCCTTCAGTACTTTGTTCCTATCAGGCCTCCTAAATGGTAAGGCTTTCCCCAAGAGGACATTAGGCAATTCACTAAATACCCTTTGAAAAATATGGAAAGTACAAAGAAGGTTAAGGGGAATAGAGGAGGTGAATTTGTTTTAACCACACTGCAAGCATCTAAAGCTTCTATAGAATTGTTCCAGCATAGCTCTCCTTAGCTACACAAGTAGAACAACACAAAGAACAAAGACAAATTGAGAAATCGGGATATAAAAGAAATAATATGCTTTGTAGAATTAATAATAATTCTTAATTTTCAATGTAAATAGTGCATTCCTTGAGAAAACACAGGCAGAATTAATACATCTAACATGAGACTGCATATATGTATATAGTAAATAGAACGGAGAAAGAAAAATGTTTAATGAGAAAAACTGCTTCAGTATGTGAATAGGTAACGTGGACATAATTGGGCTTAATATGTTGTTATTGTTAATTCTAGATAAGTACTTACAGTCTAAATAAGACGTATACCTTTCAAATCAAATTTGAAGAAAAATAAAAAGGAAAATTTGTATAAAATGTTACAGAAATATCTTCAATGAAATAAAGATGAAGAGAAATTCACAAAAAGTACACTTTGGGATTTAGTTTTTTGAGAATAATTTCCTGTATTTTCCCCATTATCTCAAAGAAATTTTAAACAAGCATTGAATAAGAAAATTATTTTAAGTCATAGATGGTCAAAATAAGAAGATAGATAATAGACAACAGGCAAAATAAAATTCATAGAATTGAAATTTGAAAGCAGAGAGAAGAAAAGAAAGAAGGGAAAATCTTTGATTTATTTTGTATAATTCTGTGTCGCCTTATAAGACAGACAGAAAAGGCTTAGTTCTCCACGTTCAACAGTCCTTACCCTTTCTTAAGTGTGGGAACTTATTTAAGTCAGAAAAGTTAGTGAGCATGTCTTCTTTTCTTTAAAATGTATATAAATCCTTTTTAGCACTGTTAGGTTTTTTTGTCAGCTTTAAGACCCAAGGGAACTTTTCTCAAAAACCTAGATGAAAAATTTCTTGAAATATAAAAATCAGGAATATAACACCCCCTTTCATCAAGCTTTACAAAATATTGGGAAGCATTAATGGCTTTACTTTCCAGACCTCCAGACACAAAGCTCTGAAAAATTAGTTACTCCTCTAGAAAAAAAATGAAAAAAAAGAAAGGAAGAAAGAAAAGAAAAGAAAAGAAAAGAAAAGAATGCAATTTTCAAATAGTGACTTTAATTTCCAAGTAATGTCCACACTCTTGTGATGAGTGGCTTAATGGTTTTCTCTTCTTGAACACTGTTATTTTTTGAGCTTGAGAAATTGTCTGTAGTTGCCTGTACGTTGAGCAATACATTTTTATTTAATATTTAGTCAATTAGGTAAAGTATTTTCTTTCTTACCACCTTCATGGAGAGAAGTTCTGGGCTGCAAGAAAAATTTTAGTTGTATTTTCCCATGAGTTCATTTGTATTCCCATGTCATAATGTAATCTTCTCACTTTTTCTGCAAATATTTACAATTCATTAATTGATCTATAATTGGTAAAGAAGGAATTTGTGTTGTGCACTTCGAAAACATCAAAAAGCTAACAGAACAGCAGGTATTAGTGAAGTTCTTCAAAAGCCAGAAGTAAAACTTTAAATAGGAAGATTGTGAAAAACAAATAAAAACTTGAGTTTTAGTATATTTATTTCCCCATCTTCTGGAATTTAGGAGAACAAGCTCTCTGTCAATCAGAGAAATCACTGTCTGAATTAAATTCCTGTTGACTTCCCTTATCTCTCAGCTGGTTCCTCTTCTCAGACAAGGATCTTTTTCTTCTTACTTTGGCACTGAGAAAGGATGATATAATTTGAACCACTAGGTGTATTTCCCTCAAAGAATCAATAACTAAATTTTAGCAGTTATTTATTCAAATGCTAACTGTAGTATTGGTAAGAACGTGACCTTCAAAAAGTAATATCCAAGATATCTAAATATGGAAGAAATGTGCTGACACTTAAGGCAATTGATTATTAGTATGCTTGTAAATCTCCAAAATCAAACTGAGGGCCAGTCTTCTGAAGATTTCCCCATGTTTTCCTTATATCCTAATAATTCCCATGCTTTAAAATCAGTGCTCTGGATCTGATAGAAATTCAGAAGGCTATAATCCAAAACACAAGACGTATATAGAACATAGAAATAAATATAGAATGTATAAAGAGAATATGAAAATAATACATGGAATAAAGAAATAAAATAGAGAATAGAGAAATTATATGGAATATAGAAGTTATGGAAGGTAAATTTCACTGTTCATCAAACTTGATACATATTTTATACGGACTTGTGAGTTCTTTATGTGTGGTTTTTAAAATTTATTTCTTATAGCTAACAGACCAAGAATACTTCATATTATTATACATTTTCAGAGCAAATATAGCACAGATTGATCAGAAAATCAGACATCTGCAAAAAGCCATAATACAGTTATCCCAAAATGTATATGTCCCAGTCTCTGATTTAATCATAAAGCCATTGTTTTGTTCCCAAGAAATTAGGACAATATAAAATTTCTTATGCAGAAATTCTGTGGGAAATGTGTGGCTGCATGGCCTATATGTGTAGTTTTATGAGTTTTCTAATTTCCAGAAAACTGAGATTAAATCCTAATCTTCAGAACTATTAAGTTGGCTCCTGAAGGGATGGAAATGTCATCTGTTAAAAGACCAATCAAAACCATCATTAAAAAATAATATGAAAAAAATCTATTTATCAAGAAGAGAGAAAAGAGGATGATTTTCCATATTTACCTGTTTCTATATTCACCACTAAGTTTCTCACTCATGTTTGTACCTTTTTTAAATTTTTTAAATTTATTTTTTTATTTTGCCAGTCCTACAGCTTGAACCCAGGGATTGGACTCTCTCCCTGAACCATTTTGCACTCAAGGCTAGGGGCTCTACCACTTGAGCCTCAGGCCTACTTCTGTTTTATTCTTATTTGTTTTTTGGAGATAAGAGTCTCATGGGCTTAATTGCCTGGGCTCACTTCTAATTCCAGTCCTCAGATCTCAAACTTCTTAAAGGCTAAGATAACAAGCTTGAGCCACCAGCACCAGGTGAAGAAAATTTAGGTGCAGGAAATTCTTCATTTTCTTTGTAAATGAAGAATGCAACAGTATTTTCATAAAACAGAACATCTATGAACACTGTTTCTATAGTGTATACCTATGATCGCTTACTTTCTTTTGAGCTATTTTCTCTTCTAAAGTATGTCCCACGGAATCTGGAATCCCTGAAAGTGTATTCCCTTTACAAAGCCTCCGAGGTCAATTCAAACAGTGTAACAGAATGTTCTTCTGGGTCCTGACAAAGATATTAAATTCTACATTACAGAAAATACCCCCAATTGATAAACTCATGACTTGGGAGAATATCAGCAAAACACATCTGAAGAACTAATTCCTTTCATTTCTTTCTTGCCTTTCTTTCTTCCTTTCTTTCTTTCATTCTTTCTGGTGGTAGTTGTTATTTGTTTGTCATTCTTTTCTTTTTGATCCAGGGTTTTCAAGAGCTGTTCTCAAGCTTGTGCTCTCAGTTCCAATAACAAAAGTACTGCAGCTTCTTTGGCTTATATCTCATCTCTTCATTTAACAGGGCCAAAAATACTCTAGCTAAGTTATGTTCAGATTTCCCTCAAATGTACGAATCAAGGTTCTGCAATTTTTTAGAGCATATATCCAATAATCTATACCAAATCTCACATCTGGCCATTTTCCTGTTAGCTCTCTGATTTTTTTTTCCCCCTATAAGTCCTGGGGCTTGAACTCTGAAACTCTGCGCCTGGCACTTCAGCTCAAGGCTACTGCCCTGTCTCTGGGCCTGGGCGTTGTCCCCAAGCTCGTCAACTCAAGGCTACTGCCATACATGTTGAGCTACAGCCCCACTTCCACTTTTTCTAATTGATAATTGATGTTAAGAGTCTCACGGTCTTTAGTCTGGCTTTGAACCTGATTCTCAGATCTCATCCTCCTGAGTAGCTGAGATTACAGGTATGAGCCAGAGTGCCCAGCTGACTTTTTAGATCAAATACAAAATCCTTTTTAAAATTCTTCCACTCCTAACATTAAAATTCAGCTCCATTAGCTATACGCCAAAGGGAAATATCTTACAGTCCTGCAAAGGAACTACTCTGTCCACACATCCACTCATATTGCATCCCTCATACTTTGCTTGAAAATGTGACAACGAAGTATGAGTAATAATTGGAAATAATGATAGCATATTATTCACATAGACATAGTTAAATTGAACTCATAAACATTATAGTTAGGAATTGTAGAACAAGTACACTCTTCTGAATGGTAACAGGCTAATATAACAAATTTGATTACTATTCAGAAATATTTATTCCCCTTCCCCTCTAATTTCCAAGAAGGATTATATTTTGTCTCAACATTGGTCTTATATTTGGTCATGATTTGTTTTAGTCAATTAGATGCTAGCAAATGACCTATGAGTAGGACATCAAATGTACTGTCCACTCTAATTCCTCTCTTTAACCATAAGAAGAGCATATGTCTACGGGAAATAAAAAAACAATGAGATAAAATGGAACTCTCATTCTATTTCCAGCTTAAAGCAAAGCCCAGCCTAATATAGATAGGATTGTCTGAATGTCACCTGATTTGTAGACACATAAGCAAAAAAAAATTGTTTTTGTTTTTGTTTTTGTTTTTTTTGCCAGTCGTGGGCTTGAGCTCAGGGCATGAGCACTGTCCTTGGACTTTCTCAAGGCTAAAGCTCTTCCCACTTGAGCCTCAGCACCACTTCTGGCTTTTTTTTTTCTATGTATGTGGTACAGAGGAATCAAACCCGGGTCTTCATGCATGCTAAGCAAGCACTCTACCACTAGGCCAAACTCCCAGCCCCAAAAATAGGTATTTTGCTAAGCATTTTTGACTAGCACTTGCAATCTAAAATATCCTTGTGGGCTGAGATGAGAATAATGATGTCAGGCTAGCCTGGGTAGAAACACCCTCAAGATTCTATCTTCCATGCACTAGCAAAATGCTGGACTAAAGGCATGGCATAAAAGATAGAACACCAGCATGAACAGGAAAGCCCAGTAAGTGTTTGAGGCCCCGGGCTGAAGCCCCAGTACAGCTACACATGTACACACACACACACACACACACACACACACACACACACACACACTGAGTGGCTCTGTCAATTTCAGTATTTTTGTTGAAATAAATGCCATTGAATTTTGCTCTGATTCCTTTGAACTCATTATGATGCGGATGAATGAAGGCAACCAAACTCTGAATAACCAATTCATATTCTTAATAGACTCTCAGAAATAAGACTATAGGACCGATTGGTCAAATGATTTTTGTGATGGAGACCATGCTTCTCTTTGAGTTAAATATTTTTATACCTTATCAGGTTTTGAAATGTAGGTGACAAAGGAAAGTATCTTAGCAGAGTTTGACATTTTTGTGACCTCTATAATTTGGTCAAAATTTTCTTTGATTTTAGCTTTATGACATCGCTGTCTGTTCCAATTTTTTTTTTGTGGGTCATGGGACTTGAACTCGGCCTGGGTGCTTTCTCTCAGCTCTTCAGGTGAAGGATCCTGTCCTACTCCTGGGCCTGGGCGTTGTCCCCAGCTCAAGGCTACCAGCCTATTCATTTCCTGTTTTCTAGAGGTTTACTGGAGATAAGAGTCTCAGTTTCTTTTCTATTCAGGCTGGCTTTTAACCTAGATCCTCAGATCTCTGCCTCCTGAGCAGCTAGGATTACAGGTGAGAGCCCCGGTACCTGGCTAAATTGTGTCACATCTTGACATAGGGCTTGAACTCAGGGCCTGAGCACTGACCTTGGGCTTTCTCAAGGCTAGAGTTCTTTCACTTGAGCCACAGCACCACTTTTGGCTTTCTGTATGTATGTAGTAACTGAGGAATCGAATCTGGGTCTTGTGCATGCTAGGCAAGCACTCTACCACTAGGCTGAAGCCCCAGCCTTGTTTACTACATTTTTAATACCAGTTGTTATCTCATAAGTCCATTCATTTATTCATATTTGTACATCTGTATTACTTCTGAATACTTTCTAGATATTATTGCAGTAGTTTTCTATAAAATCAACACATTTTCCTTTTCTAGATATATTATATCATTTTTGAATCATTATAATTGAAATCCTGGGCAAAAGCATTATAATTCTTGCTCTCTAAGAAAAGATGTTGTCCATTAGACACATCACAGCTTTTTTACAGCACCTCAGTACTGTAATTTGGGAGACATGTAACCATAAAATTACCAGTAAGAATGTAAAAAATTGCAAAAGAAAAAATTGCACAAATTAAACCACAAGATAGGTTTTTATAGGGAGAGAATTCAAAAATCAGGTGGATAAGTGTAAGGACTATTTTGTTCAACAATTTTGAATATGTACATTGATATAATTCAAGATTTTTTAAGCTTTCATTTGCAAATGAAGCTTAAGATGATCCAAGTACTGAGTTCTGGCTTTACTTATACATATGGTATATAACATACACATTATATACAATATATGTATATGTTAATCAATAAATCCAGATTCATCCATAATGGTTTGCTGCTTAATAGAGGAAACATACTTCAAATAAATATTGAAAAACACTATATCTGGATTATAATTATAATTTTGCATCCATAATTTTCATATTTATTTGTCTAGTTTCAAGATACATATTGTCCTTTGTATTTGGGCACCTTCAGTTTATGCCTCTAATCATACTGCTTAGTGGACTGAGATCTAGAGGCTTTCGATTCAAAGCCAGCCTAGGCAGAAAAATCTAATCAACTTCATCTCTATCTTTTTTTTTTTTTTTGCCAATCCAGGGCTTGAACTCAGGGCCTGAGCAATGTCCTCGGCTTTCTCGAGGCTAGAGCTCTACCATTTGAGCCTCAGCACCACTTCCGGCTTTTTTTTCTATTGTATTGTGGTACCGAGGAATCGAACCCAGGTCTTCGTGCATGCTAGGCAAAAACTCTACCACTAGGCCAAACTCCTGGCTCTCAACTCCATCTCTAAAATAACTGACAAATACCACATTGGAGATGTGGTTCAAGAGGAAGAACCTTTGTTACAAGAAGCACATTGACCCCAGCACAGGCCTAGGCCTTGAGTTTAAGCCCTGGTACTAGAAAAGTAATTCTGACCTCACATACTAAACTCTAGGAATATTTACAAATTTATTGGAAAAAACATAGGGAAAAATAGGAAGTTTCTCATGGGAACTGTGAACATAGAGGGGGGGAAAGCACAAAAATGGTGGGACAAAGGGTGAACTAATTCAGCAATGATACTCACTAGATACTATGTTGAAAATGAACTATGCAGCTTGGGGAAGATCAGAGGAGAAAAGGGGTGACAGTGTTCAAAAAGAATGTCCTCAGGCAGGAAGAGTGGCCTGGTGGTAGAGTGCTTGCCTAGCATTCATGAAGCCCTGGATTCAATTCCTTGGTACCACATGCACAAAAAAAGCTGGAAGTGGTGCTGTGGCTCAAGTGGCAGAGTGCTAGCCTTGTGGAAATCCCTAGGACAATGATCAGGCCCTAAGTTCAAGCTCCAGGACTGGCTAAAAGAAAGAAAGAGAGAAAGAAAGTAATGTACTTAATACTGAACATATATAAGGTAATCCCTCTGTACATTACCCTTACAATAAAAACATTCAAGTATGGAATGTCATTCTTGCTATATATTATTAAATAATTAATGTTTATAACTAGTACATTATTTTATATTAAAATATGTCTTATTTGTATTCATTAATATGCATTTCTGAAAATAGATACAAAAATACTATAAAATAATTTTATCCAAAGTGATAAACACTCTAAATAAATATGCACATTTTGTGTAAACTCAGAAAATGGCAAAAAAAAATCCAGATCAATTATTTACATGCCTTTATAAGGAGCCCTTTGTTCCAGTAAAAACAAAACAAAGTGGGTCCTGGGGGTTCATAATTGTACTCCAGTATTCCCAGGAGGCTGAATTCTGAGAATTTAGATACAAAGCCAGCCTGAACAGAAAAAGCCCATGAGATTCTTGTCTCCGACTAACCAGGAAAAAAGACAGAGGTGAAAGAGCACTAGACTCCAATAAAAAATGCCTAGCCAGACCTGAGGACCAATGGAATAGAACTGAAAACCCAGAAATAAACTCACAGACCTATGGCCACCTAATATTTGACAAGGAAGCCAAAAAAATAGGATGGTAGAAAGACAGCCTCTTCAACAAGTGGTGCTGGCAATTTGGTTAAGCACCTGCAGAAAACTAAAGTTGTATCCTTCTATAACACCCTACACCAGGATTAACTCCAATGGATCAAAGACCTTGATGTAAAGATAGATACGCTAAAAATTTAAGAAGGAATAGGAGATACACAAGGTCTCTTTGGCATAGCACAGGTCAAAACATTCTTAATAAAGACCCAGAAACACGACGAATTATAGAAAGTTTGGACAAATGGGACTGCATTAAACTGCAGAGCTTCTGTATAGCAAAGGACATAGCTAACAAGTTAAATAGAAAGCCCACAGGGTGGGTGAAGATCTTCACTAGTCATACAATAGACAAGGACCTCATATCTAACATACATTTACAGCTAAAATTAAATTGAATCTTGGGGCCGGGAGTTTGGCCTAGTGATTAAAGTGCTTGCCTAGCATGCATGAAGACCTGGGTTCGATTCCTCGGTACCACATATAGAAAAAAGCCGGAAGTGATGCTGAGGCTCAAGTGGTAGAGCTCTAGCCTTGAGAAAGTCCAAGGACAGTGCTCAGGCTCTGAGCTCAAGCCCAGGACTGGCAAAAAAAAAATTGAATCTCTTGCTGGGGCAGTACGTAGCTCATGCCTATAATCCTACCTACTCAGGAGACTGAGATCTGAGGATAAACTTTCAAAAACAGCCCCGACACAAAAGGACCTCCAATTAACCCCTAAAAACACAGAAATGGAGCTTGGCTCAAGGGTAGGGCAGTAGCCTTGTGCTGAAGGGCTGAGGGACAGCTCCCAGGCTGAGTTCAAGCCCCATGACCCACAAGCAAAAAAAAAAAAAAAAAAAAAAATCTCTCCAAAACTAATTTTCAAAGAAACAACAATCCCATTAAAAGGTGGGCTAAAGACTTAAAGAGACTTCTTTGAAGAGGAAATAAGAATGGCCTATAGACACATGAAATACTGGACATCTATGGCCATAAAAGAAATGCAAATATAAACAATGTTGAGATTCCACCTCGCTCCATTTAGAATAGCCATGATCAAGAAATCTAATAACAACAGATGCTGGCGCAGATGTAGCCAGGAGGGGATCATTACTACACTGTTGGTGGGAGTGTAAAGTCATTCAACCACTATAGAAAGCGGTATAGTTGTTCCTCAAAAGACTAAACATAGAGCTCCCCTGTGACCCAGCAATCCCACTCCTTGGCATTTACCCAAACATCCAGAAACAAGGACATACTGAAGACACTAGCACAATGATGTTCACTGCAGCACTATTTACCATAGTTAAGATATGGAACCAAGCCAGATGCCCCTCAGTTGATGAGTAGATCAACAAGATGTCGTATTTATACACAATGGAATTCTATGCTGCTGTCAGAAAGAATGACATTGCCCCCTTTGTGAGGAAATGGAAAGAGTTGGAAAAAAATCATATTAAGTAAGCCAGACCCAAAGGAACATAGGCTCAATGTTTTCCCTCATTTGTTATAATTAGTACACATCTAGGACTCACCTAGCAGAGGATTATAAGACCTCAAAACCTAAGGTACATAAGGTCATACAGGATGAGACTAAATGAACGGATCTCTAGGATATGCAAACAAGATCTTTATCTTGTGTGATTGTTCTTAATGTACCATGTTATTTCTCTCCTCTTCTGATGCCCTTTGGTTAATCTCATGTTGTTATGCATCTCACTTAATTACCTGGTATATTGTACGTACTTTTTTTGTTTATTTGAAATAGGAAAGGGAAGGGGGGAAAACAAGATGAGGGGAGGGGTTGGAGGGAGGAAATGGGGACAAAGCATAAGAAGGGGTATCAGTGTGTGAGAAGCAATGCACTGTAACTCCTCTACACATTACCCAGACAATAAAAAAGTAAAAAAATAAATAACATAAATAAAAAAATACAAAATGCCTAGCCAGAGCACTAAGTCCTGTGTTTGAGCCCCAGTACTTGCTCACATAAATGCACACAAAACATACAGACACAAAATCACACACACACACACACACACACACACACACACCGTGATAGTAACCTATTTTACCTTGATTGTTTATTCATAATTTGTATCTGTACAACTAATAAATTAGTAACATAGACTCTTTCTAGAAAGCTTTAAGGAGGGATAATTCGTATCATGTAAATATCACATGACTCATATGTAGCACATTTGTCTTTTCTACACACACACACACACACACACACACCCTTCTAGATTAAGCCATACCAGCAAAGAAAATATTGCTGTGATGATAGTGCTAAGTCTCTACTAATCATTCTACCCAGTTACCAAAACAAAGCAAAGGAACTCCAGTTACCACTAGAATATGACACTGCTCATAATAAATATTGCATTAATTACTCCTTTGGCCCTAGATATGGCTGGGTGATCAAAACTTCTTAGTGGCCCTCTTGGAAGATTATAACAGTAGCTGTTGCATCAAAGAACATCCTCTCTTGTTTCAGATGAGAATAAGATACTGTCCCCTCATTTAGGCTTTTTTTGTGTGGGTCATGGGGCTTGAACTCCGCCTGGGCTCTGTCCCTGAGCTCTTCAGCACAAGGCTACTACCCTTCTCTTAAGCCAAGCCCCACTTGCAGTTTTCTAGAAGTTAATTGGATATAAGAGTCTCAGGTCCTTTTGTGCAGGGGCTGGCTTTGAACCTTGATCCTCAGATCTCAGCCTCCTGCATAGCTAGGATTACAGGCGTGAATAGTCTCCATTTAGCTACATTGATATGACAGGACATTAAACATAAATTTACAGTCACTCCACAGGGTTTTCTTAATAATACTCACTTAATATATCTTATGGAAGAAGATCTCCCAGAGGGCTTTGAATTGCCTAATAGACAAGTGGAAGAATTTATACTTTGTTATTCATATGCAATGTGCTGTTTTCCTTTTGGGAGGAAGTACTGTGACAATCCTAGCCCTATTTAGTTTTAGTTGTTACTTGCTTATTTTATGTTTTTTTTTGGGGGGGGTTGGGTGGGTGAAGTTTTATTTATTTATTTTTCTGGTAAAGTTTTGTGTTTTTTACTTTGGACCCTGTTACTCTCTGCCTCTGGTATAACTGGGATGTCAGTTAAGTGTTCCCCTTCCAGACAGTCATGAAACAGTGAGGTTTTATCAGTGGTATTTGGTTAAGGATTGTCATATGCATCCCACTTTTTTTCCCCAGATGAGGAAAAATTATTCTTTTAATTGTTATTTTGTGTATTTATGCATTTGAAAGCAGGCAAATGTATCCCAGGAGATGAATATAGCTAGCTGCTATTTTCTTCTTGTTGTTGCTTTTTGTTAGTAAAGGTTTATTGAAATCCATCTGTGCTCACTCACTTTCATCTCGGGTCGTTTTCATTCCTCACTGGTATTTGAATGGCTGGAGCAGGGGCCGTAGGAACATCAAACCTAAAAATATCATAACCTAATCAAAGAAAGTTTACTTATGCCAAATGTGCATCACCTTTCATACTGAGCTTGCTAAGATGAAATGAATTGTTTTGGACTAATGAAAACTATATTAGGAAAAGACTACACATTACATAGACCCAACAAAGCCTCGGGTGGAGACTATAACTTAATAGGACTTGTTTTTCTTCCAGAAGCAATGGACTAGAATATGCTGTATGAAGAGTGGGGTTTTAGTATAATAGAGTATACTGTATTCTCTCTGTGTTTTACCTAAAAACAGTAGCAATATATAATATGTAGACCTTTACCTTGCATCTTATTGGTTTCCTGGAAACCTATAGTTACTTTTAGCTTTCAAAAATTCATTTGTGTCTTATCATGCTACAAATGTATTTCTCTCAAGACAAATAATATTTGTTGATATTGATATGGCTTCTCAAAAAGTTGGCCATTATCTCATGCAAGCAATTAATCATGCAGATGATAAAGTTTTTGACTTCCAAGTTAAAGGATAAGTTTATGATTTTTTGGTAGACTTAGAAATTAAAATGTTACAGGATATGCACTAATTTTTAATTTATTGAACCACTGAATCATATGTCTCCAGGTTGAGGTAGAATGAAAGAAAGCTTATGGCTGGGGTTAGAGGAGGGCTTGTCTACTACTAGTATCATTTTTCTAAACACCTGTCTTATTTTATTCATTTACTTCTCGTATTTGAGTAGCCAATAAATCAAGAAAGGAAAAACAAAATCTTATTTTTATAAAGTCTAAAAAATTCTTTGAACATAAAAATAAGGTTACTAAAATGTTTCTTACCTAGAACCTTCTCACAATACATTTAAAGTACATGTAATCATTATTCATTACTTAGATAATAGAACTATGCTCAGCTGGATGCCAGAAGCTTATAATCCTAGCAACTCAATAAGCTGAGATCTGAAAACCACAGTGCAAACTCAGCCCATGCAGAAAACTCTGGGTCACTTTTATCACCCTTAAACTACAAAAAAAAGCCAAAACAGAAGCTGTGGCTCAAGTGGTAGAGAAAAAGAAGCTCAAAGAATATGCCAGGTCCTTAGTTCAAGCCCCAATACTAGCACCAAAAAGGGATATTTTAATAATAATAATAATAATAATAATAATAATCTGTTAAATTCAAGAGGTATTGTATCATGATATATATTCACTCAATATAGAGTTTTATCATGACTGAAATAGTTCCTCAGACATACAGGTAGAAGTTTGATGATATTGCAGGTATTCGGTTCTTTGAAGCTATAAATTCCCAGAAAACATGTCATTATTTCAAGATTATTTCAAACTTAGGAAAACACAAGAGAAAAGAGAGAAAGCATTAATGTTTCCTCTTTCTGAGGGAAAATATCCAGAAAAGTAAAGCTGGACAGCAGCAACAGTGATGGAAGAAAGAGCTCCAAACTAATAAAATTTCCTTAGTTCTCAACAAGAGATGTCCACGAAAAGAGAACACGATGTTTAGAAAAATCAGTAAGTCAAGCACTGACTGATTATCACATTGTAGAAATGCTGAAGGTTTAATCTCTGCCTCTTTTATAATCATGCTAATCACAACTCATGATGAACAAAAGCACCATCTTCTCTCATCACAAAATCCACTAAAACCCTTGAATCAGGGCACAACTTATTTTGACATGATTTTATGTCTCCCTGTGTGCTACAGAGGTAATTCACAAATGCAAGCTTTTGAAAAAGATTATAGGTAATTTTATGAACATCAGGATCCTTACTCAGGTTGCTTTTGCCAAAGCCAACTAAATTAACTGACATCTATTGTCCAGATTTCAATTTCTCCAACAGTTTCATTTTATCAGTCTGAACAAACTATAACAAGCTCCTCCTCAATTATATTAAGATTTCAAAGTGTTACTAATTGACTAGGGAACAGAATATGAAATTCTGACAGGAATATCCTCACCCTTGATTCAATCAGTGCACAGATGGTCGAGGTGATACACAATCTTTGGGGCTTTCAGATTGATTTCTTCTTAATTTGAACACAGATAACAGTGCTTGCATGTTTCATCTCTGATTTAAAATGCCCAATGTTAACTCCTATTGTAACTTCAGCTTTTAACTCATTCACTCACCCTTTACTGCAATTTAGATTGCTATGTGCACTTGTCATTGTGGTACAAGTTGAAGACATGGAATGATTATAATCTGTCAGAGGACAAGAACTCTGAGATCACATCGCATTACTACTTGCTGCCCTACTCTGATACCAATCAAATTCGGAAAATAATTTATGGTTTTGATACTTAGCCATGGGGCAAAGATCTAGAGACAATCTAATAATTTTAGGAATCTCATCATGTCCAAGACTCTCTTCAACAGGAAGTAATCTGTGGTATTGATCCTGCAATTGACATGAGACACGATTCTAGGTCAGAGTATGCATTTAAAATCAATAAGGTCTGAAGACATGTGAAAGGGTATCAATGTATGTGAATTAATGCACCTTCTATTGGGCAAATATCATGTAACCCTTTTACTAATTACAATAAAAATATATATATAAAAAAATCAATAAGGTCTGGAAATTCGTTTGAAAACTTTTATCAGGAATATTAGATCATTTTGAAAGAATTTTGCAGTGATTTAGGAGAATTGTTCTTACCTCATGTTGTTACTGTATCTGACTTTGGTACCTGGCATATTGTATCTATTATTATTTGTTAATTTGAAATAGAGAAGGGAAAGGGAAAATCAAGATGACTGGGAGGGGTGGAGGGAGAGAAATTGGGAGAAAAACATGGGAAGAGGTATCAATATTCAAGAAGTAATGCACCCACTACCTGTCAATAAAATGCAATTATTAAAGTGAAAAAATAAGATAGCATTTAAGTCACCGTTTTATTCAGTTTCCTTTCCTTTGTCCAAACTATTCCTTTCCAAAAAAGATATTTTATGAGCACACGTTAATTGTATAAGGGTGATCTTTTCACACACGTATAAAAACTCACCCCCTTTATCATGCTCCCTTATACTTTTTCCTGCTTATGAAACCATTTCAACAGGTTTTATTGTTCTATTTTCATGTATAAAAATAAGCTTATATCATATTCATCCTCATTTGCCTTTTCTCTATGCTCCTCCCTTCCCTTTCCACTGATGCTTGCTTCCAAACAACACCTGTTTGAGTTCCCTGACAGTCTTTTTATCTGGCGTGTATTATATCAAGTGGTTTAGCAGAGTAATTTTATATGACCATATTATATTTTTATCAAAATAGCTCACTTTATTGTGCTCTTTTTGTTCACTTGCCAAACCTCTATTGATCAACAGAGTTCTGTAGGGTTCTTTCTTTTTTTTTACATCATCTTCAAATTGGGATGCAGTGTTTTAGGTATTATACATCTCCACCATTCTTTACCTATTTTTCATCATCACTTCTTCCTCCCCCTAAAATGGCCAGATTTAAAATCTATCTATTTATTGGTCTATCTATCTATCTACTGTCTATATTTGCTTGCATATATCTGTAGATATAAATATTAATACATACATATAGAGAGAAATACAATCACAATCAACTTCTTGAGCTTTTATCCATTTTACTGACAATGGCAACTTCATTTCTCTATGATTGTTTAATACTCCATGACATACCTGTACCATGCTTTCTTTATCCATTTCTCCCTTACTGGGACCTCCGTGAACTGCACACTGTGAAGAGTTCTGCAGTAATTCTGGGTGTGCAGGTATATTCATTGTACATTGATTTATACTTCTTCAAAAACATGTCAGAGTAGCCTGGTTTGATATGGTAGATCTACTTTTAGAATGTTTTCAGGAAACTCCGTCGTGATTTCTACAGCTAGCTGTTGTAGTAGATCACACTCTCACCAGGAAAGTTTTATGTTTACTTCATGATTGCCGTTCTGACTTGAGGAGACTGAGTTCCAGTAAAGGTTTGAAGAGAATTTCTTTTATAGCTATGGGTATTAAATACTTCTTCATCTATCGGTTATTTGTACGTGCTTTTAGAAAAATAAATCCTTTCTGTTCATTTTGTTATTACACTGCTTAATTGAATGGTGTGTTCTCTGGCTCTTTATTTTTTAAGCTCTTCATATATTCTGAATTTTAATCCTTAATCTCTGGGATAGCTCATGAAGATTTTGTTTGATTTCAGGGTTTTCTCTTGTTCTGCTAAATATTTTTATTGCTGTGAAGAAACTTTATAATTCCATGCAGAAACTATCGCGACTACCTATAACTTACAGAATTTTTCCCCATGTAGTTGTAAATTTTTAGGTCTTACATTGAGATCTTTGATCCATTTGGAATTAATTTCTGTATAGAAGAAGAGACTGGATTGCACATTTCAATCTCCTGTATATATATATATATATATATATATATATATATATGTGTGTGTGTGTGTGTGTGTGTGTGTGTGTGTGTGTATACACACACACACAGATTTGTCCATACCATTTATTGAAGAGGCTTCTTTAGATTCCAGAGTAAAAACTGATAACCTTTTTCCAAGGTTAGATACCTGCAGCCATGTGGTTTATTTCTTCTATTATGTCTCATTGGTCGTAGGGTTTGTTTTTGTGTTAGGACTATTCTGATTTTGTTACTATGGATCTGTACTGTAATTTAAAGTCTTGTGTGATACCTCTAGTGGTGTTTTACTTTCTCAGGATTTCATTTCTATTCAGAGTTTTTTGGAATGATTTTTCTGTCTCTGTAAAGAATCATACTAGACTTTAATGGGTCTATAATGACTTTGTAGATTCTTTTGATAGGACAGTCATTTTTATTATACTATTTTTTCCAATCCCTGAACATAGGACTATTTTCCATCTTATTCATTTTTTCTCAAGGTTTTATAGTTTTAATTATACAAATATTTTATACAGTTGATTAAGGTAATACCTGGGTTTTATATTGTTTTTGAGGCTACGGTGAATGGAATTCATTTCTTGACTTATTCCTTACTCTGCTCCTCATTGGTTAATAGGATTGATACTGGATTTTGAATATTGATTGTCTATCCTTCTACATTTCTAAAAGCATTTATTAGATTCAGAAAAATTTTGGTAGAATCTTTAGGGTTTTTGAATATAGAATCATATCATTTAAAAGTGGTATGATTTGAATTCATCTTCTTATTTGAATCCCTTTTATTTCACTTATTGTACTGGTTACAAATTTTATTTCTATATTGTGAAAGGGAGATTGAATACTGTTGTCTCATTCTTGGATTTCAAGCAAATGATTTCCACTTGCCAGATTTAGTACAATATTGGCCATAGGTTTAATACAGATAGCGATAGCTATTTACATGCCTTCTTTTCCTAGTTTTCTTCAGAGCACTCAGGATAAATTTAGGTTGAAATTTGGTCAAAGTTTTTTTCTGTATTAATTGATATGATAATTGTTTTATACTGTATTATATTTATCTGTTTATATACCTGGTTTCCTGTAAAAGAACTCTATTTTCTTGATATCACTAATAGTATTTGTACTCAAGCTCTCTCACTTTCTTGACTGGTATTGTAACATGTGAGAAATACCTCCCACACCTATTTTTTCATTCATGTTTTCTTAACTTTATTTCCAGAATTGTTCATTTTTATTTTTTAAATTTGATTTTTTGTCAGGGTGATGTATAGAGGGGTTACATTGTTACTCTGCCCCATGTTATTATCCCACTTTCCCTCCTCCCATCCCCTCCCAAGTTATAAAGTTCACTTCCAACATATTGTCTTGTAAATATCATTATTACATTGGTTCATCCTTTGTCCTCTGTCTCATCATCTTGTTTTCCTCTTCCCTTCCCTAATTCAAATAAGCAAAAACGTGTATATACAATACACTAGGTATCAAAGTCAAATACAGTAACAATGGAATAAACCATAAGATCACAACAGCTCAACTGCTAAGTGGAACTAAAATCTCAGGAACTGTTATTTCTTGGCTGGCCCCTAACCACTCTCCTTGGTTATTCTTAGATTTCAGCCTCCTGAGTTTCCAGCTGTGAGCCACCAGTGTCCACAACATTGTGAATTTCTGATAAGAATGTAAAGTCCTCACCTTTGTTTTTGAATGTTGACCTCACATTTTACATGCTAAAAAATGAATCCCTACCATGCTTAAAGATGTTTTTTGGAAGAAAACCTAATACAATTTCCAACAAAAATAAATACACTTTATGAACAGAAAAGCAGTTTTGTTTGCTTTATTTTTCAATAATTAGGTACTATAATGTTTGCTGTGCTCAAATATAATTGAAAACTACTCAGGGATGACAATAATAATTAATATTGGCATGTTCAAGGTTCTTCATGATTTTATAATGAAGTTGCATGGGGTTTAGAAGTAAATTTGAATGTAATGACTTTCAGAATTAAGGACGTTTTCTTCTCTTAAGTAAAGGGAGGCTTCCATATTTGTAGATGAGCAAATCTGCTTCGGTAGGTATACTAAATGAAATACCATCTTCATTTCTTAATTTAAATTTAGAAAGCCTTTACAATGATCACATTTTTTAAAAAACATACACTCCTGGATGAAAGTTTTAGTCTTCTCTGACTTGCATTTCACTTTCATAAGTGTGGTCGTTACACATCCCCCTTCAGCCAAGTCAGACTCCATATCAATCTTAGTCTTGGGTGACATCCTCTCAATTTGACTCATCACCCCTTACCTCCTCATGTCTGTTCTCTGTGTTCTGATCCCACAGATTCCCAGATTGCTAGAAAGTGCACTTAAAACAAAGGTATAAATACGCAACTTTATGAATTAGGCAACTAGTAGTGGCAATATAAAATCACTCGCCAGAATTTATTTGTAGAAGCTTGCTTGTTGCTAATCAATAAGTGGTTTGAGGACCTTGGGTTTGTTAAGATCAGCAGAACATTTAAAAGATTTGGAAAGAACTGTGTAAAAGGCCACTTGAGTCTTCTCCAAGAATTGCTGTTTATAATTCAGATCACATATTTTTCCATTCTCAGAAGGGAAAATAACATTTTATAATCCCTAAAGTTTAAAAATATCTTCAGCTGGGTGATGTGGCTCATGCCTGTATCTTAGCTATTCAGGAGACTGAGATCTGAGGATAGAAGTTCAAAGCCAGCCCAGGGACTAAAGTCCATGAGACTCTTAACCTTTAGGAAACCAGAAGTGGTGCTGTAGCTTACGTGTTAAGATAGTAGCCTGCCACTGAGCTGAAGAGCTCAGGGAAGTGCCCAGGCCCAGAGTTCAAGTCCCATGAGGGACAAAAAAATATTCTTTCCTTTGGGTGGGGAGTTTGGCCTAGTGGTAGAGTGCTTGCCTAGCATACACAAAGACCTGGGTTTGGTTCCTTGGTACCACATACATAGAAAAAAGCCGGAAGTGGTGCTGAGGTTCAGGTGGTAGAGCTCTAGCCTTGAGAAAGTCCAAGGACAGTGCTCAGGCCCTGAGCCCAAGCCCAGGACTGGCAAAAAAAATCTTTCAGGTAGTATGCTTCATGTTTTTCTGATTTTTTTTTAAAAAAGATAACATTTCAAATACCTATCAGACCTCAGATTTAGCAATAAAGCTTCTTAAGCAACAGACTTTAAATCACCAAGTGGTTCTTTATATGATGACTGTATAATTAATAAGCGACCTGTGCCAGTTGGATTTCATTGTCAGGTTCCAAAAAAGGGAAAGGCTTATCGCATGTCAATTTGTATTAATGTCAATGCTTTTCTTTAATTTTCTATGTATTCTTTTAACAGATGGACTAGATCCTGAAGTGAAATGTCTTCCAGATGAGTTTCTTTTCTATGGCAGATACTTTGAGCAAATTATTTTTCTAATTCTGTTAAATAATAGTGAATACTTTTAAATATAACAATGCAAGTTACAGGGCCAGATTTGTAAGTCTAGTTTGTTGGCTTGACCCTATGAATGTACCATATCGGTTGTCCTCAAATGATTTACATAAAGTAAGTTACAGCTAGTGAAAGGAAGTAAAATGGCACAATTTGGAGGGTAGAGGCCATATGAAAAAGGTGTTCATTGATAAGAGGAGGCAAGGAGAAATGGATATCCAAGGAATAACGGTAAAAGTTGTTTGGACCTCAGTGCATGGGGAGAGAATAAAGGAGAGAGGGAGATTGAGGAGAGAGAGAGAAAGAGAGAGAGGGGGGGGGAGACAGAGAGAGAGACAGAGAGAGATACAGAGAGAGGGAGAGACAGAGAGAGAGAGACAGAGAGAGACAGAGAGAGAGTCAGAGACAGAGACAGAGAGACACAGAGAGAGAGAGACACAGAGAGAGACAGAGGAGAAAGAAGATGAGAGAGATGGAGAGAGAGCAAAGGAGCAGGGGAGGGAGAGAAAGGGAGAGTATAAAAAGAGAAAAAAGAGAAGAGGAAAAGAAAGAATTCATAAGAAGGAAATCAAAGAAGATCACAAAAGACCAAGAAATTGAGCCAAGGTGAGGCGAAAAATGGACATGGACAATTTAAAGCAAGTCTCTCTAGGAAATAATGAATGGATAGGAAAGTATTTTCCCATGTCAATAAAGCTTTGTAAGTTAAACTACTCAGTGTAGAACTCTATAGAGGAAATTGAAGAATTCAGATAGACATTCATCAGAAGGGCAAAGTCTTACTGAGTTGAGGAACACCAGCCCTAGAAGAGTAGTCACAGGCAGTATTTTCCTGCAAAAAAAAAAAGTAGCCACTCAAGAATAGAAGTAAACATAGGCATCAGTGAATCGTGCTACTCAGTAGGTTGAGATGTGAGGTTAGTTCAAAGCCAGCCTGTGCAGGAACATCCATGAAAGTCTTCTCTTCAAAAAATAATAAATAAAATATAAATAAATAAATGGCCAAAAGAGGAGCTGTGTTACAAGTGGTAAAAAACCATCCTTGAGCCAACAAGATCAGGCACAGCATCTATACCCTAGGCTACACACACACACACACACACACACACAGAACAGAATTATATTCAGAATATTATAGTCAACTTTCTGATAGGTTTTGATAAAAAAAACCAAAATGAGTGCTCAAAATTATAAACAATTATAAATGTGTTTTTTGCATGGTCTTTCTTTTTTAAAAAATGAAAACTGCAGCAGCAGTTTGGAACGTAACTAATGCAAATATTTAAGTTTCAACCCATACCTACCGAACCCATACCTACACTCTGAGGAAGGAACACACTGTACAGTTCTTCAGATGATGCCAATGCAGACTAATTTACCCCTAGAATTTCCTTGTATTTCCTCTGAATTAATATGAATCTGGGAAAAAAACGTTTTTGGCAGCTACAGAGGATGGTAGCTTTGAAATAAAATGTCAGTGAAACCCTATTTCAAAGAAAAAGGTTCATAAAGTTTGTGTGCAGCTTAGTTGTATTCATTAATGTAGTTTTATTTATATCTATTGATGATTAGTGATGGTAACTGTTTAGTTTTGGAAACTTAATAATATTCTTTAGAATTGTATTAAGCCCAGACTGGCCATAAAGTCACAATTCTCTTGTTTCTGTCTCCCAAGTCTTGGGATTTGAGGTATACAGTAGAACACCTGTCTCTTATTTCTTCTTTTATGTTTTTCTTAATTTAGAAAATTATCTACTAAAGCTCCTCTTTAAAATAAAATGCAATTATTTTAAGCAATCTGAAAGTGATTAGTATGTTGAGTGTTAAAACTAAATATAGACATACTCATGAAACCTAATCTTATACACTTACTAATTCTGCATGCCCTTAAAGGTTTAAATTAGATTTCCTTAATACATATAGGCACCATAAAATCATGGTAGCTTGGCTATTAACCACTCACTCAAGCTAATTGCTGCAGAGCAGAAAGATAGCTCTTAGAAATAAACATGTAATTTTAGACTATCCCACAAATTAACACTGCATCCATTAGAGTCATGAGATGTTTTACTATAGTTTTAAAGATGAACAGTTATACTTGGGGAATGATTACAGATTATGTGTGATCAGACATGGCTGCAATGTGAAAGCTGAAGTAAAAACAATATAATCAGATTCAGCTTTGAGGCTTTAGAACACTTATCAAGTTATATCAGGTGCATACATTTAGTGTTTTGAAGCCCATTCACAGAAAATAGTGGTAACATGTCTTTTCTGTGTACCAGTCAGGAGATAATTCAGCTGGAAGCTTTTCATATTCTCCATCTTCATCTTTCTTTCTCAGTGAGTTTTGTCCTAAGCAATGTATAATTTTACACCTAAACCTATTACAGAGTTCCCTTTGCATAAAATGGCACTTTCATAATTTATCTACTGTGATAAAACCAAATACAAAGCTATTCATTTAAATAAATTTTCCAAAAATTAGATGTTCCAGTAACTCTGAGTATTTCATAGAATATAGTTAATTTTCCTACTTTCTATATACAGTTAACAAATCTCATAAAGTCTGGTGGCTTTATAAAGATACTTATTTTAATAAGCCCACAGCCCAAAGTATTTCATTTCCTAGCATGCCTCCAAATTCCTATTTGATGCAGTACATCTATAGCTGGTTCACATAAAAATTAGCAAAATCAAGCATAAGAAAAATTATATGCATCACTGTAATTACCTTGAATCTTTTTTTTTGGGAGGGTATGGGTCTTGAACTTGTCACTGAGCTCTTCAGCTGAAGGCTACCATCTCACCCCTGGGCCTGAGCTCTTCAGGATACTGCCCTACCCTTGAGCCAAGCCCACTTCCCATTTTCTAGAGGTTAATTGGAGATAAGAGTTTCAGATCCTTTTGTGCCTGGGCTGGCTTTGAACCTTGTTCCTCAGATCTCAGCCTCCAGAGTAGCTAAGTTTATAGGCGTGAGCCACCGCACCCAGCTTACCTTGAATCTTATATGCTGACACTGTCTTAGATTATTAACAAAGCGGTAGTTTACATCATCAGCAATGTAAAAAAATAGAAACATATAAGCAATGATGGATCAGTACATCCTATTAGAATTTTTTCATTAGGCTTTTTCACATCCGATATCATAGTGTATGAATATCAAGAACTTGTCATAATGTGGACAAAAAGAACTTGAAATTTTTAGACCAAAGGATTACTCAACAATAATAATATGTACATATGGTAATTCATCAGAAAATAATTAAGGTGTCAGTGATTGCAAAGCAAAACAGGGACCCACTACCTCTTTGTCTCTTTAGAAAATCATTGTCCTCTTGTGAGTTGGTCATTTTGAGAGCACGCTAAAATTCATTTATTATACTCTGATAGACCAAATGGAAAAAGTGATCTGTGTGATTCTACACATGACACAGTGTCAGGTAATGCCGCTTAGTTTCTCTGGAACACATTAACTGATGGATTGCATTTTCAATCAATTTAGAGCCTCAAATGGGTCAGAGTAATGAAGCAACTCTTCAAAATCATGTCACAAAAGGTTTTTGTTAGTCTCTTGCTAGTGTAGCATGAGGGAATTTTACATAGTATAGTATGTATGAGACGTGAAAATAATTCCAGATGGCTGAACTTGTATTTTTCTCTCACTGGGGAACCCTTGGCTTCATAGATTAAATAAAGCTAAAATAAAACTAAGAACCCATTCTTTTGATTGCCAGCAGAAAGCAAATTAAAAGTGGTTTCCTTTTTAAATTATGCTCAATTGTCCTGTCCACAGGGACTGAGACTTGAAAATACAAAAGAGAGCGTTTAGTTCTTGCTGGAAGAATAATAATTGGTACATTCTCCTAGAAAATATGAAACATTAAGCTGTGCTTGTATAAAATCATTTACCTGTCCATGAAGTTTTCAGTATCTAAACTATGTTGAAAAAAATTATCATAACACCCCAGTGGCCTAATGCTCTGAATTCCACATTCAAAAAGAATAGACAATTGGAAGCATGCATTGCACGTGCTGGCTGGCTTTGTTAGCTTTTCTTAGTTCCTAGTGTAGAGACAGCAGATAAGGCCATGAGTCTTGATAACCAGGCAATCTTTCCAGCTTCTCATTCCATTTTCTACCCAGAAATACTTCAAACAAAGAATTTAAAGTTAGATTTGTGACTTTAAAATAATAAAGTATTCTACAATTAAAAAATCACAAACAAGATCATCAATTTTTTTTCTTCTTACACTCTATGAATTATTCTGGATTTTTAAATTACTGTTATTTGTCTTGAAAAGCAGCATGTAGACAGTTACAAGATTATTGACATGATAGCAGGAAATACAAGGAATGCTTATTTTTCAAATATATTGAAAAAATCTATTGAAGCCATCATACGTAAGTACTATATAGTTTATGTAATAAAAGTAATATTTAGACAGTGGCTTATGCCTATAATTCTAGCAACTTTGGAGGCTGAAATTTGTTAATTGTGGTTCAGAGTCAGCCAGTGCAAGCAAATCTGAGAGTCTATCCTATTTCAAATAAACAAATAGACATATATGCAATATATCAAATAACAAGGTAAGATGTTATAAAAATATGAGATAACCAAGGGACAACAAAAGAGGTGCATTAAGAGCAACAATCATACATTATTTGGCTCTTTCTTTCTTTCTTTCTTTCTTTCTTTTTTTTTCTTTCTTTCTTTCCTTCTTTTTTTTGTCAGTTGTGGGTCTCACACTCTGGGCCTGGGCACTGTCCCTGAGCTCTTCAGCTCACCTACCACCCTATCCTGGAGCCACAACACCATTTTCTGGTGGTTAATTGGAGATAAGTGTCTCATGGACTTTAGTGCCCGGGCTGGCTTTGAACCTGATCCTCAGATCTCAGCTTCCTTGAGTAGCTAGGATTACAGAAGTGAGCCACTGTGCTGGCTACAAGTAATGTTTTAATCTATGAGGTTTTATTTTTTTCATTTACGAAACAATTGGTATTCCATATTTAAGTTGTAATTGTTGACACTGAAGAAGGAATACAACGTTCTGACTTAAGTTTATGTGAATCCACTAATAGATTGAGCAAATAAATACATATTCTACTGTCAAGTAATAAAAAAGCAAGAAAATAAATCAAAAGAAAGTGATATAGAGCCCAATAAAGAGACATATTAAGTAGGATGATTTTCTTCTAGGAGATGACTTCCAAAGGCAGAACTGAATGCTAAGATGGTATAAATCATGAACAAAAAATATGGAAGAAAAATTTGAGGCAGGAGAGATAGCAGATGCAGCCTTCAAAGTAAGAACAAATTCTGAAAATTGAAAAAAAATTCTGTTAAGGAAGCATAAAGGACAGTGAACAGACTGCATAACAAGAACTAAAATGAAATTTAGAGCTTTAAACCACACTTATGGAGTTAGATTTGAATTTAGACTACTAATTAGAATGTGAGGCCAGTGACAGTTATGAAGTAAGGATAATTGTGATTTCATCAAGATTTTTACAAAATGTTTTTATCTACTTTGTGAAAATCATAAGCCACATAATGAATGATTGTTGTTCTTAAGGTACTATGTTATTTATCATCTCTTTTGCTGTCCCTTGGTTATCTCATATTGTTACAGTATCTCACTTTGTTATCTGATATATCGGATATATTTGTATTTGGTTATTTGAAATTGGATAGGGAAGGGGAGAAAACAAGATGAGGGGTAGGGATAGGGGGAAGGGAAATGGGGACCAAGACATGTGAAAGGGTATCAATGTATGGGAATTAATGCACCACCTATCTGGCAAATATCATGTAACCCTTCTATTAATTACAATAAAAATATATGAAAAAAATAGATTGGGGATTCATAAAAAATGGTTGTAAAGAATTCAAGATTCTACACTTGCCTAGACCATTCTGCTCTATTGAAGCAATCCTTACTAGTGAAAATGCAAATGTGGATTACATTCAGGAATGGAATCCAGTAAATGAATCATGCTACATTTTCTTTAAAAATATTCCCATGGTTTTCCACATTAACACAGCATATAACATAATACAGCATCTTAAATATAATCGTATCTCTACTATTACTCTATTACCCTTTCTCTTTTACCTCTCTTACACCTACAAATATACACACATTATTTCCATAGTTCTATTTAAGGGTTTTACTTTTTTATACTGTAGAGATCAGCAGTGGGTGGAATTGAGTTATTATGATATTACCTGATTTCAAATTGTTTGCTAAAAAAATGCACATGTTCATAAAGTTTTCAGAGGTCTCCTCAAACTGCCCATGTGTCATTGAGAAAAAGGTCAAATAAATCTGAAATTAAACCCTTGCTATAAATGATTGTCATAATTAATTTCTGTCATTACTTTAATTTAAATAGCTGGTAAATATGAGAATGCAATAAATGCTTCCAGAAATTCATGAAGTAAAATCTAGCAAGAATGACCCTCAGCTGATGAGTGGATTAACAAGATGTGGTATTCATACACAATGGAATTCTATGCTGCTGTCAGAAAACAACATTGCCCCATTTGTAAGAAAATGGAAAGACAGAAAAAAATCATATTAAGTGAAGTAAGCCAGCCTCAAAGGAACATGGCTCAATGGTTTCCCTCATTTGCCATAATCCATAGAAACCTTGTGGTCTCCTAGGAGAGATTTACAATAGAGCAAAACCTAGATACATAAGGACATATAGTATGAGGCTAAATGAAAGGACCTCCAGGATGTAGAAACAAAAGCCATATAATGAGTGGTTGTTTTCCTTAATGTAGTATGTTATCTCTCATCTCTTTTGCTGTCCCTTGGTTATCTCATATTGTTATAGAATTTCAGCTTGTTATCTGATATATTGTATATATGCCTATTTGGTTATTTGAAATAGGATAGGGGAGGGGGGGAAACAAGATGAGGGGTGGGAGTGGGGGGAGGGAAATGGGGACCAAGACATGTGAAAGGGTATCAATATTTTTGAAGTAATGCACCTTCTATCTGGTGGATATAATGTAACTCTTCTATTAATTACAATAAAATATATGAAAAAAGAAAAAAATAAAGTAGTACATTTCTAAAGTACAACAGTCACAGTGCAGTCACTTATGTTGTTTATACTACAAATCATGTGGGTGGTCTTTAAAAGAAAGCATTATAACGCAGTCATTAAACTCTGGGTTTCAGTTTTGGAAATAAAACAAAATTAATTTCTGCTCTTTGCAGAGGTGACAAATCAGACATATATTTTTTTGGAGGGGTGCTGTACTTTTATAGAGTAATTTTAAAAGAGATTAAATGAAGTGGGTTTGAGCACTTCCTGATTTAAATTGTTTTATGTTTACAGTAAATCAAGGGTATTAATAAACAGCTGCTGTGATGGAATTTTTTTGTGAGGATGGAATGTTAGTATTTGCTATAGATTTCTTAAATTCAATGAAGAACCACATATGAAGGTTTCTGGTTGAAATAGGAAAGGGAAGAGGGGAAAACAAGATGCTTGGGAAGGGGTGGCAGGAGGGAAAGGGGGACAAAAACATGGAAAGGAGTATCAATGTGTGAGAAGTAATGCAACTACAACCTAGTGAATTTAACAGTAGCCTGACATTATCCTGATAATAAAAGAATAAGATTTCTGATGAATAAAACAGAAATTTTAATCACCTTGTAAGGAAAATCAGGGGAAAAAGATCAATAACTAAAATGGATACTTGCAAGAGGAGAGGTGTTGGAGTTTTTAATCCTCAGTCCCTCCTCAGGAGGGATAGAGAGAACACGCCCCGACCAGGACTAGCCAAGAAAGGAAAGGGCCAACTGAGCGCCCACACCCAGCCCTCCCTCCCTGGAGGATAATCAGGCTTCAGGGAGACCCGTCAAGGCAGGAACTCGTTTCTTGAGGAAGTACATTCAGCTAATATAGGATGCAGGAGCCTATCAGCACAAACGTGGGCAGGGCGGGGGAGGTAGGTAAAGAAAGGGAATCATGTACTGTCCCAGAAGGCGGCTAGAAGGCGGAAGGGTTGGGGGCCTATCCCAGAGGTGGCCTTACTTTACATCACTAACCACAGCCATGCCTACCAACCGGGCGACAGGCAGGTTGGGTCCCAAAACTAGGAAATGAGCACTGGGCCATAAGTTAGGCCTCTTTTTCCACAGCATAGGTTTCCATTTCCCTGATGTGACCTGCCCCACAGAGAGGGAAGGGGTAAGTCAAAGGCAGGTGAAAATCGTGTGAAGTAATGACACAGATCAAGATGCACTGTAGATGTGCTGTATATATCAGTTTCTTTGTTAAATAGCAGAAAAATTCAATTCATAATCTAAAAATTACACAACATGAGGGAGGAGGTGGGTTAGGAGAGGTTAGTGAGAATGTTGATCAAGCTGCAGTTTTTAAAATTGCTTTGTTAAATGTCAATTTCTTTATTCAACTACTTAAAGATAATGAAAGTGTTTTTAAAATCAATAGCTACAAAAAGGGATTCCATTGACCATATCAGATAGAACGTATGACCTTCATTCTTTTGTAAATGTAATTTATTAAAAACTCTTGTATTAAGTCTTCAAATAGATATCTGGACTTATATATTTATGTTTAATAATCCCCTAACCATGAAGAAGCTTTTGAGAAAAAAAAATTAGATAAATTTGACTGCAGACAGAAGTTTTAATTCAATGCACACCACCAACCAAGTCTGAATCTCAAAAAAAGAAAAAAGAAAAGCAAACAACAACAAACAACAACAAAAGAACAAAGCTGAAAATTGAAAGTTCATGAACCATAGTTATTAGGTTTTTATGAACTCAGAAAGGACCATTAGTGGTCTACCCAGATGTTTCCTACAATGTTTCAAATATTGTTTTTTTTTAACAGTAAAAGACAACACAGTCCTTATCATTCTCTTCAGTACAAGATCTAAGAATAAGCAAGAAGGAAGATGGTGCCAAAACACTAGGGACCCAGCCTAACTCTCTCCTCCAAATGCAAAAAAAAAAAAAAGAGTTGGGGAGTCCCAGGAGCCAACCATCCTAAGAATTCAACAACTACAAACAAAGGAAGCAATAGAGAATTATACAAACTAGAACAGAAAAACAGAACAAGCTCATAATCACTAAAAGAATCACAAGGACCCCCGCCCATCCCGCCACACACACCCCTGCAGCTTCAGAGCTGCAAAAGTGGCCCCAGGATCCCCAGGATTCCAGCAAGTTGCAGAATCCAGATGCAAGAAACACACAGCCTGGGCTGGGGACAGCACAGACAGAGAGACCAGAGGGGAGACACATAAAAGAGCAAGGAGCCTTCAACACCATGGAACAGACCACAGCCAGACCCAGGATCAATGAGTAGCCCACCAGGATCCCCCCAACCCGCCTCTACAGGAATCCCCGCACAGCCCCCCACAAAGAGCAATGTTAGTGGCAAGCTACAGTGCTTAACCTAGACCTCTCTCATTCCTGCCCAAGAAGGAATGGCAAACATTGGGGAAGGGGAGGACAAGGAACCCAGGGTCTTGCCCCAGGCCATTGAGATTGTAGATGGATGGTCGGTAAGACCCCCACACCTCAGAGGTGGGTGTGGGTGTTGTGTGCACATAGACGCATCAGCAAAGGCGGTGTGCCCCTGGTGAAAACCATCTGCACTCCTCCTGACCTCAGAAATACCAAAAGTGCACATCCACAGCTGGACCTGGTTATCTGAAACCTGACGCCTTTTCCAGACACATCATAATAAAAACATTAGACTTTTATAGTAAGGAACTAATCCTAAATGGGTCAAAAACACCATAAAGACCTAAACTACAATGGAAAGAAAATTAGAATCACTGCAGACCTCTCCATGCAAACCCTCAATGCAAGAAGAGCATGGAAAAATATTCAAGCCCCAAATACCAAAAATTGCCAAACCACACTGTTATATTTGGCAAAATTAGCATTTATATTCTATAGAGAAACAAAAATATTTCATAACATTATATGAATTCATGTGTACTAAGCCAGCATTACAAAAAATATTAAATAATCAAGTACAAAGTGTAGAGCCACAGGGAATCACATCAAAAAGCTATCACCTATAGACCAAATTAGCAAGCACAAAGGGAAAAAAAAGAGAGAAACACAGAAGGAATTATAAACAACAAAAGACACTAACCATTTCTCCATAATTACCTTAAATGTGAATGGACTTACCTTTTCAATCAAAAGAAGAAGAACAGCAGAATAGATTAGAAAACAAGATCCATCAATATGCTTTCTCCAAGAGACCTGCCTCATTGCCAAAGAGAAACAAGCTCCAAGTGAAAGGATAGAAAAGTATTTTTCATTCCAACACACTGTTAAAAAAGCAGGAGTAGCAATCTTAATCTCTGACAAAATTAACCTCTCAGTAAAATCTATACATAAACATGGCCACTACATACTAATAAAGGGGTCAATTCATAACCAGAATATTGTGGTTATAAACATTTACTCTCCCAACATTGGAGCATCTAAGAACATCAATGAAGTCTTATAGAGCTACAGGACAAGATAGACTCAACTACAGTCATAGTGGGAGAATTCAATATACCATTCAAACTGAAGGGCAGATCAGCCAAGCAAGACTCATAGCCAAGCTGGGCTTAGCAGACATACACAGAGTTTTCCACCCAACTAAAAACACTATACATTTTTCTCTGTAGCCCATGGAACATTTTCCAAAAAAGATCATAAAATAGTTCACACAAAGAACCTAAGCAGATACAAGAGGACTGCTATAATCTATTGCATTCTATCTGACCACAATGGAAGCAGACTAGTTCTGAACAACATAGTACATTGTAAAAATCACTCAACCACATGGAAGGTGAATAACACACTTTTGAATAACACCTGAGTTACAGAACAAATTAAAGAAGAAATCAAAAACTTCCTACAATGTAATGAAAATGAAAATACATCACAAAGGAACTGATGGGACACAGCAACAGCAGTCCGAAGGGGTAAATTTATTGCCCTATGGGTCCATATTAAAAAGACAGTAGAGACTCATATAAATAAACTAAAGAAGTAATTGAAGCATCTAGAGGAGCAAGAAAATGTTAACTCTAAAACAACTAGAAGAACAGAAATAGCAAAAACAAAATCTAAAATATCTGAGATTCAAATAAGATCTATTATACATGAAATTAATAAATCAAAAAGCTGTTATTTTGCCAGTCCTGGAGCTTGAACTCAGGGCCTAAGCACTGTCCTTAGGCTTTCTTGAGGCTAGAGTTCTACCACTTAAGGTGCAGCACCACTTCTGGCTTTTTTCTATGTATGTGTTACTGAGGAATTGAACCCAGGTCTTCATGCATGCTAGGCAAGCACTCTACCCCTAGGCTAAACTCCCAGCCAGTTTATGAAAGAGTCAACAACAACAGACAGATTAATAAAAAAATAGGAGAGGGGAGGCTCAGATAAACATGACTAGAGATGCCACGTGAACAATCACAACCCACATTCAAAAATTCAGACCATCACAGGTAAGTACTTCCAGGGCTTATATTCAGATAGTTTCACTGCAGAATTCTATAAGACTTATAGATGAGTTAATATTTATACTCTTGAAACTCTTTCAAGAAATAGAAGCAGAGGGATCCATCCCAAAATTATTCTATGAAATCAATATCACACTCATTCCCAAACCAGGGAAGGACCCACCCAAAGAGAGAACTACAGACCAATCTCTCTGATAAACACAGATGCAAAGCATCCCACAGATGCAAGGATGATTTAACATTCACAAATCAATTAATGTATTTCATCATTTTAGTAGAGCTAAGGTTAAGAATCATATGATAGCCGGGAGTTTGGCCTAGTGGTTAAAGTGCTTGCCTAGCATGCATGAAGACCCGGGTTCGATTCCTCGGTACCACATACATAGAAAAAAAAAGCCAGAAGTGGTGCTGAGGCTCAAGTGGTAGAGCTCTAGCCTTGAGAAAGTCCAAGGACAGTGCTCAGGCCCTGAGCTCAAGTCCAGGACTGGCAAAAAAAAAAAAAAGAATCATATGATAATTTTTCTGGACACCACTCTCTCCACTTCTCTTCAATACAGGGCTGGAACCCTTAGCCAGAGCTATAAGGCAAGAGAAAGACATCAAAGGAATCCACATAGAGAAAGAAGAAATTAAACTATCCCTGTTTGCAGATGACATGATCTTATACTTGAACAATTCAACAAATTCCACACCCAAACTCTTAGAACTAATAAACCACTTTAGAGAAGTGGCAGGATACAAAATCAACCTTCAAAAATCAATAGGCTTTCTGTATGCCAACTATACACAAACAGAAGGAGAAATAAAGAAAATGATCCCATTTGCAATAGCCCCCAAAGGAATAAAAGATTTAGGAATTAACCCAACCAAGGATGTAAAGGACTTATTTAATGAAAACTATAAAGCCTAAAGAAAGAAATCAAAGAGGATACCAGGAAATGGAAAGAAATCCCATGCTCATGGATAGGGAGAATCAACATTATGAAAATGGACATACTGCCAAAATTGATATATAATTTCAATGCAATCCTCATCAAAACCCAAAGGATATTCTTTACTGAATTAGAGGGCATAATCCAAAGGTTCATATGCAACCAAAGGCCTAGAATACCCAAAACAATTCTTGGCATAAAAAGCAATGCACGTGGTATTACAATACGAGACTACAAACTCTACTATAGAGCCATAATAACAAAAACAGCACGGTATTTGCACAAAAATACACCACAAGACCAATGGAACAGAATAGAAGATCCTGAAATAGGAGCCAGAGATATACCATGGAACAAACACAGCCTCTTCAATTACTGGTGCTGGAAAAACTGGGCAGCCACATCCAGAAAACTAAAAATTAATCCCAGCCTTTCACCATGCACAAACATTAACTCAAAATGGATCAAAGACCTCAATATCGGATCTGAAGCCGTGAAACTGCTACACAACAGAGGACGAGAGACAATGGAACATATAGACACAGGCAGAAACTTCCTGAACAGGGTCACAACAGATTGAAGTGAGACTGGACAAAGAGGACTACCTAAAAATAAAGTTTCTGCAAAGAGAAACATAATAGCTACTAAAGTAAAGACAGTCAACCAACTCAGAAAAAATATTGACCAACAATGCATCAGAAAAAATTCTTATCCAACATCTACAGGGAACTCAAAAAATCCAACAAACCCCAAATGGGCAAGGGAAATAGAGAAAGACTTAACAGAGAAAGAGCTTCCTTCTACTGGATTAGCGTTGGTTTGTTGCTCTTTTTCTAGGCTTCTAGGCTTTGTTTTGACTCAATGAATTATCCATTGATGACAGTCGTTGTATTCAGTTATTGTGTTCAGATCTATGTGGATTTTAAAGGCCACTTGTGTTTGCTTGACGAAATTGGGCACTCCAATTTTTGGTGTATAGATATTAAAATTTGTTGTGTCTTCCTGAAAAAGAGTTCTCTTTATTAGTGTGTGTCAATCCTGCAGTTTTTTCGTATATTTTTTATTGTAATTAATAGAAAGGTTACATTGTATTTCCAGATAGAAGGTGCATTACTTCACATACATTGATACCCTTTCTCATGTCTTGGTCCCCATTTCCTTCCTCCTACCCCCGCCCCTCATCTTGTTTTCGTCCCTGCCCTATCCGACTTCAAATAACCAAATATACATATATCCAATATATCAGATAACTAGGTGAAATAATGTAACAATATGAGATAACCAAGGGATAACAAAAGCAATGAGAGATAACATAGTATATTAAGGACAACAATTACTCATATGGCTTTTGTTTCTATATCCTGGAGGTCCTTTCATTTAGTGTCATACCATATGGCCTTATGTATCTAGGTTTTCCTCTATTGTAAATCTCTGCTAGGAGAGCCCAAGGTTTCTACTGATTATGACAAATGAGGGAAACCTCTGTTCCTCTGAGTCTGGCTTACTTCACTTCTTATGATTTTTTCTGTCTTTCCATTTCCTTACAAATGGGTGATGTCATTCTTTCTGACAGCAGCATAGAATTCCATTGTGTATAAATACCACACCTTATTGATCCACTCATCAACTGAGGGACATCTGGGTTGGATCCATATCTTTGCTATGGTAAATAGTGCTGAAATGAATATCGTTGTGCTAGTGGTCAATCCTACAGTTTTAACTCAGGATCTGGACACTGTCTTTGAACTTTTATGTTCAAGGATAATGTTCTACCAGATGAACTATAGCTCCATTTCTGGCCTTTTGTTTAATTCGAGATTAGAATCTTACAAATATTTTTTATTTTTGAACTGTCTTTAAACTCTCTCTCCCTCCCTCTCCCTTCCTCTCTCTCTCTCCCTTCCTCTCTCTCTCTCTCTCTCTCTCTCTCTCTCTCTCTCTCTCTCTCTCTCTCTCTCTCTCTCTCTCGCTCTCTCTCTCCCACTCTCTCGCTCTCTCTCTCTTTCCCTTTGTCAGTTGTGGGTCTTGAACTCTGGGCCTGGGGCTCTTCAGCTACTGCCCTTCTGCTTGTTCCACAATGCCACTTCCTAAACTGTGATTCTTGGATTACAAGCCTGAGATACCAGAACCCAGTTTCTTCTAATTTGTAATCTGCTATCTCAGATGTAAGTATTGCACCTATGTTGTCAGCCATTTGCTCAGAAAACTGTGTTCTAGACTTTGACTTTGAGCAGATATTTGTTTCTGTCAATTACATGTGTCTTTTGAAATAGCAGATAGTTGAGTCTGGCCTTTTGATGCAAGCAGCCAATCTATGTCTTCTGATTAAAGAACTGACTCTATTAAATTTGAGAATTAGGATTGAGAGGATGTAGGAGATCCTATCATGTTACCTCCAATTTTTTGTGCATTTCCTTCTCTCTGTGTTTATCTGCTTATCTGGCTTGTATTTTTCTGACTTTTTCAAGTTAATTTTGATTTTCTTTATGCAGAATGTCTTTGATATCTTTTGTAGAGTTGGTTTGGTGGTAAAAAAATAATTGTTTCTCATGAAATGTTTTTATTCACCCTTTAAATATGAGCCACTCAGCTTGACATCACCTGGCTTTAGATTCTGAGTCAGAAATTTACTGGTCGAATAACTTTGGGCAACTTACTTAATTAGACTGTGCATATTTCTTTTGTTAGAAAAATTCTTATTCCAAGAATTGTTACTCCTAGAAACAAAGGCTAGTACTTTTAAAAGGTTTCACCGACTACTTGACATATACCTCTATTATTATAGAAATTGATGCAATAAATAAGGATATGCCTTATTATGTGCTTAGATAAAGCTTAAAAATCATTACTGTAGAAAATATGCTGTTTCTTTTCTGAATGGCAAAGGAAAAAAAATCACTTAGTTCAGTCAACTGAAAAATGACTGAAAAAGTAAATAGACATAGGGGCTGGGAGTTTGGCCTAGTGGTAGAGTGCTTGCCTAGCATGAACAAAGACCTGGGTTCAATTCCTCAGTACCACATACATTGAAAAAAGCCAGAAGTGGTGCTGAGGCTCCAGTGGTAGAGCTTTAGCCTTGAGAAAGTCCAAGGATAGTGCTCATGCCCTGATCTCAAGTCCAGAACTGGCAAAAAAATAACTAACTAACTAACTAACTACATAAATAAATAAATAGAGATAAAAGTCATGGAATAAAAAATCTAAACCATCATCTCCATTGTAGCATTACTATCTATTCTGTCGGAACACTTTCTATGCCTCACTGGTTTTAAGTGAAGTTTCTAGAGGTTTTGGGAGGTAGCAAGACTTTATTAATGAGCTCTCTCATCTAAGCTGAAGATTGAAATATTATAATATAAAGTATAATATATATTTTAACACACTTTTATGCACATTAGAAAACAGTTGTGTGTTTTGATCAAAGATAGATCTGACTAATAGTTTGCTATCATTTTAGTGTGATAAATCCATCACCACAATTTAACAAGGGGAGAAACTGACAGTTTAGTAATAATGCCCAGTGAATGTATAGAAATATATTTGAAGGAGAGTGATAACTAAGCATATTTTTCTTTGAAGAAACTGGATAATTAAACAAATGAGTTACCTATGTCTTGAAAGATAATATATTAATAATTATATATACTTGATAAGTAGCAGAGTCAAGTGGCATGTGTAGCAACATTTAAAAAATTATATACCACTTATTTACTACAACATGGCTCCTATTTCAATAATTAAAAATCAGAAAAGCATCTAAATGACCCATTAATGGTCTCATGCTGTATGATTCTGTAACAATGAACAGAATTCTTTGTTTTGTAGGAATGTTTCCAGTAATCTACATAATGACTATAAATAATTTCATATAATTATATATTATAAGCATTATATAATATGTAACCATGATAAGTATTATATACCTGGTAATATAGTAAAGTTTGAATGGACCAAGAAAAAATTTGTGCGAGATAGAGATAGTATTTCTTTATCTTCCTTCCCTAAAAATGCAAGAACTGATATGATGTCTTCTTTCTGAATTATCATCTGAATTCTCCAAATCTCGTCTCTATCTGCCTACATGGATCATGACATCAATATATCTCAGCATCCTGAGCTCTCTTGGCTCTCTCTTTGAGTCTCACGCATGTGGTTACTCTCCACTAGAGTTTCTGATCCATACATCAGTCTTAAGCTCATTCATTGCCTGTGGAAATCCTCAGCTGTGATCCAGCAATAGATCTCTCTTCTTTAAATTATAGTCATTTTTCCAGTCTCAGTGTGAAATCTTAGCTTTTTCTTATTTATCTGGCCATACACTGCCAAGAGTCCTCCTCTCCTTATCATTATCTGAAAAGTGATTTAGTCAGACCCTTAGAGTTGTACCACTGCCTGTAATGAGAACCAGAAAACCTATAAATACTTATTTTATACCTTTTAAATTTTGTCTTCAGTTCAACACAACTGTGATATGATTACATCATTAGCAACAAAGGCCAATTACTGGCTGGACACAGGTGGCTCAACCTATAATTCTAGCTACTCAAGACACTGAGATCTGAGGATCATGGTTCAACTTCAGACGTAAAAGTAGCCCAGGCAGTAAAATCTGTGAGACTCTTATCTCCAGTTAGCTAAGAAAATCCAGGGATAGATATATGGCTCAAGTAGTAGAGGATTAGCCTTGAGCAGAAATGCTCAAGGACAGTGCCCAAGCCCAGAGTTCAAAGCCTGGGAAAACAAATATCATACTATCCTACCTAGAACTTTAAAAAAATGCATGCAGTTATTTATTAACCCCTAAGTTGACCTTATGGAACAATCTGACTTTTAAAATTGTACTATTCATAATACATTTTAAATTTCTGAAATTATATTATTTTTGTTTTATGTAATTACTATTAACTATATTCAATTTAAAATTAAATTTCAGGACACTTTAAATCAATGGTATGTTACTATGATAGTTATGAGAAAACATTATCTGAAAAATAGTTATATAATTTTTAATAGAGACAGGAAATTTTCAAGGATATTCCCAAAGTATCTTCCTTGTGCAGCTAAACAGTTGATAGTGCCATTCCATCGGGAACATTTCATCACAACATTGTAGAAGAGTAACTCAACATGGTTATTACTACTTCATCTTGTTACTCAGAAATATAAGGTTTTAATTACCTGATATTACTATAACTCTCTTGTTACAGAACTTCAAATTAAGGTCAGAGACCAAAAAAACTAAAGAATATATAAAGTCCTAACATTCATGCATTCAGCACCCATCAATTGATTACTTTTTTTGTCAGTTCTTGGGCTTGAACTCAGGTCCTGGGCACTGTCCTTGATCTTTCTCAAGGCTAGTCCTCTACTACTTGAGCCACAGCACTACTTCAGACTTTTTCTGTGTATGTAGTACCAAGGAATTGAACCCCGGGCTTAGCACATGCTAGGCAAGCACTCTACCACTAGGCCATGTTCCTGGCCCTTAAATTATATTCTTTGAAAGTAAAACTACATTATGTCTCAAAATGATGTTTGAAAGTCAAAACATCAGGTGAAACTCTAGTAGAAATGAACTACCCATACTTAGTATCTTTTCCAGGCACAAAATTATTAAATGAAGAAACCACATATCATTAATAAAGTATTTTTCCATATGGTCAGACTTCAAATTCTTATATATTTGTTACAGTAAAATTATAGATACATAATCTATTCCTAACTCTATGTTTTCTTCCTTTATTATGCACTTAGGTTAAGCTTATCAAATTCAGTTTGTCTTTTCTTTATCATTATGTGCTTAGATAGTCACAATTCTCTACTTAAGAGGTCTTCTTTTCAAAAAATGTTAACCAGACCTTTAACAGCATCCAATTTCCTTGAATTCCTATTCAGAGTGTATGTGAAAAGCATCATGGAATAGTCTTAAAATTAAATAAATTTAAGACTGATTCCTGTAAGTCTACATATTGTTTTAGATGATAGCAGATGAATTTCAGTTTTGTCTAAATAAATTGATTTATTCTGAAAATTTATATTCTCTAAAGTTGGCAGAGTATTTACCATTCTTTTTGTCCCCAGACTGTTCATTACTTAAAACAAGAGTGATTCAATCTCAGTTATATACTGGGTCGTATAAATCTTAGCTTCCCAAATTTTATGCAGTCTGTATACTTCCATTTTTTGTGTTTTTTTTTAAAGTTATATGGGATCTTGATTTTGTGTAATTTTGTATACACATTGAAAATACATAACATTTCTCACTAAGGGTATAGAACAAACAAAATTTGATTTTTATCCCAAATATTTCTAATTATTTATTGCCCATACCCTGTGGCAGTGGACTGAAATGAATTCTTTTCCCTTGATTTTCTTAGGTTAAAGTCATGACAAAGAGTGACTGGATTTGTAGAGAAGCTTCTAGCAGATAGTTATGGTTAAATGGGTTCTAACTTGATAGAATTGGTGGCCTACTAAGAAGAAATGAAGAGCTTTGTGACTACTCCGAGGAAATAGACATCTGCAAGTCAAAAAGAGTCTATCCCTGAAACAGAATTATCTGGCACTTTGGTACTGGCCTTTCTAATCTCCAGCAATGTGAAATAAATTTCTATTGAAACTAGCCAGGTCAGATTTTTTATTTGTGGCAGCCCAAGATACCAATACACTTTGTTATTAAGCTTGTGTTAGTCGAAGGGAGAATGTAATACTAGCCTTTTGTGAAAACTCTATATTTGAAAGGAAGCATGCCAATTTAATCTTGTATGTTAATAGGTCATGTACTGAGATTCAAAAGGGAAAAATGCTGTTTTTTTATTTAAGAATTTATTAACATTGATTTTTACATCATATTTCAAATGACAAGTTTAACAAACAAGTGTTCAAGAAGGCAATCTCTATGTACAATCACTGGGACATAGTTTTTAGAACTTAATCCAAATTAGGCTAAGGGTTTGTATGTCATAGAAACATATTAATTTATGAAATAAAACATTATGTCTATAGAGTCATAAGTTTTTATGTCTAGGTAGTTTGTGTTTATATTTCCATTACCATGTCCATAGCATTGGGTATGCAAATATTGAGTCCTCACTCTTGTACTGTTTGGATTTAATAGCCACATATTAAGGATGCCATGCGCCTTTTGTTCCTTAGGTCTTGACTTGTCTCACTCAACATGATTCGCTCTAGATTCGCTCATCCACTTCGCTGCAAATGCCATCATTTTATCTTGTCTGTTGGCTATGTAGAATTCCATTACATATATATATATATATATATGCCCTACTGCAGATGAATGGATACAGAAAAATGCTACATTTTAAGCATCAGACTATACCTTTATTACACGCTAGGAAGTTTTTCTGATTCCCATCAGCGAGATGGTACCCTGACTGCTTTTGTCAGATGCATTTGGCTACAGATAGAAGAGGCTCTACATTACTTGGTAGAATATGCTGCTTTGTAGGCTATTAAAATATTTAGAAATACTTAGGAAATAATGGAGAATTTGGACTCACCAGGCACCCACCTTGAAATGGTCATTAAATTACAATACTCTGGAGCTCTCCAATGCTTTCTATAAACAGAGTTAAAATAAAAGAAGAAACATAGGCACATAAAAACTATATAGAGGATAATGGAAGGTCTCAAACAGATCATGATCCCAGGTCAGCAACTATTCAATACCCTGTCATCCATTACAACACAGAGGGATAGATTTGGGGAACATTTCAACAATGCTGCATGAGGTGTTGATCCAGAATCCAATGGAAATGAAAGATTTCATGAACTATCAGATTGCTATTTAGTACTTTCAAAGCCACTGCTATTACTGAGTTCCAGAGGAATTCAAATGAACTCTGCTAAAAGGTCAAAAGAATTTCCAGTTCAAAAAATAGAAATTTGATAATAGATTGAACAAGAATTGGTGGGGAAACTATAAAATGTGATGAATAGGTACCACAGGGTAGCCTTACCCATCACCAGTATAATCATGGCAAAAGTAAAATTAGTCATCAATTAAACACTAAGATGTTGCTTTGGCTATATCTAAGGTACTTCAGAGACATAACAGAGAAAGGCACAGGAAGCCATAGGAAGATATAGTCCATCTTTAGTTGTCTTCATGTCTAGAGTTAGACATGAGCTTCATGTTTAAATAGGCAATGGATTAAGGCAAATGATATGCACAATTAAGTGCATATTTAAATAGGTGTGGAATGGCCGGTTGTTCTATCAGAGGTGTTGTTATTGCTATCACGAATTTAGTGGGAAGTGATGCTTACTCCTGTTCCAGGATATGGCCACTTCTTGATAAATAATTGTCCTCACTGTATGATGGTAACGGTGATGATAGTACTGTTGAATTTTTGGTCAGTCCTGCAAGGCTCTGCTGTTGCTTTTGAGTCAGTTTGGTCCCTTGTCATAACTGTCCTATTGATCAATTCTATCTTTCCTGAAACATGAGGTGATTTCCAAAGGTGAGTTCAAAGAGAATAAATTAGAGCAAAAGCAAAGTTTTGCTCCTGCTTTATTTATTTTGGGGGACAAGTAAGGAGTTAGTGCTTTTTAGTAAAGGCATTTTTAAGCATCTCTTTTATTACTATTGCTACTAAACCATTACTTAGCAACTCATATACACACTTTTTAAGACTTCAAAGCTGAATTTTCACAGAAATAGAGATTATAAAGAGTCCTGAAAGCATGATATATGTGGACACTACCATCTTTGTAGGTCTGAGAAAGAAATCACATAACTTCAGCTGACACATGCTCATTTGATTTGCTCTTTTTGATTGTCTGTGAAGTATGAATGTCACCATTTATGTATTTGTACATGCTTCAGTAGCAACCAATTTGTATCACATAACCCTATAGAACACTAAGATTGACCAAGAAAGTTCAGGTTTAGTGCCTTGATTATGACTACTGAAGCCCCAAAACTGGTACAAAAAATAAGATAGTTGGGTTTTTCTTCTCTTTCCATTTATTTATTTTTTCATATATTTTTATTGTAATTAATAGAAGGGTTACATGATATTTGCCAGATAGATGGTGCCTTAATTCCCATACATTGATACCCTTTCACATGTTAATGGAGCTTAAACTCTGGGCCTGTGAACTGTCCCAGAGTGCTTTAGCTCACGGCTAGCATCTACCACTTTGAGCCACAGCACCACTTTTTGTTTTCCAGTGGTTAATTGGAGATAAGAGTCTCAGAGATTTTAGTATCCTGGCTGGCTTTGAACCACAATAATCAGATCTCAGCCACCTGAGTAGCTAGGATAATAAGCATGAGCCCCTGGTGCCCAGCTCAATCTTTTCTTTTCACCAACCAACAAAAAATTTTAAAAAAAGAAAAAAAGCTAACCAAAGAAGTGTAAACTAATTTCATTGAAGGTAGTAAAAGGAATCAGTTTGGATTTAAAACAAATTCCAGAAAAAGTAATTGGATCAATTTTATTTTGTATTTTAGACCATTTACTTACTGATAAAAGAAGCCCTGAAATTACATTAAAATCTGTGTGAATAAGGATACAGACAATGCTGCTAACGCTGCAAGTGTACTTTGCTTTGAAACATAAAATTGGAAATCCCAGTTTTCAAAACAGAAAGATTATAACATAGTATTGCTAATTTTAAGGTAAAATATGTAAATCTTTGATGAAGATTACTACAAACCTAATTCCTAGAGATTTCTTTGTATCCTTACTATTACAAAAAAAATTTAAGAAAGCAAATGAAAAAGAGAAAAAATAGTAATTTGGATAATAGTCCTGAACTGTTACTGTTATTTAGCCAGCTCAGACTCCTATAACAAAAAGTAATACTGTGACTGTTCTGGATACTAGTGTCTCCTGCCTATAATCCTAGCTCAAGTAAACTGAGAATCATAGTTTGAAGCCAGTCCATGTAAAACATTTGTGAGACTCTCACCAGTAGAAGGGGAAAAATGGAAATGTTGGGTCAAATGGTAGGGTGCCACCCTTCTAATGAAAAAGTCAACAGAGAGTGCTAAGCTAAATTCCAGCCTCCCTACCTGCACCAGAACAAGCAAAGAAAAACACTTCAGTTTGGTGGTTTACAGGAAAGAAACTCATATATTCTGAAGACTGATATGACCAAGATCAAGATGGTGTTAGATTGGATCACTTGTAATAATAACCTGACCAGGATTTGACCTAAATACAGTCATGTTTGGCACATAAGTACTTACTTTTTAACAGTTGTAATCACCAAAATGCTTCATAGATATCATCCCATCAAATGATCTAACAAGTGATTACTAAAAGATGGGTTATTATAAAAACATTAATAGATTACTATTTTAAAAAAAATCCTAATTATAACTAATCTAATTCATGTGCTCACTATGTGAGTGAAATGTGAGATGATTCTTTACAGTCTACACCATAATGATTAATTTATACTAAACATTAACTAAAGGTCATTGCTTCCATTCTTATTAAGTTCTTCATCCTAATAATTATAAATATCAAATATTGATACATACAAAATTAAGAAAATAAAAATATTTCTAATTCAACAGCACAACAGTACAGAAACATTCATTATTAACAATTGAGTGAGTTTTATTGGGAAGATTTCATAAATATTAGTTCCATGATTACAATGCCCCAAATACTAAGTGTGAAATTTTCCAATTCCCAAATAAATTTATAAAATTGTAAGGTTAACAAAAACAGCTTATTTATTTTCTTACAAAATGTTGAGTATTCTTAATAATAAATACAATTATCCTCATAATGAGTGAATATCCATGTTTAATATAAGAACTTACCATCACTGTTAGTTGTTTCTTTGTTTTTGTTTTGTTTTGTTTTGGTGGATCATTTGGCTTGAATTCTGGCCTGGGTAATGTACCTGAACTCTACCTGAGTACTAGTAAACAAAAGTACTCTACCACTTTAAGCCACAGTGCTAGTTGTAGCTAGTGTTCTGGTGATTCATTGGAGATAGGAGTCTCACAGATTTTCCTGCCCTAGCTTTGGACTGTCATTCTCAGCCTCCTGAGTAGCTAGGATTACAGATGAGCCACCAGCATCCAGATCACTGTTAGTTATTTCTTATGTTGTAATGTTATTCCAGATTGGAGAAATTCTATTTAAAACTAAAGCTCTTGCACATTATGTCACTTCTTCTTGTTGTATAAGTTTTAGAACTATACATTTTCATTGACATATATTAAATTGTACATAATAAGGGATTCCTTGTGATATTTCCAGGCATAAAATGATATACAGTAATGAAAATTTTCATCTCTGTGTCATTTTTAATTGTAATTCTCTACCTTATCTGTGGAAGGTAATGCATCATTTCCATTGTTAGTAGTTATTTTGATTGGATTGTGTTCAATTTAATTGTATTTTAGGGAGAATTTGGAAACCATAATCCAAATTTAAAAATTAATATTAAATAAAACAATGCATTTATGTCACTAACCCCAACATAGAAGGAACTCTCCATGAGTTCCTAACTCTCAGACTGAGCTAGTTTTTATTACTATATAGGTTTTTCAGAATTATAGTAACAAAATCCTTTGTAATACATGTTGCCTTGATAGTGAGTTTATTTAACTTTAGTTAGATTTTGTTACTTATAGCATATTCTTCATGGGCACAGTATTAGTATTGCGCACAAAGGTACCCACATTCCAAGGGCATTGCTATTTTCAGAATTATTTTTTTTTACAACTGAAACCTTTCCAAACCTCAACAGGCTTCATGAACTATATCCGCAGCTGCACACCAAAGGGCCCTCTTTAACATTCTAAAAGAAAGCTACAGAACACCCCCGTTTTAATCATGCCCAAATATCTAAGTAATACTAGTCAGAGGATCTTGTTCAAATATGAAGGAACTATGTGTTTCATTATTAGTGTCTGTTTTACATCTGAATAGTTTTTTCTACTATGTAAACCCTCACAAGATGTGCTCCTTACTATCCAATTCTTCACCCAGCAGTAAAAACTCAGAGGGGGAAATGTCTGATTTTCGTCTGGGAGCTGTGAAGTCCATGGTTTTAAATATTAATTGTAGAGAAAGTACGAGTAGACTTGTGAAAAGAAAGTTAGTAGCTAGCTACGGAGAGTAAACGCCAGCTTTGTGGCAGTGGCTGGAAGCTAGCTACTTACAAGATCAAATCACAAGAAAAAGCAATGACAATAAAGGTTAAGGAAGATTTGGAATAGATAAAATGATTATCTTTATTCACCTTTAGGTCTATAACTTTCTCTAATTACCCCTATATATAAAACCCATAGTTTTTGTATGATGCCAGAATAAGGGCTACTGCAGTTAATACCAGAAAAGGCATAACCATAGCTTATTATTATGGCCTCGCTAAATGCTTTTGATCTCTCAACAGCCTGGACTAACTTTTGTTGATCAAATGTTGGACCTTAGGCTCTGAACTAATTTACATAAAGTTCTGGGGAAGAAACATAAAATTTCTAAGTGTAAGCTCAAATGATTTCTATGAAATGCACTAGTAAATCTTAGTGAAAAATTTGTACAGCCATCTGGTTGTGTTCTATGAAATGAAATGTGACCTCATGACTTGAAGAACAGCAACAAAAAAAGTACCACATCGGTGATTTCTTTCAATTATAAAATATAGAGTTGAAAGATTTCACAAATTTTACTGTAAAAGATCCCTCAATATTTCTCACAAAGTATCTTGCTTGCATGGGGATATATATTGGTAGAGTATATGAGCAAGTAGGAAACTATTCACAGATGTCATTGCTAATCTGACTTTAATGAATAGCTATTTCCATAATTAGAATTGGAAAGGCTAATTTAGTTCTTATTATCTTCCCACTTGAAAGCAATTAGTGCATATTATATTAAAAATGTTGAAGAACAATTGCAAATCCTCTAACAATGCTTCAAGAAAAGAAAGAACTAAGTTTTCTGCTTTTAGCATGCAAAAGTTAATCAAGTACGATATGATCATCTAGACTTTATAATTAAATAGTGTATACATATATACAATATCACACAGATATAGATATGTGCACTTTTAAAAAAGAATTTAACATTGATTTTTACATCGTATTTCAAATGATGTGTTTAACAAAAAAGTATTCGAGAAGGGAATCTCTATATACATTCACTGGCACTTATTTTTTAGAACATAATCAAAATTGGGCTAGGGGTTTGTATATCATAGATGCAAGACCAAAGGAACAAAAGGAGCACGGTATCCTTAATATGTGGCTATTAGATCCAAACAGTACAAGAGCAAGGACTCAATATTTGCATACACAATGCTATGGACATGGAACTGGAAATATAAACACAATTACATAGATATAAAAACTTATGACTCTATAGACATAATGTTTTATTACATAGATTAATATGTATCTATGATGTATGTGCAATTTTAATATATAATGTAGAAAATTTCAAAATGCATAATTCTATCGTTTAACAAAAATAGAGTAATAATAATATTTGTTAGGCCCTATTATGATTTTTGGGTAGAAGTCCTTTTTTATTGCTTCTAAGTAATAGGATATACACATCTAATATAAAATTATTTAAATAGCATATTTTTATATTCTATATTAACAATAACACATTGGAATGAAATAGCATTGAAAGACATGAGGAAAATCCAATTAAGTTCTCTGGAGTTATATTTTTATTTCTTTTTGATTGATCCACTTAGCATATTTCTACTTTACTGTTTAAGACCAAAAACTATAGGTATGCCAAAAATAGATTATAGCTTTGGCTAACTGTTTCACTGAATTGGATCCTATGCAAAAGGCTTATTTATGATCTTGTATGTGAGTGACAATTTCTTATGTAAAATAATGTGTTTTTTTAATGATTTCTCACACAATTCTTGTAACCTAGCAAATAATTGAAGGTATTATATTTTCTTCTAGAATGTTATGTTATTATGCTCACCTTTTTGTTCCTTAAATCTGGCTTTCATTAAACAACTATGCTTTTTAGCCAGGCTCAGTTTATTCCAACTAGTTTATATCCTATCATTACTACTGGCAAAAATCCTTGGCTGCTTTAACAAAACACAGTTTAAGCTGCTATCTACTACAGTAATATGATAAGCAGACATATACATATATACATATACACACATATATACATATACACAAAACATACATACATGTACATATATGTATAAGTGTACATATACACAGATGTACATATATATATATACACATCTACATATATACAAATATCAACTGTTCCACTTCTTTTCTAGGAACTTTATGAATAGTTTGTCAGCATGAACAATCTCAAAAAGCCAACATCAAACCATCTTAATTCTATGCTTATTTTAGTAGCTGTTCCTCTCTCTGTTCTTTCCCAATGGGTCTCATTATTTCCACTAAGATCAGGGAATGTTTCATCAGTGTCTCTTGCTTACCATGACAGCTACCACAGAACTCATCAAGGTTCTTCCATAATTGCTTTTCATATTTTGTCTAAAGGAATATCCTCCAGGCCCTACTGAGATGTGCGCTGGAAGTAGAGTTGGGCAATTTATTATAAATCCATTCCAAGTATTTATTATAAATTCATTCAAATACTTCCTAAGTACTCAAAATCATTTTGTAGTATGCAGATAGAGGCCTGGCACTTTAATCTCTTTAACTATAAAGTCATAAATGGGTCTAAACATCAATTAATTAATCCATTGGATTATTACTATTGCTTCTAAGTGCCCAAACTACTGTACTAAAATCTTTAATCTCACTTATGTGCAACCTGGAATTAAATTTTATCTGATCTGATATTTTCCTCTCCTACAACTTTGTATATAATACTTACAGAAATGTTCTATAGAAAAGTCAGTTTTAAAATGTATCCATATTGAAATTTTATTCTAATTGTTTTAGGATATCTTGATCTACTTTATATTATCACAAAAACAAAGCAAGTTTTCATTACTTGCTGTTATGATCAACATTTGTTAGTTTCAGATTTCACTGATCTGGTTACTAATAAATTTAAGTATCTTTCCATAATGTTCACAAAGCAGTTGTTTCTTTTTCTGTGAAATGTCCCACTTTTTGCTAATTTTTTAAAGTTTTGTTTAAATTACCTTTCCAATGACTTCTGAGACATTAATATGTATATTTTACCAAATGTTTATCAGTTCTATGCATTAAACATTTTGTGGCATGACTTTCTGAAATGTTTTTCCTGTGATACAAACAACTGAAATTTAATTTTAGTGGGTTCCTATTTAGCTTTCTTAGTAATTTCTAATTTATTATTATTGTTACTAAGTACTTGTACAAAGTGACTTTAATAAGCATATCAATTTATGAGTACAATGCATCTTGAGTAGTGTAACCTCCTCCATTCTTCTTCCCTATCTGTCTCAATCCTATTTATCCTCTCAAGCTAACTGGTTTAATATACACATGCACACATTTAATACATTAAAAGTGGATGATGATGAATATATCCAATATTTTTCTACATTTCTATTAACTATGCTGACTTCTTATAATTAAAGCATGTGTGTGTGTGTGTGTGTGTGTGTGTGTGTGTGTGTGTGATACGAGCCACAATCCTTAGGTCTCAGCCACCAGCACAGCCAAGAAACACTAATTTCCAGCTACTGTCTTTTTTTCATATATTTTTATTGTAATTAATAGAAGGGTTACATTATATTCGCCAGATGGAAGGTGCATTACTTCACATACATTGATACCCTTTCTCAAGTCTTGGTCCCCATTTCCCTCCTCCAACCCCTACCCCTCACCTTGTTTTCCCCCCTTCCCTATCCAATTTCAAATAACCAAATACACACATATTCAAAATATCAGATAACAAATTGAAATACTATAATAATATGAGATAACCAAAGGACAGCAAAAGAGATGAGTCTTTTAAAATATATATATATATATATATATAATTCTTACCTAGCCTTCAGTTAAGAAGTTATCAGACAATATATTTCATTTTTATTGTAATGTATAAAGGGGTTACATTTATATTCACCAGATAGTAGTCCCATTACTTCTTACACATTGATACCCTTTCCCATGTTTTTGTCCCCATTTTCCTTCCCCCAATCTCTCCCCCCACATCTTGTTTTACCACCTTTCCCTTTCCTATTTCAAATAAACAAATAAACACACATACAATATACCAGGTAACAAAGTCAGATACTGTAGCAATATGAGATTAGCCAAAGGGAAACAAGGGGAAGAGAAATAACATAGTACATTAAGAACAACAATCACACAGGATAAAGCTCTTGTTTCCATATCCCGGAGATTGCTTCATTTAGACTCATCCTATATGGCCTTATGTATCTATGTTTTGCTCTATTGTATTCCTTTGCTAAGAGAGTCCTAGGTGTGTACTAATTACTATAAATGAGGGAAAACAGGGGCCGGGAGTGTGGCCTAGTGGTAGGGTGCTTGCCTAGCATTCAAGAAGACCCGGTCCAATTCCTCGGAAACACATACATAGAAAAAAGCCAGAAGTGGTGCTGCGGTAGAGATCTAGCCTTCAGAAAGTCCAAGGACAGTGCTCAGGCCCTGAGCTCAAGCCAGGAGGACTGGCAAAAAAAAAAATTGAGAGAAAACATTGAGTCTCTGTTCCTTTGGGTCTGGCTTACTTCACTTAGTATGATTTTCTTTTCCAAGTCTTTCCATTTCCTTACAAATGCCGTGATGTCATTCTGTCTGATGGCAGCATAGAATTCCATTGTGTATAAATACCACATCTTCTTGATCCAATTATCTACTGAGGGGCTAATAAATATTTTTATTTGTTGTATTTTTCTTTATACTTAACTCTTCTGAATCCCAATGCTTTTGTTTATTTGATTTTTCTTTTATTGTCGGGGTAATGTATACAAGGATACGGTTACATTCACCAGATGGTAGGTGTATTACATCTCACACATTGATACCCATTCTCATGGCTTTTATTAGAAAAAAATACTTTTTGTATTCTTTGGGTAATTTCTCAAAACCATTTATTGAACAAATGATCCTGTTCTTACACAGCATCCACATCTGTCATATACCACATTTCTCAGCATGCAGAGCTTCTTTTCTTTGCTGTGATTCAAATCCAGGGCCTTATGTGCACTAGGCCACATCCTCAGCCTTTGTTTTACATTTTAATGGGTATTAATATATGGTGACATATGGTAAAGTATGACAAATATCACACATTATTTTATATCTTGGTATCTCTTGGTTTATCTTAGGCTTTTCCTTCTCCATCTTAGGCTTGTAAGGTTCTCTAAAATCTTGATGAAACATTGAGGTGAAATTATACAGCATAACATATGCTAATCTAATCATCCCACTTATTCACTGTTATGGTCTCACTATATGCCCAGAGTGCATATGCTTACATTGCAGCATAGAGAACTAAGGTTCTCTAAGTCCAGTAAGTTGCCATACAGTGCAACTTAATTAGAACTGGAAGTGATCTCGTCTGAGTTTTCTTCTGGGGATCAGAGCAATAGGAGCAAAGCAAGTACACTGACAACTGTCATGAGTTAAGAACATCTGATCCATTAGACCAATTACAACTTACTAGGAGGGTAAACTATTAGTCACTTGAGAGGTCTTCACATACTAAAATCCAGTATTATAGGATGAAGAAATACATACTTCTTTTATTAATCCACTCAGACTTGGGCTTTTTGTGTTACTTCAAAAAGCTTAGGGTAACTTGATATAGAGTAGAATTTAAAACTGTTTTGATTTTCTGTGTTTTCTTCCGGTGAAACAAAACTTACTTAGTTTCCCAGTATTGGTCAGGGCCTCTGGGCAGAATGTTAAATAACATGGAAAATAAGGGCATCCTTTTACCTTTTCTAATTCTAAAAGATAAGCCTGTGAAATATGCTTATAAAATCTGTCCAGGGGCTGGGAATTTGGCCTAGTGGTTAAAGTGCTTGCCTAGCATGCATGAAGACCTGGGTTCGATTCCTCGGTACCACATACATAGAAAAAAGCCAGAAGTGGTGCTGAGGCTCAAGTGGTAGAGCTCTAGCCTTGAGAAAGTCCAGGGACAGTGCTCAGGCCCTGAGCTCAAGCCCAAGACTGGCAAAAAAAAAAATCTGTCCAGGAGCAGTAATTAATGCTATAAGGATTTAGTAGATGTTTCTTAGTAATTGAAATGAGTTTCCTTCTAATAAAGAGATTTATTTTTCATAAAAGGGCATAGAAGTTTATCAGAGACTTGTATAGTTCTCATTGAGGTAATAATGTGTTTTCTCCTTTAATATGCTACATATTTTCTACTAACTGACCTACGCATCCAAGACAAAGCAAAGTAGGTCATAATACATGATCAGATTTGTACATCAGTGGATGTACTCTCTTGATAACTTGTTTAGTTTTCTCCATAAATATTCATGGAAAACCTGCTTACACATAATTATTTACTTGTTTCTTGCAGAATATTTATGAAGGATCATATCTTATTCATTTCTCTATCTTCAATACTTAACAAAATATCTGGCACATATGTTATTCTAACATTTCTAAAAAATGCACAACTAATTGTACTCTATCTCAGAAAATAACTTACAGGCAGGTTTTTGTACTTTATTTCTATACTATTTTTTCTATATTTGGAGTGCATCTCCAATGACTGCAAACCATTCTACAAGATTTTCTTCATCCCTTAAAGAACAATTCCACCATTTACAAAATAGCACTACAACTGGAGAACTAAAATTTTAATACCGAAAATACTTGAAACATAATTTCAGACAATACATATAAGGAAGTTACCAAAAATCCTCATAATATTCAAGTAGTCATGTACCTCCAGATGTGTGGCCCTGATTCCATACTCCATCCCTTTGATTTGAATAATTGTCTTTACATTGTCCAGTCCGTAACTATCATATTTCAAAATTTTATGGGTAAAAATCTTATATGATAACACTATTTCCAATTACAAATTATGAATGTATTTTAATGTTTTCATATTTTTAGAAATGAAAAGTTAGAAAACAAAACTACAAAAATGCTAGCTTTGATATGCACTACTTTTCTAGATGTTCTGTAAATTAATATAAAACTATGATTTCACTGAGTGCTTACATTAACAAATTGGAAAAATCGCAAACCAACAATTTAATATTGTACCTTAAGCTCTTGGAAAAAGAGCAACAAACCAACCCTAATCCCAGTAGAAGGAAGCAAATTATCAAAATCAAAGCAGAATTAAATGGAATCCAAAAAAAAACATATAGAAAGAATCAACAAAACAAGGAGTTAGTTCTTGGAAAAAATTAACAAAATCGACAGACCCTTTGCAAGTCTTACCAAAAAAAGAAGGGAGCACACCAAAATAAACAAGATCACAGATGAGAATGGTAATATCATGACAGAAATTACCAAGATCTAGAGCATCATAGGGGAATACTTCTCAAACTTTTATACCAAAAGAATTAAGAATCTAGAAGAAATGGATGAATTCCTAGCCAGTATTAACATACACACACTGAACCAACAAGACATAATCCAAATAAACAGACCTATTTCAAGCACTAAAATATAAATGGCAATAAGAGACCTCCCATCAAAGAAAAGCCAAGGTCCAGATGGATTCACAGCTGAATTATATGAGGTATTCAAAGCAGACCTTACACCAATACTCCTCAAGCTCTTCAATGAAATTGAAAATGAAGGTACTTTGCCAAACTCATTCTAGGAAGCCACTATAATAATCATCCCAAAACCACACAGAGGTGCATCAAAGACTGAGAACTATAGACCCATTTATTTGATGAATATTGATGCAAAATTTCTCAACAAAATACTGGACAACTGTCTTCAGCAACTCATCAAAAAATTATACAATATGATCAAACAGGATTCATCACAGGGATGCAAAGCTGATTCAACATACGCAGGTCAATTAATATAATTCAATACATCAACAGGATCAAGGACAAGAATCAAATGATTATCGCAATAGATGCAGGAAAGGCATTTGACAAGATCCAAAAACCCTTTATGTTAAAGCTTTGGAGAAACTAGGAATGCATGGAACATTCCTCAGTATAATACAGGCTGTGTATGACAAACCCACAGCGAGTATTATATTTAATGGCAAAAAGCTAAAGCCATTTGCTCTAAAATAAGGAACGAGACGAGGATGCCCATTCTCTCCACTCCTCTTTAACTTAGTATTAGAATTCCTAGCCAGAACAATAAGGCAAGAAGCGAGCCTAAAGGGAATCCAAATAGGGAAAGAGGAAGTGAAGCTTTCCCTCTTTGTAGATGACAAGATTCTGTATTTAAAGAACCCTATAGACTCTGCTCCCAAGCTGCTTGAGCTCATTCATAACTTTGGCAAGGAAGCAGGGTATAAAATTAACCCTCAAAGATCAACTGCCTTCCTATATGCCAACAATGAGAGAAAGGAGGCAGCAATCAGGCAAACAACTGCTTTTGCAAAAGCCTCAAAGAAAATAAAGTACCTAGGAATTAATTTCACTAAGAAAGGAAAGTACCTTATTGTTGAAAACTTTAAAACTTGAAAAAGGAAATTAAGGGAGAACTGAGGAAATGGAAAAACCTCCCATGCTCCTGGATTGGAGGAAGTAACATCGAGAAAATGGCCATTTTGTCAAGGGCTATCTACAAATTCAATGCAATACCCATCAATATCCCAATGTCATTCTTTAAAGAAATAGAAACTCGTATGGAATAATAAAAGACCCCATGTAGCAAAAACATGTTCTTTCTTTGCAGAAAGAATTTCAATACCAAACTTTAGACTCTATTACAGAGCTATAGTGACCAAAACAGGTTGGTACTGGTACAGGAACAGGCCTGAGGACCAATGGAATAGAAGTGAGGACCCAGATATTAAACCACAGACCTATGGCCACATAAACTTTTATAAGGGAGCCAAAAAAATAGAATGGAAAACATGCAGCCTCTTCAACAATTGGGGCTGGCAGAACTGGTTAAGCACCTGCAGAAAACTAAAGTTGTATACTTCTTTGTCACTCTGTACCAGGATTAACTCCAAATGGATCAAAGACTTCGAGGTAAAAGCAGATACATTGAAAACTTTACAAGACGGAATAGGAGATACACTAGGTCTCCTTGGCACAGGTCAAAACTTTCTTAATAAGGACCAAGAAACACAATAAATCAGAGAAAGGCTGGATAAGTGGGACTGCATTAAATGGCAGAGCTTCTGTATGGAAAAGGACATAGCTATAAAATTAACTAGAAAGCCTACAGAGTGGGAGAAGATCTTCACTAACCATACAACAGACAAAGGCCTCATATCTAAAATATATCAACAGCTCAAAAAATTGAATCACTCCAAAACTAATCTCCAAAGAAACAACCATCCCATTAAAAGATGGACCAAGACTTAAAGTCTTCTCTGAAGAAGAAACAAAAATGGCCTATAGACACATGAAGAAATGCTCAACATCTCTGGTCATAAAAGAAATGCAAATCAAAACAACTCTAAGCTTCCACCTCACTCCAGTTAGAATGGCCGTGATCAAGAAATCTAATAACACCAAATGCTGGTGGGGATGTGGCCAGGATGGATCACTACTGCACTGTTGGTGGGAGTGCAAACTCGTTCAACCACTATGGAAAGCAGTATGGCAGTTCCTCAGAAGATTAAAAATGCAGCTACCCAATGATCCAGTAATTCCACTACTTGGCATTACTAATTCATCCAGAAACAAGGACATACTAAAGCCACTAGCACAATGATGTTCATTGCAGCATTATTTACCATAGCAAAGATATAGAAGCAACCCAGATGTCCTTCAGCTGATGAGTGGATCAACAAGATGTGGTATTTATATGCAATGGAATTCAATGCTGCTCTCAGAAATAACAACATTGCCCCATTTCTAAGGAAATTGGAAGACATAGGAAAAATCATATTAAGTGAAGACAGACTGAAAGGAACATAGGCTCAATGGTTTCCCTCATTTGTCCTAATCAGTAGAAACCTTGGGCTCTCCTAGCAGAAATTTACAATAGAGCAAAACGTAGATACATAAGGTCATATAGTATGACGCTAAATGAAATGACCTCCAGGATATAGAAACAAAAGCCATATAATGAGTGATTGTGGTCCATAATTTACTATGTTATCTCTCATCTCTTTTGCTGTCCCTTGGTTATCTCATATTATTATAGTATTTCACCTTTTTATCTTATAAATTGTATATATGCTTATTTAGTTATTTGAAATTGGATAGGGAAGGGGGGAAAACAAGATGAGGGGTGGGGATAGTGGGAGGGAAATGGGGACCAAGACAGGAGAAAGGGTATCAATGTTTGTGATGTAATGCCCCTTTTATCTGGTGAATATAATGTAACCCTTCTATTAATTACAATAAAAATATTTGGAAAAATTATGTTTTTAAAATTTTGTAGTGCAAATAAGAACCACTTTAATTGTTAGATAATTTTGGATTTTTTTTCTCCTTCCACAGTTGAACTCACAGATACAAACACTGACTGACCTCTATTCTCTAAAATGCAAATCTCCAGTAACCAAGTACTACCCAGTTTTATTATGTGCAAGCTTAATATACAAATTAAACATTGTCATTATGTGAAAAGCTGTTGTAAAAATCTACTTTTTTTTTTTTTGCCAGTCCTGGGCTTGAGCTCAGGGCCTGAGCACTGTCCTTGGACTTTCTCAAGGCTAGAGCTCTACCACTTGAGCCTCAGCACCACTTCCGGCTTTTTTCTATGTATGTGGTACCGAGGAATCGAACCCGGGTCTTCATGCATGCTAGGCAAGCACTTTAACCACTAGGCCAAACTCCCGGCCCCAAAAATCTACTTTTTTTAAATGAACTAAACTTTTACTCATAAATCTTTGAAGAACTATAAGGTGAATTTGGCAGAAATAGCAAAAATCCCCACCAGGAGCGAATCATTCCTTTGTTTTTCCATTTTTTATCTTAAGGAAATCTTGAAGTAAGAGAAAGCATTTTACAGACCAATAATCCAGGTTATTTGTCAGCTAAAGACAGGATCTCCGATGTGAATGATTTCATTCCTTCCATGTTCTACCAACTTTAGATATCCTAGATCATCTTTTATGGTGTGAACCCAGTGGGTAAATCCTTCCTGTGGTTTCAAATGCTGCTGTATTTCTAATAGACCTGCACCTCCATCTCTTTCTTCAGATTTGACTGCTCCAAAATAGTGACCCATCCCGACTTGGGATACTTTTAGTTAACAGACTTGTGTCGAACTGACCCCGCACTGCTCTTCATCACCTGGGATGGCAAAATCACTCTTTGAGTTTCCTGCTTAGTTTGGACCTGTCAAGTTCTACTGAACAGACCCCCTCAGTTTCTGCTTTTGTTGTATAATTTGGCGTGGTTGTCATCTCTGATTCTTTTTTGGCTCACTAATATCTTCAGGATATCTCATTTGGTCTGATGCTGCTTAGTCATCTGATCTTGAACCTCCAGTCTTCAGAGAAACTCACCATGGATACTAGAATGAACTTCTGAATATTGGGATTGTCTATCTCGGCTTTTTCCCAGATGCAAGGATCAACTCCAACAGGAGGAGTTTTTGAAGCTTGTTTGATCTATACAGGAGAAAATTCTGTTCAAGTCTTTTCTGCTAGTCTGGCTTTGAATTATTATCCTTAGAGCTCAGACTCCTTAAAGGTAGGATATTAGTTGTGATCCACCAGCACCAGCTAAAGGAAAAACAAGATGAATGGAAGGGGGTGAGGGAGGGAAAGTGGGAGAAAAACATGGGAAGGGGTAACCATGTTCAAGAAGTAATGTACCCACTACCTAATGAATGTAACTGCAACCCCTCTATACATCCCCTGACAATAAAATTAAATAAATAAATAAATAAATTGATACATGGAAAAATTATCTTTAACCAAATAACACATTTCTTCCAACTCTAAGCCCATTTTATGGCCTAAGGTTTTAGAAAGTTGAAGAAGACCAGGCAATACTTCTACAAATGAAGCTGTGTTTAGAGTGCCAAGGACTCTAAAATGCAGCCATAGTAGGTAGGAGCTACACCAGAAAGCAGCACGGGTGGTGGTACTCAGGATTGAGGAAGATGATAGAAACAAAAGCAAAGGTGCTGTGTTATTTATGAGTAGTCTATGAACTTATCAAACAAGCTATGTAGGATCCTGAACCCATCTATTTGTCTGTCTGTTTGTCTGTATCTATCTATCTATCTATCTATTTATCTATCTATCTATCTATCTATCTTTCACATTGCTGAAAATCCAACCAAGAACTTCCCATGCTAGACAAGTGTTTTTTCCTTGAGCTCCAACCTTATCTCTGACACTTTTGAAGTCTGAATGGGAGAAAAAAGCAAAATGTAAATTATGTGTAATTATATAATTTTATATCATTTTTCAACCAAAGTTAAAACCAAGGTAATTTGCTATAATTTATAAGCTAGTTATTTTTCATGAAGTTATATATTTATTTCAAACTTCAATGTATTTATATTTAAATGTGGCTTAATGTAAGTTTTTTTGAATGTCATTATACAATATGAAATACATATTATAAATATCCTAGCTCACCACCTTAGTTGTTTCTCCATTTTGTGATTAAAATAAAAGGAAGCATGTCATTGCTCTTGAAAACATGAATTAATTAGCAAGATGACATCTGATCAGCTATAGACCAGGGGAGGCCATTTTGTTAGGTGAAAGCAACATCATCAAAAATGAGTTATCACTCATGTGACAGGTAGTTTGAAAGAATGTTAGGAATCTAACAGCTAGTACTAGAGACAAAATAGCTGTAGACTGCCCAGTCTGGACTCAATCAGAGAGTACATCTCTCTAATCTGCTTATATTAGTTAGAGTCTTCATCTAAAATAAGTTTTGAGAGTATATTATAGAAGAGAACGAAAAGGAGCTTGAAGTTCATCTACAAATAGAATGACTTTCAACCGAGTTCTTATGAAGTCCACGTGGTGCCCAGTCCATACATTACCAAACAGATCAGTTTGTAGGCAGACAGTTCATAGAAAAATTCAATGGAATTGCTTGTCTTTGACAGTTCATAGCTACAAAATCAATACCAGATATTATGCTACCCCACAGGCCAAAAACTTTGTCACAATTCTTGTGATTAGGAAGTCTAAAATTAAGGAAGGTTAGCAATTTGATGAAAGCCCCTTCCAGGAGAGTAGGTAAAGGTGACAACTTTTGCCTATGTTGTCACATGGCATAACAAACTGATTGCCTCAGCCACTTAGAAAGATATCTTCATGTGTGAGAGCTCTCTTTTCAAGACCACATTACCTCTGTTAGTTGCCCTCCAAAGACCATCTTTTTGGGCATTACATTTGAGCTTGTAAATTCAAAGACGCAATTGAAATAAATTGTTAACCTTAAAATACAGCTTTACCTAAGTCAATATTAAAAAAGATAAAAAGTTAAATATATGCAGAATTAACTTTCTAAAACTTAGTGCTCCTTTATGTTGAAAACATTGCAGTAGGTTTTGTTTCCTAGCTTCTTGAAATGTACACTCTATTGCTATTATCTATAATATTTGCTGTATGTAGTATGCTTAGCTATAGTTTCTCTACAACAGAAGTTCTTGCTCTTACTTAATTTAAACTGAATACCATTTGTCAATTTTTCCCCATCCAACTATCTCCCCAGTCTCTGGTGAACTACTGTTCTCTCAATCTTTATGATAACAAATGTTTAGATTTCACATAGAAATAAAACCATGTGGTAATTGTATTTCTGTGCGTGGCTTATTTTATTGAATATAAAATCTCCAATTCCCTGCATGTTTTCTCATATGACAGAATTTAATTCTCCATATGGCTTAATAGTTTTGTGTGTGTGTGCTCAGTTTATTTATCTGCATGCAGATTCCCAGACTGTTTTTATTTTGTGGGTATTGTGAACAATTCCACAAAAGTGAGGGAATGTTTATATCTTTTTGACAAACTGATTTTTAATTTGGTTAGAAATTTGTTAAAGTTCGATAATGTTTATCTTGACAATTTTATAAAACAGATACTAGATGATAAATTATTTTTCTTTCTCCTCTTCTTTCTCATTTTCTTCCACCTGATCTTTTCTCTCCTCTTTCTCTTCCTTCTGTTCCTCTTTCTCCTCCTTTTCCTACTTACCCTTTTCTCCTTAATAACAGCAAATCAAATTCAATTTATCTTATCACTCATCATATGTAGCTCTTTTGTTTTCTTTTGTTTTGAAGTATTATCTTGTTAACCTTGTCTGGGATGGCCTCAAATTCATAATCCTTTTGTCTCTTCTTCCTAAATACCTGAAATTATATACCATGCACAGTTTGATTAAAATGACATGTACTCAGTCCCACTCCAGGGTGATAATAATGAAATGGAAACAGAAATGTTTGCAGGAAATGTTGACAATTATAAGCAATATTTGGAATAATATTAAAATTCTAAAGCGCTATTATTTTATCATCATCATCATCATCATTATTATTATTTTATTGTAATATATAGAAGGATTATAGTTATTTTTGCCAGATAGTAGGTGCACTACTTCTTACACAGTGATACCCCTTCTCATGTTTTTGTCCCCATTTCCTTCTCCCCACCCCCTCCAAATCATCTTGTTTCCCCCCTTCCCTTTCCTATTTCAACTAAATAAATAAACATATATATATGTATATATATAATATGCCAGGTAACAAAGTCAGATACTGTAACAATATGAGATTATACCAAGGACAACAAAAGAGAAGAGAAATAACATAGTACATTAAGAACAACGATCACACATGTTAAAGCCCAAAGAGCTGTTTCTTATAGAGGCCAACTGTCCCAATAGTGTTCCTTTAGCAATTAAGTAAAATGAGCAAATTTTCCTATAAAGTAATATCAGAAAGAAAAAAAGATTGAATTCTGGTATTTTACTTCCAAATATTCCCTATAATCACTGGTCATACCTTCTGTGAACAAAGGAGATAGAAAATGGAAGTGTGAGAACTTGAGAGGACTTATCTAGTTCAAAGGAGGAATATTCATTGACATGTATGTTGGCCATGCAGAAATAAGATATTTTTAGTATAAAAATATAAATATGATATTAAGTAGAATTTGGTAATGTGTGTTTTATTTAAAATTTTAGACTCGAAGAGTTGTCTTTTACAGAAAGCCAGTTGTTTTCATATAAATGTTTCTTATTCTTGGATAGATATGAGAAAATACTTAGAAAAACTTCTATGGAAAGATGAATAACGTACATGATTACTAATGAAAGGGAAATACTGGATATAAGGAATCAAAAAGTTTCAATCAACTTATATAACAGAGACAGACACTGAAGCAATCAAGTATAATTTTTTCTCTTTTCTTTTGTGACTCTCCTCCCATACCATTCTCCATATGTGGGAATTCAAGATTAATATTCTCACAGCTAGCTATTGTCGAATCTACTGCTCATCCATCAGGTTTCTTACCTCTGGATAAGATTTTTTGTTAAACTCAACCTTAGAGTTGGGCACCAACAGACATCAACACTATCATGACACCAAAGGGAGATAAGTGTTGAGAAGATAGTATGACAACCTCCAAAACAGGTGCCAACTGAAGATAAACAGTCACGCAAGTCTCCAAGCACTTTGGTTTTTCCTTAAAACCAATGTTTCTCCTTAGTACTGAATCCACTGTTTTTGAGAGTTACATTCCCCTGCATGCCTTAACTTTATGGCAATTAATAAAACTTTCATTTTCTTTTTTTCAAAGCTACACTCCTATTATTCTAATTCACAATGTCCTCAGAGAACTGACTTTTCTATGACACTTGAAATAGAATAGCATAAATGATAAGCTACAGCTATCGGTACTGAACATATGTCACATTCTTGTTCCTCTTGTTCTACTTAATATAGATATTTCCTTTAACATTAAAAATATAAAACCCTTAGAGCAGCAACCTATTTTTCTATTAGAAAGCCACACAGATAAATGGAAGAACATCTTTATACTTTCTAAAATCTATTCTTAATCAAGGACATATGTTATATTATTTCCCCAGGGATCAGATATTAATGATAAGAAAAAATTTCAATTATCTTCCCCTTGTCATTATCATATGCTTAAAATATTTCAACAGTAACTATTCTCAAATTTTAGAATATACATACCATGACTTCTCTTATAAAGCATCAAAGACCAGAAGCAATTCCTAAAATTTTAAAGACATTCTTTACAAGAAAAGTTTAATAATAACCACAATTTCTTATAGTAAATTTGAGTTCATCTTACATGCATTATATTATGTTGGGCTTATAAACTGTGTTTATGGATACTATTTAGGTTGAATTTAGTTATATTTGAATAAGAGAGTAATCCAAAGATCTCCCTTGGAATCTGAATTTCTAAATATGGCTGTCAATCTCTTTGTCTTTGTAATACATTATAATGCCACAGAGGCCAGGAGAAGAGGTTAAAAGTACATAAGCAGTTAGGTACAAAAGAAAAAGAATGGAAATTTCTAAGCCATTTGACATTTATCACCTAACATAATATTCATATAGAAACAAGAAATCTTTTTCAGATATAGATAAAGTATAAATAATAAATAAATCTAGGAATAAATGATGTTCCATATCAGGAACTGAAGGGCTTTATGAAGGCAAGTTGCATGCGAAAACAAGTCATGGGCCAAAATGGCCCACAGTGTCCATCAGATATGAAGGTGTTGAAAGGATGGTGCGATTGTGCAAAAGCAGCTAGTATCTTTGCTTCTAATCCTTGGTACCTAGAGTGTCAGCAGCACTGAGAGAATACCTAAGGAAATAAGAAGTGGTGGAGTACTGCAGGTAATTTTAGTCATTAACTCTTGCCCAACTGAGGTTTAAGCCAGTCCAGAAATAAAACAAGAAGCAAAGCAGAATAGAATCAAACATTATCTCTAGCATTAAAACGAAGGTGATTGCTACCTGGAGGTGAGTCAGTTTCCAAATACAAAAGAGAAGAGAATGAAGATGAACTGATCCCTCCTAAGGCTATCAGTATCTGAGTAGGTTTAGGTCAGTTCATCTTCCCTAGGAAGTGTTCTTTCAAATACCAAGTGGTAGGGGGAGCCTTTTGTTCAGACAGCTCACAGGCAGAGGAAGGGAAAAGTTGAAGTCCTTTTTGCTACCCTGAGGAGGGACGAGAGAGTGGATGAGAAAGGCCTACATGGTAGATTGAAAATAGTTTCCTTGACAGGAAGTAAAAGTCCAGTTTAGGGAAGAATTACATCTGACGTACTCATTAGGTCCACAAAGCACAGACTATGAGGCATTCATGAAAATGAGAGAGCCAAGCAAAAGTCTCAGTGTTTACACAGTCTACGGAGGAGACAATGAGAGGACTAATATCACTGTGTAGGTGTTGGCCTCTAAAACTTAGTCTGAAAAATTAACAGGCCTCTGATCTGGTTAAAAAGTAAAAATGAAAAACTTCACTGCAGGATTCTAGCATCTGGAAAAATAATTCAGGCAAAGTGCAGTAGTGAAAGTGATGGAAATGTGTATTAGGAAAGGAATCTATCAGATCCACAACTTACTCCTCTACACTAAATAAAAGGTAGGATACAGGGAAGAGCAAGGCACTTACACACACAGGAATCCACATAAGAAACACCATTCTGGGGGAAAAAAGGCATTATACAATATCAAATCACTGGGGATACCCCTTATTTCATAATTCCAATGCTGCCTTTTTAAGTAAACTTTCTTTTTCCAATGTTTTTATTTTGACCAAAATTGTATTTGTATATTTTATATGATACTCCTATCAATTTTCTGCTAGTCTGAGTTAAACAACATGTGTAGGTTTTACTGTCCACCACTTATTAGCCTTTCTGTCTCTTGTAAAAAGATTACACTGCCAACAGTTCTGGTACCTACTGTGAGATAATTATAAATCTTCTCAGCACTGGTATTAGAATTGGCCATCTGACCTATTTTAGCCAATAGAATGTCATCAGATATTTCATGTCCTAACTCTAAATACAAGCTGATTATATCTTTCCCTTCTGATGTCAGAATTGCAAAGTTCAAGTGAGGGTTGTTCCTTAACACTGTGTCTTCAAATAAACAGTTGGTTTACATGCATGAACATTTAAAGTGAAAGAGAAAGTAATTTCTATTGTAAATTCTAAGATCTGTGATGTCTCTCTCTCTCTCTCTCTCTCTCTCTCTCACACACACACACACACACACACACACACACACACACACACACACACACACCCCACGCTAAAAAATATTTACTTTCCAATTGTCTACATATCAAAGATGAAAAACTAGCCTTAGCCTTTCAAAAAAATCCTAAGTATCAAATGCACCTTCAGTAATGGTAGTTTATTTATGGTTAAAAAAAATGTCTTTATGTCTTTCCTTTGCCAAAATGAGGCTTATGCTATGCAGGATGTATAAACATTTTAACATCTTAAAAGTGATAAAGTAAATATTAGTCATGCTACCCGTACCCACACATTGAATTTTGAGTTGTGTTATCCTATGCCATCCAAAAAATTCCAGAATTAACACAAGCTGTGAAAATGTTCCTTCATATATATCACTCTCTCATCAGCATTAAACGCATCAAAACAACATGTCTCAGTCAAGGGTGATAGTGCTGGAAAGTACAAACTTTAAAACAAAATACCTTTGATACATCTTACTTAGCATGATGTAATGATAATGGTGTTGTGAAAGTCAATTCCAATTTATCAGAATCATTTCCCAAATACAATTTGAGAGTAATGTCTTATGTTATTGTGTGGTATACACAAACTCAAAAAGAAAACATTTTTATATGTATTGGAAAAGAAAGTGAAACTATGGTAGAATCCATTGAAATGATGAGTTTTGAGAAAAAAAGATGTAATAAAATATTAAAGTTATTTTACACAAGGGCATAACCTTTCACGATAAGCACTAAGATTAATTTGACCTATGTTCAATAAATGAAAAGTAGTAGTAATGTTACAATTACAAAATGCTTTGTACTTGTCTTACTGTTTACTATATAAAATTATAAATTTTTACACTATTTCTATAAAAAATATTTTAAACTAATTAAAGAGTTTTGCTCCTACAATTATCATATTTTAAAATGATTATATGATCAAATGAGCATATGATCAAAAATAAGACAAAAACTTTGTCAATGTCTTGTTAACTGTGCATCTTGAAAATGAAATAATAAGCACAGATCAATTTGATATATTGTAACTAATCATTAAGAATTTTAAAAAATTCAAAATGATTAATTTGGAAAACCAGTGATGATTCCTGTGTCCAATTGACAACATAATTAATTTGGGAAGAATATTATAACAGAGTAAATGATCTTAAAAGACTTTTATATTTTGTTCTATGAATAACCTCCATCAAAAATTATATGCATTTCTCAACCCAGAGATGAATCTGTGTGTTAGCTTATATTGTCTTTATCCAAACATCCATTCCTATGAACACTCATCACATCTGAATGTCAAACAATGTCTGTATGCAATTTATTTGTAATGTGGATTCTTTTTAATTTCTCCTGCCCATTAAAAAATTCTAATTTCTTTTGTTTTCCAGAGACTTCTTGGCAAAGAAATGGAGCACCTGCTGATGTGAACAAGTCCATTATCAGCCAAACACAAATCGTGTAGCTGATTCAGGTCTTCTATTAGAAAGTAACCAATAATTTTATCTTCTCCCTCCTAATTAGTGATGGGTTATATGGGTTATTTAACTCTGGGAAGGAATTGTTAATGCTAAAGATGATCTTTAAATCCTAGTTGAAATATTACGAAGGGTTGAGAATAATTTCTATTTATACTTAGTTGACCTTAAGTAAAGGAAACAATGAAAAACAATTTAGTATATTGAACTATGAAAATATTTTCAATTTAACCAATCAAAAATGAAAGTTTAGGTAATCAAAAGTTGTGTTTATTAACAATAATTATTTAAGAACAAAAGTCATTGCTTAACTAAACTGACACTTTCTGGTTGAGATGCTGCCTCGCTTGCAATATCCTCCAAATATTCCCTTCAAAATGCCAGAAATCCAAAGCAGATCCAAATTCAGGTGCTTGGTATTCAAGATATCATGGTTGTTTTTATCCCCTGCCCATGAAAACATTCTAATTCCTTAGCAAATTCCAGGAAGTTTTCTTGGCACAGAAAGGAAGCACCTGCTAATCTTATGTCTTCTTGAGAAATACCTGCTGGTTTATTGACAATGGGGAGAAGTAAGATGTAGTGACACATGGGATGACAAATGCAACCTTAGTAGACAATTAGGACATTTTCTTCATTTATTCTTTTTTCTTTATTGCTATTGTAGAGGTGATATACAGAGGAATTGCAGTTAGGTGAGTCAGGTAATGAGAAGAATTTTTTCAAACACGTCTTCCCTTCCTTTCCTTTCTCATACTTTTCTCTTTAAGTCCTCACTCACAAAGATATACAGTTTGTTTTCCATGCCCTGCTGAATTTTGTTCATCCTTTCTTTTTTAAAATAATTTATATTTCAATGTATAGAGGGGTTAGAGTTATATTCGCCAGATAGAAGATACATTACTTCTCACATATTGATATCCCTTCTTTGTTTTTGTTCTCATTTTCTCTCCATTCTTCCATCATTTTCCCCTCCTATTTCAAATAAACAAGTAAACATCTATATAATATAGCAGGTAACAAAGTTGGATACTGTAACAATATGAGATTATCCAAAACGCAACACAAGAGAAGAGAGAAAAACAATACATAGAGAATAAGTCACTTAAAATTAAGCTCTTGTTTCCATGTTCTGGAGGTCCATTAATTTGGCCTCATTCTATATGGCTATATGTATCTAGGAGAGTCCTAGATGTGCACTAATTATTAGAGATGAGGGAAACCATTGAGCCTATGTTCCTTTGGGTCTGGCTTACTTCACTTAATATGATTTTTTTCCAACTCTTTCCATTTCCTTATAAATGAGGCAATGTTGTTCATTCTGACGGCAGCATAGAATTCCATTGTGTATAAATACCACATCTTGTTGATCCAATCATCAACTGAGGGACATCCAGGTTGATTCCATATCTTTGCTATGGTAAATAGGGCTGCAATGAGCATCGTTATGCTAGTGGATTTAGTCTGTCCTTGTTTCTGGATATTTGTGTAAATGCCAAGTAGTAGAATTGCTGGTCATAGGGGAGCCCTATATTTAGTCATTTGTGGATAGCCATACTGCTTTCCATAGTGGTTGAACAAGTTTACACTCCCACCAACAGTGTAGTAGTGATCTCTCGGGCCATATCCCCACCAGCATCTGTTATTATTAAATCTCCTGATAATGGCCATTCTAATTGAAATGAGGTGGAATCTCAAAGTTTTTGATTTGCATTTCTTGTATAGCCAAAGATGTCAAGCATTTCTTCATGTGTCTATTGGCCATTCTTATTTCCTCTTCAAAGAAGTCTCTCTTTAAGTCTTTAGCCAACCTTTTAATTGGATGGTGGACTATTACAGAAAGTATGTTAATATATAGTAAATATAAACATGTATTTATATGTGAAATGTAAAACATGATATCATATTTCGCACAGAAAAATATTCCAAGTGTACTGAATTAAGAAAAACTTAGAACTTTATAAAACTCCAAGTCTTCCAGAAGCAGTATCTCCAATTACCCTGTTTGTAAATCATTCTACTTCGTACTGCTAGTGATGAAGGGTGAAATTTAGATGCAACTTTCAAGCTTTAAACTTCAATGAGATAACAACTATGCCTTAATAGTTGTTTTCTGTTGTCAGTACTAGGGTTCAGTATATGTACTAGAAGAAAAATGTAGCTAACAGAAATGATCAAAGAATATCTCTCACAACCTAGTTTGGCAATAGCATTTTCATTATGATCCTAAAGCCACTTTTTTCTGGGGGAGTTTGCTTGCCCTTTTTACTCTGTGGTTTCTCCCAACATTTTCATTTAAAGAAGGTTGAAAATAGCTTTCTTAATCTATATGAAGCAAGATGAGATGTACATTTCTCTAAAATTCAGAAACCACATCCCATGAATCATGAAAAATATTTCAGAGTTCGTTCCAGTAAAAACTGACTGAATCTGTTTGTATACTATGGGTAGAATATTATATTAGAGTCATTACTAGAAAATTGCAGCTTGGATGATTGAAAATCCAAAATTCAGATAGGCATACCAATCTACTGTCATTTCTATCTTCCAAAACAATCCTAATTTAAGGTTAAAAACCAGGAAACATCGCAAATTTTTCATATTGTAAATTACCATCTAATATCTAAGATCAAATTCTCATTTCCTATCAAGTATTCTGCCTCATAATGGATTGTAAAAAAAACCATTACCTGAGTTCATACATGCACTTTGGCCTAATGATGCTTGTAAATAAAGCATTTGCATAATGAACAATGTTTATAAAAGCCAATTATCACTAATACATATGACCTTTTGGCAGCAAATAAGCTAATAACCTTTGAAATGTGGACCAGATTACACAGAGCTAAAATGAAACCTATGTGTAACAGGGAAAGCAAGCCTCTTGCATATATAAGAACAAATGTTCCTTATTTTGGCTGCAATATCAAAGAAATTTTAATTTAAAAATAGATTTAGATTTTTAGATTAGTAATTCTCACCCACTTTCAAATTTCAATATTAGAAATGAATTGTGCAAAACAAACTACATGAAGTTGCTAATGTTCAAAAATATGCAATGAAGCAGAATTAATTTTAATATTACTAACATTCAGATAGTTCAGATAATTATATACTTACCAACAATTATTTTCAGGTTAAGCAGCAGTAGCTATAAGATTTGAGATTTCATTGATTGGTACGTACGTAATATATATAAACAGAAGCTACTAATAGTAGTCATAGTAGTCCTTCAATTGACTTTTAACTTATCTTTTAAAGTTTTCACAATAGTATGTCTCTACTTATTATTATAGAATCAATTTCATTTATCTATGATGATAGAAGTATAGTTCATTTTATTAAGGCACTTTCATGATCTAATATGGAAACACGGTCATAATGAGATTACATAATAGAGCTACAGAAGTGATTGTGTCCTGCAGATCAAAATGCTACAGCAGAAGATGCTGAAGTAGGATTTTTGCTTTGTTTCATTACTCCATTGTGCTTGAATTACTAAGCAATCAACATTCAACTCTCCCAAATAGAAAATGAAATAATTTTCAACACTACCAAAGGATTGCTTGTGTATACAAAATCTAATTCTGTGCCACAGTTCCTAAGTAGAGATAGTTGCTTTGAGAAACCCAATCGTTTATTTCTTCTTCCTTATCTTCACCCTTCAGTATCCTGGACCCATCATGTTACTGACCACTGACCCATCGAGTCAGTAACCACCACTCAAAACCATACATGTTACCACCCTGGTAATCTAGACTGCTGTTTGTTCTATAAGACAGCTACTGGCTTATAGAACACACACACACACACACACACACACACACACACACACACACACACACACACACGCGTGCGCACGCACACGCACACACAATCTAAATTGAATACATTAGACAATTATTTCATAATTTTATTTCTAGGATGTTCATAATTTTGTTTCACCTACTTTACCTTTTTTTCTCAATTTTACAACTTTTCAGACTGCCTCCCAACTTTTTAAGCTGAAGGTCAGCAGGCTGAAATGCAATAGACAGACAGTTATCTTATAACTCAAAACCTGAAGATTGCATGGTACTCTTTCAGAGGGATCAAATGTCTTTAAAAATATAGCTGAAGGGAAGAGGGGGGAAATGGTTCAAAATCATTGTGTTTGTGCTATTTTTGGTGAAAATATTAGCTATCAATTCTGCAAAAACCATTCTCTGGCTAAGAGCAAAAGACAAGTACCGTGAGTATCCTGTGCCAATTGAGGAAGCTGTGTGCACTGTTTGTGCGCACTCAGTGTTGGCATGAATTTGTCTGTGAAGATTATCCTCAGGGCCCGCAGCCCCTGGATTCTCTATGAGTTCTATCCTTATTTTCTGCACAAATATTGACACACAGATTTTTTTTTATATTTTTCTTCCAAAATCATTTGTTCAATTATAATGCAGGAAGTTTTGAGTACAAATATAAGGATACCTTATAAGTTTAGTCAGTATGTGAAAACTGAACATATTCTTGCAGCCAATGGGATAAAGAAAAGAAAAGGGACATTTCTTTGTAAGGACATTTCTATAAAAGAAACTTGAATGTGTTAGTTGTAGAGGGGAAAGAGGTAATTCTTTTCTCATATTTATTTTTGCCACATCCAAATATAAGTCCATGATGATTTTTTGAGAGTTATTTATGTAATTGATTTAAGTAAATTTTATTTTTTAATGTTTGAGGTCATAATAATTTGAGAATATTTTGAGCTATAATAGCCAAATAAATGAACAATCTAGCAGGTATTTGGTAATTCAGACTTCAGGATTCTGGTACAGGATAATTATGAATTCAGAAGGATGAAGAGGCTACTTTTGGTCCACTCTAGAATTATTTTCTAATATTTAATTTTTAATTTATTCTCAAGTTAACATGTATTTCAGTATAAAAGAGCTTCATTATGTTAGCTCCATACATGCACTTTGAACAAAATATTAATTTTCCTCTCTTAAACCCTCCCTACTTTTACAAACAGCATAAAGCATACAGATATCCAACAAATACTGTTAGAATTGTTATTCATTTTTAATCTAGACTGAACTCAAACTTTTGCCTCCCCTTATCTTTTCACACTCTTTCCTTCCTCCAGTGAATGGTTTTGTTGACTGTTAACTTTATGATTAATAAAGGCATGCTAATATTTACCCTGCTATTATTTTAGGAACAGCTTAGCCTTATGGAGTAAGATGGTGGCTTCCTGTGGCTTTGTGAATGTGATACAAGTGTAATTATACAACACACTGAAGAGAACACTAATGAAACTATCAAGAAATACTTAGTGATTGTGTCCTTGAATTTGGATAAAAGAGTGAAATGGGATGGAGAAATGAAACAGGTGTCAGAGAGTGAACCCATCCTCCTTTCTGTCCTCTAGCATAACATATTCACAAGGCTCCATAAATACAGAGCTCCTGAAAGAACACACTATGGATGGGATTCCAGCAAATTCCAAAGAAGTTCACGTAATGCCTATTAATACTTCACATTAAGAAAGGAATGCACACAACCCCAAGAAAGAAATGAAAACAATGGAAATTTTACATACTTTATTATTTTATGTTACTTCTCTATACTTACTTAATGCCTGCACTAGAATGTAAGGAAATGGAAAGACTTAGAAAAAAATCATATTAAGTGAAGTAAGCCAGACACAAAGGAACATAGGCTCAATGGTTTCCCTCATTTGTCACAATCAGTAGAAACCTTGGGCTCTCCTAGCAGAGATTTACAATAGAACAAAACCTAGAGACATAAGGCCATATAGTATGACGCTAAATGAAATGACCTCCAGAATATAGAAAAGCCATATAATGAGTGATTGTTGTCCTTAATCTACTATGTTATCTCTCATCTCTTTTGCTCTCCCTTGGTTATCTCATATTATTACAGTATTTCACTTTGTTATCTGATATATGTACAAATGTGTATTTGGTTATTTGAAATTGAATAGGGCAGGGGAGAAAGAAGATGAAAGGTGGGGGTGGGGGAGGGAAATGGGGACGAAGACATGAGAAAGGGTATCGATGTATGTGAAGTAATGCACCTTCTATCTGGTAAATATAATGTAACCCTTCTATTAATTACAATAAAATATATGAAAAAAAGTAAGGGGTCAAATATCCCCTCACTTTTTAAAAAATTTTTCTTTCTTTTTTGTTTTGCTTTTCTCAATAATTCCTTACTAATTTTCAAGACAGAAAGAGAGCATGAATATGATGTGCATCTATCTAAATGTGAAATAAAAACATCTAGGCAAATATCCATGGGTAGGATTGCTTGGTTTTAGAGAAGCTCCATGTTTACCCTTTGAGGAAACTCATGTTGCTTTCTAGAGTGGTTGAACCAGCTTACATTCCCACCAACAATGTAGTAGCATTCTTTCTGGCCACACACCCACCAGCATCTGTTATTGTTTGTTTTCTTGATTTTGGCCATTCTAAGTGAGGTGAGGTGGAATCTCAGTATAGTTTTATGGCCAGAGATGTTAAACATTTATTCATGTATCTATTGCCCATTCTTATTTCCTCATCAGGGAAGTCTTTTTACAATTCTTTATCCCACTTATTAATGGTATGGTTATTTCTTTGATCATGTGGTTTTTTTGTGGGGGGGTATTTTTTGAGCTCAAAGTATATTTTCGATATAAAACACTTTTCTGTTGGATAGTTAATGAAGATCTTCTCCCAGTTGGTGGGCTTTCTATGTATCTTGCTAACTGTGTCTTTTGACATACAGAAGCATGGAAGTTTAATGCAATCCCTCTTATCCATCCTCTCTTTGATTTGCTATGTTCCCAGACTGTATTTGGGAAGTTACTACCTGTGCCAAGGAGCCCTAGTGCTTCCCCTGTTCTTTCCTGTAATAATTTCAGGGCATCTGTTCTTACATTGAGGAATCTGAGAGCATTTGGAATTAACTCCATTACAGAGTGACATGTAAGGATCTAACTTCAGGTGTCTGCACCTGTAGAGCCAACTCTGCAAGCCTGAAGAGGCTGTCTTTCTTCTACCTACTGTTTTTGTCTCCCTTATCTAAAGCTACCTGCACAACAATGTTCATTGCAGCATTATCTACCATAGGTAAGATATGGAATCAATGCAGATATCCATAGGTAGATGAATGGAATAAGAAATTATGGTATATATACACAATGGACTTCTATGTTTCCATCTGAAAGAATGGCATGTCCCATTCAAAAGGAAATGGAAAAAACTGGAAACTATCATGTTAAGTGAAGTAAGCCAGACCCAAAGAAACATAGACTCCATGCTTTCCCTCACACTAATTACTATATGTCTAGAATAACCCTAGAAGAGAATAGCAATAGCCCAAGAGCTACTTTACAGGCTCATATAAAATGATGTTAATTGAAATGAACTCCAAGATATGGATACAAGAGGATTTTTTTCTCTTATTTTTGATGTACTATTTCCAGTTATTTCTTTTTCTTTCATTTTGTTTTCTTTTTGTTGTTGTTGTTTCCTTTGTACTGTATATAAGTTTATCTGATTTGGGAAATGGAAGGAAAATCATAGAGTTAATCGGACCAAGGGTGAACCAATGCAACAATGATACTCACGAGACACCATGTTGGAAATGAACTCTACAGCTTGAGGAGGGAGGGAAGTCAGGAGTGGGAAGAGAAAGTGGGAGAAAAATGAAGGAGGGGATAACACTGCCCAAAAAGAAATATTCTCCCAACCTTCAGTATATAATGGTGACCCCTCTGTATATCACCTTTAGAATACAATTTTACAGAAATAGGAATCTAATTTTGTTCATCGTTAAGCAGGAGTATGCACAGAATGTACATTAACAGATATGTATGTGTTGTCAAATTATGGTAATACTATAATAATGAAATTCTATGATCATGTCATTAAAATGGAAAATATACAAGATTAAAAGTGAGCATTTACTTTGTGTCAATCATTTATGTTTTTACTTTTGATAAGGAAGATGCTAAATGGCAAATGAAATTCAACAGGGCTAATTAGGAAGAAATGATTATGGGAGAAATGGGGACATTTGTATATTTTTGTGTCATTAGTGATACGTTCCTTACACTTTTTAAACAAGGTACCACTCATCTCCCTTTTGTGCTGCCTACACATGGTAGGTAGCTTAACCTGGAGGCAACTGTTCTTTTCTGCCTCTTCAGGAACTTCCTAGCAGGCGAGCCTGCTGTGATGACACACTGTGTAAGTCTACTTCTTTCTCAAGTTCAATTAACAAGTCATTTGTTTCTCCAATCTTGTTTTTGTGAGTACTGAATGTTTGGATTCTGATGGCTACTTTTTGCTTTATTTTTCCCTGTGTTCAGAATTCACACTAGAAATAATGATTTAAAACTCTAACATGTGTACAGAGGGATTACAATTTTAATTTATAGGCTGACACACAAAATGTCCATGTATTTTGGTACCTGTTTATGTATTTGAAAAAATGACAAATGAAATAAATTTTGATTCAATAGTTAAAGAAAAATCAGTAGCTATACTCATTCAGATGATACAGTTACACTATAACTTTTTAATTTTCATTTACATTAACATTTTATTTTGTTATTGACTTACTATTCTCTCAACTAATTCAAGACCTAGATGCTGCACCTATTCTGCTTACAAATGATTTTTAAGTTTGTATTATTTCATTTTTTTTCCTTCCTATACAAAGAAAAGAGAATGATTTGGACTCATGGCTCTGAAAAACCAAGACTGGAAAAGCAGCTTATCTGAAGATTATTACTGCAAGAATCTCAGGAGTAGCAGTGGCTCACAAACTCAGAGCAAAGTTGGTGCATGTGAGTATGAAAGGGGAAGAGTGAGTTTCCTCTGGTTCTGCCCATATCCCAGTACCCTACTCTCTCCTCTTCTGCTCCCACCCTTGTTTCTTTTCTCTCTAGCTTTCTCTTTCTCAGAAAGTCACTAGAGTTCAATCATGGGTCTCTCCCGCTCATCTAGTTTGTCTATGTAGACTAAGTTTCCACATTCATTATTTCTCTAATTATTCCTTTCACGGAGAAATGACTCACAGCATTTATTTCACTTGGGATATTTATCACTCTTCTTTACACTCAGCAAATTCTCCATATGCTTTACACTCCAAAGGAACAATAAGTTCTCAAGGGTATGATCTATTGTGTATAAGTAGTTGTGACATTTATTCAAATGATCCCTTATCATCCTCTATTGGAACTAGGCTAGGCCAGAAAAAGTAAATCAATTTGCTTATAATCAAATATCAAAAATGTAACTATCTGCAATCATGAACCTGATTTGAAAACTTCCCTGGAGGTCTGTTTGGTATCAAAACATATAGGTTGTTTTCTTTACAATTGCCAGGAAAAATAAAATAGCAATATTAGATGCTCAAAGCAAATCTCAAAACAGTTTCATTCACTATTATTTAAATTAATTGAGAAAATGCAAGAGTGAACAGATATTACAAAGAAAGATTTCAAATTACGTTAGAAAAATACTATGCAAAGAGGAAAATTAATTTACATAGATATATTTTATAGAAGACAGAACACACCCACATTTCTGATGATAACGAAAGCAAAGCCTTTTTTCATCTAACACACTGAAGGAAAGAAAGAGCTGCATGCTTAGTCTTGGCAGCTTTGTGGGAAGTCATAAAGACAGAACCCAGGAAGAAAAAGATCAAGAAAAGTTATAAAAATCTGTGCTAAAAATCAGATTGTTTACTGTAATTCCTCAAATAATATTAAATTAGATGTCATCTTTTTATTTATTAATTTTCTCAGATAACTGAATGTATGATTCATAAAATAATCATGAGAGCAAGTTTTTCTATAATTATATATAAATGTTTCCTGTTACTGAAATCATAACTCTAAGTTATTCCATTTTTACTCTCTCTCTCACACACACACCACACACACTCACACTACACTACACTACACTATGTTTTTTTATGTTTTTAAATTCACAAAATCTTATGTTACATCACGGTTCCTAACTAGAGTCATACAGTGCCATCAGCATAGTTTAACAAATGTGACTGAGTATTTTTTGTTACCTTTAAGGTTTACTTGAGTTTTCCAAAGAGATTAGGAATTAAAAAAAAAAATAATGCTCCCGAAAAGCCTCCCTCCAGAAACTGAGCACAGCGATTCTCGGCATGTACACCTGATTCCTGGAGGGAGGCTCCAGACAGAGCCAGACAGAGCCTGCGCGAGCACAGAGCCGTCACCCAGCAATGCACGGACCTGCCAGCTTCACGGAACCAGAAAATCCAGCAATTTGTGAATACCTCCATGGACTTTTCCACTTCTGCTCAGGGAACAGCATTGGGAAGGAATCCCCTCCCCATCAGCCAAGAACAGCGCCATCTTGACTGATGACAAAGATCCTGCCAAACTCTCCTATGTATTCCTTCCTCTTTTCTTTGTATATACTTCTTATTACTCTTCGTATTTTCAAAAGTTTTGTGTTATTTATTCTAAATTTTGTGCTCAACTATTTTACCTTTTTATCACCTTAGGTCAGTTATACTTATGCTATCCCTGTTCTTCATTACTATATTAATCTTACACTCCTACACTACTCAGTTCTTTCCTACCCTCTTGTTTTTCATACTATTTTTACTATCTCTGCTCCTTTGTTCATCCTCCAACTTTTATAATGCATGGATCTAGAGTTGGTGGTTGTTGAGAAATACAGTATATCTAGGTGTACAATTATATTGTAGGTCCAGAGGGACTTAAATAAAATAGAGATTAGATTGTGGGGGTTGTTTTTGTTCATAAAACAGTGACTGGTGGTGGTATTAGATTTGTCAGTAAGTGTACAAAAGGAGAGATAGAGAATGATAAAACCGATCTAAAATTGTGAACATCTGTTGTCTGGTAAGCTAAAGAGCTCTAGGTTGGTTATATATTAAATATTGTAATCTTGTGCAGTATTAATCTTGTTCCCATTTTCAAATGAGCAGAACAAGAAACTCAAGAAAAATGGCAAATCAAGGAATAGTATCTCCCAACCAACATAAACAGGCAATGGAGAAATCAAAGGCACAATGAGAGGAGAGTTCTCTAAATGCTATAAAATAACAAACTTGATTAATAAAAAGTTGGAAAACATACAGAAAGAGATACGTGAGGAACCCATATCTAAATGAGATGAAAACATAAAGAAGATTATATGTGAATGAGAGGAAGACATAAAGGAGATCATAATGAGGGATTTACAAAGAAAAATGGACGAATTCATAGAATCCACATACAAAAAGCTGAACAAACTCCAGCAAATGTCCAATGAGAGTAAAGCTGCTGAGCTAACTACTCAAATGGAAATCAAGGAGTTAAAGAAGTCCATGCATAATCTAAAACAAGAGATGGAAGGCATCAAAAATGAGGAATTAGAAGAAAGAGAGATGAAAAATAAATTAGAAAGTATTGATAGCAGGTTAGACAATGCAAAAGAAGGACAGAAAATGAGTCAAACCAAATGTAGGAAATATGAGAGGTCCAAGATACAATTAAGAAACCTAATTTAAGGCTAATTGGTTTTAAAGAAGCTCTGGAGAAAGAGGTCAATGATATTGAAAATACATTTCAGGGAATCATCTCAGAGAACTTCCCAAAGATCCAGAAGGACAGGCCCATCCAGATACAAGAAGGCTTTAGAACCCCAAATAGACCTTACCAGAAAAGGACATTCCAATGCCACATTATAATCCATACAGGATCAATGGAGACCAATGAAAGGATCCTAAAAGCAGCCAGGGAGAAGAGAAACATCACCTACAAAGGAAAAACAATCAGAATAACCACAGATTTCTCAGCAGAGACCAAGCAAGCAAGAGGAGATTGGAAGGATTTATGTCATGCCCTTAAGACAAATAAATATCAACCAAAAATACTGTACCCAGCTAAGCTCTCATTCATAACTGAAGGAACAATTAAAAAAAACCTTCCATTCCAAGGAAAAGATGCAGCATTATGTAGCAACCAAACCTGAGTTACAGAAAATTCTCAAAAATGTTCTAGACATTGAAAACCAAACCAAATGTGATACTGACAAAGAAATGGCACCTAAAAATACCACCTAATTAATGCAAGAACTGTCAAGCCACAGACCCTAATGAAAGCTTTTTAAAATGGCAGGAATGAGTAATATTTTTCAATTGTAACTCTCAATATCAATGGATTTAACTCTCCTATTAAATGGCATAGACTATCTAGTTGGGTCAAAAAGCAAGATCCATCGTTCTGCTGTATTCAAGAGACACATCTGCCCCATCCCCCCCCAAAAAAAAGCAAACATTTTTTGAATGTGCGAGACTGGAATAAAGTTTGTCAAGCTAATGGCCCCATTAAACAGGCTGGAGTTGCCATCTCACATCAGATAAAACAGACTTCAAACTAAAATTAGTGAGAAAAGACAAAGAAGATTATTACATACTAATAAAGGGATCCCTCTTCCAATAGGACATGACCTTCCTAAACATCTGGACACCTAATCCAGGAGGATTGAACATCATCAAGCAAACATTACTTTCACTAAAACCACACATAGATCGAAACACAGTGATTGTTGGTGACTTTAACACACCACTCTCACCTATGGACAGATCAGCCAGGCAAAAACTCAACAGAGAAACCTCAGATTTGAACAATTGTATAGACCAACTAGATCTAATAGATATCTGGAGATTATTCCACCCAGCAACATCACAATATAGGTTTTTTTTCAGCAGCACATGGAACATTTTCCAAAATACACCAGATTTTAGGGATAAAAAATCCTGTGCAAATTGAAAAACAATGAAATTATTCCCTGCATTCTATCAGAAAACAAGAGCATCAAATTGGAACTGAACACCAATCTCCACCAAAGAACACACTGTAACTCACGGAGATTGAACATCACATTGTTAAATCTTCAATGGGTCATTGACCAGATTAGAGCAGGAATTCAACAGTTTATGAAATTTAAAAAAAGGAGCACACAAAATACTAGCTCTTGGGAAGATGATGGCGGTTCAGGGTGAGACATACTGAGTTCCTGCCAAGATTCATGTACTGGCAGTGCAGGAGACAGTCCTCTAACAGAAATTGATCCTAAGTAAGCTTTAGGACCACAGAGAACTCAGGCAGAAAGGAAAAAAAGGAAGAATACCAGTGCAAAAAGAGAGCATGGAGCTCCGCCGCGGAGCAGCGGGGGAGACAAAGGCTATTCTGAATCAGAGCAGAGAAAGCGCTCCAAAGAGAATAAAGATGCTGAGCTAACCACTCAGATGGAAATCAAGGAGCTAAAGAAATCCATACATGATCTAAAACAAGAGATGCAAGGCATCAAAAATGAGCAATTAGAAGCAAGGGAGATGAAGAATAAAGTAGATAGCTCTGATACCAGGTTAGACAATACAGAAGAGAGAACTTCTGGGGCTGAAAATAATTTAGTTATTATACAAAAAGAACAGAAAATGAGTCAATTCAATCTAGGAAATATGAGAAAACGCTACAGGAAGTCCAAGAAACAATTAGGAAGCCTAATTTAAGGCTAATTGCTATTGAGGAGGATCTAGAGAAAGAGGTCAATGGAATTGGAAATATATTTCAGGTAATCATCTCAGAGAACTTCCCAAATATCCAGAAGGGCAGGCCCATCCAGATACAAGAAGCTTTTAGAACCCCAAACAGACCTGACCAGAAAAGGACATCCCACCGACACATTGTAATCTGAACTGGATCAACAGATGCCAAAGATAAGATCCTAAAAGCAGTCAGGGTGAAGAAAACAATCACCTATAAAGGCAACCCAATCAGAATAACCCGATTTCTCAACAGAGACCATGCAGCAAGAAGAGATTGGAATGATATATACAATGCCCTGAAGTCAAATAACTACCAGCCAAGAATACTCATTCATAACTGAGGGAACAATAAAAACATTCCACTCCAAGGAAAAGCTTCAACATTATGTAGAAACAAAACCAACACTACAGAAAACTCTCAAAGATGTTCTACACATGGAAAATGAACACAAATGTAATACAGAGAAAGAAACAGCACCTGAAACTCATAACATCTAAGTACCACAAAAACTGTCAAGACACAGGCCGTAATGAAAGCTTGAAAAATGGCAGGAACTAATAAATATTTCTCTGTCCTGACTCTCAATATCAATGGACTTAACTCGCCAACTAAACGGCATAGATTATCTAGTTGGATCAAAACACAGAATCCATAGTTCTGCTGCGTTCAAGAGACACATCTTACCCAAAAAAAACAAACACCTTTTGAAAATGAGAGGTTGGAATAAACTCTATGAAGCTAATGGCCCTCATAAACAGGCTGGAGTTTCCATGCTCATATCAGATAAAATAGATTTCAAACTAAAATTAGTGAGAAAAGACAAAGAAGGTTACTACATACTACTAACAGGATCTTTCCTCCAGGAGGACATAACCATCCTAAATATCTACACACTGAATCCCGGGATTCCGAACTTTATCAAGCAAGCTTTACTTTCACTGAAACCATACATAGATCGAAACACAGTGATTGGTGGTGACTTTAACACACCACTCTCACCTTTGGACAGATCAACAAGGCAAAAACTGAACAGAGAAACCTTAGAACTGAACACCTATCTAGACCAACTAGATCTAACAGAAATCTGCAGATTATTCCACCTAGCATCAACACAATATATGTTTTTCTCAGCACCACATGGAACATTTTCCAAAATAGAACATATTTTAGGCGGTAAAACAAACCTGGACAGACTCAGAAACACTGAAATTATTCCCTCCACTCTCTCAGACCACAAGGGCATCAAACTGAAATAGAAGAGGCAATCCAAAATTTCATATGGAATAATAAAAGACCCTGTATATCAAAAACATTTCTTAGCAGAAAGACCAGTGCAGGAGGAATTTCAATACCACACTTTAGACTTTATTACAGAGCTATAATTAACAAAACAGCTTGGTATTGGCACAAGAACAGGCCTGAAGACCAATGGAATAGAACTGAAGACCGAGATATTAAACCACAGACCTATGGCCACCTAATCTTTGACAAGGGAGCCAAAAAAGTAGAATGGAAGAAAGGCAGCCTCTTCAACAAGAGGTGCTGGCAGAACTGGTGAAGCACATGCAGAAAACTAAAGTTGGATCCTTCTTTGTCACCCTGTACTAGAATTAACTCCAAATGGATCAAAGACCTGGAGATAAAAGCCAACACTCTGACAACTTTACAAGAAGGAATAGACCTCCTTGGCACAGGTCGAAACTTTCTTAATAAGGACCAAGAATCACAACAAATCAGAGAAAGGCTGGGTAAGTGGGACTGCATTAAACTGCAGAGCTTCTGTATGGCAAAGGACATAGCTATAAAATTAACTAGAAAGCCTACTGAGTGGGAAAAGATCTGCACCAACCATACAACAGACAAAGGCCTCATATCAAAAATATATCAACAGCTCAAAAAATTGAGTCAATCCAAAACTAATCTCCAAAGTAACAACCATCCCATTAAAAGATGGGCCAAAGACTTAAAGAGAGTCTTTTCTGAAGAAGAAACAAAAATGGCCTATAGACACATGAAGAAATGCTCAACATCGCTGGTCATGAAAGAAATGCAAATCAAAACAACTCTAAGCTTCCACCTCACTCCAGTTAGAATGGCCAGGATTTGGCCAGGAGGGATCACTACTACATTGTTGGTGGGAGTGCAAACTCATTCAACCACTATGGAAAGCAGTATGGCAGTTCCTCAAAAGACTAAACATAGAGCTCCCCTATGACCCAGCAATTCCACTACTTGGCATTTACCCAACCATCCAGAAACAAGGACATACTAAACCCACTAGCACAACAATGTTCATTGCAGCACTATTCACCATAGCAAAGATATGGAACCAACCTAGATGTCCCTCAGTTGACGAGTGGATCAACAAGAAGTGGTATTTGTACACAATGGAATTCTATGCTGCTGTCAGAAGAAAACGACATTGCCCCATTTTTTAGGAAATGGAAAGACTTAGAAAAGATCATATTAAGTGAAGTAAGCCAGACTCAAAGGAACTTAGGCTCAATGGTTTCCCTCATTTGTCATAATCAGTTGAAACCTTGGGCTTTCCTAGCAGAGATTTGCAATAGAGCCAAACCTTGATATAAAAGGCCATATAGTAGGACGCTAAATGAAAGGATCTCTAGGATATAGAAACATAAGCCATATAATGAATAATTGTTGTTCATAAGGTACTATGTTATCTCTCATCTCTTTTGCTGTCCCTTGGTTATCTCATATTGTTACAGTATCTCACTTTGTTACTTGATATACTGGATATATTTGTATTTGGTTATTTGAAATTGGATAGGGAAGGGGGGAAAACAAGGTGAGGGGTGGGGGTGGGGGGAAGGGAAATGGGGACCAAGACATGTGAAAGGGTATCAATGTATGGGAATTAATGCACCTTCTATCTGGCGAATATAATGTAACCCTTCTATTAATTTCAATAAAAAATATATGAAAAAAATACCAGCTCTTTTGGGACACAGCAAAGGCAGTACTCAGAGGAAAATTTATATCTTGGAGTGCTTACATTAACAAATTGGAAAAATCGCAAACCAACAATTTAATGTCGCACCTGAAGCTTTTGGAAAAAGAGCAACAAACCAACCCTAATCTCTGTAGAATGAAGCAAATTATTAAAATCAAAACTGAATTAAATGAATTGGAGTCCAAAAAAACTATAGAAAGAATCAAGAAAACAAGGAGTTGGTTCTTTGAAAAATATAACAAGATTGACACATCTTAGAAAATCTTAACAAAAAAAAAGAAGGGAACACACCCAAATAACCAAAATCACCGATGAGAATAGTAATATCATGACAGAAATTACCAAGATCCAAAGCTTCAGGAGGGCATGCTTTTCAAACTTTTCTGCCAACACATTTGAGAATATAGAAGAAATGGATGAATTTCTAGTCATTATTAACGTACCCACATTGAACCAAGAAGACCTAATCCAACAAAACAGATCTATTTCAAATAGATCTAAAATATAAATGGCAATAAGAGATCTCCCATCCAAGAAAAGCCCAGAGGCACATTGATTCACAGTTGAATTCTATAAGGTCTTCAAAGCAGAGCTTACACCAATACTCCTCAAGCTCTTCAATGAAATTGAAAATGAAGGCTTTTGGCCAAACTCATACTACGAAGCCACTGTAACCCTCATCCCAAAACCAGACAGAGTTTCATCAAAGAAAGAGAGCTATAGACCCATTTCTTTGATGAATATTGATGCAAAACTTCTCAACAAAATACTGGCCAACTGTCTTCAGCAACTTCTGCACTCCTCTTTAACATAGTATTAAAATTACTGCCCAGAGCAATAAGGCAAGGAGCAAGCATAAAGTGGATCCAAATAGGGAAAGAGAAAGTGAAACTTTCCCTATTTGCAGATGACATGATTCTGTATGTAAAGAACCCTATAGCCTTCACTCCCAAGCTGCTAGAGCCCATTCATAATTTTCACAAGGTAGCAGGGTATAAAATTAACTCTCAGAATGAACTGCCTTCCTCTATGACAACAATGAGAAGAACAAGGCAACAATCAGGAAAGCTACTCCTTTTGCAATAGCCTCAAAGGAAGTAAAGTACCTAGGAATTCACTTCACTAAGAATGGAAAGTACATTTTTGTTGAAAACTTTAAAAACCTGGAAAAGGAAATTTAAGCATAATTGAGGAAATGGAAAATCCTCCCATGCTCCTTGATTGGAAGAATTAACATTGTGAAAATGACAGTCTTGCCAAGGACTATCAACAAATTCAATGCAATACCCATCAATATCCCAATGTCATTCATATGGAATAAGAAAATACCCTGTATAGCAAAAACACTTCTTAGCAGAAAGAACAGCTCAGGAGGAATTTCAATACCAAACTTTAGACTCTATTATAGAGCTACAGAGACCAAAACAGCTTGGTACTGGCATAGGAACAGGCCTGAGAACTAATGGAATAGAACTGAGGACCCAGATATTACCCACAGACCTATGGCCACCTAATCTTTGATAAGGGAGGCAAAAATTGAATGGAAGAAAGACAACCTCTTCAACAAGTGGTACTGGCAGAACTGGTTAAGCACCTGCAGAAAACTGAAGTTGTACCCTTCTTCATCACGCTGCAACAGGATCAAAGTCCTCGAGGTAAAAGCCGATACACTGAAAACTTTACAAGAAGGAATAGGAGATACTTGGCACTGGTTGAAACTTAATAAGGACCAAGAAACACAACAAATCAGAGAAAGGTTGGATAAGTGGGACTGCACTAAACTGCAGAGCTTCTGTACAACAAAGGATGTAGGTAGCAAACTAACTAGAAAGCCTACAGAGTGGGAGAAGATCTTCACTATCCATACAACAGAGAAAGGCCTCATATCTAAAATATATCAACAGCTCAAAAAAATGAATCACTCCAAAACTAATCTCCAAAGTAACAAGCATCCCATTAAAAAATGGGCCAAAGACTTAAAGAGAATCTTCTCTGAAGAAGAAATAAAAATGGCCTATGGACACATGAAGAAATGCTCAACATCTCTGGTCATAAAAGAAATGCAAATCAAAACAACTCTAAGCTTCCACCTCACTCCAGTTAGAATGGCCAGGATCAAGAAAACTAATAACCACAGATGCTGGAGGGGATGTGGCCAGGAAGGATCACTCTTACACTGATGGTGGGAGTGCAAACTCATTCAAGCACTATGGAAAGCAGTATGGCAGTTCCTCAAAAGACTAAACATAGAGCTCCTCGATCACCAATCAATTCCACTACTCGTCATAAACCCAATTTTCCAGAAACAAGGACATACTAAATCCACTAGCACAACGATGTTCATTGCAACACTATTTACCATAGCAAAGATATGGAACCACCCCAGATGCCCCTCAGTTCATGAGTGGAACAACAAGCTGTGGAATTCTATGCTGCTATCAGAAAGAACGACATCACCCCATTTGTAAGGAAATGGAAAGCCTTAGAAAAAATCATATTAAGTGGAGTAAGCCAGATTCAAAGGATCATAGGCTCAATGGTTTCCCTCATTTGTCATAATCAGTAGAAACATTGGGCTCTCCTACCAGAGATGTATGAAAGAACAACTCTTAGATACATAAGGCATATAGTATGAAATGACTTCCATGATATAGAAACAAATGAGTGATTGTTTTCCGTAATGTACTATGTTATCTCTCATCTCTTTTGCTGTCACTTGGTTACCTCACATCGTTACAGTATTTCACACAGTATCTGATATATTTGATATATGCGTATTTGGTTATTTGAAATCGGATAGGGAAGGGGGAAAACATCTTGAGGGGTGGGTATGGGGGAGGGAAATGGAGACCAAGACATGAGAAGGGGTGTCAATATATTTGAAGTAACACACCTTCCATCTGTGGAATATAAAGTAACCCTTCTAACCCTTCTATTAATCACAATAAAACATATGTGAAAAAATAATTATCAAATAATTGGCTGTCATTAAAATAATACATGCTGATGTTTTAAATATGGTTTAGCCTAAATCATATGCATGTAATAGAGTAAGATCCCATCATAGTCTATTTTTTAATCAAAGGTTTGCTTAAATAGTTTTCCTATATAACTTAAATGCGGCCAAATTGTTTACTATAGTTAGCATTGTTGGACACTTCTTTTCTTAATTAAAGAATTTATTATCATTGATTTTTATATCATATTTCAAATGAGGTATTTAACAAACAAGTATTCAAGAAGGGAACCTCTACAAAAAATCACCAACACTTAGATTTTAGAACATAATCAAAATTAGGCTGAGGGTTTTATGTCATAGATACATATTAATATATGTAATAAAACATTATGTCTATAGAGTCATCAGTTCTTTTTATTTTTATCCATATATTTTTATTGTAATTAATAGAAGGGTTACATTGTACTCACCAGATAAAGGTGCATTACTTCACAAACATTGATACCCTTTCTCATGTCTTGGTCCCCATTTCCCTCCCACCACCCCGTCCCTCATCTTGTTTTTCCCCCCTTCCCTATCCTATTTCAAATAACCAAATATGCATATATACAGTATGTCAGAAAACAACGTGATGATTTATATTTCCTAATGTTTCTCCAGGCAAAGGCTATCACTTTTTTATTTTTTCATATATTTTTATTGCAATTAATAGAAGGGTTACATTATATTCACCAGATAGAAGGTGCATTCCTTAACAAACATTGCTACCCCTTCTCATGTTTTTGCTCCGATTTCCCTCTATTCCCTCCCCTCATCTTGTTTCCCCCCTTTCCCTATCCTATTTCAAATAAACAAATAAACATATATACAATATATTTGATAACAATTTAATACACTGTAAAAACATGAGATAGCCCTGGTACCACAAAAGAAATGAGAAATAACACAGTACATTAAGAAAAACAGACACACCCGATATGGCTTTTGTTTCTATGTTGGAAGTCCTTTCATTTATCCTCTCCCTATATCTCAAAGTCTTTCATCCATTTGGAGTTGATTCTGATGCATGGTGACAAATAAGAATGCAACTTATTTTGCTGCAGCTGTTTAACCAATTCTGCCAGCAACATTTGTTGAAGAGGCTGTCTTCCAACCTTTTGTTTTCTTTTTTATTGTAATTAATAGAAGGGTTACTTTAAATTCACCAGATATAAGGTGCATTACTTTACATTGATACCCTTTCTCAGAGCCATCAGTTTTTATGTCTATGTAGTTGTGCTTATATTTCCAGTACCATGTCCATAGCATTGGGTATGCAAATATTGAGTCCTCACACTTGTACAGTTTGGATCTAATAGCCACATATTAAGGATACCATGTGCCTTTTGTTCCTTTGGTCTTGACTTGTCTCACTCAACATGATTCACTCTAGATTCATCCACTTCTCTGTAAATACCATTATTTTATCTTGCCTGTTGGCTATGTAGAATTCCATTGTGTGTCCATTATGTGTGTGTACATATATATATATATATGTATGTATATATCTCACGTTTTCTGTTTTCTGTATCCATTCATCTGATGTAGGGCTTCTGGATTGTTTCCATCACCTGGCTATTGTGAATAATGCAGGGATGAACATAGCTGAGCAGGTGTCCTTATCATATATTGGGTTATGATGTTCAGGATAGATGCCCAGAAGTGGTATGGTGGGATGATAGGGAAGAACAATTTTCAGTTCTTTAAGAAACCTCCACACTGTTTTTCAGAGTGGCTGAACTAGTTTACAATCCCACTAGCAGTGCAGTAGGGTTCCTTTTTCTCCACAACCCCGCCAGCAACTGTCATTGTCTGAGTTCAAAATCTTGGCCATTGTTTTTGGGGTAAGGTGGTATCTTAAGGTTTTTTTTTTATTTGCATTTCCTTTATGCCCATGGATGATGAACATTTTCTCATATGCTTTTCTGCCATTTTAATCTCTTCTTTTGATAAGTCTCTCTTAAGTTCCTTGTCCATTTAGTGAATAGTTTGTTGGGTTTGGGGGGGGGATTAGTTTCTTGAGTTCCATTTAGATACTGGATATTAAGCATTTGTCTGATGTATTATTGGTAAATATCTTTTCCTAGTTTGATTGGCTGTCTCTCTACTTTTGTGGCTATGATTTTATCTGTTCAGAAACTTTTTATTTTTAGGTAGTCTCATTTATCGAGTCTCTCTCCAATCTGTTGTGACCCTACGATTCTGTTCAGGAACCTTTTGCCTATGCCTATGAGTTCCAGTTTCTTTCCTACTCTATCATGTAACAGTTTCAAGTTTTCAAGGTTTCTGGTCTGACATTGAGGTTTTTGATCCATTTTGAGTTAATGCTTGTGCATGGTGAAAGGCTAGGGTCAATTTTTAGTTTTCTGCATGTGGCTGCCCAGTTTTGCCAGCACCAATAATTGTTCCACTGTATGTCTTTGGCTCCTTTGTCAAATACAAGTTGACAATATATATGTGGTTCTATTCCTGGATCTTCTATTCTGTTTCTTTGATCTTCTGGTCTAGTTTTGTGCCAATATCATGCTGTTTTTGTTTTTATGGTTCTATAGTAGAGTTTGAAGCCAGGTATTGTAATACCGCCTGCATTACTCTTTTTCCTAGAATTGCTTTGGCTATTCTAAGTCTTTCCTTGTTCCATATGAAACTTTGGATTGTATCTTCTATTTTAGTAAAGAATGTCTTTGGGATTTTTATGGAGATTGCATTGAATTTGTATATAAGTTTCGGCAGTGTAGCCATTTTCACTATATTGGTTCTCCCTAACCATGAGCATGGGATGTCTTTCCATTTCCTGGTGTCCTCTTTAATTTCTTTCATTAGGCTTTTATAGTTTTCATTAAATATTTCCTTTACATCTTTGTTTAAGTATATTCCTAAGTATTTTATTCATTTGGAGGCTATTGCAAATGGGATCATTTTCTTGATTTGGCCTTCTTTTTGTGTATTGTTGGCATACAAGAAGGCTACTGACTTCTGAAGGTTAATTTTGTATCCTGCCAGTTTGCTAAAGTGGTTTATTAATTCTAGGAGTTTGGGAGTGGAGCTTATTGGGTCACTCAAGTAGAGGATCATGTCATCTGAGAATAGGGATAGTTTAATTTCTTCTTTGCCTATGTGGATCCCTTTGATGTCCTTCTTTTTCCTTATTGCTCTGGTTAGGGTTCCAGCACCATATTGAAGAGAAGTGGAGGCGGTAGGCATCCCTATCTAGTTCCTCATTTTAAGTTAAATGGTTCCAGTCTTTCACCATTTAGTATAATACTGGCTGTAGGTTTGTCATATATGGCTTTAACTTTTTTAAGGATTGTACCTCTTATTCCTATTTTTTCTAGTGCTTTCAACATCAGTGGATGTTGTATTTTATCAAATGCCTTCTCCACGTCCAGAGATATTATCATATGATTCTCATCCTTAGCTCTATTGATAGGATACATTACATTGATTGGTTTGTGAATGTTAAACCAGCCTTCCATCTGTGGGATGAAGCCTACCTGATTGTAGTATGTAATTTTTTAAATTTGTTTCTGAATTCTTTTGTTTAGGAGTTTTGCATTTGTGTTCATTAGGGAGATAAGTCTGTAGTTTTTTTTGTTGTTGTTGTTGGGTCTTTCCCTGGTTTGGGTATGAGAGTAATATTAGCTTCATAAAATGAGTTTGGTATTGCTCCTTCTGCTTCTATTTCTTAGAAGAGTTTCAAGAGTATAGGCTCTTTTTGGTTGGCATTTCCCTGTTTTCTTCCGCCATTTTGTTGTATGAAATTCTTTTGTTCAATTCATTTACCTCATTATTTTTCAATGCAGGTAGCCTGTATTTATTTAAGACGTCATCCATTTCTACTAGATTTTCTTGTTTCTTTGAATATAGGCCCTGGTAGTACTTATTCATAATGGACTGAATTTCTTGGACATCGGTCATGATTGTTCCCACAGGGTTTCTAATCTTCTTCTGTCTTTTTCATATGTGCTCCTAATGTGATAAATTTGCCCCTTAGAACTGCCTTTGCTGTGTCCCATAAGTTCCTTTGTGATGTCTCTTAATTGTCATTACATTCAAGAAAGTTTTTAGTTTCTTCTTTGATCTGAACTGTAACACAGGAGTTATTCAGAAGTGTGTTGTTCAGCTTCCAAGTCTTTGAATGTTTTTTTTGTTGTTGTTTTTGTTTTGTTTTGTTTTTACTTTTACTGTTTTGTTCAGAACTAGTCTGACTCCACTGTGATCAGATAGAATGCATGGGATTATATCATTCCTCTTGTATTTGCTTAAGTTTTCTGTATGAACTATTATATGATCTATTTTGGAGTGTGTTCCATGTGCTGCTGAGAAAAATATATAAAGTTTTGCCGTTGGATGGATGACTCTGTGTATATCTGTTAAGCCCAGCTGGGCTACGGTGTCATTTAAGTCAATGGTATCTTTGCTTATCTTTTGTTGAGTTGACCTGTCATTTAGTGAGAGTGGTGTATTGAAGTCTTCCACTATGATTGTGTTTGAGTCTATCCTGTTCTGTAATTCTAAGAGAGTTTGCTTGATGAATTTGGGTGCTCCCCTGTTGGGGGAGTAAATGTTTATAACTGTAATATTCAGGGTATGGATTGTACCCTTTACTAATATGTAGTGGCCATCTTTATTGTTATATACTGTTTTTTACTGAGTAGTTAATTTTGTCGGAGCTTAAGATTGCTACTCCTGCTTTTTTGCCCTTTGCGTTGGAGTGGAAAATTCTTTTCCATCCTTTCACTTGGAGTTTGTTTCTGTCTTTAGCAGTGAGGTGGGTCTCTTGGAGGCAACATATGGATGGGTCTTGTTTCTTAATCCAGTTTGCTGTTCTGTGTCTTTTGATTGGGTTGTTCAGCCCATTCACATTCTGGGAAATTATGGAGAAGTGGTTAGTGTCCATTATCATTATTTATTTTTACTTCTGAGTTTCTTTCTCTCTCCTTTTTCCACGTTTGTGTTTAGTGACTTATAGGTGATTGCTTCTTAATGGGGGTTCTTGTTGTTCTGCAATTTGTTCTTGATTATTTAATATTTTTTGTAATGCTGGTTTAGTGTGCATATATTCATATAGCTTCTCTTTGGTCTTCAGGGCATGAATGATATTTTTCCAAGCTTTTCTTGCATTTAGGGGTTACGTGGAGAGATCTGCAGTTATTCTAATTTTTTCCCATTGTAGTATACCTCTTTCTTTGTTTTTGTGGCATTTAAGATCAGCTCCTTGGTATTCGGGTCTAGTGTTTTTACTATGATGTGTCTAGATGACTTCCTTCTAGGTTCTTGCCTGTTTGGAGTTCTGAAGCCTTCAATAATGTGAGTATTTTCCCTTTTGAGGTTGGGGAAGTTCTCTGCTATGATTTTGGTGAGTAAGGATTGCATTCCTTTATTGATGAACCCGCCCCTTCCTTCATCCCTATTTTACGAAGATTAGATTTCTTGGCTGCATCTGCCAGGTCCTGGAGTTCTCTTTGATGAATTCTGACTGACTTCTTCAGATTGATGATCCTCTGTTCCAGCTCTTGCATTTTATCTTCCATTCCTGATGTCCTATTCTCCATCTCAGTCAATCTGTTGCTTAATGCTTCCATTTGTGTTTGTGGACACTGAGCTGATCATGTCTGCTGAGAGGGTATTAATCTTTTCTTCCATTTCTTTTGAATTCAAGGAGCTCCTTGGTAATTTCCTGCTTATGTTCCTGGAATTGTTTTCAGAATTCTGCTTTAATCTCTTTAGTCATGTCCATAATCATCTCCTTGAATAGAGTCATAATTTCGTGTCTCTCGGGTGTTATTTCTTGGGATGGTGACATCTCTCTCCTCCCTTCACTCTTGTTTCCTTTTTAGTTTTGTGTGGGACTTTGATGTTTTATATATGTCATAATTTGTCATTGCGCTTTCTGAGGCATCGAAGATTGTTGTTGTAGGTTCGCTCTGTGGTTGGTAGGTGGAGGTCTTTACTTGGTTTGCGACTGGTGGTTCTGGGAATTCGTTCAGGGTTTGGCTGTGAGCTGCTCTGTGGTGTTGGAGGGTCTGTGCTGCCTGTGCCTGGTCTGTGTAGGTTCCTGTGTCTGGATTCCGCCACATGCTGGAGTGGCTGGAGTTCAGGGATTCCCAGGCCCAGCACCCTCTGCTGTTGTTTTGGCGGCTTGAAGCTGGCGGCAAGGGGTGGAGGAGGGGTTCTTGTGTTTGGTATTCTTTGAGAACATTGAATATAAGCTTTATCTGGGTTTCTTTTCTAGTTTGTGTACTTCTCCATTGCTTCTTGAATTTGTAGTTTGTGTTTCTTAAAATAGTTGGCTTGTGGGATTCCCTGATTCTCTTTTTTGTGGGAGAGATTTAGGCTGGGTCTCTACTGTCTCAGCACCATCTTCCGACCTCCTGTTGGAGACTTCTTGATTTTAGCTGGAGACGTTCCCAAGCTTTACCCTAAATAGCTCTTAAAATGAAATATATTTAAGAGACAAAGGCAAAATTGCATAGCAATATATCATCCTTATTCATCTTTAGATTACACTATAACTTGAACTTGGTGGTATATTTTAAGTATAATTGCTAGGAGACTACATTCATCAGGACACACTGATTTTCATATTATTTGCTATTCCATTTGGAACAGGAATTGCTTGTGTTCAGTTTGCACAAATTCTCCTAATTATTACAAGACTATAGATGATCACACACCAGGAAAGAGTAGAAAATAGTTGCATAAATATGTCTCCAATATTCTAGGCCACTAATGAGAGATTTTAAGCATAATTGGCTCTTTTGTTATTTCCTAATTATCCAAGAATTCAAAAATTAAATTCAATGCAAGTGAGATAAATATGCAATTAATGTCAGCTGGGTAAATTTGAAGTGTCATTTTTAGTCTCTCCCAGGATTCCTGTCCTTCTTTGTTGCTTGTTTCTGCTCTGGTTCTTTTGATTGTCTCCTCTTGCCTTGTCTCTCTGGTTTTGAACAACTGCTGCAAGATACGAATCAGTAATGCCAGAAGGACTGTAGCCACTGCTTTCTATTTCAGGTGAATAGCTTCCATATCAGGGAATCATGAGTAGTTTCCCTGAGGAATTGCCTTTCATTTTATATCTGGTCTTCTTCCTGTTATTCTGTGCACTCAAAGACTAAAATTTAAACATACAATATATTTATGCTGTATCATATAGCATCTGAATGATTGACAGATGACAAGCAGGAACATTTTAACATATTAGATCTTAGGAACAGGACTCCTGTCAAAAAAATCTGGTCTCTCACAAAATGAATCAAGTTATTTCACTGACATATCTCTCCTTGTCATTAAAAAATACAAAATTGGGCTGGGAATTTAGCCTAGTGGTAGGGTGCATGCCTAGGATGCACGAAGACCCGGGTTTGATTCCTTGGTACAAATACATAGAAAAAAAAGCCAGAAATGGTGCTGAGGCTCAAGTGGTAGAGCTGTAGCCTTGAGAAAGTCCAAGGATAGTGCCCAGGCTGAGTTCAAGGCTCAAGATTATCCAACTTTATTATAATGGTATAGCTATGGATGTTTTGTCAGAACTGTTTTGCTTTTTATTACAAACTGGGATAAAGCTTCAATCAATAATTTTATAAAGATAATATCATTGTACAGATTAATATCTAGCTATTATCTCTTAATTATTAAGATAGGGATATAGTACTACCGTAGGTACATTGCAGATTTGATGCAGGTATCACAATAATCCATGATGATCTTTTGATTTTCACTCCTATTTGGGTATCAATCTTTTCCTAAAATAGTCTAGAGTTGTATAGAGGATGTTGTGGAATCCTCAGAATCCAGACATGTATTCAATGGGGTATGGATAAACCTCATAACAGTCAATTTTTCACTTATGTGAACAATGTATTATAGCCTGGCTGATTGAAGGGATATTTTCCATGAATAACATTACCTGTGGGGATTACCAGGCAAAATATCTTATCTTCCTTAAGTGCAACCAGGGTATGCTAACAATGACTAGTGGAATTATGGCTGGTTTCACTGCACTGTGATTGGGAATTATTTATCATGGGATAACCCTTAGAAATGTTACTGTAATCTGCCAAAATCCATGCATGCAACTGCTGGTACATTTAAAAATGCATTTTAAAATGTTAAAGAATAATTTTGTGAGCTCTAAGTATATTGTCGATATGAGGTCCTTGTCTGTTGCATAGCTAGTAAAGACCTCCCAACTGGTTATTTATCTTGCTAGTTATGTCCTTTGCCAGGTAGAAGCTCTGCAATTTATTGCGATCCGCCTCTCTTTGATTTGTTGTGATTCTGCATCTTCATTTAGGAAGCTTCAATCTGTCCAAGGAGCTCTAGTGTTTTCCCTATCTCTGTCTTTCCAGGGTATCTGCTCTTACATTGAGGTCTTTGATCCATTTGGATTGGTTTTGGTGCAGGGGGATTTTTTTTTAAAGATTTAACTTCAGTTTTCTACATATATAGTTCTGCAAGAATCATTTTTGAAAAGGCTTTCTTTCTTTTTTCCATCTGATGTTTTTGGATCCCTTATCAAAAATTAGGTAGGAAGAGGTGTGTGGAATCATTTCTGGGTCTTTAGTTCTCTTCCATTGGTCCTCAGGCCTGTTCTCTTGTCAGTACGAAGCTTATAACTATGGCTTTATAATAGAGTTTGAAATTTGGTGTTGATACTCCTCCAGCACTGTTCTTCCTGCTAAGGATTGTTTGTCTATTCAGAGTCATCAATTATTTCATATGAACTTTTAGATTGTTTCTATTTCACTAAAGGACGTTGTTGGGTATTGTATTGTGTTGTTGGGGTGTTGTGGGATTTGTTTTGAATTTATAGACAGCTTTTGGCATTATTGCCATTTTCATGAACTTAGTCCTCTCAGTCCAGGAACATGGGAGGCTTTTCCATTTCCTGATATCTGCTTTAATTTCTTTTTTCAGGATTTTAAAGTTTTCATCACAGAAGTCCTTCATATTTTTGGTTGTTAATCTCTAGGGGTTTTTTTGTTAATTTTTTGAAGCTATCATAAAGGAAGTTGCTTTCTTCATTTCAGCCTATTGTTGGCAGACAGAATAGGTACCGATTTTTGTGGGTTAATTTTATACTCTGCTACTTTGCCAGTGCTTTGGATCAGTTCAAGTAACTTGGGAGAGGAGTCTGTGTGGTTCTTTAAATAAAAGATAGTGTCATCTGCAAAAAAGGAGAGTTTTGTTTCTTCTTTCCCTGTTTGGATCCCCTTTATATTTGTCTCTTGCCTTATTACTCTGGCTAGTGATTTCAATACTATATTGTAGAGGAGTAAAGAGTGAGGATATCAGTTAATGGACAGTTTTATTTAGCCTTTTATCATTTGCCAGCAGCACAGAAGATATGTACCCTCCTTAATAAACATATAACATGGGCCAGATTCCAATGGTTCATCACTATAATTCTAATTTTGGATCTTAAAAACTGAATTTCAAGACCAACCCAAGCAGAAAAGTCTAGTAAACACTCTCATCAAAATATCCAGCAAAAAATGACAGATGACCACCTAAATCAGCAAGCCAAGTAAGTGTGAGAATATGAGGCCCTTAGTTCAAATTCCAGTACTAGAAAAATACAAATATGTGTAACTATAATAGAAAGGAAAAAAGAACTAAACACTTAAACAATTTACAATGAAGTAGCTTAGCTTCATAAATGTAATCAAGGTTCTGAGCTGATAATCTCTTTGGGAACATATTGGAATCCTTCTTACGTTCCTGTCTTTGATATACCCAATATGGGGTAACTTTTGAGATATTTGTTATTCTTGAACTTGGGCCCCCTTTAAGTTGTTGGTACAATGTTTGCTTTCTTGAGATCAAAAGTTTAATCTCCAGATTATAGCATTAACAAACATAGAATTTGTTTGATGTTGTCTTGCTCTACTTGCTCTGGCCTTGTAATTTGTGGTGGATAGAATGCTTCCTGAGGCTCTTATGTAACCTATTAGAGAATGTGCAGACATAGGCAGGAACTATAATCCTTACTCAATTGAAAGAAGCTATAGAAGAAGACACCTTCAGTCCTCCATTTGTAGCTTTCGGGAGGCCCATATTTCTAGAATGGGAATGAGTGGGACTTAGGCAAGGAGATAGGTTCGGGTCCAATAGCAGTCATTCATCATCTGTAAGAACTGTACAGGATTTTTCTATACCCTGAGTCCCAGTTTCTATACCACTTGCATGACTTAACAGCCAAGGATACTTGCGGTCACTTACTTTGCATATTGAATTCCCTATCCTGTGGGTTTTTCTTCTGTTTCTGCAGAAATTGTGCACCAAGATCAAGGAAAGGCATCATTAACACATAGTGCAAAACTGTATTTTTCTATGTACATTATCTCATACAATACTGTTTGAATTCCAAATAGACTATGTAAGACAGTTTACTCTGTGTCCAGCCTTTTCCAGGCTATTTGGCATATGTTCCATGCAAATATCCCAGTTTTGTGTCTTCCTATAAAAGCAACTATTAAACGATGGCTATATACACACATATATCCTGAAACTCAAGAGTTCAGAACACTCAAATGCTTGACTGGACTGCCTACTCTAGTCCTTCTTTTATTTGGGGGGAGGTTGGTCATTGGGGCTTGAACTCTGGGCCTGGGTGCTGTCCCTGAGCTCTTCAGCTCAAGGCTACCCCATTGAGCCACAGCTCCACTTCCGGTTTTCCAGTGATTAATTGGGGATAAGAGTCTCCTGTTCTTTAGTGCCCAGGCTGGCTTTGAACAGCGATCCTCAGATTTCAGCCTCCTGAGGAGTTAGGATTACAGGAATGAGAGTGGTTTTCAGTTTTGCATTTCATAAATCTTGATGTGTGAAATTCCTTTATACATCTTTCCTGAATCCTTTCCCAGTGATCTAATCTTCAACTGGTAAAAGCAATATTCTTAACAGTGTGAGATTATTGGAGCATTTTTTAAGTAACCATAGGTAACTATACACAGTGTTTGATGACCCTTTATTACAAAATAAAACATCTGAGATGTAGTCACTGGAAGACAAAAAGAAGATCATCAGTATTTCTCACAAAGTTGCAAGTGGTGTGTGAAAAAATTGGAGCAGTTAAGTGCTGTTCCAAGTAGCATTGTCTGTGGCAGCTTGATATGCTAGAAGACATACTCTAGCTACTGTTTGCCTGGTAATGGTTGTTAGCTGTTGTGGCTTTTGACCCAAAATATATTTGTTTTCTATCTCATCTTCTCTGTGGAGATACTTGCAGCTCTTCACAGAGTTAAACTTTAAACTCAAGAGATGGTTTTCTAAAACAAAACAAATCAAAACCTGAGTAGAAGCTGCAAAACCTTTGACTTAATCTCAGATATCTCAAAATGCTACCTCTGCCAGATTATGCAGTGGCAAAGTGTTTTACCAGAGCCAAGTGAAGTTCAAAGATAATTGAAATTAAATCACCTCTCAGTAGGAAAGCTTTACTTTTATGCTAATAATAAATACACAAAAGGTTTCTGCGGCGAGCTCCTCGACCAGCGAGGAAGAACGACCACCACGCGAGGATTCTTCTCAATTCATACTTTATTGGAGAGCCTTTTGATTGAAGGGGGAGCAGGAAGCGAAAAAGGGCTTGGGCAGGGAAATGCAGCTGCTTATATAGGGAACAGGAACACGGATCGCTCCACCATTGGCTGCCGCCCTACAGCCACAACGAGGTGCCGCGGGATTGGCCAGGGATCATCATGTGACTCACGCATGCGCATAACTTAGGACACGTAGTCGAGCACCGCATTGCCTTATGTGAAGTCGTTTACCTCTAAGGAGTCAGGAAACGGGCGCCATCTAATGGCATTTGTCCCGGCTCCCTACAGCTCCCCCTTCTTGTTTTGAGCATCAGGCAAGAGTAGGGGTCTGTTCTCTGAAGAGGATAAGGACAATGCAAGGCCTCCTCTCCAGGCTCTTTCCCAGAGGGTGACCCGCCAGTCCGATGCCCTTTTTTCAGAGGTGGGAAATTTTGGCATCTACCAACATGCAAACAGACGTGCTCTTCTCGAGAAAAGGCATCTCCCTTTTCCCAAGTGCAGTGCATACGCCTCGCATCCTGTTTGCTCCAGATCTTAAGCTGCATACCTGTCCCTGTGCAATGGGATCTTGTCCCCCGGGGTGCAAAGGTTATGCAGAAAAATAGGCTCAATTGCCCTTTAAGGCTGAAAGCCATATTTGGGGTGAGGATCCAACTTCCAAGGCAGCTAATGCTTGCGAAAATCACTACCTTATCCCTCTGTGTTTGGGCTTGCAGGCGACAGACCAACCATAGGCAGACCACATGTCCTTTTCTTTCCAAGCATACTTAACCAAACTTGGGGGGAGTCATGCATTTCTAATGCTGCAAAAGCCTGTTTTATAATAGCATTATCTCCTTTTCGTTCATAACTCATTTTACATAGCATCCAACACAAAATCCCCAACCCACACATCATTAATCCCAATAAGGCTAAACTTCCAGCCCATTCTTTTACCCAGGAGGACGCCTGTAATATCCAATCAGTAATTTTCCCGAAAAGGGGCCACATTTACCCTGGTTGAATTAACAATCATAATTTCATATCTCAATTGGCTTGTAAGGTTTTCAAAATCATGTGACCATTGTCCAGTTAACATTTGACCTAATTGCCTTGATAAATTAACGGTAAAGACATAATTGTCCAACTGTCTGTCCATGGGAAGAACTGCAATGATGAATTGGTCGTGAAAAGATACCGGAAACCACGAGCGTCATGCTTCACAGGCATCGGTATTGGAAAGATCTTCATCAGCGCCCACAAAATCCTCTCCTGGGCCATCACTGGATCTGCTAGTATTACCACCGACATGAGAATGATCTTCATCGTCAGTGCCTTTCTCGGGTTCTCCTTCCACCTTTCGCGTCAATCGCAATGGGACCCAAAGCGGTGTTTCCTGCTCCTACGTCTCCTCTCCGTATGTTGAGTTCTGAATCCTCCTCGGCCTTTTCGCTTGTCGTCCTGTCTTCCCAAGGTCCCGGGTTTCGGCACCAGTTGCGGCGAGCTCCTCGACCAGCGAGGAAGAACGACCACCACGCGAGGATTCTTCTCAATTCATACTTTATTGGAGAGCCTTTTGATTGAAGGGGGAGCAGGAAGCGAAAAAGGGCTTGGGCAGGGAAATGCAGCTGCTTATATAGGGAACAGGAACACGGATCGCTCCACCATTGGCTGCCGCCCTACAGCCACAACGAGGTGCCGCGGGATTGGCCAGGGATCATCATGTGACTCACGCATGCGCATAACTTAGGACACGTAGTCGAGCACCGCATTGCCTTATGTGAAGTCGTTTACCTCTAAGGAGTCAGGAAACGGGCGCCATCTAATGGCATTTGTCCCGGCTCCCTACAGGTTTCAGTATTGTTATCTTGTTAGAGAAATCAATACTATAGTCAAATATTATGGTCATATGAATATTATAGTTAGGTCCATAACTACTTAAAACTGAGATCCTGAGAATAATAACAGTCAATGTGATTATGTATAACAAAAATCAATGAGTATGTTAGCCTTTATACAAGCAACATTAACAGAACATTGGAGATCAAGTGTCTCACATAGGATATACATGCTTCTCAGGGTCCTAGAGGCTGGAAGTTCAAGGTCTATGAGTACTTTGGGGACTAAGAGATCTCTCTCTCTCTTTAGCTTCCAGACAGTAATACTCTTAAGTCCATAGATGCCACTCTTTGGAGTGTGCTGGCCCTTATGTTTCTTTCTCCTTTTAAGGACTCTGGTTCTGTTTATGTAAGGCTCTATTCTTATGTTCACATCTAACAATAACAAGTATGTTAAAACTCTGTTTCTAAATATAGCCAAATAAGTGATTAAGGATTTGACCTACAGGTTATAATTAGTCATAATTCAGTCTCAACCCTAGATTACATTGAATATATAAATCAATTCCTTAATTAAATCTATTATCTATGTTTTGCCTTCCAAGAGCATGATGTTTTCCTTGTAAACATAGAAATTTGTGCAAATCAGAAATTGTGAGCATTTTCTATTGTGGTAGAATTTGGTCCAGGGCTGCTCTTTAAGAACATTTCTATTTCTGCCACGTTTTTATCTGGAATCATAAACATAAACCTCACTCCAGGCTTGTTCTTTAAGATAGACTCTCACTAATGTTTTATGTGGGCTGCCATCAAACTGCAATCCTAACATCTTGCCTTCACATAGCTGAAAAATATAGGCATAAACCTGTACTTTCCTAGCCCGTTAGACTAGCCTGTTTTCCTAGTCCATTAGCCTAGCTCATAATACAATTGATATTTAGGTCATAGAACAAAAACATGAAGTCTCAGGTGACTTCATATGCATATCAGTGTTCTATTATTCACAAAAATATATCCTCTGTTGAAAAAGAAAAGGGATTTTATACATGAACCTAATTTTGACAGACGTATTTTGTGTATGCCAAAGGAAACACTCCATACCTCTTTATATTAAAGTAATTTTGGTATAAATATTGTTTGGAGTCTTTTCAACAGGAGTTTACAGAATAATACACCATGCCCTGCATATACAAAAAGTTCAAAGAAAACAAGAGCAGAAAGTTAGATGACAATCCTAAAGAAATGGCTATGGGGTGCTTAATTAAACAAGAAGTGAGTGTAAATATTTTGACTGAGCTGTTTTGTTGCATACAAAGAGTTATGCAGAGAGTGTAGTCCTGGCTTCAGAGTCTGTTCTACCCATAGGCACCAGTAGCATTGTCTGGTCCCTTGTTAATGCTTCTTTCTATCCGGCTCTTTCTTTTACTCTAAAGGAGGAAAATTCTAGTTTAGCAAGTCCATTAGATGACTGCAATGATTGTGATCTATGCTAAAATTCAACAATTATGGAACCCAAGAAAATATGTTTATTTGCTTTCTATTTGTTTATTATGAACTAACAGGGCTTGAATTCAGGACCTTAGATTCTTTCTTCTTTTTCACTCACAGCTGGTATTTTACCACTAGATCCATGCATCTAGTCCAGCCTTTTGCTGATTGATTGGAGATGGGAGTTTCACAGACTTTTCTGGTCCCTTTTGATCCTCAGATCTCAGCCTTCTAAGTAGCTAGGATTACAGGCATGACACCAGAACAAAAGCCATGATTCAATATATTTTCTGTGGAACTTTATTTCCATGATGTTTCAAAGAGAACTTTAAAAGGAAGAACCACTGTGGATTAAGAAACACCATAGTCTTTCTCAGACTTGGCAAAATACCCTTGCCATAATAAGCAAACTTGACACTCCAAAGAATAGTATCAACCCCCAGTAGATGACTGAATCAACAAGATGTGGTATTTATACAAAATGGAATTCTATGCTGTCATCAGAAAGAATGACATCTCTCCATTTGTAAGGAAATAGAAAGACTTGGAAAAAATCATATTAAGTAAAGTAAGCCAGACTCAAAAGAACATAGGCTCAATGGTTTCCCTCATTTGTCATAATTAGTATAAACCTTGGATTCTCCTAGAAGAGGTTTACAATAGGGCAAATCCTAGATACATAAGGACATATAGGATGAGGCTAAATGAAATGACCTCCAGGATATGGAAACAAGAGCCATATAATGTGGGATTGTTATTCTTAATGTACTGTTATTTCTCATCTCTTATGTTGTCCCTTGATTATCTCATATCATTACAGTATCTTACCTTGTTATCTGGTATATTGTATATAAATTTGTTTATTTGAAATAGGATAGGGAAGGGGGGAAAACAAGCTGAGGGGAGGGGGCTTGGGGAGGGAAATGGGGACAAAAACATGAGAAGGGAGATCAATGTTTGTGAAGTAATGCACCTTCTATTTGGTGAATATAATGTGACCCTTCTATTAATTAAATATTAATATTAAATTTTAATTTAATTAAAAAAATAAAAAAGAATAGTATCAGGGCTGGTATATCAGATCCCATCTTGAAACTACCATTTTTGAAGTTTTATTTCTGTTCCTATTCACTGTGTTAATGTTAGGGGTAGGACAGCATGGGGATAGGAGATACATTCAATCCCTAACTTCATTGAAACCCAAAGTGAGACAATCTGTCCTAGACATAGGAATTAAGCATGGTTAATCATCATGAATGTGGTAAATTGCTTTGAGAGAAGAGATGGTTGTGCCCACACAGTAGCCTTTTGCTCCCAAATATGTGGGTCTCAAGCTGGGCTACAGCATTTGCTTTCAAATATTACATCATTTTCAGCACACCATCTTCCAGTAACAACATAAACAGAATTCTCATCTGAAAAAAAACAAACAAAGAACAACACAAACAGGCCAAAGAAAAATGTGCAGATAGTTCTCTCCTTAGTTGGTTTTACAAAAGTGTATTTTTAATAAATTTTCACACAAATTTAATGACTAGAGTCTAAATATCAAAACAGCCTGATAGTCTATATCAAAAATGGAGGCTCCAGAGATTATTTTAATAGCATAGGAATTAAGATGAAATGAGAATGGTGTCATTATGATATGCTATTTTTTCCCAATCCCATCAAGGTAGTAATTGTCTGGTCTAAAATGACTAAAATTATGAATTTAAACACTAAAGTAGCTTGCAGTGAACAAATCGGAGATAATACATAGTAATGTGCTCAATTATTACTATTTGCATATTCATATGTCTACATATAGATAGATAGGTAGAATGAAATTTAGAAGTAGAAGTAAAAACCAAGAGCAATTGATCACATTTTAAAAAGTCTTTCTGAGATTAAAAGTTTGTTTTATTTTGGAAATTTTGCCTATTTGGGGTAAATATGTTCTGTGTTACTTTTCTATAGTAAAGTGACTCATAACTGTGAATGCAAATGAGTTACAAAATTATTAAGCTATAATTTAAAAATATAATTTTCTCAAAAATAGACCTAGAAAGTAAATATTCTTGCTATTATTAGAAGACAACAACATTGCTCTTACATATTGTCATGCTGTAAATATATCAAGATATTTTCAGGTAGAAATAAAATAGTGTAATAAATATACTTAATTTGCATTAAAAGAAATAATGATGTTTTTTAGCATTTTGCAAAAATTAAAACACTTAATTTTTGCCCATTAACTATGTATTCCTCTAAAATTAGTTTAACTTATCAGAGGAAAACAAAAAACTGTAGGAATTTGTTAAGTCCTGGAGTCAGATAATAAGTAAAAGGGAGATTCTACTTTAGAATGTAGAAGAAATAAAGATTACACTAAGATTTTAATCTTTAGAAGAAATTTTTGACATGCATGCACTTCCCCATAATAAACTAATATTTATTCAATAATTAGTTTTGCAAATGTATTGGAGGAGAGCACCATGACTTCTTAAGAAGTTCATAACCATTCAAAGGAAATAGTATATGATCTCTACTTTTCCCCTATGAAGCTCTTTTTATAGTTTTGAAGATCTTTTCTTTTCTTCTCCCCTCCCCTCCCCCTTCCTACCTTCCTTCCTTCCTTCCTTCCTTCCTTCCTTCCTTCTTCCTTCCTTCCTTCCTTCTTTCCTTCTGTTTCTTGTGCCAGTCTTGGGGCTTAAACTCATTCTTGGACACAGTCCTTGGACTTTTCTCAAGGCTAGTGTTGCACAGTACCACTTCCAGCTTTTTCTGTGTATGTGATACAGAGGAATCAAACCCAGGGCTTTGTCCATGCTAGGCAGGTACTCTACCACTAGGCCATGCTCCCAAATAACTCTTTTTCTTTTTGAAGTCACAGGATTTGAGTTCAGAATCTCAAGGCCTTGCTCTACTTAGGGAACTTCTGAAATTCCCTAAGAGCTCTATTTTTGTTTTAGCTATTTCTCAGGAAATGCCTTGCATTTTGACTCAGGTGGGCCACGAACCACAATCATCTTTCATTCTATGCAGTTGGAATCATAGACACAAACCAAACCTGGTTTGTTGGCTGAGATGAGTTCTTTCTGCTTGTTCTCTGGAGTTGGCTTCTAATTTCAGTCATACCTAGGTAGCTGTGATTTCAAATGAATTAATGAATCTGACCCAAAGGAACTCTTTTTAAATATCCTCTCTAAAATGTCACTTCCACACACCCTATAAAGTTAAAGACAAATTTAAAAATCAGAGCTACAAAAAGGCAGCATTTTGGGGCCCGGAGCTTGGCCTAGTGGTAAAGTGCTTGCCTAGCATGCACAAAGACCTGGATTCAATTCCTCTGTACCACATACACAGAAAAAGACCAGAAATGGTTGCTGTGTTCAAGCGGTAGAGCTCTAGCCTTGAGAAAGCCCAAGGACAGTGCTCAAGCCCCGAGTTAAAGTCCAAAACTGGCAAGAAATAAACAGGCAACATTTGTTTTTGTTGTCGGACTGCAAACAAAATTTCTTGACTTACTTTCTTCAGAGCTTTGTAAAGTTAGTAACACTCACAGACAGATTTCACATGGCCATATACCACTTGTTTTTTCCTCAATGCTGGTGCTTTACCACTTGAGCCACAGCTCCATTTCCTACCTGGCTTTTGAATCCAGAGTAATAATCCAATACTATTACTACAATAATAATAATACATATAATCAAATGCCTTTTTATCTTTATAAACCTCACTGCTCACCATGTGCTCTAGCACAAGCAGAATTTTATTGTTTTTGTCTTCCTGGATTAGTAAATAACGTAAAACACACAGCACAGCAGAAAGACCCTTCACCTGATAGGACTCAGATTAGAATCATCCTTGATGAAAAAGAGTACATGATTCTGAATAACGCTACAATACTACAAATTACTAACGATATTATATATACTAGAATATGGTCTTAGAAACATCTATCATGTTTTCAATAGTTCAATAGCCTGACTTTTGCACAGCCTAAATCATATATGATGACTTTTTATCTTCACAACATGAGTGATTTATAATTTACCATTATTTTGAGTAAGTAACAATTTGAAACTATATGCATATGGTATGTTTGAAAAAGAAAAAAAGATGAAAGGTAAAGGCAAGTAATAGACTTGATCATGGATGCAAGGCTTGGAGTTAGCTGCAGATCTTTGGGCGCATGGA